>NC_072429.2:24405178-25039285 GCF_028878055.3 Symphalangus syndactylus
CACACTCCGGGGACTATTGTGGGGTGGGGGGAGGGGGATGGACAGCATTAGGAGACATACCTAATGCTAAATGACGAGTTAATGGGTGCAGCAAAACTACATGGCACATGGATACATATGTAACAAACCTTCCCATTGTGCACATGTACCCTAAAACCTAAAGTATAATAATAAAAATAAAATAAAATAAAAAAATAAAGTAAAGCTGAATGATTGAAAAAAAAAGTAATGTGTTTCTGTGGTAAAGAGTTACATTATTCTAAAATTCTTATTTTAGAATTAGTATGGTTCCAGCAATCACTGTCCCATGTTTTTGATCCCTAAAGAAAATTATTCAAACATTAGATTTACTTTTGCGTGAGACAGTCCACAGTGTTTCTAAATAATATTTGCATATTGCTTTTCCATGGTTTATCCAGTTTAGCAATGCCTCTCTCACTGTAGAAGATTAGTATTTAAATCCTTTACTTGCCATCTCCATCTCCACCACACATAAATTTACTTCTATTTCTCCACTTTAATATTTCAGTTACATCATGAGTTTGTGTTGATCAACCATGCCAAATTTGTTAAAAATATTTATATTGTGCTTTTTTTATGTTAAGTATTCTGTAAGAACTTTACAAACACTTATTCATTTAATCCTTAAAGCATTATTTCCTGATCTTGGAAGCAGGTATTTTTATTTATTTGTTTGTTTGTTTGTTTGTTTGTTTTGAGACAGAATCTCACACTGTTGCCCAGGCTGGAGTGCAGTGGCGTGATCTCCCTCACTGCAAGCTCCACCTCCCAGGTTCAAGCCCTTCTCCTGCCTCAGCCTCCTGAGTAGCTGGGACTACAGGCACCTGCCACCACACCCAGCTAATTGTTTTGTATTTTTTAGTAGAGACAGGGTTTCACTGTGTTAGCCAGGATGGTCTCAATCTCGTGATCCACCCGGAAGGCGGATATTATTTTTATGCATGTTTTGTAGAAATAAAACTGAAGCAGACAGGAGGTAAGTAATTTGGTGAAGTTCTGTTAGTAACCTGTAGATTTGACGTTCAGTCTCAAGAAATTTGGCTCCAAAACCTATGTTTTTAACTGCTATGTTATATTGTCTCTCAATTGTCAGTGTTTATATTATGATTTGATGACCAATAAACAGCTTGTCTTCATCAGACCATTTAATATATTAGAATTTTTTTGAATTTAATAATATATATTAGTTACAGTGGTTCTGTTTATGCTCTATTTTTCTATTTCTTTTTGTCTGCCTTTCATGTTAGATGTTTTCTTGAGATGTCTGGTAATCCTGATTCATATTTAAGGGCAGGGACACCATAACAAGCATTGAAATTTCTGCACGTATGTAAGATGTTTCTCAACTGTCCTCTTTACTGTACAGTAGTTTGAATGGGTTCCTTAGAGAACCTCCAATGTCAATAGCTTTCTGGGTTACTTTGTTTTTTTTTTTTTTTTTTTTTGAGACGGAGTCTCGCTCTGTCGCCCAGCCTGGAGTGCAGTGGCGTAATCTCGGCTCACTGCAAGCTCCGCCTTCCGGGTTCAAGCCATTCTCCTGCCTCAGCCTCTCCAAGTAGCTGGGACTACAGGCGCCCGCCACCACGCCTGGCTAATTTTTTGTATTTTTAGTAGAGACGGGGTTTCATCGTTGTCTCGATCTCCTGACCTCGTAATCCGCCCGCCTCGGCCTCCCAAAGTGCTGGGATTACAAGCGTGAGCCACTGCGCCCGGCCTGGGTTACTTTTATGTATGTGTGTGGAGTAGGATGATAATCCTTGACAAAGAGGCTTCCAATCTCCTACATAAGTGGCAGCATATCCCCCTCTAGGGACTCCCAGGCTTCTGCTGGAGAGTGGAAGAACTGACACATTGTTGCATCAATATGGGCATGGGATTTGGCACTCAGATAACTTCATAAACAGATTTTTTGTTTTGTTTTGTTTCATTGAGAGGGAATCTCTCTGTGTCGCCAGTCTGGAGTGCAGTAGTGCAATCTCAGCTCACTGTCACCTCCGCCTCCCAGGTTCAAGCAATTCTCCTGCCTCAGCCTCCCGAGTAGCTGGGACTACAGGCATGTGCCACTATGCCAAGCTAATTTTTGTATTTTTACCATGTTGGTGAGGATGGTCTCAATCTCTCGACCTCGTGATCCACCTGCCTTGGCCTCCCAAAGTGCTAGGATTACAGGTTTGAGCCACTGCACCCGGCCCATACACAGAATTTTAAATAATCCTCTTGTTTATAAACCCCATTACCTGATGCACCCAATTAATACGCCATTTGAATCTTTTATGAAAGTAATCTCTGAATGACTTTCCCAATTCCAGCTTAAGATTCATTTTCTTAAACTACCACACAGTCACCAGTCAGTTAATTTTTACCTTACTGTTTTCTCATATTCTACACAGTTATTGAGGATATGTACCTTTGTGCACAGCCATGTTGTATCATTTTAGTAAGGTTTTAAGAAACAGAAAAGGTAAATGGCATGTTCACTATGCCAAATTTAATCAGGAATCTTTTTTTTTCTTCTCAGAAAGATTTGTGGGCAATGTCATGAAAATTTAATTTCAAGTATGGAGCTATATGCCATATAAAAACAATCACTGTTTGACTATAAAAATCATTATATAAGTTCCACTTCTGCATTCCACTGGAAGAACACAGCTCAGACTGCCATTTATGCATAAGAAACAGGTCACATTAACAAAGAAAGCACACTGCCTGTCAATCTGGCAAGTAGCCATTTCAAAAATAAATTGTATCAAATTTCTATTTAATGCCACACAGTAAAGTATTTTGGGAGGATGTGTTAGCAGTGAGAGTCATCAATAAAACAAAAATATATTATGTATTTAATTGGTCAGCTTTTTCTGAATTGAGTGTAATGTCACTGTAAAAATATATACAGAGAAGGCCTGGCATGGTGGCTCATGCCTGTAATCCCAGCACTTTGGGAGGTGGATCACAAGGTCAGGAGATCGAGACCATCCTGGCTAACACAGTGAAACCCTGTCTCTACTAAAAATACAAAAAGTTAGGTGGACGTGGTGGCAGGCACCCATAGTCCCAGCTACTCAGTAGACTGAGGCAGGATAATAGCATGAACCTGAGAGGCAGAGCTTGCAGTGAGCCAAGATTGAGCCACTGCACTTCAGCCTGGGTGACAGAGGGAGACTCCGTCTCAAAAAAAAAAAAAGAAAAGAAAAGAGAAGAAAAGAAAAAAATATATATAGAGAGAGAGACACATAGAAAGGTCAGTAATTTGCTACTTGCTCAAGAGTCATGTATGTCCTTTAGTTTAATTAGATCCCATCTGTCAATTTTGGCTTTTGTTGCCATTGCTTTTGGTGTTTTAGACATGAAGTCCTTGCCCATGCCTATGTCCTGAATGGTATTGCCTAGGTTTTCTTCTAGGGTTTTTATGGTTTTAGGTCTAACATGTAAGTCTTTAATCCATCTTGAATTAATTTTTGTGTAAAGTGTAAGGAAGGGATCCAGTATCAGCTTTCTACATATGGCTAGCCAATTTTCCCAGCACCATTTATTAAATAGGGAATCCTTTCCCCATTGTTTGTTTTTGTCAGGTTTGTCAAAGATCAGATGGTTGTAGATATGTGGCATTATTTCTGAGAGCTCTGTTCTGTTCCATTGATCTATATCTCTGTTTTGGTATCAGTACCATGCTGTTTTTGTTATTGTAGCCTTGTAGTATAGTTTGAAGTCAGGTAGCGTGATGCCTCCGGCTTTGTTCTTTTGGCTTAAGATTGACTTGGCAATGCAGGATCTAATTAAACTAAGGAGCTTCTGCACAGCAAAAGAAACTGCCATCAGAGTGAACAGGCAACCTACAAAATGGGAGAAAAATTTCACAACCTACTCATCTGACAAAGGGCTAATATCCAGAATCTACAATGAACTCAAACAGATTTACAAGAAAAAAACAAACAACCCCATCAAAAAGTGGGAAAAGGATATGAACAGACACTTCTCAAAAGAAGACATTTATGCAGCCAAAAAACACATGAAAAAATGCTCATCATCACTGACCATCAGAGAAATGCAAATCAAAACCACAATGAGATACCATCTCACACCAGTTAGAATGGCCATCATTAAAAAGTCAGGAAACAACAGGTGCTGGAGAGGATGTGGAGAAATAGGAACACTTTTACACTGTTGGTGGGACTGTAAACTAGTTCAACCACTGTGGAAGTCAGTGTGGCGATTCCTCAGGGATCTAGAACTACAAATACCATTTGACCTAGCCATCCCATTACTGGGTATATACCCAAAGGATTATAAATCATGCTGCTATAAAGACACATGCACACGTATGTTTATTGCGACACTATTCACAATAGCAAAGACTTGGAACCAACCCAAATGTCCAACAATGATAGACTGGATTAAGAAAATGTGGCACATATACACCATGGAATACTATGCAGCCATAAAAAAGGATGAGTTCATGTCCCTTGTAGGAACATGGATGAAACTGGAAACCATCATTCTCAGCAAACTATCTCAAGGACAAAAAACCAAACACCGTATGTTCTCACTCATAGGTGGGAATTGAACAATAAGAACACATGGACACAGGAGGGGGAACATCACACTCCGGGGACTGTTGTGGGGTAGGGGGAGGGGGGAGGGATAGCGTTAGGAGATATGCCTAATGTTAAATGACAAGTTATTGGGTGCAGCACGCCAACATGGCACATGTATACATATGTAACAAACCTGCACATTGTGCACATGTACCCTAAAACTTAAAGCATAATAAAAAAAAAAGAATCATGTATGTACAAAAGTATGACCTTTACTGTGTTTTGTATTTGATAAAAAATAAAGGGGGGAGTTTCATGATTTCCAAAGAGATAAATCAAGATAAATCAAGCAGTTTTATTATCTTTATTTATTCTCTAAGCTTTAGATTAGTTAACTTTGAATATACTTTGGCATGCTTGAAAATGAGGGCTTCTAATTTTTCCTTGTTCTGGTAAAAAAATTATCTTTGTGCCTTTTCCCTTACCTATTAATATGAAACACAGTTATTTAAGAGCATGGGTTGTGGTGGAATGAACATAGGATTTAGGGGCCCTCTACCACACATTGTAGTGTTCGTGTATTGATCTCTTAGAGGCTTGGTGTTTTCATGTGGCAGTGGGTCACATAATTCTGTGATTCACATATGGACCGCGTATTTCTTTTCTCCTAGTCTTACAATGAGAGTTTAATTATACAGCCCATGCACTTAACACAGTACTCAGAATATAGTAAATATGTAATAACTATTTAACATTTATTATTGTCATTATTTAATTCAACTGGCTAATAACCTGTCCTTAATTTAAATAATAAAAGACAAGGTCTTGATTTGCCTTCTTTTGAAAAAACGTATATTTTTTGGTATTAGAATAGTAAATGTTTTTACTCTTCACAAAAAAATTACATAGATAGGCTCGTATCTCCCTGGTCCAGTTAATGTTTCAGAAGCGGTTAAATCAGGATCAAGCATGTAGCAAATTATTCCTGAGCCCTGGGAAGAAAGATGAACTTTTCTGTAGCCAAATGTATTTAAATATTTGGTTTTGGTTATTATAATATAACCTTAAGTGTCATCACTAAGAGTAAACATACAGTGCAAAGTTAATAGAAAAAGTATAGCTTAGTTGGTTACAGCATAGTGATAATAAAAGCTACACCCTTATTTATTTGTTAAGGCACAATGATCAACACCAAGATCACAACATAACAATGAATAGAGAGTTGCTTGAATATTTAGAACACAAATTATAACCAGCTGGCAGTGATGACCTTTGGTATAGCCTGTTTTGTAATTTCTGACAGGCTTTTTACAGATAGGCTCAATTTTTTCACAGCCATATATATCTTAATATGACAATATTGGGAAGTTGCCTTAGTCCAAACTCCCAGAAGGAACCAAGATCTGCCGTATATTTTGAACTATGTCTCTCACATTGAATTAACAACTGGACATGGACTCAAGAAAGAAAATCACCATTTGGTAGGGCCTAGTGAGAGACATTAACATGAAATAGAAAAAGTGCTGGAGATGGATAATATTTTTCCACCTATGTGAAGCCTTGAGAAAGTTATTTCATATTCCTAAGCCTCAGATGTCTTCATCTGTAAATTGAAAAAAAAAAAAGTTGGCCTGCTACATTGAGCTATTATGGGGATAAAAAGCTATGATGAACTAGGGCTAAAATAATATCAATCCCTACCCGTCACTCAGCTAATCTTTACATTTTCTTCACCAGATAGATATGCATTATCTAGGCAAGGCCTACTGGGACGAGTGAAACATATATATGCTCATCTCTATCTTCTCCACAGGGATGCCAAATCTTTAAAAAAATGGCATGGGAAGTCTTTCTTCTAAATCGCATCTAATCATCAGTCACTCCAACCATTCATCTATCCACCCATCCATCCACCTATCCATCAATTATTTGTCTATAGATATCTATTTAGCATGAAATTTATACTACAAATATCCTAGGTTCTTCCATAGAAAAATAAATAACAATATTAACAATAGCATTTTTATTACATTTTCAGTATTATCAGAACCTGTGCTGAGTATTTTATATGAATTTTTCATTTAACTTTCACTGTGTTCCAGTGAGGTATATATTATTATTTTTCTTCACTTTATAACTGCAAGACTTAATCCTTCCCAGCAAGAAAATTGTAATCTGAAACACAACAAATGTTTACACTAACACTAATAATAAAATATAATACTAATATATAGGTAAAATAGAACTCATTGAAATTTTATGGTAAGTTAGGGTAGAAAGAAGTTGCATTTATTTTTTCCAATACAAATTACTGATCTTAAGAAAGTTAGAGTACTTTTAAAACTCAATAGTGAAAATACGGTCACTATAATTTAATGTTTCTGCAATTATTTAGAAGTTACATCTATGTTATGATGTTGCCAAGATCACAATTATAAATGATACAGACCTAAGAACAACTTTCAGTCATTCAAATTGCACAGTGTTTGAAGTCTATACTCATAGAAATTGACCAAAGACCAGAAAAACTGCACGTTTTAATTAGTTAAACTTATTTTTCAGAGAAAACAAGTTTATTCAATTTCTGAAACAGAACAAACCATGACTAATAATATCTAAAGTATTCTTTTGGAGAGACTAGCTATAACTATGGTAGATCTTACAAACGTGTGTGAAAATAATCTTATTTACCCAGATTCAATAAGATATTATTTTCAAAGTTTAGGACAAAAAGAAATTGAAGATGCAGAAAAAGCAAGGAAATATAATTGCCTTCAAATACCTAAGCCTTTTAAGGAAATAATATTGTGCTTCATAATTGTCAAATATATTTTTCATTTAAAGCTTTTCCTATTAGAGTTCACAGGAAGGAAATCTCACTGTGAACAGTACAAATAATAAGATAAAGTATGTGAACTAAATTGGAAGGAAAGGTCAGGCTAAGACATAGCAGAAAAGAGGGAGTGGCATAAACAAAAACTGGAAAACCTAAGCAAATGCCTGACAGGAGAGGACGTTTGACATTTATTTATTCATTTATGTAATTATTCCACAAAATTACATCAAGGACAAACTGCATACCGAGCATGCTGATGATTCTAAAGATAGAAATGCAGAAATTAATACGACACTGTCTCTGGTCCCAAGATTCTTGGTTTTAAAGGGAAAGTCAATGTGTATGTACACAAATGACAAAATGCATATTGTATATGATGGAGGTGTCACAAAGAAAGATATAAGAGAGAAAGAGGCTAGAGAGTGACGCGTGGCAGTGGGGGCTCAGTGGAGCATGGCAGTTTGGATAGGTTGGTTAACAATATCTGCTTTGTCAAGGAGACATTTGAATTGAGACCAAAAGGAATTGAGGAAGTGAAGAAAGACAAAATTAGATATTTAAAGAAAGAGCATTCCAGGTAAAAATAAAAATAAGTGCGAAAATTATTAGGTGGAAGTATACTGGGCATACTGAGGAAGAGGGAAATGGCTGGTGTGGTTAGAGCAGAATGAGACAGAACAGAATGTGAGACAAGACTTGTGAACCGTATCAAAGGCATTTACTTATTTATTTTTCCCCTGAGTGGCAAAAGAATCTTCTAGAGGCTTGTCTGAGGAAGAATGATATAACCTGGCTTACAATATTAAAAGAATCACTTTGGTTACCCTATAGATTTAAATAGGAAGACACGGTAAGCATGATGGCGAAACAGCACCAAGGCAGAGTGAAGAATGAAGGGCCAACTTGCTGTGAACTGAGTGGATTTGAGATAGCAGACACAAATTGAAACATTAGTGGAGGTCAAATTTTAAAAGATTTTAAATATCAGGGCAAATATTTTTCTACTTCATTTTGTAGGCAACTTATTAAACGTTAATGCTGAATTATATAATCATATACAAAGGAAGCTGAAGCGACAGCTTTGAGGAGTTTACTGAAATAGAGATCATCTGGGCTGCTGTGTCAGGGAAAGCTTCATGGATAGCTTATCACACAGGGATTATCCAGACCTTGGATTGTATCTGGCTTCTTGAGCAGCCTTGTTACTATCACCCACAGTACACCCTGGTCATCCAAGAGAAAGAAAGATGAGTCTTGGCCAAATCATGGAAGGCAGCCGGCCTCGCTGTTGGGAAGAGCTGCTCTACCATTAATCTTTTGGACTAGGCATATGCAGAGAATGGATGGGCTCAGAGCCCAAGGACAGCTGTTCTGAAGATAGCTGAAGCAGAACACTACAGACAAGAAAAGCCAGAGATGTATTTTGGTCATTCACTGACAGTCAGTGAAACTGGCTGAGTCCTAGCTGTAAAATTCTGAGAAATGGTGGCATCTCCAGGTGAAGTGTTAGGTAGCGGATAGAAAGGAAGCTGTTCCTAACCTAAGGATAGGACAAAACCAGAGCTAAAGAGGCAGAACTATTACTTAGACTAGAAGTTAAATTGTCCCCGATACCAGAACCTTCTTGCCTCCAGTAGCTATGTCCCTCTAGGTCCCCTGCACACAGACACACACATGATGCAAGCAAGAAAATAAAGTTTAATTTGGAAATCTTATAATAGTTTATCAATGAAATGGTGTTCTCCATGTCATGGGAGTCAGGTAATATCTCGGCTCGGCCCAGGGAAGGAAATTTTACACAGATTATGTGAGACCAAATGTTGTAATTTCCTCTTTCCCTCTGATTTTCCTCTTTCCCTCTGATTTTCCTCTTTCCCTCTGATTTTTATCACTGCAACACATTAAAGTGGTTGCTTCTTTATAATTAATATCAGACCTTACATGAAATCAGGCCTGAGCTACATTCACTTCCTAATATTTCTTAATTGACTATATATATATATATATATTTTTTTTTTTTTTTTGAAACAGAGTCTTGCTCTGTCACCCAGGCTGGAGTGCATTGGCACAATCTTGGCTCACTGCAACCTCCGTCTCCCGGGCTCAAGCAATTCTCCTGGCTCAGCCTCCCGAGTAGCTGGGATTAGAGGTGTCTGCCACCACACCTGCCTAATTTTTGTATTTTTAGTAGAGACGGGGTTTCACCGTGTTGGCCAGGCTGGTCTCAAACTCCTGACCTCAGGTAATCCGCCCTCCTCAGCCTCCCAAAGTTCTGGGATTACAGGCATGGGCCACCTGGCCTGGCAAAGTGACAATATTTTATTTTTCTGTGGTATTAGAATAGCCATTATTCTTCATGTAGACTTACAGAACATTAGAGATAGAAGACACTTTGGACATTACAATACATGTGTTGACAGGGAGGAGAGAAGAAAAAAAGAATCAAAATCTATTTGACATCTGTTCTGTAGCAGTTATATTACAATCTTTTAATGGTAGGAGTTATTCCCATTTTACATAGGGAAGAGAGAAAAATCAAAGAAACTAAATAACTTATCTAAAACCACACGGAATTTAAGCAATGGCTTCGTTATCTATAAAGCTCATACTCCTTCCCTTCCTTCCTCCCTTCTTTCTTTCCTTTCTTCCTTCGTGCCTTCCTTTCATTTAACCATTTCTTCAACCAATATTTATCAATACTCTGCTTTGTAGCAGCCATGATAAGCATTAGTGATACAATAATGAATGTTTCATGTCTTCAAGCAGCACAAAATGTATATTTTAGTTGTCCTTTTATTCTCTGTATCTCCTTGTACATTTGGTGCTGCAGAAAGAAAACAACAAAATTCTAAGAAGAGTCTATCAAGAGAAATTTACAAAAGGAAGACATTTATTCTAAGCCTCAAATGTTGAGTAAAGGATATTAAGAGAAACAGAGTACAAAGCTGTTTCAGGCTGGGTGTGGTGGCTCACGCCTGTAATCCCAGCACTTTGGGAGGCCAAGGTGGGTGAATCACCTGAGGTCAGGAGTTCGAGACCAGCCTGACCAACATGGAGAAACCCTGTCTCTACTAAAAATACAAAAAGTTAGCCGGGCATGGTGGCATATGCCTGTAATCCAGGCTACTCAGGCTGAGTTAGGAGAATCGCTTGAACCCGGGAGGCAAAGGCTGCAGTGAGCTGAGATCGTGCCATCGCACTCCAGGCTGGGGAGCAAGAGCAAAACTCCATCTCAAAGAAAGCTGTTTCAGGCAGTGGAGACAGCATATGTGAAGCTCTGTACACAAGAGAGATAACAACTGTAGTGGATGCCACAATGATCACCCACTTTGTTCTTTGAAGATGAAGGAAAATATTTATTCCGCCTAGTCGCTGGAAGTGCTGCCAGCAGACAGACCTTAGCTGACAGCTGTCTTTGAGAAGTGCTTTGACTCAAGAGAACAACTGTGCTCAAGGTCATATCGATTGCCTAGAGAAGTCTGCAACCAAAGACTGGTCAACTTGGAAGTACAGAGAGCTAACAGCTTCTCTCCAACTCAAGGCAATGCTGAAGGACTACCTCAGCTTCAGAGCTCCCATGTGATTGACTAAAGTCTTTGCTGAGTTTGTATCACAGTTCAATATTTCTCTCTGTCTAATCCTGCTTCCTTCCCTTACCTGCCATAAGTATTAATCCCCAAAGTTCTCCTAAGCATCCCTTCTGAACATTAGCCTCCATCTCAAAGTCTGCTTTATAAAGAACACAATTGGCAACAAGTGGCAAAATGGTTTTGTAAAAATTAAATATGACCACTATGCTGGAAGTAGGTAAGATGGGATATGGTTAAAATAGAAAAGGAACGTAAGAAATACAGTCTGAGAAGTGTGCAGGGTTCTGGTCTTAAAGAATCACGTTGACTGCAACTCTCAAAGAACAAAGCCCACAACAACTGACCTCAAACAGGAGCTCTTCACAATCTGACAGAAAGCATCTCTATCATACTTATCACACATCCTTGTCATGCATAGCGCTTATCAAAGCCACTATTTTATAGCTGGTAATTGTAGTTTACCCGGCTGTAAACTCAGCAGAATATGAATCTGTCTTGTACACCACTGTAGCCCTCAGGGCTTAGCACTGGCCATGCAGAATGAGTTCAGTATAAATTTGTTGAATCACTAAATGAATGTTAGCCATCACCCAACCAAGGGCAGAAAATAATTTTGAAAAGAACTCCCTCTTGCCAAGGATGTGAGACTCCTCTCATGGACATATAAAACATGTGACCCATCAAGACCTAATGCTATCTTATGTCTGCATTAATGTAATCAAATTCCACTTTGCCAGTGAGCGTGCCCTTGTAAAATCCATTGTGTAGCTATATTTTTCATTTGTATCCTGAGAGGCACTGAATAGTTATGTTATTAGGAATTTATAAAAGCTGGAAATCTGTCTATTGAAGGTCCTGAGTGGATGAAGTGCGTCAATGATTTGAGAACTTATGTCAGGCTATAATATTTTATTAAAACAGCTTTAAATTCATGGTGCTCTAGTTTTTTCACTTAATAGAAATAATAGAAATAGTGGGTTATAAATTCTCTGTTCCTGTTAGAAGGTGAAAACTTTCTCCTGAAAGCTTCACCCCAGCTCTTAATTGCAGACAAGATGAACCTGAGAATTCTAAAAAAAATTGTTTGTTCTTAGGCTCTGTAGAGCTCATCATTGAAAATGTGGGTCTCCTAGACATGAGACTGTTTAATAAAACTAATTCCTGTAAAGCAGGCACTTAGGGCATCTGGAATGGGCAGATGATCATCCCCACATTGTGAGTTTATAAGAAAGAAAAAGCTGTTCAAAACGCAGACAAGCTGTAGGAATCCCAACTCAAAAGCTGTTTCTTTCTTTATGAAATTATTTAGGTATTTTTTCTGTTGTATTAAAGCAGATTCCTCCAATATCCTATCAGCTGGATTGTTTAGTTTTTATTAAATGGATTTTTGAGAAATTAAAATAACAAAGAATTTGCAAAACCACTGAAGATATTTTTCCGTGATATTGTACGAGAAACTTTGTGAATTTACAGTGAGAGGATTGAGAATAAGATGAAGAACCAAAAATGGTATACAAAAGTGTGAATAATTGTGAAGGATATAAGATTACACTACTTGCATACTAACAAGTTAGCCTCCCACACTTTTATGGAGGCTGGCAGAAGACACAATACTCCTGGGTGAGAGACAAAAGACTATTATTACTCATGGCACAGCAGGCAGTGTGGGCTTCATATTTGCATCAGTTCCCTTTGCCTCTACCTCCCTGGTCCTATGAGTGTGATGCAGGGGAGGACTGCTGAGGAATCTTAAGTTTAGGGAGCCTCAATCTTATAAGAGAGCTACTGGAAAATCTTTCCAACTTTTATCCTAAAGAAAGACATCTTTCTTTTTTTTTTTTTTTTTTCTTTTTGAGGGGGAGTCTCGCTCTGTCGCCCAGGCTGGAGTGCAGTGGCGCCATCTTGGCTCACTGCAACCTCCGTCTCAGTGTTTCAAACGATTCTCCTGCCTCAGCCTCTTGAGTACCTGGAAATACAGGTGCCTGCCACCATGCCTGGCTAATTTTTGTATTTTAGTAGAGATGCAGTTGCACCATGTGGGCCAGGCTGGCCTCAAACTCTAGATCTCAAGTGATCCACCTGCCTCAGCCTCCCAAGTGCTGGGATTACAGGCGTGAACCACCATGCCTGGCAGACACCATTTTTTTATTCCAGGCCTAAAAATAAATCTTCTCTCTGCCATACAGGAATATGCTTTCTGTATTTACCAAGGCTGTTTGCTATCCAAATATCTTTCAAAGTGTAGTCTGGAACAGAAGCTGTCAATGTTTCTTCACAAAATCTGCAAAAATCCAAGAGATACAAGACATTTCTCCCAACAAAAGGGCTATAAGATTGAATGCCTTTTTTTTAAAAGATAAATATATTATCTTTTTCTATAGCTTACATGTTATATACAAGATTTTCTACTTTGTATTGCAAGAAAGACATGAAATACAAAATATAGAAAACCAAGGAGACAATGATCTGATAAGAGGAATATAAGTAAAATTCAAGTGATCTAAGTTCCATTATTTCCACCACTACCCTTAGTAGTGAAAGAATTATGATAACAATGAAAATCACTTCAATTTAGTGAACACTTATTATGTACTTGGTAAGCATTTACAGACATTACTTAATACAACAATCATAAGAAATGCAATATGGTATTTTATCTGTATTTAAAATAATCAATGAATTAAATTAAGCTCAAAGATTAAATATACCATTGATATTCTATGAATCCTTTTCAAGGCCTCAACCTATTTAACTCACCACAAGAAACAAGATAGATGACGAACTCCTATGATATAGGGATAACAGGTTGCTGTGAAGGTAATAAAAATCTAATGACAATTTGCATTGCTCAAGCTATAAAGCTTTCCACCCTCTCCCACTCAAGAAAGAATATCAGAAAGTGACTTTCTTATGAATACCATTTTGAATCCACTCTAATTACATTATTCCCAAACTTGTTACTTTATAAGAAGCAGAAAATTATCTCTGGCACACATTAAAACTGAATGATATGCCAGTGAGTTATAACTCTATAATTAAGACCCTCCCCCGGTGTATATGGAGATACGAATTATAATAACGTAGAACCATTATTATGTAGATACATATATGGTTGTAATTATTTGATATGCACACTGAATTTCATAGCCCTCTCATGAGGGAGTGTGGAGTGTGTAAGGCTAGTCTTTGATTTAATTTTGGGGAAGGGCTGTGGAAAGGAGGATGAGTAACAAATTTCCAGAAGGGAAAGCTTCCTATCGATGTCAATGCAAACATGCAAACATGCCAGATAGCCCTTCTTCTTGCCTCTCTTCTTTCCTTCCCTTCCTCTCTTCAATCCTCTTTCCTCCCTTTCATTCCTAGGATTATTATTAAGACAGAGTTAGTCTTAAAGCCATTCATTGGAGCAGAGGAGGGTGTTGGAACTGACCAGGGGAAAGAGTCTATCTGTACAGAAGTTTTGCACAGCATGGAGAGGAGTTTAGAGTCTGACTGGAGTAAGGAGGCCATCCAGCCAGTTCGAGGCAGTGGTAATGATTGGAGATTAGTCACACATAGGGTGGTTGACTAAATCAGTATACACATTAGGGATAATGGGAGCTGGGCTTCTCATTGATGGAGGACAGAATTACAGATGGTAAAGGGAAAAGTAGAAGAGATTTGGTGGTATTTATTTGATATTGGAGGTATAAGTATTAATTAGTAGTTTAGATAGATGAATGTATAGATATAATAAGGAATGGAATATTTAAATAATTTGTAAGTTCTTTTGCACAAAATCAATAAAAACACTAATGCATAATTCATGATTTTTATAGTGGAAAAACCTAGTACACAGTAGCTTTGTGATGTAATCAAATTGTACATTATCAAGGACAAGACAAACTGAATTTGCATGTTACCCAGTATGTTGCAATGCAAAGAACACAGTATTACTCTGTGCTACGGAGGTAGACCTAATTCTATTGAAGAGGGAACATCACATAGATTGAATTGCAGAGAAAGTCTACAATATAACTGCCCTGTAATCTCTAAATGTGACAAATTCATAAAAGTCAATGAAAGACTGAAGAACTAAAGAGACCTAACAAAAGTTCGTGCATGGTTCTAAACTGAGTATTGCGCCAGTAAAGTTATTATTGTGGCAGCATCAAAATTTGAATGAGATTCAAAGATTAGGTGGTAGTAATGTAATGTATTACTGTTAATTTCCTGAGGTTGGTGGTTATATTGAAGTTAAATAGGTATCCTTGTTTGTAGTTAATACACACTAAAAAATGATGGGGGTGGTAGGGTATTATGTTAACAACTTGCTCTTAAATTGTTCAGGGAAAAAAGTGTATCCCATATTTGCTTACAACTTTTCTGTATACTTAACATGTTTTCTAAATACAAATATATTAATAACTAAGTAGATGTCAGAGATATTATTTTTCAACTAAGTACTAACAAGAAGTATCTAAAGGGGACCTAGATAAAGGAAAACTTCAACTCTTAGGCACCATAGAGAATACGTTTGGGCCTAAGCACTTTTCAAGGGCCTAGGAAAATATCTAAGACCTAGAGAACAAACAAAATCATCAACTTGAAATTTAAACCACAAGATGAAAATTAATAAATGTTTCAATCAACATATTATGTTAGCCTCATTAACTGCCACAGTTAATATTTATAAAATTTTCATTATGTTTGAAAGCATCTTGCAGGTTCAATTTCTCACAGTGAAAGATTTCTCAGGCTTGTGAAATAATTGCTTAAAATGTCAGTCAACCATAAATAAAACACATTTCTCAGTTCTTAATTATTTTTAAAAGTAAAATAACAAAATATTTTCAAATCTTTAGAACAAAACATATATTTAATGTAGGATGGAGATATATTTTAACAGATTTCACATGGCAATGAGAGGGTTCTACAAAAGGACTTAAAAATGGTTTCCCGGTTAGAAGATAGTTCGATACGCATTAATCAGTCAGTGCAATTCTAAATCAAGAAGGAAAATCCTAACACCTATCTTTGAAGAACCTGACAAAGCATAACAAAATTGGGATTTTTAGAATGAACAACCTATCTTTTTTAAAGGACATCTCTTCCAAATGATTCAAATGATTCAGGTGACCACCCGATAAATACAACACACTTCCTTAGCTTCCCACTTCCCTATCCGCCCTCACAATTTTCAATTCCCTTTAGCCAAAGATCACCAGGAACAGACTTGTGCTTGAACGGGTGGTTTTATTTTTTATTGCTTCAAGGAGGAACACACCGTAGGGAACCATAAGGTATCTGAGCAAGACAGGTTAGAAAAATCTGTTTAAGAATTTGGGTTTTGATTAGGTAACTTGGAGAGGTGTCTAAGGAAGCAGGGGTTTGCTCTACATTTGTTCTGTCAAAATGGGGGCAATTCTACAACTGAATGTTTTAATATACCCCATCTATAGGAAGGGGAGATCAGTAAGATAATAAAGTTTAATTGGTAAAGAAGCAGCAATCCTTCATTTTGGCTGAGAGTGGAAGATACTTGCTGTTACGTGAAGTGTTATGTGATGTGCCCAGATATTGTTTTTGAATCAGTTTACAATGATCTCAGAATGACTTCTTGATGTTTTATGAGTTTTTTTATGGTGAGCAGGAGAGAAACATCGTCTAGCTGTGATTGTCAGGCCCACTTGTCATAACTTTGGAGGCTAGCTGTGAGCATTACATAGTTCCCAGATGTCAGTGGCTACTGTTTTTTACAATTCTCGGCAGGATCTTTCTGTTTCAAGAGTAAGTACTTTGCAGCACAAGATTCCAGCCTCTTCCCTTCTAACTGAGCATCCTAATTATTACTTATGCTTTTGTTTGCATTTTGGAAATAATTGTAATGCATAGGACAAGACCATAGGTTCTGTAGGGGTTTGGTTGCCTTGATTGAAGATGAAGATGTCCCTTCTCGATTTGTAAACTTGGGCAACATATTTCACAAGCCTATGCAGGTTCTTCATCTATAAAATGGAATTAATAATTTCACAATCAACATTATGTACGTAAAGTGTTTACCATATTGTCCGATAAAGTGACCATTCAATAACACTTTGGTTATAATCACTCTTGATGGAGACTAGTAATTATAGCCACACTAACTTCTTCATTATGTGGCAAATTTATCAATGTCCCAGTAAAACCCCTGATCTAACCTCACCTTTGTCATTCAAGAAATATTTATTAAGTTCCTACTGTTTGGTTTACTGGGTTTATGGCTTTGAACTCTTAGGGACCTTACGTTCCAATGGAATAGATGGATAATAGGCAAAACAACACAACAAAATTAGACATGACAAAAAGATGTTTGTTCAGTAATGAAAATAAAATAGAATGCCTATTGTGACTGTTATAGAATGATTGTTTGAGAAATTCTTTTACAAGGAGGTGAACATTTAAACAGAAGTGGGATAATTTTGAAGAAACCAGCTCTATGTCTATCTGGGGAAAGAGCCTATCAGACAGAGAGAACAACTGGTGTACAGGATTTAGGGCAACAAAGAGTTGGCCTGTTCAACAATCTCCCACGGTGCTGCCATTTGGTCTTGCATAACAATGGAATTAAAACTAGTCACAAAGAGACTTGAACATTGGAACTGAAATCATAGCAAAGGCAATAATGGGATATTTACTCCATTTTAAGATTTCATCACGTGTTGTACATGACACCATTGATTTAGTAACAACTATTCTGAAAAAAAGTAAAATCATTACTACACACTCATTTATAAGACATTCCACTCAAAGAAGAATCAAATATGAGGGAGACAATATCTCTGAACCAATAAATTCCTACCATTTATTGAGTTCTTTTACTGTGTGTAAGTCAGTGGGTAATATGCTTCACTACTATTACTTAATCCTCAGAACGCAATAGGAAATAAATACACACTCTTACTATCTTTATTTATAGATGAAGAAATTGAGTCCAGAAAGTTAAATGACCCAGGGTCATACTAAGTGACAAACACTGAATACCAGGTATTGTATGATCTCAGTCTTTGCCCTGAAACACTGTGTGATCAAAGCAAGGTCACCCTCCCTGACCCTCAGTGTGCCATCTGTAGAATGAATCATTTTAAACAGACATGAAGTCCCTCCAACTTTAATGTCTACTAACATCTAAAGAATAATAATTGTTAGAATTTAACCAACAACGCTGTCTAGAAAAATTCATTAGTATTTGCTTCTGACTGTCATTTGTATAAATCAGTTATTCTCAACACTTAGCAGTTCTCAAACTTGAATCTGCATCAGAGTAAGATAAGTTGGAAGGCTTGATTCAGTAGATATGGTGTTAGACCTGAGAATTTCTGTTTCCTCCAAGGTCCCACTTCGTGTTTATGTTGCTGTTCTGATGACAATAATTTGAGAAGTGCTGTTATAAATACAGGTCAAACAAAGTAGGTGAAATATTTGTATTTCATTTTTAAAAAATGATAAATAGCATACAGATTTGCTATGTGAATGACTGGTTTGGAATTGGGATTAGGAATTTGTTTCATTTTTGGTTTTTTGAAACCACTTTATTGAGATAAAACTGACATATGAAAAGCTGTACACATTTAATATACACATATCTTGATGAGTTTGGGGATAATTATATACCCATCCCCATCACCACTAATAACAACTTAAAAATTTCCTTTACCTCCTCCTATTCCTTTTATAATTATTTTTGTTTTGTTTATTTTGTTTGTTTGGGTAAAAGTTAACATACCCACATACCCACTTAGCAATTTTAAATATGTGATATAGTATTATTAGCTGTGGGTAGTATGATGTATCTCCAGAACTTATTTATCTTGTATAACTGAAAATTAGTACCCTTAAAACATAACCTCTTCACTGGGCAGTGGCTCAAGCCTGTAATCCTAGCACTTTGGGAAGCCGAGGCAGGCAGATCACCTGAGGTCAGGAGTTCGAGACCAGCCTGGCCAACATGGCAAAACCCTGTCTGTACTAAAAATGCAAAAATTAGCCAGGCTTGGTAGCAGATGCCTGTAATCCCAGCTACTTGGGAGGCTGAGGCATGGGAAGCTCTTGAACCGGGGAGGGGGGCGTTGCAGTGAGCCAAGATTGTGCCATTGCACATTGCACTCCAGCCTGGGTGATGGTGTAAGACTCCTTAAAAAAAAAAAAAAAAATCACCTCTCCATTTTTCCTTCTTGGCAGCTCCTGGCAACCACTACTCTACTGCCTGTTTCCATGAATTTAACTACTTTTGATTCCACATATAATTTAGAACATGCAGTATTTTTCTGGCTTATTTCACTTAATGTCCTCCAGGTCTATTTGTGTTGTAAATAGCAGGATTTCCTTCTTTTTTGAGGGTCAATAATATTCTAACATACATACATACCACAATTTCTATATTCATTCATCTCTTGATAGATTCGTCTGTTGTTTCCATATTCTAGCTTTTATAAATAATGCTACAGTGAGGCACAGACAAGGTGGATCATGCCTGTAATCCTAGCACTTTGGAAGGCCGAGGTGGACAGATCACTTGAGGCCAGGAATTCGAGACCAGCCTGGCCAACAAAATGAAACCCCATCTCTACTAAAACTATAAAAATTAGCTGGGCGTGGTGGCATCCACCTGTAGTCCCAGCTACTTGGGAGCCTGAGGCAGGATAATCACTTGAACCCCGGAGGTGGAGATTGCAGTGAGTCAAGATCATGGATACACATGTAACAAACCTGCACATTGTGCACATGTACTCTAAAACTTAAAGTATAATAATAATAATAAATTAAAATAAAATAAAATAAAAAAAAAATCATACCACTGCATTCCAGCCTGGGCAACACTGTGAGATTCCAGCTCAATAATAAGAATAAGAATAAGAATAAGGAATAAAAATATACTGCTACAATGAACATAGGAATGCAGATACGTCTTTGGGATCCTAATGTCAGTTCCTTTGGTTATATATCCAGAAATGGGATTACTGGATTATATGGTAGATCTACTAATTTTGTGAGGAAGCTTCAAGCTGTTTTTTGTAATTACTGCACCAAATTACATTCCCACCAACAGTAAACAAGGGTTTCCTTTTCTCCCACATCCTTGCCAACATTTTATATATATATATGTATATATATACAGTTTCATAACAATAGCCATTATTTTATATATAAAAGATAATGTTTTCTTTATATATATGTTTTATATTAAAAGGATGTTTTATTTATATATTACATGTTTTATATACCACACCCGGAGAATTTTTTGTATATTTACTGGAGACGGGGTTTCACTGTGTTAGCCAGGATGGTCTCCATCTTCTGAACTTGTGATCCACCCGCCTCAGCCTCCCAAAGTGCTGGGATTACAGGCGTGAGCCACCACGTCCGGCCCCGTTTCCTTTTTTGAGTCACATCCAAAAAAACATTGCCAATGTCAAGGAACATTTTTCCTATGGTTACTTCTATGAGTTTTGCGGTTTCAGTTCTAATGTTTAAGTATTTAAATCATTTTGATTTGATTTTTGTATATGGTATTAGATAAGGGTTCAATTTTTTTCTTTTTCCTTTTTTTTGCCTGCGGCCATCTAGTTTTCTTATTACCATTTATTTAACAAATTTTTCTTTCCCCATTGTATGTTCTTAGTATCCTTGTAAAAACCTTATATGCAAAGATCATATTAATTTATTTCTGGGCGCTCTATTCTAATGTATTGGTCTATCTGTTTTTTTTGTCTTTAATGTTAGTACCATACACTTTTGATTATTATAGCTTTGTAACATAATCTGAAATCAGGAAAGGTGATAATATCATTGGAATACTGATAGCAATTACACTGAATCTGGAGACTGTTTTGTGTCATACAGAAATTTTAACAATACAAATTCTTCCAATCTACGAACATGAAATATCTTTTTGTTAATTTGTGCCTACTTCAATTTCTTCATTGATGTTTTGTAGTTTTCAGTGTACATAACTTTCAACTCCCTGGTTAAATTTATGCCTAAGTATTTTAAATTTTTTAATGCTACTGTAAATGAGATTGTTTTGATTTTTTTTCAGATAGTTTGTTGTTTGTGTATAAAAATGCAACTAATATTTGTGTGTTGATTTTATATCTTGCAACTTTCCTCAATTTGCTTACTAGTTCTAATATTTTTTGGAGAAAACTTTATGTTTTCTACATATAATATTATGTCATAAACAGAGATAATTTTCTTTCTTTCTAATCTGAATGCTTTTTATTTCTTTTTCTTGCCTAAGTGCTAGACTTTTTGTTATAGGTCCTAATGGCTAGATAAGATTTCCGGTACTATGCTTAATAGGAATGACAGGAGTGGGAACATAAATTTATTCCTAATCTTAGAGAAAATGCTTTCAGCTTTTGACCACTGAGTATGATGTTAGCTGTGGGCTTGCCATATATATATATGTATGTATGTATGTATATATACATATACATACACACACACACACACACACACACACAAGTTCTTGCTATGTTGCCCAGGCTTGTTTTGAATTCCTGGCCTCAAGCAATCCTCCTGTCTCAGCCTCCCAAAGGTCTACAATTACAGGCATAAGCCACCACACTCAGCCACATTTTTTGTCTACCTAAGAGTTTTAAACATGAATGGACATTTAATTTTGTCTAGTGTTTTTTTCTGCTTCTTTTAGATGACTATGATTTCTATACTTAATTCTGTTAATGTGGTGTGTATTTATTGATTTGCATATGTTGAACCATCCTTATCCCACAAGTAACTCATACTTGATTATGATATGATTCTTTTCATGCACTATTGAATTTGGTATGGTAGTATTTTGTTGATTTTTACATCAATGGCTACTAGCAATTTTGGCATGTATTTCTTTTCTTGTGGTGTCCTTATTTGGCTTTCCTGTAACAATAATATTGGTCTAATAAGGTAAGTTTGAAATGTCCTCTCTTCTTTAATGTTTTGGAAGAGTTTGAGAAGGTTGGCATTAGCCTTCTATAAATGTTTGGTAAAATTCCCTAGTTAAGTCATCTTATTCTGGGCTTTTCTTTGCTGGGGTGTTTTGATTACTAACTTAATCTTCTTCTTTATGATAGGTTGGTTCAGATTTTCTATTTCTTCATTGTTCAGTCTTGCTAGGTGTGTGTTTCTAGGCATTTATCCATTTCTTCTAGGTAATCCAACTTATTGGCATACAGTTATTCATAGTATCCTCTTATGATTCTGTTTATTTCTATAGTATCAGTTGTAATGCCTCCTCTTTCATTTATAATTATATTTATCTAGTTCTTCTGTCTTTTTTCTTAGCCTAGTTAGAGGTTTGTCAATTGTGTTTAATTTTTAAAGAATCTAATTCTTAGTTTTGTTGATTTTTTTATTGTTTCTCTGTTTTATTTGTATCTGTTCTAGTATTTATCACTTTCTTCCATATGCATACTTTGGGCTGAGTTTATTCTTTTTCCAGTTCCTTGAAGTATAACAGTAGATTATTTATTAGAGATACTTTTTTAATGTAGGGCTTTATTGATATAAAATTCCATCAAATAACTGCATTTGCCACATTCCATAGCTTTGGTATACTTTGTTTTCATTTTTGTTTGTCTTGAGATAGTTTTTGATTCCTCCTTTGATTTCTTCTTTGACACATTGATTGGTCAGAACTGTCTTGTTTAATTTCCACATAATTGTGAGTTTTTTTAAGATTACCCATGATATTGATTTCTAGTTTCATACTATCGTAGTCAGAAAAAAAAACTTTATAAAATTTCAATCTTATTAAATTTGTTAAAAGTTCTTTTGTGTCCTAATAGATGATCTGTACTGGAAAATATTCCATGTGGCCCTAACAAAAGGATGATTTTTTTTTGAAGTTTAATGGAATGTTCTTTATGTCTGTTAGTTTCATTTGATCTAAAGTATAGTTCAAATTTGATGCTTTCTTATTGATTTTCTGTCTGGATGATCTATCTATTTTTAAAAGTGGGGACTGAAGTTCCCAACTATTATTGTATCACTAAATTTCTCCTCTCAAATATGTTAATTTTTGCTTTATATATTTCAATACACCAATGTTTGGTGTGTATATGTTTACTATTGTTACATCCTTTTGAAGAGATAACTCCATAGTCATTATACAATGGCCTTGTCTCTTTTAGTATTTTTGACATGTAGTTTATTTTGCTTGATGTAAATATAGCTACTTTGTTTTCTTTTGGTTTTCATTTGCATGAAATATCTTTTTCCATTCTTTACACTTAGCTTCTGTGTCTCATAGGGTGAAGTGAGTTTCTTCTAGGCAGCATATAGTTGGGTTTCAATATTTAATCCATTCAGTTACCTTTTCTTTTTTCTTTTTTTTTTTCTAGATGGAGTCTCATTCTGTCACCAGGCTGGAGTGCAATGACGTGATCTCAGCTTGGCTCACTGCAACCTTCACCTCCTGGGTTCAAATGATTCTCCTGCCTCAGCCTCCAGAGTAGCTGGGACTACAGGGACATGCCACCACACCCAGATAATTTTTGTATTTTTTAGTAGAGACAAGGTTTCACCATGTTGGCCAGGATGGTCTCTATCTCTTGACCTTATGATCAGCCTGCCTTAGGCTCCCAAAATGTTGAGATTACAGGCATGAGCCACGGTGCCCAGCCTACCTTTACTTTTGATTGGATAATTTAATATATTTACATTTAAAGTAATTATTGATAGGTAAGTAATAGAGCCTATATATTGCCATTTTGTTCATTGCCATTTTTTTCATTGTTTTCTGTTTTGTGTTTCTTTTGTTCTTTTCTTTCTCTCTTACTGACTTATTTTATGATTTGATTTTTTTGTTGTGATATGTTTTGATTTATTTCTTTATATTTTGTGTATCTACTTCAAGTTTTCTCTATGATTATCATGAAGCTTATATAAATGTCACTTTTTTATTTATACAAGTGTATTTTAGTCTGATGACAACAAGATTTTGATCACATACAACAGCTCCCTGATTGTCTGATTGTCTGTAACTTTACTTCCTCCCTCATGTATTATGTTATTGATGTCACAATTTACATATTTTTATATTCATATCCATTAACACATTGTTGTTACCATAGTTGTTTTAAACACTTTTGTCTTTCAATCTTATATTAGAGTTAAGCCTAAAATATAAACCATCATTAAAACACTACAACATTATTAATTTTACTATATAGTTACCTTTACCAGTGAGCTTTTAACCTTAATGTGTTTTCATGGTGCTGATTTGAATCTTTTCATTTCAGCTTGAACTACTCAGCATTTTTTACATATGCTAGATCTAGTGCTGATGAACTCCCTCTTTTTCTTTTGTCTGAAAAAGTCTATATCTTTCTCCTTTATTTCTAAGGGACAACTTCACAATGTATAACATTCTTGGTTGGCTTTTTGTTTTTCCTTTAGCACTTTGGATATATTATCCTACTCTGCTATCCTGCTAGGTTTCTGTTGAAATCTGCTGATAATTTTATGTAAGTTCCTTTATATTTGATAAGTAAATTTTCTCTTGCTATTTTCAAAATTCTCTTTGTTGTTGATCTTTGATAATTTTATTACAATGTGTCTCAATGAAGTCTTGTTTATCTTTAACCTATTTGGAGTTCCTTAAGCATCATGAGTGTTCATGAAGGGATGCTCATTTCGCTCTTCAGATTTGGAAGACTTTCTGTCTTATTTCTTTAAATAAGCTTTCTGTCCCATCTTTCTCTGCTTCTTCTGGGACACCTTCTGTGTATATTGGTTTAAGTCATCATTTCCCACGAGTCATATAGGCTTTCTTCATTCTTTTTCCTTTTTTTCCCCTCTGACTATATAATTTCAAATGATCTGTCTTTGAATTTATTGACTCTTTTTTTCGTTTGATTGATTCTGCTCTTGTGTCTCTCTATTGAACTTTTTACTTCAAACATTGAATTCTTCAATACATAATTTCTGGGTTTTAAAATAATGATTTACATCTCTTTATTGACTTTGCCATTTTGTTCATGCATTGTCCTCTTGATATTGTTAATTGCTATCTCTGTTCTTTTGGAGCTTACTGAACTTCTTTATAAAGATTGTTTTGAATTGTCAGGCAATTCATAGATGTCTGTTTGTCTGGGGTAAGTCACTAGAGCTTGGTTTTGTTTCTTTGGTGTTATTATAACTCCTTGACTCTTCATGTTCCTCTAAGTCTTGCATTGCTGTTTTTGCACTTGAGGAAGCAGTTCCTTTCTCTAGTCTTTACTGACTAGCTTTGAAGAGAAAGACATTCACCAGTCAACCTGCCTAGAGATGTTAGTGGCCTCCAAGGCCTTTACTATGAATGTTCCTGATCCACTTGTCTTGTTATATTTGAGTGGGAAAATCTGAGGATTATGTGTCTTCTCTTGATCCTGCAAAGCCAGGATGGTTCTTAAACCCTCTCATTTATTTTTCTAGGACAGTGCCTTGAAACATTCACCATAGTTTGCCCTCTCCCAAAACCAATGGGGTAAAGCTAGCTGCTAAGATCTTTACCTGCTGTTGAGATCCATGTACTGCCTACAAAAGCTCATGTGGGCCGTTAATAGAAACATATGTGGTGCCATCCATGCAGGGGTGGGTGAGCAAGTACCTAGAGTGCTGGAGGCATGTGTTGGCTGGTTGAGAGGGTTCCTCAGGCAAGTCATATTGCAGGGGTTGTGGGTGGGCCACTTGGGGGAATCCAGTAGCAGGTTAGCAGGATTTGCAGCTGGCTCTCAAGAACTGCCTGATGGTTGCTATATGCTCCCTTGCCATTTCCCTGCTTTTAGCTGTCCCCAGATGATTTAGTTGTGCTGACCCCTCAGTGCTCTGGTGGGATGAAACAGAAGCAGGCCTCCTGGGCAGTGTCCCACAAGACTGGGGAAGCCTAATGCTTACTTTTCTCCCACTTTTCCCCATGTGCGAAATTGTAGGCTGAGGGGGCCTCTGTTGGCATTGAGCTGTTCTACTTTGGAGGAGTGGTAATGCACATAATGTGAAACTGCTCTATTATCGTCTTTAGTGTGTCTACTCACAGAATTTTTTTTTTTTTTTTTTTTTTTTGTCTCACTGGGATACTACACTCTGTGGCTAGACTCTCGGCTCCCACGAATGTACTCTCGTCTACGGTGTTGCCAAATGTGTGTGTCTGTTGGTGGATGGGAGATGAAACTTCCTATTCTACCATCTTGTTAACACTATTTTCTGGAAACTTGTTTTTGTAACACCTAGAATACCCCTTCTCTTGGTGTTATTTTAAAATTTAAAATGATTTTATTGCACCTTAAATGTTTGAGCAATTTTTCTTCAGCACAGAATATGTATCCATATTTATCCTTCACCCAGCATTCAGAGTGATCTTTTAAAAAATATACGTAGGTTTTATGTAGCTGTTGTATTTTAAAATGTTTATTGGCTTCTGATTGTCTTTTGAATAGGGATATAAATTTCTTAACATGCCTTATATAGCTCAGTATATTTTGAGATGATCACCCTTGCTCACCAAGTTTCAGCTGCAAAGGAATTCCTTCAATTTGCAGAGTCCTTTGTCTCCTTGCAGAGACATCTTCACAAAGTCAGTCCTTTAGTTGGCCCACAAGGCTCCCTTCCTTTACCCCAATTCATTTTTGCCTAGCAAGTTCTTATTGATTCCCCACTTAAGCATTTTAATATTTCTCCCTTAGAGAATGATTTCTTTTTTCTGACAACTGCTCCTTGCTATCAGTAGGTTAATTTCCAAAAAAAAAAAGGAAGAAGATGAAAAAAGAAAGAAAGAAAAAAACGCATGCTTACCCAAAGGATATAAAGCATCTGTAATTAACGATCTCATTGAATTGTTTGTTTAACAGCTGGTCCCTCCTTTAGTAAGCTCCTCAAGTTCCTCAAAGATAATCAACATGTCTCCATCACTCAGTGTTGAAACCCCAGTGCCTACCACAATTCCTGGCACACAGTTGGCACAAAAATTTATATTTGTTGCAAGAATGAATAGATGAATGAGCACATGAACAAAGGTACAAACTACACATTATATGAATAAAAATTATAGGAAAATTACTTTTGGGCTTAATAGAAGCTATAGGCTTAATATTATAAATATTTTTGCTATGATAATATTTGTGGATTTATATTTTAATGCTTTAGTTCGATTGAATTTTGGAATAACTTCTAGAGTTTTTGAACAATTGCGGTAAGACCTGTGTCTACATATACTTGTTCTATAAATTAGAATGTTCTTTATTCTTCTCCCTGGGGTAGGGTGACATAACAAAGGCATGTTCTCTAGTTCTGGCAAGGCTGCTGCATCTATAGAGACTCCCTGATTAAAATTCTGTCTCTTTACTAAACAGAAAGAGATGACTCAGAACACTTGGGGATCTGAAAGCCTCCAACATGAATTTCAAATTTCTACTGTTAGAATGCAGAAAAGCAAGTGAGATTGTAAACAGTTCCTTCTTCTATGGACCTCCCCTATGTCTTTTTGTGAACCAGTAGATGAGGACAATGAATAATGAAAATGTTTACTTGCATAAACATGTACATATGTGTTTCTTGTTGTTAGAGACATACAGAGAGGTCTGTGCCTTAGGCAATGGTGCCTGGACATAACTAACCTAATTTTCTAGTAAATCTTGGCATCTGTAACATTTGTGATAGAACCTACAATATTCTTTTCAGATTAGTTGGATGCCACTAAACATTGCTGATTTACATTTGGTAAATAAAATGAACACAATGTGAATGTGAAACGTCTCTGGTTACTACTGATGATTAAAAGAGTCTAAGACATTCTTGTTAAAAGGTGAAAATCAAATATCAGGAGGTGGTGTTGGCATATCTTATTACTCAAAAGGGCAAAATCTGCTTCTTTTCTCAAACTTGGCTGAGGTAGTTACCCTGATCTCATTAGAGTTAACAAAATGCCAAATACTTGAATCTGTTTGTTATTTGAGTGCTTCCACTCTTCTAGATTTCAATATAAAATATAACCTGAGTCCAAAGCCCTATTTTCCACCTTAACACATTCTGCTGTCTTCTAGCCCTTAGCTTGATCTCAGAGCAAAAATAACTTGCTGAAAACGGTCATTCTTGATCACTCTATATCAAAGAAGTTCCCCCTTCACCAGTATTTTCTACTTTTCTATCTCAATAACTTCTATGTAGGGTATGTATCACAATTTCTTTATCATTTATCTTTTTATTTCTTTTAAAAATATTTACTGATAGTTCTTAAGTGTCAAAAGGATAGAGACCATGTTCACTGTTTTTTCTTCATTTTTATTTCTGCAATTCCTAGAAGAGTACTATGCATAGAGTAAATGCTCAAGAAATATCCAATGAATGATCTGATTGAATTGTTTATTTCTTCACTAATTTGAGTATATGTTATCTAACTGAATGAATATACATTAATTATTACTCATGTTAAGCAGACAGAGAACTCAGGCTTAAAGAAAATGCATGACTTGCCCCTATTTGTTCAGCTAGTGAAGAACAGAGGTAGAATTTGAACTTAAGACTTCTTTTTTCCACATCACTATTCTAAAAGCATTTTTCTTACTGTTCCCAGTATCCTGAGAAAAAGAAAGGATAGGAAACTAATATTTCCGAACCCTCTGCTAGTATTTGCCCATATTATCTCACTTGCTATATATTTTTTTGTTGTTTTTTTGAGACAGAATCTCACTCTGTTGCCCAGGCTGGAGTGCTGTGGCATGACCTCGGCTCACTGCAACCTCCACTTCCCGGGTTCAAGAGATTCTCCTGACTCAGCCTCCTGAGTAGCTGGGACTACAGGCGTGCACCACCATGTTGGGCTAATTTTTGTATTTTTAGTACAGATGGGGTTTCACCATGTTGGTCAGGCTGGTCTGAAACTCCTGACCTTGTGATCCGACTGCCTCACCCTCCCAATCACTTGCTATTTTTAACAGTACTGTGAGGAAGGTATTGCTTATTGCTACTGTCTTTTTGTACATACATCTCCTTTCATCTTTGCTGAGCAACACATTACATTTTGGAGTTTTAAAGCACTCATATATATTCTGTTTCTCATTTGATAAGCTCTCGGTTTGACACTCATTTTCTCTATTTTTAAAAAGTTAAACCAGTGGTTATGATATATAGTTAGACTTAAAATATTTTTATGTGAGTAAAAGAGGCTATTAGATGGTAAGTCTCCAAGGTTAAATGGTTAATTTGGCACTTGAACGTCAGCTTCCATCTATTTTTTTTTTAGCCATACCGTACAACCATGTACTTTCTCCTTCTCATTAAAATTGATCTCAAAATAACCCACCAATTTCACCACATAGTTTGCTCTTATAATTTTCTTGTAGAATCTTATGTAGCCAAACATTTTTTCTTGCAATAATTCTTAACCAGACAGAACCTCTGTACACCATCTAGGAAGAGATAAACCCACAGGAACACATATTGCCTTAGATATTTAAATACTTATAAAATCTATTTTATCTGAGAGGACATAAATCACTCTTTGGCTGATTAAAATGTACAAATGAGTATTAATATTCCACCATTTTTAAATATTTATTTATTGAATATTTATAAATTTCAATATAGTGTACTAAGTGTTGGAGATAGAATGATAAATGATATCAACCTGGACCCACCCTTTAAATACAGTTAATATTTTAGAGGAAAGACAGATGTAATTAAATTCTTATGAGCACTGCAAAGAGATATAGAGGTTACCAAAATTTATATGGCAAGGAAAAGTGACCCTTCTGGGGAATCAGGACAACTTTATAAGCTATTCGTTGCATACATCTGGGGGTGGGGGAGAAAATGGAAATTGGAAGAAGAGAAGGGAGTTGTCAAGGTGACATGATGATTCTGGCTTGCAAAACTGAATACAGATGGCTGTGCCATTTACTTAACTGGGTAACACTGGAAGAATGCCAGGTTAGTATAATAAAACAGAGATGATCACAAAAGGAGACATGTACATGTTGAGTTTGTGATGTATATATCTCCAGAAGTCCTGGAGATGTATAACCTAGAGCTTAAAGAAGTGGCCTAGGATATGTAAATATAGAGGCATTCAATATTAGGTGATAAATGATGAAGAACTCACCTAAGGATGGAACACTAAGTAACTACATTAGAAGTCTTAAGACTAATCTTTAAGGAACTCTAGTATCTAAAATCCAGATGGAGGCAAACGATCCAGGAAAAGAGATTGAAATAAATAGACAGAGAGGTGGGAGGATGAACATGAAAGGATGGCATTATGAAGCCAGAGGAATAAGTACTGAGAGGTCAAGAAAATGAAAAATAAAATATAATGAAGTGTTCCTTAGTGATCTTATCTAGGGACATTGTGGCTTATTGACAGGAGATAAAAGACAAGCTGCAATAGGTTGTTGAGTGAGTGGCAAGTAAAGGAATCAAGAAGATGCAGAGCCTCCAGGGTTCCAGAATTCAAATGGAGCAGCTGGCTTTAGATAGGAGGAAATACATTTTCTTTTTTACTGAAGGAAAAGTTGAGGAGAGATTTGATACATTTTCAGTAATTTGTAAACGTGGCAGCAAAAAGTAAGGATATTTCTGTTTGATGGCTTCTATTTTCTCTGTACAGAATATGTGGTATTCTAAGAGTGATGGGGCATTATCAGTTAGCTATTGCTGAGTAACAAACAACCAACCTCAAATCTTAGGGGCTCAAATTGGCAGCCACTTATTACTTCTCCTGCATTTGTGGATGGCAAGGCAGTTCAGTGTATCTGAACTAGGTTCCATTGATTTTGGGCTGGGCCTGCTGCCTGTAGTCAACTGCCAGGTGAATTATGAGCTGGATGACCTAGAACGCCTTCAGCTGAGACCATGCACTTCCCCTGCAAGTTTCCTATAGTCCTACAGCAAGTTCGATAAGGCTTGTTCTAATACCAGTGGCAGTATTCCAGGAAAGAAAACAGTTACGGACTGAATGTTTGTGTCACCCCTAAATTCATATATTAAAGCCTCCTAACCATCAATGTGACCGTATTTAGAGATAAAACTTTTAAGGAAGTAAGTAAGATTAAATGAGATCATAAGAGTGGGGCTTTGATCAGACAGAACTAACATCTTTAGAAAAAGAGATATCAGAGAGCTATCTGTTTCTTTCATTCTCTCTGTTCTGTGAAGACACCAAGAGACGGGGGCTATCAGCAAACTGGAAGAGGTCCTCCATCAGAACCTGACCATGATATGCTCTGATCTTAAACTTCCAGCCTCCAGAATTGTGAGAAAATAAATTTCTGGCATTTAAACCACCTTGTCTACGTTATTTTGTTATGGAGCCAGAACAGGTGAACACAGAAACAAACAAAAAATACATGTCCTTTTTTAAGCTTCTGCTTGCATCAAGTATGCTATTACCTCATTGGTAGCCCATCCACACTCAGCACATCCACACTCAGATTCCAAGTGGGAAAGAACCCCAAAGTTATAAGGAGGGCATTCACTAAAGCTAGTTATGCAACAAATACAAGAGGGAGGGGAAAGTGGTTATGACTATTTGGGAAGAATGAACAATGTTTGTTTGCTGTGCATTATATAAAATTGATTGACAAGATAAACATATTAGTCATTTTAGTCTGTGATGAAGGCCTGGTTTCAGTGAGCAATCATGAAGTTGTAGTTATACTAATCAACTTTGTCTTATGACTTTTTCCCCCAAGAATGCTAGGGTACCAGATGTGTTAGTCAGCTTGGGCTATCATAACAAAGTAGCATAGACTAGGTGGCTTAAAAAACCAGAAACTTATTTTTTCTCAGACTTCTGGAGGCTGAAGTCTGAGAGCAGGGCTTTCTTTCTGGCTTGCAGAGAGCTGACTCTCACTATGTACTTACATAGCCTTTTCTTGCTGTATATAAACCATGGTCTTCTATATAATAAAGAGACTCTTGTCTCTCTTCCTCTTCCTATAAAGCCACCAATCATGTAGAATTAGGACCCCATCCTTATGAAATCATTTAACCTTAATTACTTCCTACAGGTTCTTTCTTTATGTACAGTCACATAAGATGCTAGCTTTCAAAATACAAATTTTGTAGAGATCATTCGGTTTACAGCACTAGGGTACAGAAGTGAGAAGATGGCATTTTCTTTCTTTATAAAGGTTTAGCCAGATGATAATGAAATACAGAGGATCAGTGGAATCAGTGTTATGGGTTAGAGATGATTTAAAGTCCAATTTGGAAATGGAGGATAAATGAAGAGGAATAAGGTGATGGAGAGGGAGTTGGAGAGTAAGAAAACAGTTGCCGCTAGACTGGAAATGCAATTGCATATAATAGCAGTGGTGAAGCAATCAAGCTGAAAATACGTCAGTTAAGCAACTAGAATTAATTATTTGGGATATAGAGTAGTTTTAGGGATGGCAAGATTCAGAGTGTGTTCATGGACATGGATCATGGAGGAGGTTAAGAAAATCTCATTGCAGAGGAGTATTAAACAGAACTGAGAGGGCAAGTGTGTTGTAAAGGTTGCCCATGTGTGTTGATGTCTTCGAATCCAATGGCAGGGACTTGGGGGGAGAAAGCCCACGCAAAACAGTGGTATTTTCCATAAATGAAAAGATTGACTCAGAAAGATGTGAATGACACCAACTAGGACATTTCCCTCCCTTTAATGTTTCTGGATAATCACCCGTTAAATGCACACATTGGGCTTTAAAATTTTATTTATAGGAATAACCACCTTACAATTTGCAACACGAAGCTCTTCCAGTAAGAGGAGTAAGTGTTTTATTTTCTGAAGCACTCAAAGAAATGAGATAGGTCAGTTTTTCTACATTTAGATAATCAGCCAAAGGAAAGGCCAAGACTGAGTTTATGTGACTTGCTATTGTATTTGTTTTTCTAGCTTTTTAGCTGACAGATGGCTCTTCGATTTCTTCTCCCCTCCGAGCTTCTGCTTTGCTAAGTCAATCTTCCATTCTCATGTCTCTGAGATCTGGAGGGGCTCAGATGCCTGAGTTTTTTTTCTGTGTGTTTATGTAGCACCTCTCATTGTAGTCTTTTTGAAGAAGGTTAACAATCGTCAAGAAAGATGCCATCAGTCTTCTTCCCAGATGAAAAATGATAAATACAGAAACAGCCAAGAATGATGGTAAAATTCATTGAACAGATGTTATCCTACACCCACTTTACCTTTCTTTACATGTTTTTCACTTGGAAATAACAGAACTTACTTTTAAGATGCATGGTTTCTGATAGGCCTTTCAAAATATTTTACTTCCTTTTATTTTATTCTCTGTAGTTGCACATAGAAGCCTTATGATCTGGGGTTTTAAGTACAACATACAAGTTTCCTTCTTCATTTGGTAAGCCTTTCTGATATCCCCTAGGAGAAATTGGCTTCCTTCCTCCCAATCAATACAATAATAATTAATAGTACCCCTATAAAAACAACACATTCATATGCTTATCTTCTCAAATTTTTTTTTTTTTTTTTGAAACGGTCTCGCTCTGTCACTTAGGCTGGAGTGCAGTGGTGCTATCTTGGCTCACTGCAACCTCAGCCTCCCAGATTCAAGTGATTCTTCTGCCTCAGCCTCCTGAGTACCTGAGATTTCAGGCACCCGCCACCATGCCCAGCTATTTTTTGTATTTTTAGTAGAGATGCTGTTTCACCATATTGGCCAGGCTGGTCTCGATCTCCTGACTTCATGATCCACCCACCTCAGCCTCCCAAAGTGCTGGGATTACAAGCGTGAGCCACCGTGCCCGGCCAATTTTTTTTTTTTTTTTTTTTTAGATGAAGTCTCATTCTATCACCCAGACTAGAATGCAATGGTGCGGTCTCGGCTCACTGCAACCTCTGCCTCTGGGGTTCAAGCAGTTCTCCTGCCTCGGCGTCCCGAGTATCTGGTCCTACAGTCATGCACCACCACGTCTGGCTAATTTTTGTATTTTTAGTAGAGACGGTCTCACTATATTGGCCAGGCTGGTCTTGAACTCCTGACCTCAGGTGATCTGCCTGCTTCAGCCTCCCAAAGTGCTGGAATTACAGGCATGAGCCACCACGCCTGGCCGTCTTCTTAATTTTGAAATGACCTACACTTAGCACAAGGCTTGACAATTAATAATAGCTAGCATGAATGTTATTTGCCAAGAACTAGCTAAATACTTTACTATTGTTCATTTATTTAACTCTTCTAAAGAAACATATGATAGTAGGAACTGTTCCGCTGAATAAAGTTAGGGGAAATAATTCGTGGCAGAGGGATTGTTTGCGAAGAAAGCCTCAAGTCAAAAGAGTTTGGTACCCTTAAAGATATTAGAAGTCCATTATGCCTTGGACTGCAGACAGTTAAAGACTGAATGATGGAGAACAACCTCAACTGGCAGTCAGGAGTCAGATTGTAGAAGATCATATGTCACTTTAGGATATGGAATTTTATATTAAGCAGAATGGAAAGTCATTCAGAGTTTCAGTAAATAATTACCAAGTAAGTGTTGGGTGAATTTAACCGAAGAGAATATTAGTAATATTTATAAGATTGTATGAAGTATATCATAAGAGATTTCAGTATCTGCAGGCTAACATTAGTTTTTAAAAACACGTCTCTACCCAGCTGTCTTAACATAAAACATATATTATTCTGTGGCCCTTATGTACTAAATATGGTATGATAAAGACTGCGGAAATTTGTAAAGGAAAGCAACCAAGGCTACCTTGAAGACAGGTCTCTCTCCTGCTTTCTCTGATTTCCTGCTGAGATCCAACAGAAAAGCCCAACCCATAGGGAAGTGAGAGGGGAAGGAAGCTCTGATGTGATCCTTACAGATCAACCTCCTGGGGCAGAGTAGGATGGAAAAGAATGTGTCAGGACAGAACAACAGTGAGAGCTTGAGGTGAATGTTAAATTTGTGCTCTAGGCGCCTAACTTTACCCTTGCCCTAGCTCTGGATTGAGAGTGAATCTGATTTTTATTTACTTGTAGCCAGAAATATCCTCACTAGTGGAAGGTATTTAGAACACCTGGATTTGAACAGTTTACAATTGTTTGTCTTCAGCTAACTTGCTTTGTCTTCTCTAAACCATACTGCCCTCATCTATAAAATGTGTTTGCCTTGAAGGTTCATATGGAACAGTTAGATAAAATGCTTAACACACTAGCATTGTAATGCCAAGAAAATACAGTCACCCCTCTGTGTTCTTGGAGGATTTGTTTGTTCCAGGGCCCCTGCAGATACCAAAATGTATAGATGTCCAAGTTCTTTATATAAAGTGGCATGCTATTTGCATATAACCTATAAACACCCTCCCATATACTTTAAGTCATCTCTAATTGCTTATAATACCCAATACAATGTAAATGCTATGTAAAAAGTTGTTACATTATATTGTTTTTATTTGTACTATTTTTCATTATTGTATTGTTACTCTTTATTGTTTTTTTTCTTCTTAAATATTTTGGATTGGCAGTTGGGTGGATGCAGAACCCTCCGATGTGGAAACCGCAGGTGCAGAGGACCAGTTATAGTGGAGCATAATTATTATGCTGATGATGGATTGGAATCAGATTAAGTTTCTACTCAGAGTTGCTTGTCTTTGTCTTCCTTGAAGCTTTATGTCTTTCCAAGAAGTGCAGGTCATTGGATTTTAAGCCACACAATAAGTAAACAGAGATACTTTGGGACTGGAGAGCATGGGTGTTCATAAATATTATCTTGGAATATAACATGCCTAGTTTAGTTAAAGATGCATTGAGGTGGTATTCTAGTTACTCTGGGTGAGTCAAAGAATATTAACCTATTCTCTGCCCACAAGGATCTTGCTGATGAATTTTAAACATTAAGAAAAATATGTATTAATGGGAAGTAAATCTATGTTTCACAATTTATTTAAATTTTTCTTTGAAGTTTTTTTTCACAGTGCCTAAAGGAGCAGGGTTAAAGCATAAAATGACTCATCTCAACCTGTACCAAAATTGGAGGCAAGATTTGTAACATTTTTTCAAATGAATACAATTTGGGGGCTATATTAATGCATAATGTAAAATGCAATCTATAAAACACTTTTTGAAGAGCGATTAAATTCTATACTATAAGACATAAAAATCCTATAATCTGTCATAGTTCTTTTGCATCATAGAGAAATACATGACACTCAAGTTAGCTGAGAGTGCACAGTTGCTGGAGAATAGATTCTATTACCATGACAACCTGATTTGAAATTCACAAGGTATGTTTTAACCTAGGCTCCTGACTTGGGAATGAATACAAGCAAATCATTAGATAACTAAATTGCTGAAACAGCACGTGAGAAGTACAAGTATATTTAAGGAAAAATCTCTCTCGAATCTAAATTATCATCTGTCTATGATGAATCAGAATAATACCAGCTTGCATTCAGCACTGATTTCTATTTCAAGCTGTTCTATGTAAAGGTTTGGTTCTTTCCTTTCATCTAGATCTATAATATATATATTTTTGAAATTGTTACTTAATTGCATAAAATGTGACCAAATAGAGAGTTTCCTTATCTATAAAATGAAGGGGTTGGAATAGGTGGTGTTTCAACTTCCTAATTAATGAGGCTAATGAGATAGATGCTGTTGGTTTATGATCCCAGCAGTGGTTTTGTGGGGCCTCTTAAATTCTTCCTCAATAGTCTTAAAATGCTTTTTTCTCTCAGTTATTTGCAATGTGCTTAGGCATGGAACAATTTAGAGACAAGTGTGAGATACCTGTTCAAATTACCTGAAGCTAAAAAAATGACAGTTATCAGAAACATGCAAACGTTAGCACATGAACTTCAAGGCAAGAAAATGCTCCCATTCTTAATAATGGCTGGAATTGTAATTGAAAGTTATTGGCAACTTTGCAGCTTCTCTCTCTCGTCATCATTATCAGCAGCAGCAGCAGCAGCAGCAGCAGCAGCAGCAGCAGCAGCAGCAGCAGCAGCAGCAGCATCACTTCTCTACTTTTCTTTCCACATTTGCTTTATTATTTTTTCTCTGGCGCCAACTTTCTTTGCTGTATATGCATATGGGCCCAACATGGCTGCCCCACACTCAGATCTACATTATACTCTAGTTTAGGTACTTAGTAGATATGGTCTAGGACCACGATTTCCAAAATATTTCCTCATGAGATCCAGAGCTATGTTTTCTTGTGATATACCAGACAGACACAGGTAAAAAGAAAAGAGTCCAGTACAGATGCAACCATCCTTAAAGCATCCAAAAATGAAGATATATATATATGTATATGTATATGTATATATATATGTATATGTATATGTGAGTGTGTGTGTGTGTAGGCATGTACACACATACGTATCCTCCTGTATTCACTAAAATAATATTTAAATTATTTAACTCCTTAAACATTTTAAGTTGTCACCTGAGATTTTTCATCACAAGTTTAATAGTTTCAAAAGATGTTTTCTGGCTAATTGTTTATGCTGTATTGGCTTTTAATACATACCCTCCCCAATATGTTTGGCCAACATTCAATCCACTGAGCAACCAAATAGAACAAAAGACAGAGGAAAGAGTAATTTACTCATTTTTCTTCCTGCCTTACTGCTTGGGCTGGGACCTCTCATTGCATCTTCCTGCCTTCAGGCTGAATTCTATCACTGGCTTTCTTGACTCTCCAGCTTGCGGATGACAGTTTGTGGGACTTCTCAGCCTCCATAATTGCATAAGCCAATTCATACTAATGATGTATAAATAGATCAATATCTATCTATCTATCTATCTATCTATCTATAAATACAATACAATATACATATATTCCATTGGCTCTGTTTCTTTGGAGAACTCTGACTAATACTAATGGTAGATGAATGGATGGGTAGGTAGGTAGATAATGAAGAGACACATAGATGGCCAAAGGCAGGAGCCTGTGGAGTAAAATTTCTATACTTTTCACTAACATGCTGACTTTTTTGTTTGTTCTCTTGACTCTCTTTCTTAGCAATGATGAACTTTGACATTTCCCTTTGTTTGGTGCTTGAATTAATCAGACCAAAGGGCAATGAAATCTGAAAGATTCATCGCAGGCAGGAAAATGCTATTCTTCATTTAGAGCATGGGGAAAAAGCCATTTTAAAAGGGAGGGGATAGTTATGGAAAATTAGAATACAATACAGTTTTTTCAACAATATCACCTTTAGGAAAGACTACATGCAGAAGCTGAGTATCTGGAGGTAAATTTCCGTAAAACCATGCATGACTGTATAAACCCTGGAAAGCCTGCATGTGGATAACCTCATCATGCAACTTGCTCAGTTTGAAGACTGAATTCTGGACTCTGCCATTGCTTCAAATAATATGGTCTATGGATGAAAAGTTCTGGAAACATGTGGGATACTTATTTTGAAAAACAAAAAAGATATTGTAGACCCAGCTCCAAATCTGATGGTGAACTCTGGAGGTGTGGCCACAGAATTAGGCTTAAAGCTCTCCGGGTGATTATGATACATATGACCTTCTAGATCATTCTTTTGGAAACACTGCTGTAGTCCAAACAACAACAAAGGAGCAATAAAAGGGAACTTTAATATAAAGATATATATATATATACACACACACATATATATATAAAGAACTTTAATATAAACAACAAAAGAGCAATAAGAGAACTTTAATAATTTCCCTACCTCTCAACATACATAAAAGGAGATCAAGTTCATAACTCCTAGCAATATTTCTCAAATCTCCCATTCTCCCCAACTCTATCATGCCCAACATTCCCACTGCCATTACCCTCCAAAAAGCAACCCAACCAGCCAAACATCCCCCACTCCACCCTCCACTCCTAATTATGTGGATTGATCTCACAAAGTCCTTCTCCTTTTTCTCTCACTTCTTCCTACCATTTTTATCTCCCAATTCTGTGCTAGGCCATCACAAAAATGCGCTAAAATAATGAGATCAAATACAAATTTGCTGCTATGGGCAGAAGACAGGCAGATGCTTTGATGCAGAGTGTGGAATTTGATGCCTTTCTCCTGGCTCCTGTAATCTCATTGACTGGAGAGAAGCCTCATGAAAGAGATGTTCCAGGGAGTCTGTGTGATATGTACAAAAAATAATAATATATGCTAAGTCATAAGCTTACTATACCTTACTTACTGCCTTCCACACTCACACATAGCTCCATGAACTTGTGAGAGAGGTTTTTGGTGCTACACAAGCCCCATGGCTTGGGTTTCTCTCACTTTGATCAGAGCAATGTGCACAGAGAAATAATTTTTTAAAACTCAGTTTAAAAAAAAATGAGTTCATCTATATGTGAACTGGCAGATATACCTTCTGAAGAATAAAATGGAAAAGTTACAGCAGACTGAGTTCTCTGGAAATGTGTGCAGAAATGTGTGGGCTGCAAGAGCTTTATCAGGGTCAAAACTGGTGAAAGAAATAGGAGATAGAAGGATTGGATAAAGAGAGAAATTTAATTGCCATGCAGGATTGACAAAGCCTCGGCCTACCCTGACTTGACCTCTAGGTGTATATGGATGGACATTTTCCCCATTTTAGCTGAAATTGCCAGGTCCTTATATCCTCATTTCTCTCTGTTACAGAAGTGGGCCTCCCTGGGAAAGAAATGACCTGGCTTGGTCTCCACAGCTAAGGCAGACCCTCTGAATGGGCTCACTGTTAAAGATTGCCTGCTGACCACACTCCCCTCAAGTTGGGAGCCTCTATGAAGGGAAATGTAGGTCATGCCTTTCTAAGTCTATCTTGGAAATGAGAAGTGAAATAAAGAAAGAGGGAGAAAGAAAAGTAACCGTGGTTTTGAAAATGAAAAGATAGAAGGAGCTTTCTTTGGAAAGGGGCATGAGAAGTGGAAAAAAATAGCTATTATGCTAGAATGACTTCAGGGAGATAGATGGTGAAACAAAATTCTAGGGTATTCTGTGCTTTATTCAATTAAGTCTCCTATCAGCATTTTTTAAAGAGAATCATTATATATAGAATAATTGTGTCTCCCAATATTCATATGTTAAAACACTAAAACAAACCCCACCAAATGTGACAGTATTAGAAGTAGGACCTTTTGGAGATAATTAGGATTAGATTGGGTTATGAGGGCAAAGCCATTGTGAATAAAATTAGCGCCCTTGTAAGAGTCATGAGAGAGCTTGCTTCCCCCTTCTACTCTCTGCCACATAAGGATACGATGAGAAACTGGAAGTCTACAACCCATAAGAGGGCTTTCACCTGACCATACTGGCACACTGATCTTGGACTTCCAGCCTCCAGGACAGACATTTAAGAAATAAATAGCTATTGTTTATAAGCCACCCACTCTAATAGTTTTGTTGTAGCAGCCTGAGCTAAGACAAGACTTAAGTAAACATTTCAATTCCTTTTTAGTTCTTGTTCTGTCTGCAATACTGGGAATAGGCTAAATTCAAGTTTTCTGTGAGTAACAAAAGGATTGTCATTCCCTTGTTTAAAACCCTTCTGTGACTTTCCATGATCCTCGAGATACAAACTTCCCAAAATGACAAACAAGACCTTGCCTTTAGTGGACTTCACTCTCCTCTCTTCACCCGTCCTCTTATAGGAGGGTACATTCAAGCTACATCATAAATACCTAGGTGGTGTGTACCCATCCTTCTAACTTTTCACACATACCTTTTCCTGTGTTTGAATCACTTCTCTTCACTTAGCTTCCTTTTCCTTCAAGTTTCAACTTAAACGCCATTTTCTCAGAAAGCCTTGCATAATGCCAATACCACAACTGTACTCTCCATTACAACTATATTTTCTTTCAAAACATTGATAGTACTCCAAATTATTAATTTATCTTAATTTCTATATTCCCTAAGAGGCTGAAAATTTGATGAGGATAAGGAAGCATCTGTTTTGTTCATCACTGCATCTCAGTGCTTCATGTGGGAAAGGAAGGTTTTAATGGTGGAGTTAGTTATCAGTGATAAGCAACTGATCATGGTAGAGAATTCTTAAATGGGCAGCTGTGATACTGAAAACAGAATTAAATTATTGGTCGTATCTACAGATTTGTAATAAGAGTAATTACTATTATAACAATGATAATAATAGTAAACACATCAATTGTGCAGCATTCCATGCACAGATCTAGGTGTTCTAGATACATTATTTTGTTTCTTGCAATAATGTGATGCAATAATATGAGATGGGAATCACTATATCTACATTTTTCAATTGCAGGAACTAGAGAACAGAGAGGCTCAATAACTTCTCCAGTGTCACACACTTTGCAAGTAATAGAGCCAAGGATAGGAACTCAGGCAGTATGTTTCCCAAAGCAACACTCTCAATATTAAATTCTGTCACTTTAATATTTGAGATTGACATTGATAATAATAGAAGTGGGTCTTTATTAGGATTTTTTACATTTAAAAAGTAGAGAGTATGTAGTTCTATAATTTTCCTAGTGAAAAGTAAACTCCCTCCTCCATCCCCTCTTATGTCAGATGAATGGGCACCTACCAGGTACTCTGATCAGTTGTTAGCTGTTTCTGCCTACTTTCTGTTAGCTATTTAGCTGAGGGAATCTACAGAAGGTATGGATGATTTAACAGTGTCTTTTGAGGTTACAGAATAAAATAGTACAACAATTAAAGGCATGGACTGTAGAAGAGTCGGACTTGGGTGAAACTATCACCTACTTTGGAGCAAAAAGCTTTTGAACCTATTTCCACATTTGTAAAGGGAGACATTCCTCATATCTTACTTAAAAGGATATAGGAAGGACAAATAAGCATAGTATTTGCTACAGAATAAATACATGACAGACATAAAAAGTCCATTTTATTTCTTCACCCTCATCCCAAATTTTTCCATGCTACCTGTTGTATCAACTTATAACTTCTTTATAAACCAATAGCAGCAGTTTAGTTTATGTACACTCAGTCAGATAATAAAAGTTGAACAAAATTTATCCAATGGATTATCACTATGATTTTACTGGCTTATGTTCAAGGTTATAATAACTACGCATTGCATTTGCTAGTACTTTTATGCCCAAGGCAAATGTAATTAAGGTTATCATAATCCTGTTTGTACATTCATACTTGATTGCATGTTAATGTGTGTAACTTTGAATTATACTAGTTCCTAATGGGTTTTAAAAATATTTTAGTATTTTTGTGCCGTGAGTCCTTTACTGTTTTCTCAGATCTAATCTAGTCTTAGGGCAACCATTTCCTCCCATTAGCACCCATAGCATACACTGCTAATCATCAAAGTTTTCTTTCCAACTGAGCCTTGACAGATCCTCCAAATCCTTCTCAAACAGCCAAACAACTGATCAGAGTTGGCCTGGGAAACATTTGTCATTCGAGGAATTAGAAATCAGAAAAGTGACGTCAGTAAGAGCTAAAGAAAAAGGGAGGGTTAGTAAAGTTTTATGAAAGAGGACTTGAATTATAAAGGCTTGAAAATGCTTGGACCTAATTCATTTCATTGCACACTCCCTAAAAGATGTCTATTACTTCCTGTACCTCCACCCAGTGCTTTTCTGGCCCTAGCTAAACCTGGGATCATTAGCTATCCCTTCCATTCCAATAGCTCTGAGATACACCATCAATAAAGTATTTATCGGCTTCTGTTGGAGAGAGTCCGTTTCTAGTAGCTCAAATAAGAATTTTAAAAGATGCTATTCTTGTTTCTAAATCTTCCTCCAGAAGGATCAAACTAATTTACATTTCCATCAATTGTATATGAATGTGTTAAGGTAGTACTCTAAAGGAAATAGTGAAGAATATCCAAAAGGCAAATGGGAAATGGCAATGTTTTCATTTGAATTTGCTTGATCAGAAACAACATTTTCTCTTTTTTCATTAAAGCAAACTGATCTTGGCTTGAAGTTAATATCACAGTAAATAAATGACACCTCTACATCAAAGTTAGAGAATTCATTTTTCATGGGGTTATAATTCCCTTACCAAGCACAAATATCTTGATTATGTTCTGTGAAATTTTTCTTTATAACAGTATGCTCAGATCTCCTTTGGAGTTGCTTTGAAACTTGTCCAATCTTGCCAGCAAGTGATCATCAACTAGATATTTCTGTGAATAAACATCCAATTTACTGCAATGATTTGCAGATATAATTGTGCCTGTCTCTGTATCTGTCTTTATTCAATTGCGTATAGCAGGAACTAATATATGAGTGTAAAAATAGCTATGTCTATATTATTTTAAATGGTAATTAGAAAGCAAATCACCTGTAAAGCTGATGGAAAGATTGTTAGGCTCTATTGAGCTTGAAAATTCTCATTTACGTTTAGTGTTAAATTTAAATGTAAAAAAACACAAAAGGATTAGCCAAAAAAAATATACAGGCAGTGAGCTATGAAGATGATGTGGTCACTGACACTGAAACTGGCGACAAATGTTAAGAGTAGATTAAAGTATTTCCTTCCTTGGGAATGAAGACAGAGAAGGAAACCTGTAATTAAAGCATTTGTGTTGCCGGTAGAGTCTAGCAGCAACAGACCTTACAAAATATACAAGTTGACTGATTCAGCTCAAAACAGAACAGATGCTGTTCAATAAAGGGAATGTTTTTAGAGTTATGAGAACTACTGCTGGAAATCAGTACATCAGTTTGAAATGTTGGCAATATTCAGACAGAGGAGTGTACTTCCATTTCAACTGACAAATTTGAGTTTTAGTATCAACTATCCTCTCTGATCATTCCATTAGAAATATCACATTCTAGATAGCCAGAGTGGAACAGAAAATTTATGGTGAATGATCATATGCAAATTTCTAAAGGGAAAAGACACTCAAAAACCTTTTCTTCCCCTTTCATATCACTCTGCATACATAAATCAACTCCAACAAAAACCAGAAAATATTTATCGAACATTTATTAACTGCAAGGCACTGTACAAGAGACTGGAGATATAGCTGTAAACAAGAGGCTCCAACTGGCTTTCCTCTCTAGAAGAGAGACATGTAAGATATTTGTGTGTGTGTACATGTATGTGTGTATAATATCATTTCAGGAAGTTATATGAGCCACAAAGACTGTTAGAGCATGACAGAAGGTAGATGAGACTAATTGAAAAAGCATGGTCAGGAATAAGCTTTCTAAAGGTAACATTTGAATACACTCTTGAATGAATTCAGGAAATTAGCAAAGATTTCCTTGCCAAGTTAACAACAAAAATGCTCAGGTGTGGGAATAAACTTGACATGTTTGAAGATGAACATGGAGGTCTACATTTCTAAAGTTAAGTGGGAGAAGGGGAGAATAGTAGGTGATGACGAAAGGGAATTATGTGGGAGCAGAACACGTAGGGTCTTGTAGATCATCATCCTGAGTTTGAATGGTATTTATTTAATGAATGGAGTTCGACAGTGAGCCATTTGAGTCCTTTGATCCTAGAGTCATGATCAGCCATTTCCTTGTTTTCTACATTTTCCCCATTAGATAGAAGAGTCTGCAAGATTTTGGTGGTATTTGCCTTATTCACTGTTTATATTCCTGGTATCTAGCATCGTGTGTATGTAAAGCATTAAGCATACATTAAGCAGCTGTAGAATGTAACTGGATATAAATCTGGTTCCAAAATATTAGTGAAACTTCATGTTTTAGCTACACTTGGCAAAAATGAAGAGAACATACTGAGGTAATTAGAACTTAGAATCAAATACATATATTTTTAGCTAAATAGATGACTGGGACAGTACTCTCGTTCCCCACGTGGGCATGAGTCTTTTTTTTTTTTTTTCTGTTTTCATAAGGGAAATCAAGCAAGATGTAAATGCTATTACTTCAGGCAGTGCCTTTGTAGACTAAACATTGTCCTTCAAACACAGTGCTCACGTTAATTAGAATAGACCAGCAGGGAATATTAGGGGCTTAAGAAACTCTGTAGGTTTACATCACCAAAATGCATCAAATTGAATATTTGGCATATTTCTCTTTGTGATAACTGAATCATCTCAGCTTTTATTTAAGATAGCACATTAAATACAGAGTAAAAGGGCTTTGGCTCTCTTTGTAGTTTTTAGGCAAATATTAATCTAGATTTTCCCAGCAAATATAGAGGATTTTTTATTAATCAAAATGAAACTATTGTTAAATAGTAAATTCTATTTACATGGTTGTGTGATAAAGTTGGGGAAACTTTTATTATGATTCCAAAATACTACTTCTGCCTGGAAATTTCCTAACTCTTTCCCTAATTTTTATCCTAATAAAGGCATATATATTCTTTAAAACCTAGACCCAGATTAAATATATATATATTGATATGACCACACTGGGCAAAATTAATTACCCAATTTTTATGTCCTCACTACCTTTCATGCATAAACTTGTCATGTTTTTCTGAATTCATCAGATCATGAGTCCATCGCCTCCACTTTGTTGAGAGCGTCCCTAGAGAATGGATTCAAATTCATCTTCTCCATCTCCTCAAATTTTAGCAAAGTCTGCCATGTGATGAGCTCTTGTAAAAGACTAAATAAAACAATACACATTGATATACTATTATGTATTTTCTAGATTGGGGCTCAGGGTTTCCAATTACCCTGGAAGCAGCACACTATCAGTTTGATGTTCAAAGGTAATTTACAGTTTATCTCTGGAGATAAAATGAGCATAGTTTACAGCGGAGCAAACAAGTCAGTGTTTATTACAGAACTAGTTTTTTATGTTGAACATATTGGCTGATCAAGTTCTGGAAGCCAAAGATAAATATTTTTTATAAGAGATTATATGAGGTGCAGTGGCTTGTGACTGTAATCCCAGCCACTCAAGAGCCTGATGCAGGAGGATTGCTTGAGGCAAGGAGCTTAAGAATAGCTTGGGCAACATAGCAAGAAAAAATAAATAATAGAAAAAAAAAAGAAAAGAAGAGATGATATAGACGAGTCTATTAAAGAATAAGAGGGTGGGATGCCTGGTGAATGTGAGTGCCAAAGAAAACTAGCTTTAACTAGACCCACGGCCATAATTTATAATCTACAGGACTGGAACAGTAATGTCAAATAACATTTTAAATTGTATTTAGTGACAGGAAGAGAAGAACCAAACTCCTTAATCTGGGGATGTTACCTTTATAATACTCACGAAGTGAACTTGATTTGGAGTAGAGACTCCATATGATTAGATGGGGAAATTTTTAAAGAAAGTTTGAATTAATCATTCATGGAAGACAGAAAGAGGAAAAGTGATTTTCACAGATTTTTTTCTCAGCTTTTTCTTTTTTCTCTCCATTACCATTTTTTTCTACCTCTTCTTCTCTGTCCCTCCTAACTCTTCACCTAGCTTGCTTTTTTTTTCTAACAAGTGTTGATTGGAGGAAAAAATATATAAAAGCTGAATATTGATCTCAATTGTCTACATAACAGACTCATATCAAATAACTCCAGTAAAATATCTGATATTCCCTTGAAATAGAGGTAAATTTGATTCAGAGCACGCTACAGAACAAATTGGTAAATGAAAAAAAAATTAAGGAAAATTTTTTGAAAAAATTTAATTTTAATTTTTTAGGTATCTTAGAGCTTTGACTTACTTTCACTTTACTAATGTATCATCATAAATTGCCTTGCCTTTTTGCCTCTGACTCTGCTCCAGTACAAGGCTTAGCTGGCAATTGTACAGAAGCAAGGAGAAGATTCTGATTTCTGCAGAAATGGCAAGTGGTCAAGGAGAAAGTCTAAGTCAGTACTGTAGCCATGACATGTCAGTGAGGATTCGTGGGGTGCACTGTTCAAGGGTAGATGAATATGTGCACGCTGAAGACTGGCCCTGAGGAGGGGCTGACGTCAATGCAGCATCTGCCCTTCTGCAGCATGCTGGGCCCTTTCATTACTGAAATAGCTTCACAGAGTGGCCTGGGCTGGCCTGAGATATAGCAGCAGCTGTGTTTTTTTCCTCCTTCCCTAAGACCACAAATGACTGCATTTATGAGAAGGGTCTGCATGGAAAAACAGATTTCTCCTTTTTTTTCCCACTGAGTTAACTACAGACATCTCCACAAGGAGGTGGGGAAAATTATTCCATGATCTAGAGAATACTCAAAGACTTGCTGAATTTAAAAATATTGATTTAGAACTTTAGTACATGAAACTCTAAAAGGGTGTTGTGGGAGGCTCTTGGAATTTGATCTTCCTTTTCATGATTCTTGATATATTAGTGAGTGTCACCACCATCCAAGACAACGTTATGTAAAAAGTACAGCACCTAGGACCAAAGAGCTTTTGAAGGGCTTCTGAAAACATTTGAAATTGTACATAAAATTTACATATCCATATATAAACCCAGAAAAATAAAAATTATAATGATTTAGTTAATTGCCCATGAATTACTTTATAACTAACCAATTGCTCAATGCAAATATTATATAGATGTAAAAATCAAAGTGTAGATTTAACCTAATAAGGTTAAAATTGTAAGAAAAAATTAGTAACAGAATTTATAAGAACTCAATTATAAAAATTAGATAGTTTCACTTTGTTATAATTACTTATGATATTCAATAGGTTTGTAAGTATTTTGTGATATGCCTAATACAATATAGAGTAAAGATACCCAAAGTGGAAATGCATGGACCAAGAGGCCACCAGAATGGTCCTAAGGTCCTCTATTCACACAGAAATACTTATGAGTTCTTTCTCCTTACTACACCATTCATCTATTTACTTCTTTCTATTCCCATGCCACTAGAGTCCCCTTCACTACTGTTTATCATCTGAATTCACTTCAATTTTCTAATAATGGTTCTTCCTACCTCCAACTGTGCCAACTCTTTTAGATCATCCCCACTGCAGCTTAGTGTAATCCACCATATTCTGACCCTGTTCTTCCTTCCAAGGAGCTCCCAGTGTGGTATGGTTTGGCAGTGTCCTGAAACTTATCTTGAATTGCCCACAATCCCCACTTGTCATAGGAGGGATAATTTAATCATGGGGGCAGTCACGCTCATGCTGTTCTCATGGTAGTGAATGAGTTCTCACAAGATCTGATGTTTTTGTAAGGGGCTTTTCCCCCTTTTGCTTGGCACTTCTCCTTGCTGCCACAATGTGAAGAAGGGCATGTTTGCTTCCCTTTCCACTATGATTGTAAGTTTCCTGAGGCCTCCCCAGCCATGCTGAACTGTGAGTCAATTAAACCTCTTTTCTTTATGAATTACCCATTCTCAGGTATGTCTTTATTAGCAGCATGAAAATGGACTAATACAGTAAATTGGTACCACAAGTAGGGTGCTGGAGTAAAGATACCTGAAAATGTGGAAGTAACATTGGAACTGTGTAACAGGCAGAGGTTGGATCAGTTTGGAGGGCTCTGAACAATACAGAAAAATGTGGGAAAGTTTGGAACTTTCTAGAGACTTGGAGAGTTCAGAAGACAGGAAGATGTGGGAAAGTTTGGAACCCCCTAGAGACTTGTTGAATTGCTTTGTCCAAAATGCCGATAATGATATGGACAATGAAGTCCAGGCTGAGATGGTCTCAGAGATAAGCAACTTGTTGGGAACTGGAATAATGGTGATTCTTGCTATAATTTAGTAAATGGACTGGCAGAATATTGCCCCTGCCCTAGAGATCTGTGGAACTTTGAACTGGAGAGAGATGATTTAGGGTATCTGGCAGGAGAAATTTCAAAGCAGCAAAGCATTTAAGAGGAAGCAGATCATAAAAGTTTGGAAAATTTCCAGCCTGATAATGTAAAAGAAAATAAAAAACCCATTTTTGGGGGAGAAATTCAAGCCTGATGCAGAAACTTGCATAAGTAATGAGGAGTCCAACGTGAATCACGAAGACAATGGGGAAAATGTCTCCAGGGCATGTAAACAAACCTTCAAGGTATCCCCTTCTATCAAAGGCCCAGAGGCCTTGGAGGGAAAAGTGGTTTCATGGACTGGGCCCAGAGGCCTACCTGCTACATGCATCTTTGGGTCATGGTGCCCTGTGTCCCAGCTGCTTCACCTCCAGCCATGGCTAAAATGGGCCAATATACAGCTCAGGTCATTGCTTCAGAGAGTGCAAGCCCCAAGCCTTGGCATCTTACACGTGGTTTTGGGCCTGCAGGTGCACAGAACTCACGAATTGAGGTTTGGGAATGTCCGCCTAGATTTCAAAGGATGTATGGAAATGCCTGGATGTCCAGACAGAAGATTGCTGCAGGGGTGGAGCCCTCATGGAGAACCTCTGCTAGGTCAGTGCAGAAGGGAAATGTGGAGTCAGACCTCCCAAACAGAGCCACTCCCACTGTGGCACTGCCTAGTGGAGCTGTAAGAAGTGTCCCAACTGTCCTCCAGACCCCAGAATGGGAGATTCACTGACAGCTTGTACTCTACATCTGGAAAATCCACAGACACTCAATGCCAGTCCATGAAAGCAGCCAGGATAGGAGCTTTATCCTGCAAAACCACAGGGAAGAAGCTGCTCAATGCCATTGCAACCCATCTTTTGCATCAGCATGACCTGAATGTGAGGCAGGGAGTCAAAGGAGATCATTTTGGAACTTTAATGTATAATGACAGATCTATTGGATTTCAGACTTGCATGGGACCTGTCGTCCCTTTGTTTTGGCCAATTTCTCTCATATGGAATGGCTGTATTTGCCCAATGCCTGTAGTCCCATTGTATCTATGAAGTAACTAACTTACTTTTTATTTTACAGGCTCACAGGAGGAAGGGACTTGCCTTGTCTCAGATGAGACTTTGAACTTGGACTTTAGAATTAATGCTGGAATGAGTTAAGACTTTGTGGGACTGTTGGAAGAGCATGATCATGTTTTGAAATGGGAGAACATGAGATTTGGGAGGGGTCAGGGTTGGAATGATATGGTTTGGCTGTGTCCCCACCCAAATATCATCTTGAATTGTAGTTCCCAGAATCCCCACATGTTGTGGGAGGGAGTCAGTTGGGGGTAGTTTAATCATGGGGATGGTTACCCTCATGCTGTTCTCGTGATAGTGAATGTGTTCTCACAAGATCTGATGATTTTATAAGGGGCTTTTCACTCTTCTGCTTGGCACTTCTCCTTGCTATTTCCATGAGAAATAGGATGTGTTTGCTTCTCCTTCTGCCCCAATTATTAGTTTCCTGGGGCGCAGCCATGCTGAACTGTGAGTCAATTAAGCCTCTCTCCTTTATAAGTAACTCAACCTTAGGTATGTCTTTATTAGCAGTGTGAGAATGGACTAATACACAGTGCTTTCAGAGTAAAATCCAACCTTTAAATGTGATGAAAAATAGCCTCCAGGTTTTGGCCCAAGCTAAACAACTTCCTACAACTCATCTTTCTCAATCCCAACTATTGTCTTCTCTTCCCTTTGCCATGCATAAACCCTTTATCTTTTAATCATTTTGAACTTTTTGTAGTTCCTTAAGTAATCAATATTTTAGTCTCCTTTGGATTTTTGTGGATGTCATTCTTTTTAGTGGAAACTTTTTCAGATTCCTTACTTCCACACTGCAGAGTCGATATTACTGCCTCATCATTAAGGTCTTAATTTATACATAATTTATTCTGTTCCCCCAAATAAACTGGTTGGTGAGTTTATTAGCTCTCAAAGTTCTTTACCCTCCTCTCCTTGAGCCCTCCCCTCTTCAGCCATAAAACTTTTCTGATTCTTCTCTCTAAATGTTATACTCAGACCTCTTCTCTATTATTCTTTCACACAGTTTTCTTCTTTGGAAATTCCTAGCTTATTCTTATACTATTCAACTCCTAAAATCTCTAATTCATACCACCTCCAAGAAGATTTTTCAGGTTACTCTTCTCCTCTGTGATAAATTTTATACTCAGAGTACATGATATATATTATCTGTTTAACTTATTCAACGTTTACCATACACTTCTCCGAAATGTCACCGATGTCATTGTCAGATTATCATTATTCAGTTCTGATAATAACATTTCTAGTATAAAAAGAACTACTTTGAGGGCAAAAAATATATACATATGTGTATATATGTATACACATATATATATGAGATATTTATTGTTGAATGAATATGAGTGACAAATGGGAAGGAAATATTTTAATTTCCAGCAGAGAGAACAAATCATGACAAATTATTTTTTAAAATATTATAAGAAATTTCAAAAGAATTATGAATATTTAATAAGTGTGGTTTAGAGACATCAGTTTGGGGACTTGCCATGAATTATTCTTTAATATAATTTTAACTTTTATTTTAGATTTATGGGATACATGTGCAGGTTTGTTACATGAGAATATTGCGTGATGCTGAGGTTTGGGTATGATTGAACCCATCACGCAGGAAGTGAGCATAATACCTAACAGTTTTTCAAACCTAGATGCCCTCCCTTTTTCCCTCCTTTAGTAGTCCCCAGTGTCTATTGCTGCCATCTTTATGTCCATGAGTACCCATTGTTTAACCCTCACTTATAAGTGAGGACATGTGGTATTTGGTTTTCTGTCCCTCTGTTAATTTGCTTAGGATAATGACCTCCAACTGCATCCATGTTTCAGCAAATGATATGATTTGTTTTCTTTTCTGGCTGCATAGTATTTCATAGTGTACACGTACCACATTTTATTTATCTAATTCATCATCGATAGGCATCTAGGTTGATTCCATGTCTTTGTTATTGTAAATAGTTCTGTGTTGAACACATAAGTGCATGTGTCTTTTCAGAAGAACAATTTATTTTCTTTTGGATATATACATAGTAGTGTGATTAATGGGTCAAATGTTAGTTCTGCATTAAGTTCTTTTAGAAATCGCCAAAATGCTTTTTATAATGGCTGAATTAATTTACACTTTCAGCAACAGTGTGTAAGTGTTCCCTATTCTCTGCAGGCTCATCAGCAACTTTTTTTTGACTTATTATATATATATATATATTTATATTTTTTTCACACCAGCCAGAATGGCTGGTGTGAAATAATATCTCTGTGTAATTTTAATTTGCATGTCTCTGATGATAATGATGTGGAGCATTTGTCATATATTTGTTGGCTGCTTGTATGTCTTCTTTTGAAAAGTGTCTGCTTGTGTCCTTTGCCCATTTTTTAAATGGGGTTTTTTTCATTTGTTGGATTAAGTTACTTATAGATTCTGGATGTTAGAACTTTATCAGATGCATAGTTTCCAAATGTTTTCTTCCATTACATAGGCTATTTCCTCTATTGATAGTTCTTGTTGCTGTGCAGAAGCTCTTTGCTTTAAATAAGTCTCACTTGTCAATTTTCTTTTTGTTGCAGTTGCTTCTGAGGACTTAGTCATAAATTCTTTCCAAGACTAGTGTCTAAAATGTTGGTCTCCTGGATTTTCTTCTAGGATTTTTATATTTAGAATTCTTACATTTCAATATTTAATCCATCTTGAGTTACTTTTTGTATATAGTGAAAGGTAGGGGTCCAGTTGCATTCTTCTGCATATGGCTAGCCAGTTATCCCAGCATCATTTAGTCCTTTCCCCATTGCTTGGTTTTATCAACTTCTTTGGCTATAGGCATGTGGCTTTATTTCTCGGTTCTCTTTCCTGTTCCATTTTTCTATGTGTCTGTTTTTGTACCAGCACCATGATGTTTTGTTTACTGTAGCCTTGTAGTATAGTTTGAAATCAAGTAATGTGACATTTCCAGCTTTATTCTTTTTGCTTAAAATTGCTTTGACTACACTTTGGGAGGCTGAGGTGGGTGGATCATGAGGTCAGGAGATTGAGACCCTCCCAGCCAACATGATGAAACCCTGTTTCTACTAAAAATACAAAAATTAGCTGGGTATGGTGGTGCATGCCAGTAATCCCAGCTACTCAGGAGACTGAGGCAGGAGAATTGCTTGAACCAGGAAGTTAGAGGTTGCAGTGAGCTGAGATCACACCACAGCACTCCAGCCTGATGACAGAGTGAGACTCCATCTCAAAAAAGAAAAAAAAAAGCTTTGATCAGCCTCTTTTTGATTACATATGAATTTTAAAATAATTATCTCTAATTCTGTGAAAAATGACATTGGTAGTTTTATAGGAATAGCACTGAATGTGTAGATTGCATTTCCACTTGTGTCATCTATGATTTCTTTCAGCAGTGTTTTGTAGTTCTACGAATTCTATGATTTTAGTAATAGTAGTACGTTGTATTATGTAGTAATTCTATGATTTTTGTACATTGATTTTGTATCCTGAAACTGTCATTTATCAGTTCCAGGAGCCTTTGGGCATAGTCTTTAAGATTTTCTAGGTATGGAATCATATCATCAGCAAAGAGGGATAGTTTGATTTTATCTTTCCCTATTTAGATGCTTTTTACTTCTTTCACTTCTCTAATTGCTCTGGCTAGGATTTCCTGCTATGATTTATTGACTAAAATAAAACTGAATTTTGTGGGAATCTTATTAGTGAAAATTATCATACAAAACAAGTCAGTGCCCTGTGCTTGTCTCTGTATTCCCTTAGTTTGCACATAGCTTTGGTTAGTTTAGACTCCTTATATCCAAAATTAAATGAATTAACATAATAAAACATCTGCTGATAAATTATCCAATTTGCCAGTGTTTTATCATTGAACACAGTATTGTGGTAATCGCCACCTGTTTTTGTATTTTTCATTCAGTAAAATACTGTTGAAACTTTCAGTCTTCATATTTGTGAAGACGGTAAATAGTACACTGCTGTATTAAACAAACCAAATAGAATAATTTCAAAAGCAGTTAATTAGCATCATCTTAACAGGATAGAACATAGTAAATTCAGACATTGGAATTATATGTGTTAAAATCAATTCTTTTGGGTTAACACTTAAAAATATTTTAAGAAATAATGAAAGAACAAGTTAAGATTTGAGAGAGAAATCACAAAAGTCTGTTGTCAAATATGCCAGCCGGAGGTTGTATTTCCAATGTTTCTTAAAACAAAAAGAAAACAAAAGCAGCAAGAAACAGAAAACGGAAATAAAACCATGAAATGGGAAATAGCTCAACACGTTTTGGTTTGATTTTTGATGTTTTGTTTTGTCTTTACTGCATAAAAAATAGTTGCATGCCTGAATTGTTCATATCGCTGTCAATTTTGTCGATACTATGCATCATAGTCTTTCAAATCCTCACAATCAGCTTAATGGAGCCTTATCTAAGCATAGTGGCAGACATAAACAGTTGTCCACCAAATATTCATACTTAATTCCACACATAATATGCAGCTGGGATTGGGCTGTGCCTGGCCAGCTAGGAGTTACATTTCCCATCCTTCCCTGCATCTAGATGGGACTAGTTCTTGCCTAAGGAATGTGAGCTACTGCTATGTGTTTCACTTGAACAAAATGTTGGTTAATAAAATGAAGCATGCCCTCTTTATACCCTTGATCATACCCCATCTGATTGCCAGATACAAAAGATCCTAAGTTCCTAGAGAGAGTGAACCTGTAAGATGGAAGAACTCTAGGCTCCTGAATTACCAAATGGAGACTGGCCAGGAGCATCAGCACAGAAGTTGTGTGAGCAGGAAATATACTTGTATGTATAAATTACTTAAATGTGGCAGCATATTTCTTAAAGCAACTAGAACTACCTTGTGGTTATTAACACTAGTTTGAAGATTTTGATAGTGTCCCCTGATAGCCAGAGTTAAATTATTTTTCTTTGTTAATAGGAAAGTATGATTACATACTAGAAAGAAGTTGTACTAACCACTACAGTTCTAGAGTTAGCATTATTTTAAATCATTTTTTAATCATCAATCTAAGCTAAAATGTTTTGGCCTTGGATATATTACCAACAGTTTATTGCCAACACGCGGAGAATAGAACAGAGTCAGGGGATGAGGAGTACTGTGTCCAGAATTAGTGGGTTCTTGGTCTCACTGACTTCAAGAATGAAGCCACGGACCCTCGCGGTGAGTGTTACAGCTCTTAAGGTGGCGCGTCTGGAGTTTGTTCCTTCTGATGTTCCCATGTGTTCGGAGTTTCTTCCTGTTACAGCTCTTAAGGTGGCCCGTCTGGAGTTTGTTCCTTCTGATGTTCAGATGTGTTCGGAGTTTCTTCCTTCTGGTGGGTTCGTGGTCTCGCTGGCTCAGGAGTGAAGCTGCAGACCTTCGTGGTGAGTGTTACAGTTCTTAAGGCGGCGCGTCTGGAGTTGTTTGTTCCCCCCGGGTGGGCTCGTGGGCTCGCTGGCTTCAGGAGTGAAGTTGCAGACCTTCGTGGTGAGTGTTACAGCTCGTAAAAGCAGTGTGGACCCAAAGAGTGAGCAGTAGCAAGATTTATTGCAAAGAGGGAAAGAACAAAGCTTCCACAGTGTGGAAGGGGACCTGAGCGGGTTGCCACTGCTGGCTCTGGCAGCCTGCTTTTATTCCCTTATCTGGCCCCACCCCCGTCCTGCTGATTGGTAGAGCCCAGTGGTCTGTTTTGACAGGGCACTGATTGGTGCGTTTACAATCCCTGAGCTAGACATAAAGGTTCTCCACATCCCCATCAGATCAGTTAGATACAGAATATCGACATAAAGGTTCTCCAAGGCCCCACCAGAGCAGCTAGATACAGAGTGTCGATTGGTGCACTCACAAACCTCGAGCTAGACACAGGGTGCTGATTGGTGTGTTTACAAACCTTGAGGTAGATACAGAGTGCTCATTGGTGTATTTACAATCCCTGAGCTAGACATAAAGGTTCTCCACATCTTCACCAGACTCAGGAGCCCAGTTGGCTTCACCCAGTGGATCCTGCACTGGGGCTGCAGGTGGAGCTGCCTGCCAGTCCTGCGCCCTGTGCCTGCACTCCTCAGCCCTTGGGTGGTCCATGGGACTGGGCGCTGTGAAGCAGGGGGTGGCGCTTGTCGGGGAGGCTTGGGCCGCACAGGAGCCCATGGAGGGGGTGGGAGGCTCAGGCATGGCGGGCTGCAGGTCCCGAGCCCTGCCCCACAGGAAGGCAGCTAAGGCCTGGCCAGAAATCGAGCACAGCGCCAGTGGGCTGGCACTGCTGGGGGACCCAGTACACCCTCCGCAGCCGTCGGCCCGGGTGCTAAGCCCCTCATTGCCAGGGGCCGGCAGGGCCAGCTGGCTGCTCCCAGTGAGGGGCCCGCCAAGCCCACGCCCACCCGGAACTCCAGCTGGCCCTCAAGCGCCATGCGCAGCCCCGGTTCCCGCTCGCGCCTCTCCCTCCACATCTCCCTGCAAGCTGAGGGAGCCAGCTCCCACCTTGGCCAGCCCAGAAAGGGGCTGCCACAGTGCAGCGGTGGGCTGAAGGGCTCCTCAAGTGCCACCAAAGTGGGAGCCCAGGCAGAGGAGGCGCCGAGAGCGAGCGAGGGCTGTGAGGACTGCCAGCATGCTGTCACCTCTCAGTACCAGCCAATGACATTGCTTAAATTACGAGATCCAGTTGTACCTAATGATAACTACAAATTCTTACATTCTCTTCCTCCTCCTCTCTGTTTCCCTGTTATTCTTCCTTTTCTTCTTCATCTTATTTCCTAAGCTGGTTTGAGTAGCACCAACTAACTTTAATTATGCCAGGATATATGAAGACCTATAAATCAAGTAAAGGAGTTTAACTTAGTTACAATTAGGCATGGAAAGCAAAACTCATTGCCACTTTAAAAAGAGGAATATTTAAATATACAATTAGGCCACTCAAGGAAATACCTATTATATATGAAGTCATCTTAGTAAAATGTCCCAGCAAAAGTTTTAGAATTAGCAGAATGAACTTTATAAAAGTTGTTGAAGCATAGCAGTGCTTCACGGCAATATTTAGACTTGTTAATAGTTACATAACACTGTATGTATGCTTTAATTAAAAGCTGAGTAAAATATAAGTGCTGAGGCATTTGTTTCATAAAATATAAATGAGTTACAGTCAAAAGCTTCTTTCATTCTTTTCCATTTTTTTAATGACCTACATATTATAAACCAAAAATATATTCCTCTTAGAACCTAAGCCTAATGGACAAAGTTTGACCAATTTATGTGGCATTTTACAGCTAACTTTTAATTATGACTCAAGCAGCAGTCATGAAAGATTGAAGACTAATGTATACAGCCTTAAGCCATACCATAATAGATTCTTACAGAAAAAGCCAAACTTTGCTCAAAGAATCATGATGAGTAACATTACACAAAAATTCAAACAGAAGAAAGCAAAAGCAAAACACTAATACCTTGAATGTGGCTGATGCCAAACCTTCTATCGTGGTAAATCACAAGCAGAAATCTGGGTAGTAGGGGCATAGATTTTCCTAGCTAACTGAGTCTCATCCTCCTGCTTCATAGGAAGCACTGATTTACTGAATTTTCAAGATAGTTTATTCAAAACCTGTTTCAGATATAATTATCATCAAAGTCAGTACTTTAGGTATAAAATCTATTGCATACAAACAATATTCGCATGAGGGATTACAGACTGCTACATTTGGAACATTTACCTTATTGATAAATTTCACTGGAACCACCTCAGCTTCCAAATGTGATTTGAAGAACACCTTATTAAAGGCTCAGTCTTTAAGGAATCTTCCTCACCTCCATCCTTCAGCCTTGACAATGACTTTTCTCTATACTTATTTCCTAATTTTGACTTTGGTTCTAGTTTGTCTGTGTTCATATTCTTGAACTTTAGCTAGTAGAATAATCTTTGTAAGTCCAGGTACCCTCATGAGGTAGCAATTGGTTGTGCCATAGTCCACACTGAACACCTTTCCTCATCCCTGGCTTATGGAACGTTAATCCAGGCTCACAGTTTTCAAGGAGGAACATTTGAGCAATTCCAGATGACTCTTAGATACAGAAACCAAACCAAAACTGGATTCGGTAACAAAGAACAATCAATGGCTTGCATATCTTAACAACACAAAGAAGGTAGCATGGTTTTCCAGCAATGCCAGATACATGATCTCAGATAGCACTACCAGAACTCATTTACTTTATGGTTTATGACTTTCCTCCATTTTGGATGCACTTGGTCAATCTATTCCCACACGGAACACTCCAATACAGCAAGGCTTATATGCAATCCTCTGAGCAGTCAGTCAGCATAAAAGAGTTTTAGAAGTAACAAATAATAGTTAATAGTTCCAGAAAAATGCAAGGATTGAGTTTCACCGTACTGGTTGACTTGAGTCATGTTCTCATCACACTGTGGCTAGAAGGGAGAACCTGCTGATTGGCTAGCACTGGCTCACGTACTCATAATCAGAGCCAGAGTATTGATAATGAGAAATAAGTGGTTCCAAAAATTAAGGTCAGTGTGCTTTTATCAAAAGAAGGAAAAATGGATGAGGAGCAGGCAAGCAAATCAAAACAAAACTAATCAAATGTCCTTTGTGTATCCATGGTAATACTATAAGGGCACACCTAACTACTCCTGTAATCAAAGAATTATTTCTTCTCAAAATGCTATACAAGATCCCATCTAGAAATCGCAGCAACTGCAATGATTACAAATGGTAATAATTTGTGGATCTCTATGTCACATACAACCTTTTCCTAAATGCAGTCTCTACGAACCTGGGATGATTAATCAAGATCTAAGTGTGTCTCTAAAGGGAAAATGATGATTGTATAGCTAATCCCATGAGAAGCATTTCTAGTTTAAATAGCCCAAGTAACCACAGTGTCATTTTCCCAAAATCAAAGAGCCTATCCATCAATAGTGAGCTGAAGCCAAACTCTTCCTGGGAGACTAAATGCAGGAAAGGAATTGATTTTGTTGTTTCCCATTAACATTCATTACTACTCTTTGATGTGACTCAAATGCTTCTTGACAAGGATATGATCTACTTGTGGCAAGAAACCGTTCATATTCAACTGTAATTAAGCTTGTTTTTCTCTGAGCTGTATATACTGTGGTTACCAAAGTCCAGTCACATTACTTGAAAATGTGTCACCTGACTCACAGGGACAGATAATGATATGGAATAATATTTTATATTATTTATTTTTTATTGAGAAGACATTTGATAAACTTAATGCATAATTTGAGAACACTGATTGGATTTTAATGGAATAAAGTTAGGACACTATCAAATGAGTGTCTTGGACCACTGTGATAGGATGTGAAACAAACTAACGGGTACATAATATGTAGTTTCATAAGATCAGGGACCTTTGCTTTTTATCTATACTTATTATGATAACAATGCCTGGTAAATAATAGGCACTCAAAAATATTGGTGAACAAATAGATTACAGGGTAAAATAAAAGTAAAATTTTGAAGCAGTTCCAATTCTAAAACATATTGAATCTTGAGAAAAATTAACTGAAACTCAATTCCATCTACAATGAGAAAAAGAAGTAAATTAAATAGATCTTATAGCTAGAAGATCAATGAATTGAATCTGGCTATGTTTGATTCCAGAGTCCACTCTATTGTTTTAATTCATTGTTTGTTTTTATGTTTGAGGAGCATGAATTCTGCAGATAAACTGCAAGTTTAAAATGCAGGATCCTCAATTCACTACCAGTGTGACTTTGAAAAGGGAGTTGCTTAAATTCCTTGTTTAAATTTCAACATCTGGCAACTGGAAATAGTATGATGATTAAATACACTATTTTAAAAATGATTATAAGAGTGCTTTACCTGCAGAAAATTCTACATATTTTTGGTTAAGTTTCAGAAACAATTGTATTTTTCAGAATAGAAAACAAAAAACAGCCAGTATTCTAAAAATAGTTAATTTTATCAAATGTCACCCATATGTATTTTAGTAGATTTTACTCTAAATTAATGAGAAAGATAGAAATATATAAAATATTTCACAAAGATCATACTGATCTATAACAGAGCAGAAGTGTCAGAGGGCCTTAAAACACATGGGCGCATCTGGTCATGAATTGCTGCTCCCAGTGATAATTTATTTCAGTTACTTAAGAATTTCTTGGTATAGTTATTTACCTTCTTTGCATAATCTTAATTCAAATATATTTCTCCACCATATTTCTTTGACACTGATGGTTACCTGATCAGTTTTATCTGATTATTTCAGCCTTCTATTCTGAGGCTTATCCTCATCTTACCTTCTGTATTTCACTCACAGGCCAGCCTTAACTTGATATCAAAACCAGACAGGGACACAACAAAAAGAGAAAGACAAGAAAAAGAGGAAGCCAGTATCCATAATGAAAACAGATGCAAAAATATTTAACAAAATATTAAAAAACTGGGACAGGTGTGGTGGCTCATGCCTGTAATCCCAGCACTTTAGGAAGCCAAGGCAGGTAGATCATCTAAGGTCAGGGGTTTGAGACCAGCCAGGCCAACATGGCAAAACCTCATCTCTACTAAAAACACAAAAAATAACCAACGATGGTAGCACATGCCTGTAGTTCCAGCTCCTTGGGAGCCTGAGACAGAAGAATTGCTTGAACTCGGAGGCGGAGGTTGCAGTGAGCTAAGATCGTGCCAACTGCACTTCAGCCTGGATTACAGAGTGATATTCTGTCTCAAAAAAAAAAAAAAAGAATAACAAAATGAATTTAACACCCATTAAAAAGATTCACCATGAGGAAATGAAATTCATCCCAAGGAGGCGTCAACATATGCAAATCAATAAATGTGACAAATCAGATCAACAGAATCAAGAATAAAAACCATAAAATCCTTTCAATAGATGCTTAAAAAGCATTCAATAGGGCCAAGAGTGGTGGTTCATGCTTGTAATCCCAGCACTTTGGGAGGCCAAGGTGGGCAGATGACCTGAGGTCAGGAGTTCAAGACCAGCCTGACCAACATGGAGAACCCCATCTCTACTAAAAATAAATAAATAAATAAATAAATAAATAAATAAATACAAAATTAGCCAAGCATGGCAGAACATGTCTGTAATCCCAGCTACTCGGGAGGCTGAGGCAGGAGAATAGACTGAACCTGGGAGGTGGAGTTTGAGGTGAGCTGAGATGGCGCCATTGCACTCCAGCCTGGGCAACAAGAGCAAAACTCTGTCTCAAAAAAATTGAAAGCTTTTCTACTAAGATTTGAAACTTTCACCACTTCTATTCAAAATAGTACTGGAAATCCTAGCCACAGCAATCTGGCAAGATAAATAAATAAAAGCCATATGAATTCAAATTAAAGAAATCAAATTATCATTGCTTGCAAACAACATGCTCTTATGGTTAAAAAACCTAAATATTCCACCAACATACTCAGAATTAATAAATTAATTTAATAAAGTCGCAGATACAAAATCAACATACAAACTCAGTTGCATTCACATATGTTAACAGTGATCAACCTGCAAAAGAAATTAAGAAAGCAATCCCATTTACACCACCTACAAAAAACACACAAAAAACTTTGGAATAAATTTAACCAAAATGTGAAAGATCTCTGAAAGGGAAGCTATAAAACACTGAGGAAAGAAATGGAAGATCATACACAAAAAATGAAAAGATATCCCATGCTCATGGATTAAAAGAATTAACTTGTTAAAATTTCTATACTACTCAAACAGATCTACAGATTCAGTGTAATCCCCATCAAAATTTCAATGATTTTCTTCACAGAAAAAAAAAAACCTGATATTTGTACAGAGACACAAAAGTCCTTTAATAGTTAATCTCAAACAAAAAGAATGTAGCTGGAGGGATCATACTACTTGATTTCAAATTTTACTACAAAGCTATAGTATTCAAATCAGCATGGTATTGGCATAAAAACAGACATATTGACCAATGGAACAGAATAGAGAATCCGGAAATAAATCCATCCACTTATAGTCAACTTATCTTTGACAAGCCACCAATAATATACATTGGGAAAAGAACAGCATCTTTAATAAATGGTGCTGGGAAGACTGGATATCCATATAAAGAAGAATGAAACTATATTCCCATCTTTCACCACATGCAAAAAAACAACCCAAAGTGGATTAAAGACTTAAATATAAGACATGAAAGATAAATATGAGGCATAAAAGAAAACATTGGGGAAACACTTTAGGACATTGATCTGAGCAAAGATGATTTGGGTAAGACTTCAAAAGCGCAGGCAACAGAAACAAGAATAGGCAAATGTGATTACATTAAGTTAAAAAGCTTCTGCTTTTTAAGGAAACAATTAATGAAGTGAAGAGCAACCTAAAGAATGTGAAAACTATTTGCAAACTATTCATCCAACAAGAATATATTAGGAAAATATAAGAAGTTCAAATAACTCAACAGAAAACAAACAAATAATCCAATTAAAAATGGGCACAAGGGCTGGGCACGGCAGCTCACACCTGTAATCCCAGCACTTTGGGAGGCTGAGGCAGCTGGATCGCAAGGTCAGGAGTTCAAGACCAGCCTGGCCAAAATGGTGAAATCCCATCTCTACTAAAAATACAAAAAATTACCTGGGCGTGGTGGCAGGTGCCTGTAAAGGCAGCTACTTGGGAGGGTGATGCAGAGAATTGCTTGAACCTGGGAGGTAGAGCTTGCAGTGAGCAGAGATCATGCCACTGCATTCCAGCCTGGACAACAGAGTGAGACTCCTTAAAAAAAAAAAAAGGCACAAGAATTGAATAGACATTTATCAAATGAAGACATACAAATGGCTGACCAGTATGTGAAAAAATGCTCAACATCACTAATCATCAGGGAAATACAAATCAAAGCCACAATGAAATATTATCTCACTTCAGTAGAATGGCTATTATCAAAAAGATGAAAAAATAACAAATGCTGTTGAGGATGCAGAAAAGGAGAATGCTCATATGTAAATTAGTATAGCCAGTATGAAAAACAGCATGGAGGTTCTTCAAAAACTACAATTAGAACTACCATGTCATTTGGATATTTGTTCCATCAAAATCTCATGTTGAAATTGATCCCTGATTTTGGAGGTGGGGCCTAATGTAAGGTGTTTGCGTCAAAGGTGTGGATTACTCGTGAAGGGCTTATATCATCATAGTGGTAATAAGTGAGTTCCATTAGTTCACACAAGAGCCGGTTGTTTATAGGAGTGTGGTACCCTTCTCTCTCACTCTCTTGCTCCCTCTCTTGCCATGGGACATGACTGCTCCTCTTCTACCTTCTTCCATGAGTAAAAGCTTCCTGAAGCCTCGCCAGAAGTTGGGCAGATGTGGATGTCATGCCTGTACAGCCTGCAAAACCGTGAGGCAAATAAACCTCTTTTCTTTATAAATTACCCAGTCTCAGGTATTCCTTATAGCAATGCAAAACAGACTAAGATACATATGATACAACAATCCTGTTGCTGGGTATTTATACAAAATAAAGGAAATCAGTGTTGTGAAGAGATATCTACACTTCCATGGTTTTTGCTGCACTATTCACAATAACCAAGATATGGAGTCAAAACACGTGTCCATCAGCAGATGAATGGATAAAGAAAATGTGGTATATAAATGCAATGGAATATTTTTCCCCCACATAAAAGAATTAAATCATGTTATTTGCATAAACATGGATGAAACTCAAGTTCATTATGTTAAGAGAAATAAGCCAGGCACAGTAAGATAAATATGGCATGTTCTCACTCATGTGGAAGCTAAAAAAGTGGATCTCATGGAGGTAGAGAGTAAAATGGTGTTTACCAGAGGCCTGGAAGGGAAGGGGGTTTGAGGGCAGGGAATGAAAAGAAGTTGGTTAACAGGTACAAACATGTAGTTAGAAGGAATAAGTTCAAGTATCATAGTACATTAGGGAAATGTACTAAAGATTGTACTAATTTATATTTCCACTAACAGTATATAAGCATTCACTTTTCTCTGCAGCCTCAACTTCTGCTGTTTTTTGACTTTTTATATATTATCTTTTTGTAAAATAAGTTTTATAAACAGCCTGTTGTTTTCTGACTTTTATATACAGTCAGAATTAGTATTATTAAAAATTATTGTTAATGATACAACAATCCTGTTGCTGGGTATTTATACAAAATAAAGGAAATCAGTGATAGATAGTTAACAATAATGTATTGTATATTTCAAATTATAATAGAAGAATTGCAATGTTCCCAACACAAAGAAAGATAAACATTTGAGGTGAAAGTTATCCTAAATACTATTATTTGATCATTATTATCCATCGTATACAGGTATCAAAATATCACAAGTGCCCCCAAAATATATATAACCATTATATATCAATAAAATTAAAAAATACTCTACTCACATTTTTCAACTCCTCTGTTTAGTCACTTGCTCCATCTCATCTTTATTATGCCAAACAATTTAGATTTATAGCCTTTATTTGGCATTGGAGTCTCCCTTGTGTTTCTGAAGATTGATTAAGGTGCTCACCTGGGAAAAGGACAACGTGAATCTTGAATCTTACACTTTATCCCTGCAGGAAATTTGACATTTCAGTCTTTCTTTAAATACCCCCTCACTAACATCTATAAATAAAAGATATTTAATTTGCCACTGATATAAACTATACCACCTACTCCCCACCTACCCCTTACCCTCCCACACACACATATCTTACATGGAAGATTCCATTTTAAGTAAACAAGATCCACTATTTTGGAAATGTATGTTTTTGGAGGGAAAGAAGAAGGAGATATTTCTTCAATAATTCTGTGCTGAGAGATTGAAATAAAGGTTACCTGCTTCCTAGCATCCTACCTGCCAGTAGTTCTAGAACTACAAAAAATCCTAGAACTGTGCTTTCTAATATGGCAGACATGAATCACATATGGCTATTTTAATTAATAAAATTGAAAGTCTCACTGCCCAATTCCATTTATTCTTTACCCACGTGTGGCTCATGACTCACATATTTGTTGCTGCAGATTATAAAACACTTCCATTACTGCAGAAAGTTCTATTAGACAATCTTCAAAAGGAAATGATTGTTGGAATTTTCAAATAGATATTTTGAAGAGTGCAATCTTGCCCTGTAATTTCTATAAGATCTTGCATATGGAGATCACTCAAAAATTTTCAAAAGACAGACAAGCAGCTAACAAACATGAAAAATGCTCAACATCACTAACCATCAGAGAAATGCAAATTAAAACCACAATGAAATTCCATCTTACACCAGTCAGAATGGCTATCATTAACAATAATTTTTAATAATACTAATTCTGACTGTATATAAAAGTCAGAAAACAACAGGCTGTTTATAAAACTTATTTTACAAAAAGATAATATATAAAAAGTCAAAAAACAGCAGATGTTGAGGCTGCAGAGAAAAGTGAATGCTTATATGCTGTTAGTGGAAATATAAATTAGTACAATCTTCAGGGAAAACAGTATGGAGATTTCTCAAAGCAGTAAAAATAGAACTATCATTTAATTCCACAATCCCACTACTGGGTAATATCCAAAAGAAAGAATTTATTATATCAATAAGATACCTGTACTGGTATGTTTATTGCAGCACTATTCATGATAGGAAAGATACAGGGTCAAACTGTGTCCATCAACAGAGGATTAGATAAAATGCAATATAGATATACCATGGAATACTACTCAGCCATAAAAAAAGAAAGAAATCATGTCCTTTGTAGCAACATGGATGGAACTAGAGGCCATTATCTTAAGTGAAATATTTCAGAAACAGAGAGTGAAATGCCATGTGCTCCCTTATAAGTGGGAGCTAAACAGTGAGTACACATGGACACATAGATTAGAATAATGGACATTGGAGTCTGCAAAACATGGGAAGGTGGGAGAGGGGTGAGGGTTAAAAAGTTACTTATTGTATACAATGTTCACGATTCAGGTGATGGGTACAGTAAAAGCCCACACTTCACCACTACACAACATACACATGTAAGAAACCTGCACTTGATAATCTCTTGGGAGCTCTATGGCCCTGCTCACCACCTAAGAAACCCGAATACTTATCCAGGTCACCCTAGGGGAAGTTACACTACCACAGCTGATGCTGTCTTGAAAACACCACCTCCTGGCTGGAGGCCAAACAAGACAAAACTAGCATACTAAACAAAACTACAATGAAGGACCCTCACAGAGTCCACTTCACTCTCCTGTTATCTCCACTAGAGCAGGTGTTGGTATCCACAGCTGAGAGACCTGAAGATGGATCACATCAGAGGACTCTTTGCAGATACTCTCTAATACCAGACTGGAGCCTGATAGCTCCACTGGGTGGCTAGAGCCAGAAAAGAAATAACAATCACTGCAGTTTGGCTCTCAGGAAGCCACATCCTGAGAGGAAAGGGAGAGCACCACATCAAGGGAGCATCCTGCAAGACAAAGAATATGAACAACAGCCCTTAAGTCCCAGATCTTCCCTCTGATATAGTCTACCCAAATGAGAAGGAACCAGAAAAACAATTTGGTAATATGACAAAACAAGGTTCTTTAACACCCCCCAAATACCACACTAGATCACCAGCAATGGACCCAAACCAAGAAGTAATCTCTGAATTGCCAGAAAAAGAATTCAGAATGTTGATTATTGAGCTACTCAAACAGGCACCACAGAAAGGTGAATACCAATATAAAGAAATAAAAAAGAAATGGTACAGGAAGTGGATGGAAAAATCTCCAGAGGAATAGATAACATAAATAAAAAGTAATCACAACTTCTGAAAATGAAGAACACACTTAGAGAAATGCAAAATACCCTGAAAAGTCTGAGTAATAGAACTGAACAAGGAGAAGGTCTTTGAGCTTGAAGACAAAGCTTTTGAATTAACCCTATCCAACAAAGACAGAGAAAAAATAATTTAAAAAATGAAAAAAGCCTCCAAGAAGCTTGGGATTATATTAAATGACCAAACCTAAGAATAATTGGTATTCCTGAGGAAGAAGAGAAATCTAAAATTTTGGAAAGCATATTCGAGGGAATAATTGAGGAAAACTTCTCTAGCCTTGCTAAAGACCTAGACATCCAAATACAAGAAGCTCAAAGAACAATTGGAAAATTTATCACAAAAAGATAATCACCCAGATACATGTCATCAGGTCATCTACATTTAAGAGGAAGCAAAGAATCTTAAAAGCTATGAGGCAAATGCATGAGGTAAACTATAAAGGAAAACCTAACAGATAAACATCAGATTTCTCATCAGAAACCCTACAAGCTAGAAGAGATTGGCGTCCTATCTTTAGCCCTCTTAAACAAAACAATTACCAGCCAAGAATTTCATGTCTGGTGAAACTAAGCACCATGAATGAAGAAAATATACAGTCTTTTTCAGGAAAATGCTGAGAGAATTTGCCACCACCAAGCCAGCAATACAAGAACTGCTAAATGGAGCTCTATATCTTGAAACAAACTCTTGGAATATACCAAAATAGAGCCATCTTAAAACATATATCTCACAGGGCCTATAAAACAATAACACAATGGGAAAAAAAGGTATTCAGGCAAAACTACCATGTTGAATAGAATAGTACCTCACTTCTCAATATTAACAATGAATGTAAATGGCCCAAATGTTTTACTTAAAAGATACAGAATGGCAAAATGGACAAGAATTCACCAACCAAAAATCTGCTGTCTTCAAGAGATTCACCTAACACATAAGGACTCACATAAACTTAAGGTAAAGGAATGGAAAAAGATATTCCACGCAAATGGACACCAAAAGTGAGCAGGAGTAGCTATTCTTATACCAGACAAAACAGACTTTAAAGCAATAACACTTTAAAAAGGCAGAGAGGGACATTATATAATAATAAAAGGGCCAGTCCAACAGGAAACTATCACAGTCCTAAATATGTATGCATCTAACACTGGAGTTCCCAAATTTATGAAACAATTACCACTAGAACTGAAAAATGAGATAGACAGAAACTCAGTAATAATGGGGGACTTCAATACTCCACTGACAGCACTAGACAGGTCATCAAGACAAAAAGTCAACAAAGAAACAACAAACATCAACTATACCCTAGAACAAATGGACTTAATACATTCTATTAATTAGCATATGAAACATTCTCCAATATAGAACATATTATAGGCCACAAAACAAGCCTCAATAAATTTAAGAACATTGAAATTATATCAAGTACTCTCTCACACCACAGTGGAATAAAATTGAAAATAGACTCCAAAATGATGCTCAAAACCATGTAAATACATGGAAATTAAATAACCTGCTCCTGCCTGATGGTTGGGCCAACAATTAAGTCAAGATGAAAATTTTAAAAATTATTTGAACTGAATTATAGTGACACAAGCTATCAAAAGGTATGGGATACAGCAAAAGGAGTGCTAAGAGGAAAGTTCATAGCATTGAATGCCTACATAATAAATTCTGAAAGAGCACAAATAGACAATCTAAGATCATGCCTCAAGGAACTAAAGAAACAAGAAAATACCAAATCCAAACCCAAAAACAAAAAAAGAAATAGCAAAGATTGAAACAACAACAAAAGACAAATGAAACAGGAAGCTGGTTTTTTGAAAAGATATACAAAATTGATAGACCATTAGTGAGATTAACCAAGAAAAGAAGAGAGAAGATCTAAATAAAAAATGAAACTGGAGATATTACAATTACTCCTACAGGAATATGAAAGATAATTCAAGGCCACTATGAACACCTTATGCACATAAAGTAGAAAACCTAGAAGAGATAGATAAATTCCTGGAAATATAATCATAAATTAAACCAGGAAAAAATAGAAACTCTGAGCAGACCAATAACAGGCAGCTAGATTGAAATAGAAATTAAAAAATATTGCCCACACAAAAAAATTCCAGGACTAGATGGATTCACAGCTGAATTCTATCAGACATCCAAAGAAGAATTGGTACCAATCCTATTGACACCATTCCAAATGTTAGAGAAAGAAGGAATCCTCCCTAAATCATTCTATGAAGCCAGTATCACACTAATACCCAAACCAGGAAAGGACATAACAAAAAAAAGAATATTACAGAACAATATCCCTTATGAAAAATATCGCTGATGAACATAGATGTGAAAATCCTCAACAAAAAACTAGCTAATTGAAACCAAAAGCATATGAGAAAGATAATTCACCATGATCAAGGGGGTTTCATATCAGGGATGTAAGGATGATTTAGCAAGTCAGTAAATGTGATACACCACATAAACAGAATTGAAACAAAAATCACAGGATCCTTTTAATAGATGCAGAAAAAGTATTTGACAAAATCCAGTATTCCTTTATGACTAAAACCCTCAGCGAAATCAGCATAGAAGGAACATACCATTAGGTGATAAAACAAACCCACAACCAACATAATACTGAATGGAGAAAAGTTAAAATCATTCCCCTTGAGAAGTGGAACAATGCAAGGATGACCGCTTTCACCACTTCTATTCAACATAGTACTGGGAGTCCTAGCAAGAGCAATCAGACACAAGAAAGAAACAAATTGGTAAACAGGAAGTCAGACTGTCTATGTTCACCAATATATGATCATACCTAGAAAGCCCTAAACACTCCTCCAAAAAGCTCCTAGAACTAACAGATGAATTCTGTAAAGTTTCAAGATGCAAAATTAATGTACATAAATCAGTAATACTGCTATATACCAACAATAACCAAGCTGAGAATCAAATCACAAACTCAGCCCCTTTTACAATAGCTGCAAAAAACTAAAAATAAAAACATTAAACTTAGGAATATACCTAACCAAGGACTCGAAAGACCTCTACAAGGGAAACTATAAAACATTGCTGAAAGAAATCACAGATGACACACACACACACACAAAAAAAAAAGGAAACACATCCCATGCTCATGGATGGTAGAATCAACGTTGTGAAAATGACCAGACAGCCAAAAGCAATCTACAACTTAAATGCAATTCCCATCAAAATACCACCATTATTCTTCACAGAACCAGAAAAAAAAAATACTAAAATTTATATGGAACCAAAAAAGAACCTGCATAGCTAAAGCAAGACTAAGCAAAAATAACAAATCTGGAAACATCACATTACCCAACTTCAAACTATACTACTACCAAAAAAGGGCCCACATAGCTAAAGCTAGACTAAGCAAAAAGAAAAAAAATCTGGAAGCATCACATTACCTGATTTCAAATTACACTATAAGGCCATAGTCACCAAAACAGCATGGTACTAGTATGAAAATAGGCACATAGACCAATAGAACAGAACAAAGAACCCAGAAATAAAGGCAAATGTAGCCAATTGATATTTGACAAAGCAAACAGAAACATAAAGTGGGGAAAGAACACCCTATTCAACAAATGGTGCTGAGATAATTGGCAAGCCATATGTAGAAGAATGAAACTGGACCCTCATCTCTCACCTCAAACAAAAATAAACTGAAAATGGATCAAAGACTTAAATCTAAGACCCGAAATCATAAAAATCATAGAGGATAACATCAGAAAAATCCTTCTAGACATTGGCTTATGCAAAGACTTTACAACCAAGAACCTAAAAGCAAATGCAAAATAAATAAATAAATAAAGATGAATAGATGGGACTTAATTAAACTAAAAAGTTTCTGCACAGCAGTAATCAAAACAGACAACTCATGTAGTGGGAGAAAATTTTCACAGATTAAGCAATTGACAATGCACTAATATCCAAGGACTTAAAAGGAATTCAAACAAATCAGCAAGTATAAAACAAACAATCCCATCAAGTGGGCTAGGGATATGAATAGAAAATTATCAAAGGAAGATATACAAATGGACAACAAACATATGAAGAAAAGCTCACCATTCCTATTTATCAGGGAAATGCAAATCAAAATCACAATGTGATACCACATTACTCTTACAAGAATGGCCATAATCAAAAAAATTAAAAAATAATAGATATTGGCATAAATGTGGGGAAAAGGAACACTTTTACACTGCTGATGAGAATGTAAACCAGTACAACCACTATGAAAAACAGTGTGGATATTCCTTAAAGAACTAAAAGGAGATCTACCAGTTGATCCAGCAAACCCACTGCTGGGCATCTACCCAGAAGCAAAGAAGTTATTATATGAAAAAGTTACTTGCACATGCATGTTTATAGCAGCATAATTCTCATTTGAAAATATATGGAATCAGCCCAAATGCCCATAAATCATTGAGTGGATAAAGAAAATATGGCATATACATACCATTGAATACTATTAAGCCATGAAAAAGAACAAAATAATGGCATTCACAGCAACCTGGATAGAACTGGGGACCATTATTCTAAGTGAAGTAACTCAGGAATGGAAATCCAAATATCATATATTCTCACTCATACATGGGAGCACTCACATGGTGCAGGGTGCACCTAAATCTCAGAAATCACCATTAAAGAAATTATCCATGTAACAAAACACCACCTGTTCCCCAAAACCCTATTGAAATAAAAAATAAAAATTAAAAGAAAAACCTGCACATGTACCTCCTAAACATATAAACTTAAACCCCATTTTTTAAAAAAGTGAATATTTAGAAAACCCCACAGTCTCAGCCCAAAATCTCCTTAAGCTGATAAGCAACTTTAGCAAAGTCTCAGGATACAAAGTGAATGTGCAAAAAATCACAAGCATTCCCATACACCAATAATAGACAGAGAGACAAATCATGAGTGAACTCCCATTCACAATTGCTATGGAGAGAATAAAATACCTAGGAATACAACTTACAAGGGATGTGAAGGACCTCTTCAAGGAGAACTACAAATTGCTGGTCAAGGAAATAAAAGAGGACACAAACAAAATAAAAAACATGCTCATTCATAGGAAGAACCAGTATTTTGAAAATGGCCATACTGCCCAAGGTAATTCAATGCTATCCCCATCAAGCTACCATTGACTTTCTTCACAGAATTAGAAAAAACTTCTTTAAATTTCATATGGGACCAACAAAGAGCCTGCACAGCCAAGACAATTCTAAGCAAAAAGAACAAAGCTGGAGACATCATGCTACCTGACTTCAAACTATACTACAAGGCTACAGCAACAAAAACAGCATGGTACTGGCACCAAAACAGATACATAGACCAATGGAACAGAACAGAGGTCTCAGAAATAACATCGCACATCTACAACCACCTGATCTGTGACAAACCCAACAAAAACAAGCAATAAGGAAAGGATTCCTTATTTAATAAATGGTGTTGGGAAACTGGCTAGCCATATGCAGAACACAAATTGGACCCCTTCCTTACACCTTATACAAAAATCAACTGAAGATGGATTAAAGACTTAAACACAAGACCTCAAACTATAAAACTCCTAGAAGAAAACCTAGGCAACACAATTCAGGACATAGGCATGGGCAAAGACTTCATGACTAAAACACCAAAAGCAATGGCAACAAAAGCCAAAATTGATAAATGGGATCTAATTAAACTAAAGAGCTTCTGTGCAGTAAAAGAAACTAAAGAGTGAACAGGCAACCTACAGAATGGGAGAAAATGTTTGCAATCTATCCATCTGACAAAGGGCTAATATCCAGAATCTACAAAGAACTGAAACAAGTTTACAAGAAAAAAAACAACCCCATCAAAAAGTGGACAAAGGATATGAACAGACACTTCTCAAAAGAAGACATCTATGCAGCCAACAAACATATGAAAAAAAGCCCATCATCACTGGTTAATAGAGAAATGCAAATCAAAACCACAATAAGATACCACCTCATGCCAGTTAGAATGGCAATCATTAAAAAGTCAGGAAACAACAGATGCTGAAGAGGATGTGGAGAAATACGAACGCTTTTACATGGTCAATGGGAGTGTAAATTAGTTCAACCATTGTGGAAGACAGTGCGGCGATTCCTCAAGGATCTAGAACCAGAAATACCAATTGACCCAGCAATCCCATTACTGGGTATATATCCAAAGGATTAGAAATCATTCTACTATAAAGACACATGCACACATATGTTTATTGCAGCACTATTCACAGTAGCAAAGACTTGGAACCAACCCAAATGCCAATCAATGACAGATTGGATAAAGAAAATATGGCCCATATATACCATGGAATACTATGTAGCCATAAAAAAGGATGAGTCCATGTCATTTGCAGCAACATGGATGAATCTGAAAACCATCATTCTCAGCAAAGTAACACAAGAACAGAAAACCAAACACTGCATATTCTCACTAATAAGTGGGAGTTGAACAATGAGAACACATAGACACAGGGAGGGGAATATCACACACCAGTGCCTTTTGGGGCATGGGGCGCTAGGGGAGGGATAGCATTAGGAGAAATACTTAATGTAGATGATGAGTTGATGGGTGCAACAAACCACCATGGCACGTGTATACCCATGAAACAAACCTGCATGCTCTGCACATGTACCCCAGAACTTAAAGTATAATAATAATTAAAAAAAGAGAGAATAAAATGGATTTTATCCTAGTTTTTACTCTATCACTATTGCTCAAGGTTTGGCAGAAAAACAGAACAGCTATGCAAATATTGAAGAATAATGGGAAAATCTGCATTGGAGTATTCTGATAATAAGTACATACATATAGATGATAGAAAAATAGATGTTTTTTTCGCATTCTACAATAATATGTGTAATCGTACCATTTCTGCAATTTCCATTTTCTAGTATTTTTCAAACTGCAGATTGTGACCTATTAGTGGGTCGTGAAATCAATTTAATTAGTAATTATTCTTTTTACAAAGTTGGCCAAGAGTAGTGGCTCATGCCTGTAGTCCTAGAACTTTGGGAGGCTGAGGGTGGGAGGATTGTTTGAGTCCAGGAATTCAGAGTTACAGTGAGCCATGATAACACCACTGCACTACAGCCTGGCCTGGGCCTGGGCAACAGAGTGGGACTCAGTCTTTAAAAACAAAATAAAATCACATCAAAGAAAGATAAGAAGAGTGCATCACACACAGATAGATAGAACATTGTTTCGTTAAACTTCTGTCTTAGTTTTGCAACACTGAGTCATAATATAAAATGACTGCTTACTGTGGGTCATATTCAAAGTTACTTAAAAGAAATTATAGAAATAGCTAACATAATTGGTATCTCTACAAGTGTTAATTTAACATTTTATTTCTCAGCTTTCGGAGAGAATGCAGTGTGTCTGTTTCCAAGGAATTAGAGTTTTAGAGCTATTTTTTGTAACTATTTTAGGCCTATACAAGTTATTTACGCAAACTAATGGGGAAAAGCTACACATCTTGCAACTTTGTAGTCTTTGCAATGAATAAATTATTAAATTCATCAGCAATTTGAATAATACTGGATTTCTGTGACATTTAAGCACCCTAAACCCTTCTCTATTATTTCTCCTTCTGCGTCTTTAAATTTTCTCTTTCTCTCTTTCTCTGTCTCTATTTCTTTGTCTCTCTCTCTCAGCTCTGTGGTCATCCAGGCAAGTAATGGGGTCTTGCCTCTCAACTCAACAATAGTCTCTGATATTGTGGAATCTCACCTCCCACCCCAAATTCCAAATTCATGTTGTATCTTAGAATATGACTGTATTCAGAGATAGTCTTTAACAAGGTAATTAAGTTAAAATGGCATCATTAAGTTGGTTCTAATCTAATACGACTAGTATTCTTATAATAAGGGAAAATCATGACACAGATCCATAAACAGAAAAGACCATGTGAGGACACAGGGAGAGAACAGCCATCTAGAAGTGAAAAAGAGGTCGCAGAAGAAACCAACCCAGCTGACACCTTAATCGCAGGTTCCCAGCCTCTAGAATTGTGAGAAAATCAATTTCTGTTGTTAAAGTCATCCATTCTGAGGTACTTTATTATGGAAGCACAAAGAAAACTAATACAGTCTCTCTATTACTCACATCTTATTTTTTTTCTCCTGTCTTAAGGGAATGTGTAAATATGTGTTTTCACTAAATTTCTTTAGTTTCAAGCAACCAAACTTGTTCTGCTCAACTAAGTAAACAATTTTCTAGGCCAGGTGCAGTGGTTCATGCCTGTAATCCCAGCACTTTGGGAGGCCGAGGTGGGTGAATCACTTGAGGTCAGAAGTTCGAGACCAGCCTGGCCAACATGTTGAAACTATCTCTACTAAAAATACAATAATTAGCCAGGCGTGGTGGCAGGCACCTGTAATTCCAGCTACTCAGGAGACTGAAGCAAGAGAATCACTTGAACCCTGATGATGGAGGTTTCAATGAGCCACAGCACTCCAGTCTGGGCAACAGAGTGAGACCCTGTCTCAAAAAAAATTAATTAAATAAATAAATAAACAAACAAACAAACAATTTTCTGGAGGATAGGAAATAACTCCACACATCAAAGAAAACGTTACAGAACCAGGCATCAAACAGGACAGGAACCAATGAAGCTATTGGATGTGGGAAGCCAAGATTGAAGGAGACTCACAACTATTTTCAGCTTTTGTGTGCATTCTAGGGAAAGGATATTATTTGTCCTGGTTTACATGAAGTATCTATCCTCTGAGAGAAGTACAAGGAATTTCACTGACAGTCCCGCCTAGATTCTATCTAATAAGAAATGTATGGTCCCCCAAATAAATTCTGAGTTGTACTAGAAGAAGAGAAAATGGAAGCTAGGGCAAAATAGCGGATTTGTGCTATGCTTTGGGTTTAAATACTTTACACTGACCATTAACAACTTTAGGTCACATCATGTTGGTTATATCAAAATATGATATTACTTATAATAAAAACTATATATACATATATATATATATATATGTCAAATGGATTCAAAATCACTTTTGATTATCATGGCTTCAAGTTTTCTACCAGCCAAACTAAACTTTTTTGGAATAAGTACAAGAAAAAATAAGTATTTAATAAAAATATTTCAACACAGCCAATTTATCCTAGATATCTTAAGGTATTTAAAAAACTTTAAACAGCCATTTTCATTACTTTACATTATTCTTAAGAATAAAATAATACAAGACCAAAATATTTGAAGATTATCATCTGTGAAAAGAACATATAACAAGACTTATAGTTTTATTTTTCAAATTTTCTACTGGAAATTATTATGGTGAGAGTATCATCTATTTTAGCAAATTCAACTACTTCCCATGGCCCAGAAAAAAACATAACATACGTATTTTCCCAAAGGCACTCTAAGTTGAAGTAGTCTTCCTATCAACATCTGTTATTTGGTTTATTTTCTGCCTTGACCTAACAAGCAGTCATGAAACTGTTAACTGATTTGCAATGCGGTTACTGTCTGCCATTTTGAAATGACTGGAGTACCATTGCTTAGCTGCCATCCAGTGAAGCCTGATTTTTCTAATTAAATTAACTGGAAAGTGGTACATTAAAAGATATGAAGGTAAAATAATCTAAGTGACACCAAGATAAAATATCTATTTTTTCCAAGGAGTTTATAATTCAACAAGAAGACAGGCATATTAATGAAATATAACAATATTACATGAGAAACAATGCAATGGGTTCTAGATGTTCATTTTTTTATGGGAACATAAAAGAAAGAGAACAAAGTCCTTTGAAGCAAAGTTGAGAACTTTAAAAAAAAATTGGAGTAAAGCTTAGTCAGCACAGTATGAATTCAAAATAATTTTGTATATATAATTAAAGTTCAAAGTGATTATTTACATTGAGTTTTTAAAATGTCTTATTGCTCAAAAATGTTTGAATAATTAATTAGATTTTCATTTTATATAGGACATTAAAAACATATTAAACAACTGAAATGGTAAGTGCTGTGTGTAACATTAGACTTAGGGTTTTAGCAAATTAAAACACAGGACATCCAGTTAAATTTGTCTTTTAGATAAGTTATGAATAATAGATTTAGTGTAACTATGTCCCACATAATTCTTGGAACATACTAATACTAAAAGGTATTATTAATTTTTTATTTGAAATGCAATTTTCACTGAATTCTCTAGTATATCTGGAATTCTATGCAGAATAAAAAAATAGACAGTAGCCTTGGGATGTGAAGAGAAAATAAAAGCTGTAAGGAAATAACAACCAGGGTGTGTGTGCCAGGGGTGGTGTGGGGGAATTACCAGAGAGAAGTTTTTCATGAGAGTAATATTATTTAGTATCTAAAGATGTTTTAAGGAAGGTTTGTTAATATCTACAAGTAAAATGGGGTATTTTATGCCACACATTATATAAAAGCTCTTTTTAGGACAAACTTCAGAGAGAGTGAAGTTCTGTGTACAGATTTACAAATCCAACCCAACGGTGGCTTGTCATTTACAAAAATTCTAACTGATTTTATTCCAGATTCTTCTGTGATTCTGTTGATTGCTTAGTCTTAGAAATATTGGAGTGTTTTATGCAGACTAGAATTTCTGGTTGGACTAATTCAAGAGTAATTATGACCTTGAGAATCATATCTCTAACTAGCACTAGGACTTGAGATCGATGATCGAGTCTTGAAAGTTTTCCTGGTAGAATTAGGAAAGCTTATGGGCTTGTCATTCTGTCAGAACAAACATGGTCTTGCGCATTATATCTAAATTTAAACCAGTTTTACACTGATGTCTTTAGTAATAAGGTAAATGAAAAAACTAATAATAACTTTTCTATGGTACTTTATTTAACTTAGTGTCCTTGCTTTGGATATACACCATAAATTAAAACTTAACAATAAAACGACTTCGGATTAACTCAAAACTAAATTGTATGTGAACTATGTGAGTAAAAAGGGCTGCAGGCAAATTTTTGCATTTGTTTTGCCCAGTCCTCAACTGGGAACTCTTTAAAATAGGAAAGACTGAAAACCCTGTTTTCATACACCAAGATATCTGCTCAATATCTGCCCAGAGAGGCCTGTAATTGTATGTTCTTTTTAGGTGAAGTATTTTACGTCTACTCTCTTAGGCTTAAACCTCACTAACAGCACAGAATTATTTAAAGGTAACTTTTAATTTACTTTGAGAAACGCTGCATAAATTGACACTATGCAAATGGTGGAAGAAAAAGTTCTCCTAAACCTAAAGTTTCTTATATCCTATTTTTAATCAATGCAACAGTCACTATAAATGACATATCTCCAAATTCGTTTCTGAAAAGCTTGTTGGGAAACAGTTTTATGACAATCATAATTTAAAGCAGTACCTATTTTATTTTCTACCACGACTTTTTGGAAGAGAAAGTGGAAGTAGGCAAAAGAAAATTATATCACCAAACAACTTACATAGTATCATGGTGTTTTTTTTTTTTACTAGAAAGGAACTCAAAAATCATTTTTCTATTCATTCATTCAAGAATATATATTAGTATGCTCTTAGTCAGTTCAGGGTGCTGTAAGAAAATACCACAGATTGGGTGGCCTAAACAACAGACATTTATTTCCCACAGTTCTAGAGGCTGTGAAGCTTTGGATCAAGGTGTCGACGAATTTGATTTTTGGTGAGGGGCCTCTTCCTGCCTTACAGATCGTCTACCATTTTTCTGATTGCTTAAAGGAGTTACTGCTGATTGCTTGTAGAACAAGCTCTCTGGTCTCTCTAAGTCCCATCCTGAGAATCTCACCTTCACGACCTCATCTAAACCCAACTAACTTCCAAAGGTCCCACCACTCATCACTTGGGAGGGCCTAGAAGCAAGAGTGCTCCAGTAGGAAAGAGCATGCCTAACATCCATATCTTGGTTTAAAATGCTGATATTCAATGGAAGGAACCAGAGATCCTTATAGAAATGGTTGATTCTAAGACTAAGATAGAAAATATAAAAGATAAGGCTGGAACATCTTGTAGTGCCAGAAAGTAAGGAAGTACCTAAAAAAAAAATTATGGGAGTACATCAAAAGACATAGGAGCCAATAAAATAAACATGGTAAGGGATTATAACCCAAAGTATAATAAATATCTGTGAGTCTATACAAATATAAATAAATAATTGAATAAATAAATTAATGAGAGTATAGATAAATTTTCTGTGTAGAAAAATCCCAAATAATTTTTGTAGATACTATGTTCTGAAGGAAGTGGAACATCTCTCCACTCCCTAAATTTGGGCTGTGCATAGCAACTTCCTTCCAAAGACGACAAAACAGAAGTGAGAAAAAAACGAGTAATTTTGCAGTGGAGAAACTTGACAGACACTGCTTCACCCAGCTGATCAAGACCAGCATCAGCAGTGATAAGCCATGTTAATAGTATACACCGTTCATGTGATGTGATAAGAATAGCACATTACCTGTGCTCTCCCTCCTCCAAATCCACAACTCTGCTCCAATCCTGTGAGAAATATTAGACAAATATCATTCAGGAACCATTCTACAAAATATTTTACCAGTATTACTCAAAACTGTCAAAATTATCAAAAACAAGGAAAGTTTGAGAAACTTCATGGCCAAGAGGAGCTTAAGGAAACACAAGGACTAAATGTAATTTGATATCTTGGCTGGGTCCAAGAACAGAAAGAGGACATTAGGTAAAGAGTAGATGAAATAAATTTTAGTTAATAATATATGAATATTATTTTAATTGTAACAAATATTACAATGAATACATATTGATTATTATGTTAATATTAGGGAAAACTGGGTGTGGTGTATTTGGAAACTCTTCTATCTTTAAAAATTTTCCATAAATCTAAAAGTGTTCTAAAAATAACAGTTGTTTTAAAAAAGAAGATCTGTCTTTGTAAAGACTATCTGTGGGAAGATAAGCATTGATAAAAATAAAATATATGGTATAAGAGATGGTGATAAATACTATAAAGAAAAATGAAAGAGTCAAAAAGGAATAGAAAATGTCGACCAGAGTAGAGGTAAAGGGTTTGCCTCATAACTTACTCAATACATGGATAGAACCAGGGTTTAAAGGATGATCTTAGTATGTCAGGCTTCTAGCAATGATTGACATATACAATAAAAGAAAAAGAATAAGATTCGTCTTTGGAGATTTCAGGGGGTCTTAGTCCATTTGTGCTGCTATAACAAAATACCATAGACAGACTTGATGGCTTACAAACAACAGAAATCCATTATTCACGGTTCTGGAGGTGGGGAATTTCAAGATTAAGGTGCCAATGGATATGCTGTCTGGTAATGACCCACTTTCTGGGTCATACATGGCTGTCTTTCACTCTGTCCTTCATGGTGGAAGGGAAAAAGGATTCCTCTAGCCTCTTTTATAAGGTCATTAATCCCTTTGATAAAGACATCACTCTCATGAACTAATCACTTCCCAAAGATTCCACCTCCTAGTACCATCACCTTGGGGGGTAGGATTTCAACATATGAATTTTGAGGGAACACAAGCATTCAGACCATAATACGGATAACAGTAGTTATGCCCCAGAGGAGAAGGAGAAGTGGAAGCCTTTCCAAGGACATGCAGAACCATCTGGGATCTCCTTCATTCCTGAGGATGCTATGTGGAGCTTTGGGACTTGCTCTTGGTATGTGGAAAAGACGGAGAAGATCAATGCAACTTCTTCCTTTTATAAATAAGAAATCTGAGAGCTAGAAACTCAAAACAATTGTCTCATGTTCTCATACCAAGCTATTTACAAATTTTGGATCAGCACCAAGTTTCTAGATCCCTAAACTGAAACACTTTTTTCTAGACCAAATTGCTTCCTTTTATTGATGATGTTGAAATGCACCAGAGGTAACTCTCAGCTAAGAATAGACAGATAAATACAATTTATAAAATAAATATGTTTGCTTTCTACATAGGTGGCTAATAAAATCATACTGTGATCTTTGTTGGTTTAAAGTCTATTTTATCAGAGACTAGGATTGCAACCCCTGCCTTTTTTTGTTTTCTATTTGCTTGGTAGATCTTCCTCCATCCCTTTATTTTGAGTCTATGTGTGTCTCTCCATGTGAGATGGGCTTTCTGAGTACAGCACACTAATGGGTCTTGACTCCTTATCCAATTTGCCAGTCTAGAAAGCCATTACACAATGGTAAAGGGATCAATTCAACAAGAAGAGCTAATTATCCTAAATATATATGCACCCAACACGGGAGCACCCAGATTCATAAAGCAAGTCCTGAGTGACCTACAAAGAGACTCAAACTCCCACACAATAATAATGGGAGATTTTAACACTCCACTGTCAACATTAGACAGATCAATGAGACAGAAAGTTAACAAGGATACCCAGGAATTGAACTCAGCTCTGCACCAAGTGGACCTAATAGACATCTACAGAACTCTCCACCCCAAATCAACAGAATATACATTTTTTTCAGCACTACACCACACCTATTTCAAAATTAGCCACATTGTTGGAAGTAAAGCTCTCCTCAGCAAATGTAAAAGAACAGAAATTATAACAAACTGTCTCGCAGACCACAGTGCAATCAAACTAGAACTCAGCATTAAGAAACTCACTCAAAACCACTCAACTACATGGAAACTGAACAACCTGCTCCTGAATGAATATTGTGTACATAACGAAATGAAGGCAGAAATAAAGATGTTCTTTGAAACCAACAAGGACAAAGACACAACATACCAGAATCTCTGGGACACATTCAAAGCAGTGTGTAGAGGGAAATTTATAGCACTAAATGCCCACAAGAGAAAGCAGGAAAGATCCAAAACTGACACCCTAACATAGCAATTAAAAGAACTAGAAAAGCAAGAGCAAACACATTCAAAAGCTAGAAGAAGGCAAGAAATAACTAAAATCAGAGCAGAACTGAAGGAAATAGAGACACAAAATCCCTTCAAAAAATTAATGAATCCAGGAGCTGATTTTTTGAAATGATCAAAAAAATAGACTGCTAGCAAGACTAATAAAGAAGAAAAGAGAGAAGAATCAAATAGATGCAATAAAAAATGATAAAGGGGATATCACCACAGATCCCACAGAAATACAATCTACCATCAGAGAATACTACAAACACCTCTATGCAAATAAACTAGAAAATCTAGAAGAAATGGATAAATTCCTCGACAAATACACCCTCCCAAGACTAAACCAGGAAGAAGTTGAATCTCTGAATAGACCAATAACAGGCTCTGAAATTGCAGCAATAATCAATAGCTTACCAACCAAAAAGAGTCCAGGACCTGATGGATTCACAGCTGAATTCTACCAGAGGTACAAGGAGGAACTGGTACCATTCCTTCTGAAACTATTCCAATCGATAGAAAAAGAGGGAATCCTCCCAAACACATTTTATGAGGCCAGCATCGTCCTGATTCCAAAGCCTGGCAGAGACACAACCAAAAAAGAGAATTTCAGACCAATATCCTTCATGAACATTGATGCAAAAATCCTCAATAAAATACTGGCAAACCGAATCCAGAAGCACATCAAAAAGCTTATCCACCATGATCAAGTGGGCTTCATCCCTGGGATGCAAGGCTGGTTCAACATACGCAAATCAATAAATGTAATCCAGCATATAAACAGAACCAAAGACAAAAACCACATGATTATCTCAATAGATGCAGAAAAGGCCTTTGACAAAATTCAACAACCCTTCATGCTAAAAACTCTCAATAAATTAGATATTGATGAGATGTATCTCAAAATAATAAGAGCTATCTACGACAAACCCACAGCCCATATTATACTGAACGGGCAAAAACTGGGAGCATTCTTTTTGAAAACTGGCACAAGACAGGGATGCCCTCTCTCACCACTCCTATTCAACATAGTGCTAGAAGTTCTGGCCAGAGCAATCAGGCAGGAGAAGGAAATAAAGTATATTCAATTAGGAAAAGAGCAAGTCAAACTGTCCCTGTCTGCAGATGACATGATTGTATATCTAGAAAACCCCATTGTCTCAGCCCAAAATCTCCTTAAGCTGATAAGCAACTTCCATACAAAAATCAATGTACGAAAATCACAAGCATTCTTGTACACCAATCACAGACAGAGAGCCAAATCATGAGTGAACTCCCATTCACAATTGCTTCAAAGAGAATAAAATACCTAGGAATCCAACTTACAAGGGATGTGAAGGACCTCTTCAAGGAGAACTACAAACCACTGCTCAATGAAATAAAAGAGGATACAAAGAAATGGAAGAACATTCCATGCTCATGGGTTGGAAGAATCAATATCGTGAAAATGGCCATACTGCCCAACGTAATTTATAGATTCAATGCCATCCCCATCAAGCTACCAATGACTTTCTTCACAGAATTGGAAAAAACTACTTTAAAGTTCATATGGAACCAAAAAAGAGCCCGCATCGCCAAGTCAATCCTAAGCTAAAAGAACAAAGCTGGAGGCATCATGCTACCTGACTTCAAACTATACTACAAGGCTACAGTAACCAAAACAGCATGGTACTGGTACCACAACAGAGACATAGATCAATGGATCAGAACACAGCCCTCAGAAATAATGCCACATATCTACAACTATCTGATCTTTGACAAACCTGACAAAAACAAGCAATGGGAAAAGGATTCCCTATTTAATAAATGGTGCTGGGAAAACTGGCTAGCCATACGTAGAAAGCTGAAACTGGATCCCTTCCTTACACCAGATACAAAAATTAATTCAAGATGGATTAAAGACTTAAATGTTAGACCTAAAACCATAAAAACCCTAGAAGAAAACGTAGGCAATACCATTCGGGACATAGGAATGGGCAAGGACTTCATGTCTAAAACACCAAAAGCAATGGCAACAAAAGCCAAAATTGACAAATGGGATCTAATTAAACTAAAGAGCTTCTGCACAGCAAAAGAAACTACCATCAGAGTGAACAGGCAACCTATAAAATGGGAGAAAGTTTTCGCAACCTACTCATCTGACAAAGGGCTAATATCCAGAATCTACAATGAACTCAAACAAATTTACAAGAAAAAAACAACCCTATCAAAAAGTGGGCAAAGGACGTGAACAGACACTTCTCAAAAGAAGACATTTATGCAGCCAAAAAACACATGAAAAAATGCTCATCATCACTGGCCATCAGAGAAATGCAAATCAAAGCCCCAGTGAGATACCATCTCACACCAGTTAGAATGGCAATCATTAAAAAGTCAGGAAACAACAGGTGCTGGAGAGGATGTGGAGAAATAGGAACACTTTTACACTGTGGATGGGACTGTAAACTAGTTCAACCATTGTGGAAGTCAGTGTGGTGATTCCTCAGGGATCTAGAACTAGAAATACCATTTGACCCAGCCATCCCATTACTGGGTATATACCCAAAGGACTATAAATCATGCTGCTATAAAGACACATGCACACGTATGTTTATTGCGGCACTATTCACAATAGCAAAGACTTGGAACCAACCCAAATGTTCAACAATGATACACTGGATTAAGAAAATGTGGCACATATACACCATGGAATACTATGCAGCCATAAAAAATGATGAGTTCATGTCCTTTGCAGGGATATGGATGAAACTGGAAACCATCATTCTCAGTAAACTATTGCAAGAACAAAAAACCAAACATCGCATGTTCTCACTCATAGGTGGGAACTGAACAATGAGAACACATGGACACAAGAAGGGGAACATCACACTCCGGGGACTGTTGTGGGGTGGGGGGAGGGGGGAGGGACAGCATTAGGAGATATACCTAACACTAAATGACAAGTTAATGGGTGCAGCACACCAACGTGGCACATGGATACATATGTAACAAACATGTACATTGTGCACATGTACTCTAAAACTTAAAGTATAATAATAATAAAAAATTAAAAAAATAAAATCATACTGTGGTTTATTTTTCTTTTGTTTCTGCTTTGATTGTTTATTACTGAGAACTTTTTTTTGCAAGGTGGTATATACCCATGTAGCCTCAAATTGTGGGTTTCAACTGTGGACTAACAGAGTTTAGTTTACTTTTTAGATGGCTCAGATTACATTTCGATTCGTTCATTGGGACTTAAGACAAACTTCTCCGTGTACATTAGATTCTGCCATTCTCCTATAATTGTCACTTTGATATGAATAAACTAAAAAGTGAATAAAAGTTGGTTGATTAAAATGTCAAATGAGAATCATTTATTTGTAACGTAGTTGAGACTTTAAAAAAAAATATTAACAATCTAGTCTGTAGTTGAAATTGGGTTACATTTACACCTGGCCCTTCTTTTATCTCCAACACAATAATAAAACCCCTGATAAGCATTGAATTCATGTCTATTGTATGAATAAATTGATTTTATACAACGTGTCCTTATTCTGAAGATTATTATGTTCAAAATGAACCAATACATTTTGTAAGTACCAGAATTCTTTAGCAAGGTAAGTTCCCAAGTGAAAAGAAGAAACGAATATGTATATATACCATGTCTATAAGTATTGAGTTTGAAATTAGTAAAAGAGAATAAAATAAAAAGAGAATAAAATAAAAAGAGAAAAACCTCAATGTGTAAAAAGTTAAAATGAATAGAGGAAAATGAAATGGGGACACTTGAAATAGTAAATGTTTTGTTTAGATAAGGATAAAACATAATAAACATTTGCATCTGCTTTTCTGGTTTTGAAAGTGCTGCACAGTGAAATTTCTTAATACTTTATTGTGAACAATTCTGTAGTCTTATGTTTATGATATTCTGAACATCATTTTCCATTGAATATAATACTAGGTATAATAAGTATAGAGAAAGATTCATAGAGTAGTTTAGAACACAGAAAACGATGTTAGGAAAGTTGCACTGTGTTAGTTATGCATATATAGTTTTGTTAGCCATACTATGTTCACTTGTAACCTTGTGTTTGACTTTTCTCTAAAAGTAGACTGCCAAAAGATCAACTTTTCTTGTCAAATTTGCAATCTCTTTCGTTTTCTGTGACTCAGGTTTCACTGAATATTAATGGCAAATAAGATATTTTTAGAAATCTATTTTTCACTTTATTTAAGTGTACCTCATACATTTATTCTTATAATTCAGGAAGGAGAAAAATAAATCTTTTCTTCATTACACAAAGTCACAAGGCATAATTAATACCATAGTTGGCAATATCAGCATTCAAAAGATTTCAAATATCCCAAAGAAAAATACTGAACATCTTTCTCCACCACTCCCCCCGCACCCGACCACATGCACACAAATGAATGTTAAACCTACAAACATATATAACATTAGATAGAAGAAATTTGGCTTGACAGAAATCCATATCAACAAAGGACAAGCTTTCAGATGATAACAAGCTCAGTAAATATCAACAGTGTGAAATGACTCCAAAGACTCCTAATAAAAGATTAGGAAGAATAAACAGAGCAAGGATTATCCCACTGTGCTTTCTACTGAGAAATCTGCCTCCGGGACGCAGTACCTAATTCTCTTAAGGGCACTTTAAAAAGCAAAGTGTTCAACCAAATTTCTGAGAAAACTGGAGATATACTAATGAAGAATAAAATCTTTTCGAGAAAGGGGACATTTAATGGCTAATCACTCTCCTCAAATCAATGATGTGTGTATGAGAAATACAATTATGTATTATAAAATAAAATGATGGGAGATAATAAATTTGGAAAAACTAAGAACTTTATCTTATTTTGTTAGTCTTAGGATGGTATAGTGCACCACACAAATGAAGGAGATCCTTCACTTAAAGCAGACTCATTGTTACAAATGTGTTAGAGGTTATTTTTACACCAAACAACCCCATATCAACCAGAGACCTCAAGGCCCTTCCTTGGCCTCCTCCTAATGATTGCTTCTATTATCCATGCTCTGATGAATGTATTCCTGAATGACCTAATTCCTTTGCAATAGTAAAACATTCAATTTATGAGCTCCTGATGTTTTATCTTGTTTTGGTAGATCAATTGGCTGGCTAAAACTGACACCTAATTAATTGAAAATACAATATATGGGTGCCAGGACTAGATTCTAAAACCAATGGCAGTGCTAATACACTCAACAAAGCAAGTAGATTTTAGATACTAATTACAAGCAGAGGTCATGATATATCCATTCACTTCCTGCCAATTGTCTAAGCCAGCAATTGAAAGAAAAAATTATTTTGCCCAGTCTTCTTAATAAAAGTATGCTGGTGGTCAAATGATCTTTTATTTCATTTAAAACACTACCTCCAATTGCTATATCCAGCCATTATGAATATGAAATGTTACTCTACATGTAATTTTTCCCAAAGCTTCTAATTTTCACCATTTCATTATTGTCCATATTAAGTGCCTTATTGTACCTAACAGCAAAGTACAAGGATGGCACTAATCAGAGCATTACTTTACAGGTAGAAACAAGGAAGGAAATGACTGTAATATTAGACACAGAATACCTTTGGGAACAGAAGGTCATTTCATATTTCTAAGAAATGCTGTTACTTCTGAATTTCTTAATGCAAGTGAACATTCTTTTGAAAGTTGTTGCTACACTGGAAAAAAAAAAGAGGTACCAAAATAAACCTGAATGTTACTCAGGAAACTTATACTTGCCTATGGAAACATAGATGGCTCTTCATCTGCAGTTTTACACATCAATACAAACACGGCATCCCTGTATATATATTTATAAGCCATCTATATGACAAAAAAGTATCCCACAAAAATAATACTAAAATACGTAACTAATTATATTAAAACCAAGACAATAGAGATGTGAAAGTGAGGACTGAAAAGAAAAATATGTTCAGGGAAAATGTGGGGAGAAGCAGTTCTAAAAATGGAAATCTGGAAATTACTTCCTTTGGGAAAACGACTTAGCACCTTTTGCAAAGTACAAATAATTCTCCAACTTTTAGTCCTAAGAATTCTCTCTTTTAGCTGACAAATAAGTGAGGAACACTATTTCCAGTTTCTAATCAAGACAGGGTGAATTTAATGAGTCTCATTCCTATGTCAGTGTGATTCTTTTTTCCTCTGAGATAAATTGAATCTCTAGGTGTTAACAGATCGTCAGATCTGCCTTGTAGGGAAGTAGGTACAAGCTTGAGCTATGCAATAAACAGTTACCATATTCAACTAATTCTTAGGAAATAAAAAAGACCCTTCAGATAGAGATGGCCACCACACATGATGGCAATATCATGCAGACAGGACTATTCACATGAAAAATGATATTCACAACATAAGGGAAAGATCTTTCTTCTTACTGCATTGGAGAAAAGTCTGAAATTTCTATCTTTGCCCGTTATCGGGAAATAAATGCTCAGCAGTTTGCTCTTTAACTCCTGTTAATATGAGAGTTTTGTTTTTTTTTTGTTTTTTTTTGTTTTTTGAGACGGAGTCTCGCTCTGTCGCCCAGGCTGGAGTGCAGTGGCGCAATCTCGGCTCACTGCAAGCTCCGCCTCCCGGGTTCACGCCATTCTCCTGCCTCAGCCTCTCCCAGCAGCTGGGACTACAGGCGCCCGCCACCACGCCAGGCTAATTTTTTGTATTTTTTAGTAGAGACGGGGTTTCACCATGGTCTCGATCTCCTGACCTCGTGATCCGCCCGCCTCGGCCTCCCAAAGTGCTGGGATTACAAGCGTGAGCCACCGCGCCCGGCCTTAATATAAGAGTTAAATGGTACGGTAGAAAAAATGCAGCCCAAATAGTTTGTGGCTTCTGCAATGAAGAGGTGGAGTCTATTTCCCCACCACTTCAATCCAGGCTGGCCTTGTTATTTGCTTTGACCATTAGTAGGTGGAAAAAATGGCATTGTGTAGGTTCTAGAGCCTAGGCCTGAAGATGTCTTGCAGCTTTCACTCTCACCCTCATGAATTATTACTCTGAGGCTACCATACAAAGTTGGTCTAGAATAGTGGAGGTTGAGAATCATGTAGAGGAGAAAAGTTGCCCTTATTGTCAGCTAGCACTAATGCCAGACAAGTCATCAATACCATCTTGGGTTTTCCAGCCCAGCCAATGCTCCAGTTTATGTAGACTCATGTATGAGCTCAGGCAAAATCAGCAGAGAAGTCGCTAAGATAACAACTACAAAATAATGTAAAGTAATACAGTGTTGTTTTAAGCAACAACGTTGTTACGTAGCAATAGGTAACTGAAACACAAAATTTATTGGATTACATTAGAGGTCATCTATCAGTATTTCTAGAAAGGGTATATTAGACAATTTTAACGATATCAATAATAATTTCTTCTTTTTTAGTAAACGTGTATTATATTACAAGCACAAGGCTAGATAGTGTGTTGTTTCCTGAACACACTCAGAATGTACGGGCTTGGTGATGCTAAGAAACTAATGACAATAAGAATCACTCCTTTTTGTTTATTTGCTTTTATTTTACAAATTATCAATAATTTTATAAGTACAATTATTTATTATATAAATTATTACAGCAGAGCTATTTTTTGTTGTGCAATTCCACTCATTTTAATACACTGACAGAGTAATGCAACAACCACCACAATCAGGATACAGCTTCATTATCCCCAAAATGTTCTTTATGTTATTCGTTTATACTAACAAGCCCATTCCTATTTCCTGGAAATTACTGATCTGTTTTCAATCAGTAATTGAAAAACCCAGTGTAAATTTGGGTTTTCAAGAATGTCATATAAATGTAATTATGCAGTAAGCAATCTTGAAACCGATTTCTTTTACATTCTGCATACTGCCTTTAAATGGCTCTGAGTTTCTATGTGTATCAATAGTCTCTTAGTTGTTGAGGAACATTACATTGTACGTATGGACCACAATTTCTTTATCCTTTCACTTGTTTATGATATTAGGGTTATTCCAATTTTTGATGAGTATGAAACAACAGCTATAAACATTTGTGCATAAGATGTTAAGTGACCATGAGTTTTCATTTCTCTATGATAAATACTCAAGACTGAGATCGCTAAGTCACATGGTGTTTACTTAACTTTATAAGTAACTTTCAAATTATTTTCAAAATTAACTGTGCCATTTTACATTCATACCAGCAATGTATAAGGATTTGCATTGCTCCGCATCCTTGCCAGGATTTGGTACAATCAATATTATTTTTATACAATGTCCCTCCTTTTAAATGATTTTCAATATTTTCAGAGCAGTTTTAGGTTCACAGAAATATTGAGCAGAAAGTAAAAAGGATTCCCAAATACTCCCCACCCCATGCATACATAGCTTCTCCCCTTATCAACATTCTTCACCAGAATGGTGTATTTGCTACAGTTAATAAACCTATATTGACACATCATTATCACCCAAAGCCCACAGTTTACATTAGTGTTCAATCTAGGTGCTGTACATTCTATGGGTTTGAAGAAATGTATAATAATATGTATCCACCATATTAGCGTCATATACAGTCATCCCTCGGTATCCATGGAGGATTGGTTCCAGCACTCTGGCATATACCAAAATCTGCACACACTTAAGTCCCATAGCCAACAATGTGGAATCCACATATCTGAAAAATCAGCCCTCTGTATGAGCAGGTTGCCCATCCTATGAATATCATACTTTTTATTCACCTTTGGTCTCTGAAATTGATGTATACGTGTGGACCCGAACAGTTCAACTGTCAACTGTAGTTTCACTACTCTAAAAATCCTCTATACTGTGCCTATTCTCTTTTCCCTCCCCCTAAACCCCTGGCTACCCCCAATCTATTTACTGTCTCCATAGAATTATCTTTTCCAGAATATCATATAGTCAGAATAATACAGTATGTTTCTTTTTCATATTGGCTTTTTTTCACTTAGTAATATGGATTTACATTTTCTCCATGTCACTCTATGTCTCTTCATGTCTTAACAGCTTATTTCTTTTTACCACTGAATAATATTTCATTGTCTGGATGTGCCACACTTTATCCACATACATAATGATATCATGGTCGATTCTAAGTTTTGGCAATTAGGAGTAAAGCTAACATAACCATCTGAGTGCAGGTTTTCATGTAAACATAAAATTTCAACTCATCTTTGGTTTTGTAAGAAACTGCCAAACTGTCTTCCAAAGTGTCTGTACCATTTTGCATTCTCACCGGCAATGAATGAGAATTCTTCTTACTCCACATCCTCACCAGCATTTGGTGTTGTCAGTTTTCTGCATTTTGGTCCTTTTAATAGATGTATAGTGGTAACTCATCATTTTAATTTACATTTCCCTGATAGCTTATAATACAGGGCAACTTTTCCTTTTCCTTTTTTTTTTTTTTACTTTAAGCTCAGAGATACATGTATACATGTGCAGAACGTGCAAGTTTGTTACATAGGTATATGTGTGACACGGTGGCTAGCTGCACCTAACAACCCATCACCTAGGTTTTTTTTTGAGACAGAGTCTGGCTCTGTCACCTAGGCTGGAGTGCAGTGGTGCAATCTCTACTCACTGCAACCTCCACCTCCCAGGTTCAAGCAATTCTCCTGTCTCAGCCTACTGGGTAGCTGAGATTACAGGCTAAGCTTTGTATTTTTAGTAGAGATGGGGTTTTGCTATGTTGGCCAGGCTGTTCTCGAACTCCTGACCTGCCTCAACCTCCCAAAGTGCGGGATTACAGGTGTGAGCCACTGTGCCTGGCCTTTCACTGAGGTTTTAAGCCCTGCATGCATTAGCTATTTTTTTCTGATGCTCTACGTCCCCTCGCACCACCCTCAACAGGCCCCAGTGTATGCCCTCCCTGAGTCTGCATGTTCTCATTGTTCAACTCCCACTTGTGAGTGAGAACATGCGGTGTCTGATTTTCTGTTCCTGTGTTATTTTGCTGAAAATGATGGCTTCTAGCTTCATCCATGTCCCTGCAAAGGACATGATGTCATTCCTTTTTGTTGCTGCATAGTATTCCATGATGTGTATGTACCACATTTTCTTTATACAGTCTATCTTTGATGGCATTTGGGTTGGTTCTGTGTCTTTGGTATTGTGAACAGGACTGCAATAAACCTATGTGTGCAGGTATCATTATAAAAGAATGATCTATATCCCTTTGGGTGTATACCCAGTAATGGGATTGCTGGGTCAAATGATATTTCTGGTTCTAGATCCTTGAGGAATCTCCACACTGTCTTCCACAATGGTTGAACTAATTTACATTCCCACCAACAATATAAAAGTGTTCCTATTTCTCCACAGCCTTGCCAGCATCTGTTGTTTCTTGACTTTTTAATAATCGCCATTCTGACTGGCATGAGAAGTTATCTCAATGTGGTTTGGATTTGCATTTCTCTAATAATCAGTGATGTTGAGCTTTTCTTCATGTTTATTGGCCAAATAAATGTCTTCTTTGGAGAAGTGTCTGTAAATATCCTTTGTCCACTTTTTGAGGGGTTTGTTTGTTGTTTGTTGTAAATTTGTTTAAGTTCCTTATAAATACTGGATATTAGACCTTTGTCAGATGGGTAGATTTCAACCTCCCATTCTGTAGGTTGCCTGTTTGCTCTGATGATAGTTTATTTTGATGTGCAGAAGCTCTTTAATTTAATTAGATCCCACTTTTCATTTTAACTTTTGTTACAATTGCTTTTGGTGATTTCATCAGAAAATCTTTGCCAGTGCTTATGTCTTGAATGTTATTGCCTAGGTTTTCTTCTAGGGTTTTTGTGGTTTTGGGTTTTACATTTAAGTATTTAATCCATCTTGAGTTAATTTTTTATAATTTTTTACGTTTAAATATTTAATCCACCTTGAGTTAATTTTGTATAATTTTTGTATAATACATTTAAGTATTTAATCCATCTTGAGTTAATTTTGTATAAGGTGTAAAGGAGGAGTCCAGTTTAAGTTTTCTGCATATGGCTAGCCAGTTAAATCCTTTCCCCATTTCTTGGTTTTGTCAGGTTTGTCAAAGATCAGATGGCTGTATATGTGTGATGTTATTTCTGAGGCCTCTCTTCTGTTCCATTGGTCTATATGTCTGTTTTGGTACCAATACCATGCTCTTCTGGTTACTGTTCCCTTGTAGTATAGTTTGAAATCAGGTAGCATGATGCCTCCAGCTTTGTTCTTTATGTTTAGGACTGTCTTGGCTATATGTGCCCTTTTTTAGTTCCATATGAATATTAAAGTAGATTTTTCTAATTCTGTGAAGAATGTCAATGGTAATTGGATGGGAATAGCATTGAATCTATAAATTACTTTGGGCAGTATAGCCATTTTCACAATATAGATTCCTTCTATCCAAGAGGATGGAATGTTTTTCCATTTTTGTGTGTATCCTCTCTTATTTCTGAAGGAATGGTACCAGCTCCTCTTTTACCTCTGTTAGAATTCGGCTGTGAATCCATCTGGTCCTGGGCTTTTTTTGGTTGGTAGGCTATTTATTACTGCCTCAATTTCAGAACTAGTTATTGGTCTAGTCAGGGATTTGACTTCTTCCTGGTTTAGTCTTGGGAGGGTGTATGTGTCCAGAAATTTTTCCATTTCTTCTAGATTTTCTAGTTTATTTGCATAGAGATGTTCATAGTATTCTCTGATGGTAGTTTGTATTTCTGCGGGGTCAGTGGTGATATCCTCTCATCATTTTTTATTGTGTCTATTTGATTCTTCTCTCTTTTCTTCTTCATTATTCTAGCTAGCAGTCTATTTTTTAATTTTTTCAGTAAACCAGCTCCTGGGTTTTGATTTTTTGAAGGGTTTATTGTGTATGTATCTCCAGTTTTGCTCTGATCTTAGTTATTTCTTGTCTTCTGCTAGCTTTTGGATTTGTTTCCTCTTGCTTCTCTAGTTCTTTTAATTGTGATGTTAGGGTGTCAAATTGAGATCTTTCTAGCTGTTTGATGTGGGCATTCAGTGCTATAAATTTCCCTCTTATCATTGCTTTAGCTGTGTCCCAGAGATTCTGGTACATTGTGTCTTTTTTCTCATTGGTTTCAAAGAAGTTCTTAATTTCTGCCTTAGTTTCATTATTTACCCAGGACTCATTCAGGAGCAGGTTGTTCAATCTCCATGTAGCTGTGTGGTTTTGAGTGAGTTTCTTAATCTTGAGTTCTAATTTGTTTGCACTATGTTCTAAGAGAGTTTGTTATGATTTCAGTTCTTCTGCATTTGCTAAGGAGTATTTTACTTCCAATTATGTGGTCGATTTTAGAGTGAGTGCCATGTGGCACTGAGAAGAATGTATATTCTGTTGTTTTGAGGTGGAGAGTTCTGTAAATATCTATGAGGTTCACTTGATCTGAGAGTTGAGTTCAAGTCCTGAATATCCTTGTTAATTTTCTGTCTCACTGATCTGTCTAATATTGACAGTGGGGTGTTAAAATCCCTTACTATTGTTGTGTGGGATTCTAAGTCTCTTTATAGGTCTCCAAAGATTTGTTTTACAAATCTCAGTGCTCCTGCATTGAGTGCATATATATTTAGGATAGTTAGCTCCTCTTGTTTAATTGATTCCTTTATCATTATGTAATGCCCTTCTTTGTCTTTTTTGATCTTTGTTGGCTTAAAGTCTGTTTTGTCAGAGTCTAGGCAACTTCTTTTTTTCTTTCCATTTGCTTGGTAAATTTTTCTCCATCCCTTTGAGCCTAGTTGTGTCTTTGCACATGAAATGGGTCTCTTGAATAGAGCACACAGATGGATCTTGACTCTTTATCCAATTTGCCAGTCTGTGTCTTTTAATTTGGGCACTTAGTCCATTTAAATTTAAGGTTAATATTGTTACGTGTGAATTTGATCCTGTTATCTTGATGCTAGCTGGCTATTTTGCACACTAGTTGATGCCGTTTCATCATAGTTTCATTGGTCTTTATATTTTGCAGTGGCTGGTACCAGTTTTTCCTTTCCATATTTAGTGCTTCGTTGAGGAGCTTTTGCAAGGCAGGCCTGGTGGTGACAAATTCCCTCAGCATCTGCTTGTCTGAAAAGAATTTAATTTCTGCTTCACTTATGAAGCTTACTTTGGCTGGATATGAAACTCTAGGCTGAAAATTCTTTTTTTAAAGAATGTTGAATATTGGTCCACATTCTCTTCTGACTTGCAGGGTTTCTGCTGAGAGATCCACTGTTAGTCTGTTGGACTTCCCTTTATAGGTGACCTGGCCCCTCTCTCTGGCTGCCCTTAACATTGTTTTCCTTCATTTCGACCTTGGAGAATCTAATGATTATGTGTTTTGGGGTTGATCTTCTCTTGGAGTATCTTAGTGGTGTTTTTTATTTCCTGAATTTGAATGTTGGCTTATCTTGCTGGGTTGGGGAAGTTTTCTGGATAATATCCTGGAGTGTGTTTTCCAACTTGATTCCATTCTTCTTTTTCAATTATGGCGATCCATCATAGGTTCAGTCTTTTTACATAGTCCTGTATTTCTAGGAGGTTTTGTTCATTTGTTTTCATTCTTTTTTCTCTAATCTTGTCTGCCTGCCTTATTTCAGCAAGATAGATCTCCATCTCTGATATTCTTTCTTCTGCTTGATCAATTTGGCTACTTATACTTGTATATGCTTCACAAAGTTTTTATGCTGTGCTTTTCAGCTCCATCAGGTAGTTTCTGTTCTGCTCTAAACTGGTTATTCTAGTTAGAAGCTCCTCTAACATTTTAAGGTTCTTAGCTTCTTTGTATTGGGTTAGAACATGCTCCTTTACCTCAGTGAAGTTTGTTATTACCCACCTTCTGAAGCCTACTTATGTCAATTTGTTCATCTCATCCTCTGTCCAGTTCTGTGCCCTTGCTGGAGAGGTGCTGCAATCATTTGGAGGAGAAGAGGCACTCTGGCCTGTTGGGTTTTCAGTGTTTTTCCATTGATTCTTTCTCATCTTCATAAGTTCATCTAGTTTTGATCTTTGAGGTTGCTGACCCTTGGATGAGGTTTCTGTGGGAACTTTTTTGTTAATACTGTTTTTGTTGCTTTCCATTTGTTTGTTTTTCTTTCAATAGTCAGGTCCCTCTTCTGTAGGGCTGCTACAGTTTGCTTGGGGTTCACTTCGTCCCTATTCATCTGGTTTGCTCCTGCACCTGGAGATGTCACTTGAGGAGCCTGAAGAACAGCAAAGATGGGTGCCTGCTCCTTCCTCTAGGATCTCTGACCTTGAGGGACACCAATCTGATGCCAGTAGGAATGCTCCTTTACAGGATGTCTGACAATCCCTGTTGGGGGGGTCTCACCCAGTTGTGTGGCATGGGAAGCAGGAACCATTTAATGAGGCACTTTGGCTGTCCCTTGGTGGAGGGGGTGTGCCCCTCTGGGGGGAAACCCACTTGTCTGGGCTATCTGGGTTCCTTGGCTGGGGGTTGGGGCTTCCCTGCCCCATGTGGTTCTCAGGTAGGCTGCCACACTACACTGCTCTTCCCTCCTCTCTGTGATCACACCAGCTGCCTAGTCAGTCCTAATGACAGAACCTGAATACCTCAGTTGCTGGTGCAGGATTTGCACACTGTTTTGGATCTTTTCCATGGGAGCCTCCTCCACTCGCTACTGCTTCTAGTCAGCCATCTTGGCCCCCCAAGGCAACTTTTCATATGCTTATTTGCCATCTGTACATTTTATTTGTCTGTTAGTTGTCTGTTAATGTCTTTGGTCCATTGATAAATTTGCTTGTTTGTTTTCTTATTGTTGAGTTTTAAGAATATTACATATATTTTGGAAAATAGTCCTTTTTCAGATATGTCTTCTGCAAATATTTCTTCTCAGTCTGTGGCTTGTCTTTTCATTCTCTTGACAGTGTCTTTTGCAAAGGAGAAAGTTTTAGTCTTAATGAAGTTCTGCCTATCAATTCTTTCTTTCATGGAGTGTGCTTTTGGTGTCATACCAAAAAAATCATTGCTGTGTCCAAGGTCGTCTAGATTTTCACCTATGTTGTCTTCTATGAGTCTTATCATTTTGCATTTTACATTTAGGGCTGTTATCCATTTTGAATTAATTTCTGTAAAGGATGCAAAGTTGTGTTTAGATTTATTTATTTATAACAAGTGGGTGTCCAGTTATTGCACCATCATTTGCTAAAAAGCTTATCAGGAAAGATCTATACCAGCAATTTTATTATTAAGGATACAAATCAGGATCAGCCAAATAAAGAGAAACATAGGGTGACATCTGGAAGACTCCCCAGCATACAGCTTCTGCATTCTAGTCCCATGGAATCAAAGGCACATCAATGTGTTCCCCCACCAGGAATCTCCACTGAGCTTCAATGTCTGGAGTTTTTACTGAGGTTTTGTTACAGAGGCTTGATTAAATCATCGGCAATGTGGTTGAACTCAATATTTAAACCTTTCCCCTCCCAGAGTTCAGACTGGCTCAGGGACTCAACTCTTTAACCACATGGTTGTCTTTGTGGCATTATGGGTCCAGTCTTAGAACTATCCAGGAACCTACCATGATTATCCTCATTAGTCTAAACTGTCAGATATTATCCAAAGGGGCTCATGAATGACACAGACACACCTGTTACTCAGAAAATTATAATGCCAGGAGCTCAGCCAAAAAAAAAAAAAACAGATAAATACAACAACAATCTTAAATTTTGTTAGTTGATATAGCCACCAAATATATTGTACAAATCACAAGAGAAGAAAAATAAGGTAATATGTTTACCCAAATATTTACCATTTTTGTTTCTTTTTCTTTATGTCTGATTTTCCTGGTCCCATTTCATTTGTGTTTAAGACTGTCTTTTAATGATGTTTTATAGCAGTTTCATTGGAAACAAATTATATTGGATTTTATTCTCCTGTGGTATATTTATTTTTACTTTTAATTGTAGAAGACTTTTTTTCTAGATGTAGAATTCTGTATTTATTCTTTCTGTCAGCACTTTAAAAAGGCTGTGCCACTTCACTTCCTTCTGAACTCTGTGGTTGCTGAAGAGAAATCTGTCCTTCAAATTACTGTTCTCCTATTTATAATATGGCTGTTCTCTCTGTCTCTCCTCAAGTATTGCTTTTCATCTTTAGTTATATGTTAACCTGTTTTGAATTCTCTGTGCTTCTTTGAATCTGTAGGCTTATTTCTCTCACTGCTGGGAGGAAGGTTGTTTAATGTTATTTTCAGTACCACACATTTTTCTCTATTTATCTGGAACTTTGATAACACACATTTTAGATTTATTGTCCAGTTGGTCCTCCTTAATTTTTGTTTTTAATTTTTTGTCTATTGCCCAGAAAATAATTTAATAACATTGATTAATTACTATTGCTCTAGCTTCAAGTCCAGTGAATCTTTTCACTGTGGTCTTTGTCTTACTCAGAGCTGGGGTCTGACTCACTGGCAACAAATATTTATAGAATAGAGTTCATGTGATAGACTCTATGCTAAGTAATTTATATAGATTATCTATTTTTCTCTGATTATAGGCTACTGAGCTTGGTTCAGTTGTACAGATGAAGAAATTGATTATTTGAAAGGCTAAGTAACTTGCTTATGGTCACACTGCTACCAAGAGGTCTCTGTGCTCAAAGACTTCAGGCCTATTGAGTTGTAGAGCATGAAGCAGTTTCCTGGAATAGCTTGAGCTGGGGCAATCACCCAAATTGAGAATGAGATTGTGGATATAGAGAAATTTCTGTGAAAGCTCTGAGTAGCAAAACATGAAGCAAATTACGTAAGTAATGCTGAAGACCAATTTGCATCTTTCATTATTTTATTTGGCTCTGGTCCTGCTGCCAAAGTCTTTCCAAGGTCAGAACTAAGGTTTCCTTGCTGTGAGAAAATGTGCTTGTAGGCTTCTTAAAGCTCTAGGAGTCTAAGAGCAAAAAAATATTCAACAGATTTTGAAAATAGAGAAAAAAATGTGACGAAAGACAGTCAACAGACCTCCCTGATAACCCTCTGGCTTTGTCCAGTGTCAACTTAACTTTCTGGAGTAGCTACAGATTTGAGCTTGAAGAAATGCTATTGGCATTTTAGTTGCCAAGAATTTTATTTTAGCACACATACAATGTTTAAAAGTTGATACAAGTTTCTTATTGAATAAAAGCTTATCATCTGAAATTATATTAAATTATCTAAGATTCCCCCCAAGCTTTATTATGTGAGTGCCTAAGGGAGACCCCTAAAATTAATGGTTAGCATAAATTAAAAGATAGTTACAAAGTGAATAAACTTTAAGATAATCTAATCTTGATTCAGAACCTGAAACCTCTCATTATTTGGCCTCATGAAATAATAAAACTTTGTGCTGGTGGAGCCAAGATGGCCGAATAGGAACAGCTCCGGTCTCCAGCTCCCAGCCCCAGCGACACAGAAGACGGGTGATTTCTGCATTTCTGCTTGAGGTACCGGTTTCATCTCACTGGGAAGTGCCTAACAGTGGGTTCAGGACAGTCGGTGAAGCGCACTGTGCGCGAGCCGAAGCAGGGCGAGGCATTGCCTCACTCGGGAAGCGCAAGGGGTCAGGGAATTCCCTTTCCTAGTCAAAGAAAGGGGAAACAGACGGCACCTGGAATATCGGGTCAGTCCCGTCCTAATACTGCGCTTTTCCAACGGGCCTGGAAAACGGCACACTGGGAGATTGTGTCCCGCACCTGGCTCGGAGGGTCCTATGCCCACAGAGTCTTGCTGATTGCTAGCACAGCAGTCTGAGATCACACTGCAAGGCGGCAACGAGGCTGGGGGAGGGGCGCCCGCCATTGCCCAGGCTTGCTTAGGTAAACAAAGCAGCCAGGAAGCTCGAACTGGGTGGAGCCCACCACAGCTCAAGGAGGCCTGCCTGCCTCTGTAGGCTCCACCTCTGGGGGCAGGGCACAGACAACCAAAAACTCAGCGAGAACCTCCACAGCCTTAAATGTCCCTGTCTGACTGACAGCTTTGAAGAGAGTAGTGGTTCTCCCAGCACGCAGCTGGAGATCTGAGAACGGACAGACTGCCTCCTAAAGTGGGTCCCTCACCCCTGAGCAGCCTAACTGGGAGGCACCCCCCCAGTAGGGACAGACTGACACCTCATTCAACCGGGTACTCCTCTGAGACAAAACTTTCAGAGGAACTATCAGACAGCTGAATTTGTGGTCTCACGAAAATCCGCTGTTCTGCAGCCACCCGTGCTGACACCCAGCCAAACAGGGTCTGGAGTGGACCTCTAGTAAACTCCAACAGACCTGCAGCTGAGGGTCTTGTCTGGTAGAAGGAAAATTAACAAACAGAAAGGACATCCACACCAAAAACCCATCTGTACATCACCATCATCGAAGACAAAAAGTAGACAAAACCACAAAGATGGGGAAAAAACAGACCAAAAAAACTGGAAACTCTAAAAAACAGAGCACCTCTCCTCCTCCAAAGGAACGCAGTCCCTCACCAGCAACGGAACAAAGCTGGATGGAGGATGACTTTGATGAGTTGAGAGAAGAAGGCTTCAGACGATCAAACTACTCTGAGCTACGAGAGGAAATTCAAAACAATAGCAAAGAAGTTAAAAACTTTGAAAAAAAATTAGAAGAATGGATAACTAGAATAACCAATGGAGAGAAGGGCTTAAAGGAGATGATGGAGCTGAAAGCCAAGTTTCGAGAACTACGCGAAGAATGCAGAAGCCTCAGTAGCAGATGCGATCAACTGGAAGAAAGGGTATCGCTGATAGAAGATGAAATGAATGAAATGAAGGGAGAAGGGAAGTTTAGAGAAAAAAGAATAAAAAGAAATGAACAAAGCCTCCAAGAAATTTGGGACTATGTGAAAAGACCAAACCTACGTCTGATTGGTGTACCTGAAAATGATGGGGAGAATGGAACCAAGTTGGAAAACACTCTGCAAGATATTATCCAGGAGAACTTCCCCAATCTAGCAAGGCAGGCCAGCATTCAGATTCAGGAAATACAGAGAACGCCACAAAGATACTCCTCAAGAAGGGCAACTCCAAGACACATAATTGTCAGATTCACCAAAGTTGAAATGAAGGAAAAAATGTTAAGGGCAGCCAGAGAGAAAGGTCGGGTTACGTACAAAGGGAAGCCCATCAGGCTAACAGCTGATCTCTCAGCAGAAACTCTACAAGCCAGAAGAGAGTGGGGGCCGATATTCAACATTCTTAAAGAAAAGAATTTTCAACCCAGAATTTCCTATCACGCCAAACTAAGCTTCATAAGTGAAGGAGAAATAAAATACTTTACAGACAAGCAAACGCTGAGTGATTTTGTCACCACCAGGCCTGCCCTAAAAGAGCTCCTGAAGGAAGCACTAAACATGGAAAGGAACAACGGGTACCAGCCCCTGCAAAAACATGCCAAATTGTAAAGACCATTGAGGCTAGGAAGAAACTGCATCAACTAACAAGCAAAATAGCCAACTAACATCATAATGACAGGATCAGATTCACACATAACAATATTAACGTTAAATGTAAATGGGCTAAATGCTCCAATCAAAAGACACAGACTGGCAAACTGGATAAGGAGTCAGGACCCATCAGTGTGCTGTATTCAGGAAACCCATCTCACGTGCAGAGACACACATAGACTCAAAATAAAGGGATGGAGGAAGATCTATCAAGCAACTGGAAAACAAAAAAAGGCAGGGGTTGCAATCCTAGTCTCTGATAAAATAGACTTTAAACCAACAAAGATCAAAAGAGACAAAGAAGGCCACTACATAATGGTAAAGGGATCAATTCAACAAGAAGAGCTAACTATCCTAAATATATATGCACCCAACACAGGAGCACCCAGATTCATAAAGCAAGTCCTGAGTGACCTACAAAGGGACTTAAACTCCCACACAATAATAATGGGAGATTTTAACACCCCACTGTCAGCATTAGACAGATCAACGAGACAGAAAGTTAACAAGGATATCCAGGAATTGAACTCAGCTCTACATAAAGTGGACCTAATAGACATCTACAGAACTCTCCACCCAAAATCAACAGAATATACATTTTTTTCAGCACCACACCACACCTATTCCAAAATTGACCACATAGTTGGAAGTAAAGCTCTTCTCAGCAAATGTAAAAGAACAGAGATTATAACAAACTGTCTCTCAGACCACAGTGCAATCAAACTAGAACTCAGGATTAAGAAACTCAGTCAAAACCGCTCAACTACATGGAAACTAAACAACCTGCTCCTGAATGACTATTGGGTACATAATGAAATGAAGGCAGAAATAAAGATGTTCTTTGAAACCAACGAGAACAAAGACACAACATACCAGAATCTCTGGGATGCATTCAAAGCAGTGTGTAGAGGGAAATTTATAGCACTAAATGCCCACAAGAGAAAGCAGGAAAGATCCAAAATTGACACCCTAACATCACAATTAAAAGAACTAGAAAAGCAAGAGCAAACACATTCAAAAGCTAGCAGAAGGCTAGAAATAACTAAAATCAGAGCAGAACTGAAGGAAATAGAGACACAAGAAACCCTTCAAAAAATTAATGAATCCAGGAGCTGGTTTTTTGAAAAGATCAACAAAATTGATGGACCGCTAGCAAGACTAATAAAGAAGAAAAGAGAGAAGAATCAAATAGATGCAATAAAAAACGAAAAAGGGGATATCACCACCGATCCCACAGAAATACAATCTACCATCAGAGAATACTACAAACACCTCTATGCAAATAAACTAGAAAATCTAGAAGAAATGGATAAATTCCTCGACAAATACACCCTCCCAATACTAAACCAGGAAGAAGTTGAATCTCTGAATAGACCAATAACAGGTTCTGAAATTGTGGCAATAATCAATAGCTTACCAACCAAAAAGAGTCCAGGACCTGATGGATTCACAGCTGAATTCTACCAGAGGTACAAGGAGGAACTGGTACCATTCCTTCTGAAACTATTCCAATCGATAGAAAAAGAGGGAATCCTCCCTAACACATTTTACGAAGCCAGCATCGTCCTGATACCAAAACCTGGCAGAGACATAACCAAAAAAGAGAATTTCAGACCAATATCCTTGATGAACAGTGATGCAAAAATCCTCAATAAAATACTGGCAAACCGAATTCAGCAGCACATCAAAAAGCTTATCCACCATGATCAAGTGGGCTTCATCCCTGGGATGCAAGGCTGGTTCAACATACGCAAATCAATAAATGTAATCCAGCATATAAACAGAACCAAAGACAAAAACCACATGATTATCTCAATAGATGCAGAAAAGGCCTTTGACAAAATTCAACAACCCTTCATGCTAAAAACTCTCAATAAATTAGGTATTGATGGGACATATCTCAAAATAATAAGAGCTATCTACGACAAACCCACAGCCAATATGATACTGAATGGGCAAAAACTGGAAGCATTCCCTCTGAAAACTGGCACAAGACAGGGATGCCCTCTCTCACCGCTCCTATTCAACATAGTGCTGGAAGTTCTGGCGAGAGCAATCAGGCAGGAGAAGGAAATAAAGGGTATTCAATTAGGAAAAGAGGAAGTCAAATTGTCCCTGTTTGCAGATGACATGATTGTATATCTAGAAAACCCCATTGTCTCAGCCCAAAATCTCCTTAAGCTGATTAGCAACTTCAGCAAAGTCTCAGGATACAAAATTAATGTACAAAAATCACAAGCATTCTTGTACACCAATAACAGACAAACAGAGAGCCAAATCATGAGTGAACTCCCATTCACAATTGCTTCAAAGAGAATAAAATACCTAGGAATCCAACTTACAAGGGATGTGAAGGACCTCTTCAAGGAGAACTACAAACCACTGCTCAATGAAATAAAAGAGGATACAAACAAATGGAAGAACATTCCATGCTCATGGGTTGGAAGAATCAATATCGTGAAAATGGCCATACTGCCCAAGGTAATTTATAGATTCAATGCCATCCCCATCAAGCTACCAATGACTTTCTTCACAGAATTGGAAAAAACTACTTTAAAGTTCATATGGAACCAAAAAAGAGCCCGCATCGCCAAGTCAATCCTAAGCCAAAAGAACAAAGCTGGAGGCATCACGCTACCTGACTTTAAACTGTACTACAAGGCTACAGTAACCAAAACAGCATGGTACTGGTACCACAACAGAGACATAGATCAATGGAACAGAACAGAGCCCTCAGAAATGATGCCGCATAGCTACAACTATCTGATCTTTGACAAACCTGACAAAAACAAGAAATGGGGAAAGGATTCCCTATTTAATAAATGGTGCTGGGAAAACTGGCTAGCCATATGTAGAAAGCTGCAACTGGATCCCTTCCTTACACCTTATACAAAAATTAATTCAAGATGGATTAAAGACTTATATGTTAGACCTAAAACCATTAAAATCCTACAAGAAAACCTAGGCAATACCATTCAGGACATAGGCGTGGGCAAGGACTTCATGTCTAAAACACCAAAAGCAATGGCAACAAAAGCCAAAATCGACAAATGGGATCTCATTAAACTAAAGAGCTTCTGCACAGCAAAAGAAACTATCATCAGAGTGAACAGGCAACCTACACAATGGGAGAAAATTTTTGCAACCTACTCATCTGACAAAGGGCTAATATCCAGAATCTACAATGAACTCAAACAAATTTACAAGAAAAAAACAAACAACCCCATCAAAAAGTGGGCAGAGGACATGAACAGACACTTCTCAAAAGAAGACATTTATGCAGCCAAAAAACACATGAAGAAATGCTCCTCATCACTGGCCATCAGAGAAATGCAAATCAAAACCACAGTGAGATACCATCTCACACCAGTTAGAATGGCCATCATTAAAAAATCAGGAAACAACAGGTGCTGGAGAGGATGTGGAGAAATAGGAACACTTTTACACTGTTGGTGGGACTGTAAACTAGTTCAACCATTGTGGAAGTCAGTGTGGCGATTCCTCAGGGATCTAGAACTAGAAATACCATTTGACCCAGCCATCCCATTACTGGGTATATACCCAAAGGACTATAAATCATGCTGCTATAAAGACACATGCACACGTATGTTTATTGCGGCACTATTCACAATAGCAAAGAGTTGGAACCAACCCAAATGTCCAACAACGATAGACTGGATTAAGAAAATGTGGCACATATACACCATGGAATACTATGCAGCCATAAAAAATGATGAGTTCGTGTCCTTTATAGGGACATGGATGAAACTGGAAAACATCATTCTCAGTAAACTATCGCAAGGACAAAAAACCAAACACCGCATGTTCTCACTCATAGGTGGGAATTGAACAATGAGAACTCATGGACACAGGAAGGGGAACATCACGCTCCGGGGACTGTTGTGGGGTGGGGGGAGGGGGGAGGGACAGCATTAGGAGATACACCTAATGCTAAGTGACGAGTTAATGGGTGCAGGAAATCAACATGGCACATGGATACATATGTAACAAACCTGCACATTGTGCACATGTACCCTAAAACCCTAAAGTATAATAAAAAAAAAAAAAAAAAAGAAATAATAAAACTTTGTATAGAATTCTGTGATGTTATTTATTCAGTGCAGTGTTTTTTTTTTTTCTTTTTAAGGAAAAACTGAAAGTTTTGCCTGCAAAAATATATAAAACAACATAAAAAATAAAGCAAAGGGAAAAAATGCCCCAGATTCAGCAACTGTGTGGTAGGAATTTGTTAAAAAGAAACAAGTTTACAACCTAATTCTAACCCATTCTACTAGACTGTACAATTATATGTAGTATTTTTGGAGTCCACTTGTTTGCTCTGTTTAATTGGCTAGCTAAACTATGGTGCTGGAAGTAAGATGTAGTCTGTGATAGAGACCATGGGCACACATCAAAAATGAATTATCTCAGGCTGTTTGTAAATAGCTAATCTCCTAAATTAAAGCTTCCCAAAGCAAGCTCTTTTGGCATGGGGGCTGGTGAGGGAGTGGTATAATGGAAAGATCATAACTCATAAATCATAAATCAACATCCATGCTTTCTAAGACAGGGATGACTGAATCACTTAATTGCACTCAGCTTTTTTATAACTATTGATACATATTTATAAAAAATTGTGGACCATCCTGGTTAACACGGTGAAACCCCGTCTCTACTAAAAATACAAAAAATTAGCTGGGCGCAGTGGCAGGTGCCTATAGTCCCAGCTACTCGGGGGGCTGAGGCAGGAGAATGGCGTGAACCCAGGAGGCGGAGCTTGCAGTGAGCCGAGATTGTGCCACTGCAATCCGGGCTGGGCAAAAGAGCGAGACCCCATCACAAAAAAAAAAAAAAAAAAAAAAAAAAAAAAAAAAAAATTGTGATCATATTAGTTTGCTAGGACTATCATAACAAAGTTCTATAAACTAAGTAGCTCAAAAAACAGAAATTTATTTTCTCAAAAATCTGAAAGCTAGAAGTCCAAGATCAAAGTATAGACAAGATTTGCAATTTAACCTTGGCTTGTAGATGGCCATCTTCTCACTCTGTCCTCAAATGGTTTTCCCTCTGTGTCTGTGCCCTAATCTTTTCTTTAAAACACTGGTCATACTGGATTAAGATTCACTCCAGTGACCTCATTTTAACTGAATTACCTCTGTAGAGACCCTATCTCCAAATTCAGTCATATTCTGAAATACCAGGGTTAGGACTTCAACCTATGAATTTTGAGGGGACACAAATATAACCATGATATTTAGATTTTATAAGCTATGACATATACATATGATAAGCATATGTATGTGTTTATATATTTATGTTTTTAACTAGAGAAGAAAAACCATCATACCCAATTGTTTCCTTTTAAAATTAGATCTAATTACACTTGACCTGCATTTACAAAACGGAAAAATTGGTTAGGCATTTTCACTTAGTTGTTAAACTTCTACCCCTAGCTCTAACAAGTTGGTCTCAACCAGCAATGGCATTTAGAAAAGCAGTCAGAGAAGCCTGTGGCTGTGTCGTGCCTAAGGCCATGTGCTTTTGTGTCAGCACAATCCTCACCCAAATCACTTTAGTTATTTATGTTTCCTGCCTGGCCTAAGGCATTTAAGTTTATAACAAATGCTCCCACCACGTACAGACCATGTGAATCATGCCAACTGGCCTGGTTTCAGATATTCTCTTCCTGGAGGGAATGGATGGTGGTTTTGATTTATTATCTAACAGAAGTTTCTGAGAGGCATGGCTTAGTTAAGATTTAAAGCTCAACATCAAGTAAAAATGATTTAATATTTTTGATGTTTGTTTGTTTTTGCTGTAAGTATATATTCAAATGAGACTGGAGCTGTGTGTTTGATGCAGCTGTATCAATTACATTGTCAGTTAAATCTGTGTCTGTAAAGAAATTGGAAAAGTTAAGTTTTCAGTCAAACTCTTACAGTTTTATAATGTATATTATGCTGTATAATTAGTTATTTCATCTTTTAATATATTGACTAAGATTGTGTGTATAAGCTATCTTTTACAAATAGATGAAAAATAGTAAAAGCAGTTTGTGTGTGTGTATGTGCTGTATAAATTTGAAACAGCCATTTAGATGGTTGATTATTTTTTCACTCTTCACTGGGTTCATATCCTGGGATAAACATGACCACAAATACTAATGCAGTATATGTTCTATGACAACTAGAAATTCGAGAGTTCTATGACCAATTATGAACAGAAACAGATTATCATAAAAAGAAGATGCTTTCCAAATCTAACTCATATCCACAGTTAAGAAAATGATATTAAATAAACCTCGTATTATAATCTCACCAAATATTTATGGTGTGTCTAATTTCATGGAATTCTAGATTTGATCTGCCTTGAATAAGTTCATGAAGAGATTTTGTTCTTCAGTTGATTCACATACCAGATACATTATCCTCAGGTCCTTCATGTGGTAAACTACTTATGCCTTTAAACAGTCAAATAGCACATTGTCAAGGTGCCCTCAGAGTTGGTGAAAAGTAAGTACGCTAATCCAGATGTTTTTCCTTATCTGCCATATTTCCTTTTCCATTTAAAGCTATTATTATTACTTTATGATCATCTGTTTTTGGCAATACTAAATGACCAATCACATGCCTGTTTTCCCTTTCACTTATCACCTATACACCTGCAAAGTTGCTAACCGAACAAGAGCTGCATTTTGACAGAAAAACCTAGGAGAAAATCAAGTAGGGAGTCTATTTATCCTAAGCTATGACCTGCATATTACCAGCATCCACCACTACATTCGTTTTTAATTTTTTTCACTCTAGTCTTGCAGATTTGCCTTAGCAATTTATGAGGTATAGCCAGCCAGGCAGCAAAGCAAAGCTTTCAATCAAGGCTTCCTGCTCACATTGTACCTTGGTCCAACAGCATCTAAAGGAGATGCTCTAATGATGCTAGCTGAATTCTGCAATGACCCATGCTGTTTGTCTTATTTGAGGATTCATGTGATTTAAAACTTCATATGATGTTGGGATAACAGGAATGATTACCAGGCCTAGTATACCCCCATCTTATGCCTACACATCATGGGAACAGTAAAGAGTCAATGCAGTGTTTTCTGTATTGTGTCACTGAGCAGGAAGCTGCCAGCTTGATCATGCACCAGTGACTGATAGAAGCTGAGGGCAAGCCAATTTTGTGGAAGATGATAGTGGGAGATGGAGCAAAGAGTAAGAAACAACTCTTGGATGAAAGAGAGATCTTCTTATTGTTCCTGACATGGGCTCAGAGGCTCTGGTAGAAAACAGATGTGTGACCTTCAGGATTTGCTAGGTAGGCTGGCACCTGTATTGACATACTCTGGAGAAATGCCCTGGAGAGATGTGAACCCTGAACTCCCTTCACAAGACTAGCTGGAAATGGAAGCCTTTATAAATGACTTTCTGCTAGGTGGTCACCCTATTTTATTTTTGCTGATTAATTAACATTCAACTTAATTGCCAAGTCGCTGAACCTAAATGTGCTTACTGCCTAATATTGTTTGATTTCTCTTCCAATCCTCCAGAGTTTTAACCTCCCACAAGTTTCTACTAAGCTGACAGTTGTTTTTCTCCCTAATTCTTGCATTTTTTGTGAAGCTGTTTGTTTGAAATGCAAGGTGATCTTGCAGGAAAAAAAAAAAAAAAGACAAACTTCTTTATAGTCTCAGCAGCACCTCCAGTCAGCTCTTCAGTTCTGATTCAAGGTGACTGCTTTTTGTGTTACATTTCTTATCTTAACATTCTGTTTCAGGAGCTGCCAGAACATTCATTTCATTTTTTAAATGAATGCAAAAATCCACAAAGCCTCCGCAGGACCATTGAGGCTTACTAATTAGATTCATTAAACAGCAATCAAAAGCAAAGAGAATGTGTCTCTTATTCTGTTTATTTCTTTTTTCTTAAAGATTCCCTCTGCACACTGCTTTATTAAATAATATTCTGTGTGCCATAACAATGGTCCCTCTTGCTAAAACATTGGGTCACAAAGTGTTCGTTAGACTTTTTGTCAGTGCAACATAGTGTCAGTTTTCCTCTCCTATGACTGACTGCATCTGGTGTTCTGGTATTCAGGGTGTTATGAAGTAGTAAAAAAACTATGATTGGCATGATGTCTAATTTTGGAGCTATAAATATGCTAGAGAAAATGCATAGAAAACCTTCTGAGTATACATTTTTTACTTTAATTAAAAAAGTTTTTCTTACAACATAAGCTTTAAACATTTACAAAAAATATTTAATTGCACATTTCTGAGTTTTAAAATACCTACATTTATGTAACAACCAGCACAATTGGAATGCATAATAATTATAACACCCCAAAGAACTCTCTTGTGCTGTCACTTGGTTGCCAAATCCCCCTCTCACCCCATCCCTGGCAACCAATAACCTGCTCTCCATTCAAATTGTTTTGTTGTTTTCCAATATATTTATTTTTAAAATAATTTAGAAGGTAACCTTTGAGACTGGCTATTTTCACTTGTCATACTGTCTTTAGAATTCATTCATGTTTTTGTGTATACTAGTTGCTCATTTATTTTATTGTTGAGAAGTATTGCATTGTACGGTTGTACCAGAATTTATCCATTTCCTTACTAAAAGTAATTTGGGTTGTTTCCAGTTTTTGGTGATTGTACATTAATGGCTATAAATCTTCATATGTAGGCTTTGTGGGATGGATGAGTCATATGGTAAGGGCAAATTTAACATTATACAAAACAACTGGACCTCCAGTTTCTAGTCCAGCATATAAGAAACTTAGAAGTAGCCACTCTGTTCTAACAACAAGTAAAAAGATGAACAAATTGAAAAATCAACAACCCTTCTGATATCTATCAGAGAAATGAGGCCACAGAGAAAAACCACTGCTCCCACAAATTGGACAGACAGGTAGATAAGTGCAGACAATCACAGCTTACCAGGGCAGAAAACCCTGAGAAGGAACAAGTACTAGGGTAAGAAAATCCTAAACTATAACTGATGAATTGCTAGAGGCTCAATGTGGACAAGCATGAGAGTTACAAACTTCAGGGGTACCCAGTCATAGAGGGACCCCAACATTTTTGGGAGTTTTACTTCTAGGAACTCTGACTGGTTCTCACAGAAAATATCACAGAGATGGCTGGGCACAGTGGCTCACGCCTATAATCCTAGCCTTTTGGAAGGCCAAGGACGGAGAATAACTTGAGCCAGGAGTTCAAGACCAGCCTGGTCAACATGGCTGTATTAATCCATTTTCATGCTGCTGATAAAGACATAACCGGGACTAGGAAATTTACAAAAGAAAGAGGTTTAATGGACTTACAGTTCCACGTGGCTGGGGAGGCCTCAGAATCATTGCAGAAGGTGAAAAACATGTCTCACATGGCAGCAGATAAAAGAAGAGAGAACTTGTGGAGGGGAACTCCTCTTATAAAACCATGAGATCTCATGAGACCTATTTACTATCAAGGGAACAGCATGGGATAGACTTGCCCCCATGATTCAATTACCTCTCACCTGGTCCCTCACACAACAGGTGGGAATTCAAGATGAGATTTGGGTGGAGACACAGCCAAACTATGTCATTCTGCCTATGGCCCCTCCCAAATCTCATGTCCTCATATTTCAAAAACAATCATGCCTTCCCAACAGTCCCCCAAAGTCTTAACTCATTTTAGCATTCACTCAAAAGTCCACAGTCAAAAGTCTCATTTGAGACAAGGCAAGTCTCTTCTGCCTATGAGCCTATAAAATCAAAAGCAAGTTAGTTACTTCTAGATACAATGGGGGTACAGGCATTGGGTAAATACAGCCATTCCAAATGGCAGAAATTGGCCAAAACAAAGGGGCTATAGGCCCCACACAATTCTGAAATCCAGCAGGGCAGTCAAATCTTAAAGCTCCAAAATGATCCTTTGACTCCATGTCTCATATCCATGTCATGCTGATGCAAGAGGTGGGTTCCCTTGGTCTTGGACAGTTCTGCCCCTGTGGCTTTGCACGGTACAGCCTCCATCCTGGCTGCTTTTGTGGGGTGGCATTGAGTGAGTGGCTTTTCCAGGTGCACGGTGCAAACTGTCAGTGTATCTACCACTCCAGGGTCTGGAGGATGGCGGACCTCTTCTCACAGCTCCACTAGGCAGTGCCTCAGTAGAGACTCTGTATGTGGGCTTTAACTTTGCATATCCCTTCCACACTGCCCTAGCAGAAGTTCTCCTTGAGGGCTTTGCCCTGCAGCAAACTCCTGCCTGGATATCCACACATTTTCATATATCCTCTGAAACTAGGCAGAGGTTCCCAAACCTCAATTCTTGACTTCTGTCCACCTGCATGCTCAACACCATGTGGAAGCTGCCAATGCTTGGGCTTCCATTCTCTGAAGCCACAGCCTGAGTTGTACCTTGGCCCCTTTCAGCCATGGCTGGAGTGCCTAGGATGCACGGCACTAAGTCCCTAGGCTTCACGCAGCAAGGGAGCCCTAGACCCAGCCCAGGAAATCGTCATTTCCTCCTAGGCCTCTGAGCCTGGGCCTGTGATGGGAGGGGTTGCCATGAAGTCCTCTGACGTGCCCTGGAGACATTGGCCCCATTGTCCTGGTGATTAACATTCAACTCCTCATTACTCATGCAAATTTCTGCAACCACCTTGAATTTTTCCTCAGAAAATGAAATTTTCTTTTCTATTGCATTGTCAGGCTGCAAACTTTCCAAACCTTTATGCTTATGCTCTGCTTCCCTTATACAACTGGATGCCTTTAACAGCACCCAAGTCACATCTTGAATGCTTTGCTGCTTAGAAATTTCTTCCACCAGATACCCTAAATCATCTCTCTCAAGTTCAAAGTTCCACAAATCTCTAGGACAGGGGCAAAATGCCATCAGTCTCGGTGCTGAAACACAGCAAGAATCACCTTTACTCCAGTTCCCAACAAGCTGCTTACCTCCATCTGAGACCACTTCAGCCTAGATTTAATTGTCCATATCACTATCAGCATTTTGTTCAAAGCCATTCAACAAGTCTCTGGAAATTCCAAAGTTTCCCACATTTTCCTGTCTTCTTCTGAGCCCTCCAAACTATTTCAACCTCTGCCTGTTACCCAGTTCCAAAGTCGATTCAACATTTTTAGGTATCTTTTCAGCAGCACCCCACTCCCAACACCAATTTATTGTATTAGTCCATCTTCACATTCCTGATAAAGACATACCTGAGGCTGAGCAATTTACAAAAGAAAGAGGTTTAATGAACTTACAGTTCCATGTGGCTTGGGAGACCTCACAATCATGGTGAAGGTGAAAGGCATGTCTCACATGGTAGCAGACAAAAGAACAGAAAACGTGTGCAGGGGAACTCCTTTTATAAAACCATCAGACCTCATGAGACTCATTCACTATCACGAGAACAGCACCATGGGAAAGACCTGCCTCCATAATTCAATTACCTTGCACCGGGTCCCTCCCACAACACATGGGAATTCAAGATGAGATTTGGGTGGGGACACAGTCAAACAATATCAGTGGCAAAACCTGTCTGTACCAAAAATAAAAAAAGTTATCTGGGTGTGGTAGTGCATGCCTGTAGTCCCAGCTACTCAGGAGGCTGAGGTGGGAGGATCGTTTGAGCCCAGGAGGCAGACATTGCAGTGAGCTGAGATTGCGCCACTGCGCTCCAGCCTGGGTAACCAATTGAGATTCCATCTCGAAAAAGAATATAAATATAAATATATATATATATATATTTATATATATTTATAAATATATATATATTTATATATATAAAAATATATATATTTATAAATATATATAAATATATATACATATATAAATAAATATATATATATATATATATATTTATAAATATATATATTTATATATATATTTATATATATATAAAATATATATATTTATAAATATATATAAATATATATACATATATAAATAAATATATATATACACATATATAAATAAATATATATAAATATATATAAATATATTTTTTATAAATATATATATTTTTATAAATATATATATATATTTATATATTATATCTCTCTCTCTCTCACAGAGAAAATCTCTTTATCCACCAAGCAGAGAGAGGGGAAAAGGAATCATTTTGAAACATGCTGGAGCCATCTGTTCTCGAAAAGTTCTGCCCTCAGGAGAAACCAGTTAACCAGAATCTAACTTGCTGGAGTATGAGCTTAACTGACCTGTTAGAAAGGTAATGCCTAACTCCATTCTCCTCTAGCTGTCCTGTTTGATTTAAGGGAGATGGGAGACCTAGAAACAATGTTGAAGTTCACAGTCCAGGGCTACTAAAAGATTAAAACCTAATCGCAGGATGATAGAACGCTTTCCCTCCTTCCACACTTTACAACTACATTTACTTCCGTTAACTTTTAACCTGTACACCATGCCCACTTTTCAACACAACATTACAAGGCATACTAAAGAAAAAAGCAAAAAAATGCAGTTCCAAGAGACTGTTTTTGCTTTTTTGTCTCTTAACTAGCATCAGAACTACATACAGCAGGAATGTTGGAATTATAAGAATTTTTTCAACTATGATTAATATGCAAAAAGCTTTAATGGAAAAAGCAAACAATACGTAAAAACAGATGAATAATGTAGAGATTAAAATTCTAAGAAATAATTTTAAAAATCGGTAGTCACCAAAAACCCTGAACAGAAATAAAGAATGAATTTGATAGACTCATTACTAGACGGGACACAGCTGAATAAAGAATCTGCAATTGAGGATACAACAACAGGAAACATTGAAATTGAATAGCAAAGAGAGAAATGACTAAAGATAAAAAAAGAACAAAATATTCAACAATGTTAGGCAACTACAAAAGGTATAGACACACAATGGGAAAACAAGGAGAAGAGACAGAGAGAGAGAGAGAGAAGTAATATTTGAAACAGTAATGACTGAGAATTTTTTGAAATTAAGGTCAAACATCAAACCGCTGACCCAGAAAGCTCAAAGAACACAACACATGATAAGTACAAACACAATCACATCCAGGTATACCATTTTCAGACTTCAAAAAATCAAAGATGAAGAAAAAATCTTGTAAGAAGACAGAAAAATCACCAGACCTATAGAGAAGCAAAGATAGCAATTAAAATTGTCCCCCTATATTCATTCAAAGGATGATTGTTTACAGGAACCCTCGCAGATGCTAAAATCTGAGAAGCCTCAATTTCTTTCTATAAAATCGCATATTATTTACATATAAACTGCATACATCTTCTGCATACTTGAAATCAACTCTAGATTACTTTTAATAGCTAATAAAATGCAAATGTTATGTAAATAGATGTTATGCTGTATTGCTGCTTATTTGCATTTTTATATTGTTATTTATTTTTTTTTCCTAAAGAGCTTTGACCTATGGTACTTGAATCCCCATATGCAGATTCTGCAAATATGGAGAGCTGACTATATCCAAGTTCTCAGAAACCATGCAAGCAAGAAGAGAGTGGAGTGAAATATTTAGCATTGAGAGAAATGAGCAAACTATTTTCTTGAGTGGCTGTACCATTTTGCAGTCCCACCTGTAATCAATTTCCAGTTGTTCCATGTAGTAGTCAGAATTTGGTATTATCAGTGTTTTTCATTATAGTCATTCTAATAAGTGTATATTAGTATAGCCTAGCATTTTGGTTTCAATTTGCATTTCAATAATGACTAATAAGGTTGAGCAGCTTTTCATATGCTTAGTTGCCATCCATATGACTTCTGTGTTACAGTAAATATTCAATTTTTTTGCCCATATTTTGATTAAATTGTTTGTTTTCTTACTCTTAAGACTTAGTTATATATTCTGTATATCAAGTTCTTTGCTGGATATGTGACTTGAAATATGTTTTAGAAATCTTTGTGTAACTCAAGGAGACATAGATCTTTCCCTAAGCTTTCCTCTAAAAAATTTTAGAGTTTGGCATTTTACAATTTACTGTATAATCCATTTTGAGTACATTTTCTATAAGGCAAATCTTCTCGTACTTTTTTTCGTTGGTAAGTGAACGTCCAAATGTTTAATCACCCATTGTTAGAAAGATGATCCTTACTCCATTAACTCGACTTTCTCATTTTCTTAAAAATCCATGAATTATGTTTTTATTGTTCTCTGTTTCATTGAGCTATGTATCTCTCTTTGTCAATGACATACTGTCTTATCTGTAATAGTTTCATAACAATTATGTTGGTTATTTTGTCTTTTAATATAAAGATTATAATTAATTTGTATATTTCTATCAAAAATCCTACAGAAGTTTTATTGGGATTGGTATCTTAATTATATTGGCTCTTCCATTCAATGAACACCAGATATTTCTTCATGTACTGTGTCTTACTTGACATCTTTCATTAGCATTTTGTAGATTCAACATACATTTACTAAGCATATGTTGGTAACTTTATGCCTAACTAATTCATTATTTGAAACTCCTATAAATGGTGCTTTGTCTATGTTCACATGTTGATTGATAGTATATAAAAGTAATATTGACATTAGTATCTTCATATCATATTTTGCAACCTCAATAAACTCAATTATAAGTCCTAGGAGCTCTTCTGTATATTATTTGAAACTTTCTATATGGAAAATCTTATCTCCTATATTAGGGACAGTTTCATTTCTTCCTTTTCAATTTCAGTATCTGTTGTTTCCTTACCTTGCAAATTGGAAAGATTTTTGCACAATACTAAATAGGGCTGGTGAGAGTGAACATCTTTGCCTTGGTCATGATCTTAATGAGAAGTATTCTGCCTTTCAATATTAAACATGACGTTAGATGTGGGTTTTATGTAGCCGCCATTTATCACATAAAAGACTTTTTTTCTATTTATAAGTTTGTGGAAGTATTTTTAAAATCATGAAAGGTTTTTGTCTTTGCTAACTGCTTTTGTTATCTACTCATATGATCACGGGTTTTTTATTTGTACGCTTGTTGATATGATAGAGTATGTTGATTGATTTTCTAATATTGGTTTTTAATATTTCATTTCCTGAGACTAACTTTATTTGATGATGGTTTATTCTTTGTATTTATTGGTAGATTCAATGTGCTAATACTTTGTTGAGGATTTTGGCATCTATATTTGTGATTGCTATTTCTTTGGTTTTCTTTTCCTGTACTGTCTTTATCTGGGTTTGGTATTAGGACAATCCTGGCATAACAAAATAAATTGATAAATATTCCCTTTTCTTCTGCTTTTAGGAAGAGATTTTTATAATATTTGTGTTAGTTCTTCTTTAAACATATAGTAGAATTCACTAGTGAAAGCATTCAGGTTTGACAATTCTTTAAAAAGGGTTTAACTATGAATTCAATTTTATTATTAGATTCATGACTACTTACATTATCTGTCTTCTTAAGAAAGTTTTCTTAGTTCATCTCTTTCAAGAAAATGTTTTATTTCCTTCATGTATGTTATGTTGATAGTGTTTATTATTTTTCATTGATATACAATAGTGGTACATATTTTGGAGGTACATGTGATATTTTGATACGTGTATACAACATATAATGACCAAATCAGGATAACTGGTCTATCCTTCACCTCTAACATGTACTTTTATTTCTATTGGGAACATTCCAATTCTTTTTTTCTAGCTATTTCAAAATATATACTAAATTATTTTTAACTATGGTCTTCCTACTGCATTATCAATTACTATCACTTATTTATTCTATCTAACTGTAATTTTGTACCCATTAAAGAAGTTCTCTTCATTTTTCCCCTTCCCATAGTGTTTTTTTACAGGATTCCTTTATTACATTTTTAGTGCCAATGGAGTTTATAAAGCCATTTCCTCTTTCATTCTTGACACAAGAGCACTGTCTTTATTCATTTTCTAGTCAGATTGGCTACCATTTTATCAATTTCATTGATGTTTACAAATAACCACCTTTTTATTTATTTTTTCAATTGTTTTAATTTTTTCTATCATCTTGTATTTTTATTTCCTTTTTCTGCATGATTTAGGTTTAAATTTCTCTTTTTCTAGATCCTTCAGATGGAAGTGTGAAGTAGTAATTTTAGAACTTTGTTATTTTTAATAAATGTATTTAATGCTATAAATGTTTTTAATTTGTATTTTTGATGTATTCCACAAATATTGATATAATTTTGTTTTCATTCAGTTCAAAATATTTCTGAATTTATCTTGAGACTTCCTCTTTGACCTAGTGATTATCTGAAAATGTGTAGTTTAATTTTTATGTATATAGGGATTTTTCAGGTAGCTTTCTGTTATTTATTTCTATTCAAATCTCATTGTAGTGACAAGATAAAATTTACAAAATTTAATTTTTTGGTTAACCTGTCAATATCTGTGATGTAGAATATGCTCCGTTGTGGCAATTGTTTCATATGCATATAAAAATGTATTCACAGGCTTTTGGGTGAAGGGTTCTATGTATGTCAACTATGTCAAGGTATTTGTGGGTATTATTCAAGTTTTCTATTTTCTTATTGATTTTCTGTCTACTTCTATCAATCACATTGAGGGAGTGTTTATGTTTCTAACTCTCTTAGTTCATTTGGGTTGCTACAAAAAATATCATAAACTGGGTAGCTTATAAGCAATAAAAATTTATTTCTCACAGTTATGGAGGCTCAGAAGTCTAAGATCTGAAAGTCTTAGAATTTCTCTAAAAAGAAAGAGAAAGTCTGAAAATCTCTGAAAGTCTCAACCTTCTAATAATATTAGTGATTATGTTTTAACATATAAATTTAGGGGGGAACACAAATATTCATGATTATGTATATGTACACACACACATGAACAAACATTTCAAAGTTATTTTGTTAAGTGCCTGTAATTTATGATTATTATATGTTCTGATGAAATTTTTTTATTGGTATATAATGTTCTTTTTATCCCTGAAAGTTTTTTTTTATTAGTATAACTTTTGTCCACTTTATAAATACTTAATGTATAGATATTCAAACTGAGTTCTTATAAACAGCATGTATTTGGGCGTCTTTGTAACTCAATCTCATTACTTTTGTCTTTAAATTGGTTGTCTTAGATTATTTACATTCAATGTTTTATTAATATGCTTGGATTTAGGCTACTCTTTTATTACATGTTTTCATTTTGTTTCTTCTGTCTTCCTCTTTTCTCTCCTCCCTGTTTGATAATATGAATAATTTTTAAAATTGCATTTTATCTATTAATTTTACTACATCTTTTAAAATGTTTATTTTAGTGGTTAGAACTGGACTTATGATACATACATATGACTTTTCAACTTCACATCAAGTTGTTATTTTATCTTTTCAAGTGATATATGGGGCCCTAACAACCTTTAAATTTCCTTTATCTCCCCTCCTTATGCTGTAATTGCCACATTATGTATTATATATGGAAAAATTGAAAACCCACCAGTCAATTTTAAATATGTGCTTTTAACTGTCACACACATTTTAAATATGGTATGAGGAGTAAAATAATCTATTATATTTACCCGTATATTTACCATTTCTGTTGCTATTTCCTTATTCCTGATTTTTCAACTTTTCTTCTGACATTTTTTTTTGCCTAAATATAATCTTATTTCTTTTGAAGCAGTGTTTCTACAGTCAAATTATCTTAGTTTTACTTTGTTAGAAAATACTTTTATTTCACCATGATTCCTGGAGAATATGTTTGCTTGAAGTAGAATTCTTGGTTGACAATTGTGTGCTTTCAGTATTTAAAAAAATGTATTCAACTTTGCTCACCTTCATGGTTTATGATGAGAAAGCCACAATGATTAGAACTGCTGTTTCCATATTGTTGCATGTCATTTGTCTCTGACTGTTTTCAAGTTTTGTTTCATTTTTCCTTTTTCTTCGTAAGCAGTTTAATTAGGATATGTACAGATGTGTTTTTCTATGAGCTTATACTCTTTGTTATTTATAGAGTTTCCTAAATCTGCACACTTTTTTCTTTCACCAAATTTGGGGAGTTTTCAGATATTATTTCTTCATTTTAAAGGAGTGAGGGAACACAAACTTTTTGCTATCCTCATGGGACTACAATGACACAAATATTAGAACTTTTGGTATTATTTTTCACAGGTTTCTGAGGTTTTATTTTTTTATTTTTAATATTTTCTCTTCTTATTCTTATTGTTTCTGTTAATTTACATTAAGGGCTGATACAGTGGCTTATGCCTGTGATCCCAGTGTGTTGGGAGGTTGAGATGGGAAGATAGCTTGGGCACAGGAGTTTGAGGTTGCAGTGAGTTATGATCATGCCACTGTACTCCAGCCTAGGTGACTGAGAACCTGCCTCTATCTAAATACACACACACACACACACACACACACACAAACACACATATATATATATTCAAGTTCACCAAATCTTTCCCTCTATAATTTTCAATCAGCTTTTGAGCCATTCAGGCAGTTTTTAGGGTTTTTGATGTATTTCAGTTTTAAAATATCTACCTTTCACATAATTTATTTTTTTCTTCTGAAATTTTTAACCTTTCAATTTGTTTCAAGAGTTCTCACACTTATTTTATAGAGCTAGGTTATAACTGATTGAAAATTTGTATCTAGTCATTGTGTGTTTGGCAACTGTTTTCTTTTTCTTGAAAGTTGTTGACAATTTTCTGTTTCTTTATATTTGCATAATTTTCTACTGTGTCCTGGGTATTCAAAATACTATGTTATCAGTCTCAGGTTCCTGTTAAAATCTTCTGGATAATATTGACGCTTTCTTTTGCTTGTTTGTTGAAACAAATAATCAACCTTCTTTGGTTTGTGCTTCAAGTCCTTTTCTGTTTAATGTGACCTGTGGTTCTGGTGTTAGTTCAGCTTTTAAAGCTTCTGCTTTGTTATTTGGATCTAACTGCTTATATGCCACCCAGGGAACTATCTGAGACATGGACGTTGATATGCCTTATAGGTCAGTTCTCCAAGTGGTTGGCTTTTACATCATTTTCACACATGCACAGCTAGGACCTCACACACAGCTCTTCCTCTTGATCCTCTTAACAATTCTCTCTTCTTCATAATCTCCCAACTTCACTTTGTCTCAGAGCATATTCTTCCTTTTCCCTGGCCAGAAAGCCAGGATTTTAAAGTTCTGATACTGTTGCATATCTCCTGTAAGTGTATTTTCCTCTAGGGCAAATTAGTAAACTTGACTACTGCTACCTATTCAACACCATAGGATTTGAAGCTTGAGGACCTCCAGGGCAGGTAGAGTTGGGAGTGAAAAAGAAACAGAAATGTCTATCGCTCTTTCTGTTTCCAAGGTTCCCTTTATTACTCCTCTGACCAGAGAGAGAGGGTTTTCCATGGCAACAAATTTTGTGCAGTTGCAAATTTAGACTTCTCTGAGGCTAAGAAGGATGTGCAGTTGGGAGTGAGTGACAGAGAGGAAGATAACCACTGTGTTAGTCTTTCATCAAGTTTTTCCTCCCAAACTATCTGCTATATTTACATTTTAGTCCTTGAATAATGTTTTATGTACCTTATATAGAATTTTTAGTTGTAATGAATGGAAGAGGCTAAAAGTGTATTTCATCTTAACCATACCAGAATCGTGATGCACTGGCTATATATATACATATATATATGAATTTCAAACTTGAATTTGAAAATGAATTCTAAACTACAGAAATAAGCAGAAACAGAGAATCCTTACCTCTTTTACCACATTTATGAAGACAAGCTGAATTTATTGATATCTGACCTTTTAGCTCTAACATTTAATTTCAGATTATTGCTAAATGAGATAAAGAATCGCAGAGTAATTTCCAAACAAAACTAACTAAAGTGCCACTACCTGGATTTCAAAGATGGTCCTTCACCACCATCATAGCCTGGCCTCCTCAAACAGAGTACCTTTCCAATAAAGTGGGAAAAAATTCAAACTGGATACTTCTGTGTCAAATTCTGAAAAAGAACATCCAGTTTCATTATTTTGCAAGCATGAATGCTTATCTTCATAGCAGCAAAACCAATAGATTCTGGTTTTTACCATTTCCTACATCTTTCAGATGAGACTGTGTGGTACATTGCCAGTTCCCAACCTAGATTACACCCCTTAATGGTTTAACATTTGAGAGAGCTACGTGAGGCCACCATCAATCTAGTGTTTTATTAAGGAGACAACATATGTGAATTGCTATGTAGCAGATGCTGGTATATATGAGGCTCAAATTATAGAACATTTCTACACTTTTGTTAAAGGGGTAAAAAATGAATAAGATGAACACAAAAAGTCTAACAATTGTTTAACTGAGCTCTAAAAATAGCAACCCAGTTTGTTCTTCAAAAGCTTCCAGATGCCTTTAATTGGAAAATGTCACCAAAAAATCTTATCCAGACAGCTTTTCCCCTTGTAGTGTAATATCTATCCTAATTATGTAAATAAAAAAAATTCTTGCTATTAATCTATATAAATGATACATTTTCAGTTACAGACCTCAAATGTCTTCCCACAAAACTGTGAGAAGTATGATCCAAAAGACTTTGTTCTAGAGCTGAAAGCAACCTTAACACTCTCTCATATGTCATGTTATATATTTCCTCTTTCTGATACTTACAGAATGGCATGACTTGACATTCAGATTATTAGCATATTGATGTTATCATTCCAGTTAATAGTAGCATTCATGGAGCATTTACTACATGTGGGAACTGACCTAAACCCTTTGCATACATTATTTCATTTAATTCTCACATTAACGAGATGCAGTAGGTACTATCATTATTCCAACTTTTGAGATAAATTAAGCTTGTGTAAGTTCAGTCCATTGCCCTAGAACTCTCAGATAAAAAGTAGTAAAACTAGGATGTGCCTATGCTATCTGTAGGTCTCCAATGTGCATATTCTTAACCACCAAAGCATACTGCCTTTGAATTATTGCAAAGAGGTTACAGGCTAATAATAAACTTAACTATTGTCCCACTAATAAAATGTATGAACTTAAACCAAACTATCAGTGGTGAGCCCTAGAAGGCCTGGTCAATTAGGGGAGTTTCAAGCAGGTCAGTAGATGATATAAATTGAGTTAGAGATATCTTTTGATACCTTTTGCACCATAAATATCTGGCAGTTACAAATTACACATAAAGACAGATGCCATCTTGGCACAAGTATTACATCAAAACTCAAAAACTGTGTGACATTGTAAAAGGAACCTGCCTCACATCAGCATTGTTTTCTTTTCTATGAAGAAAAATCAGACATACTTGTATGATTGGCATGATACACATTTAGTTCAGTATTTATCAAAGAAGTGTGAATTATGACCTACCAATGTGTTCAATAAATACAGTTTAGTTGATGATGTCAACATTAAGTAGGAAGAGAAATATAATAATAGAATAAAAATTTTCAATGTTCATCATCAGAGTTATCATTTCACAAAATATTTTGTGTTAAATATACTGGTGTTCGGTCAGTACACACTAAAATGGGCTGAACCAGTTGTTGCAATAATGAAGTATTTGTTTAATAGTAAAAAGTCAGGGATTCCCTGGCCCCCAATGGCTTCTCTCCCCTGGACACAGCAACTCCCTTGAGTCCTGTAACAAGACCTATCCAGAGCCTATCAGCTAAAGATTTCCTGGTGCAGCAGAGGCCTCTAGCTCTACCACTACTGACTATTTTGATTGACCAAATGATCAGGCCAAAATAATTGTTAAATATTTTTATATATCCTCATTTACATATGTATGTATATTTGGATCCTGAATTGGGTATCTTACTAAGGAACATGGAATAACAGCAATAAAAACAGCATTTAAATCTCTCAAATTAGTCAATATAGTCTACTTCAGAGATTCTCAACCAGGAATAGTTTGCCCCTTTGGGGAATATTTGACATATCTGGAGAAATTTTTAGTTACCACAGTTGGGATGGGAGAGTGGAAGAAGGGGTATTACTGGCATCCAGTGGATAAAGGGTAATGGATGCTGTTCAATATCCTACAATGGAACAGGCAGCATCCTCATTACAAAGAATTCTCTTACCCAAAATGTCAGTAGTGCCAAGATTGGGAGACCCTGGTCTATACATAGCAGCAAGCTTCCATTTTCTTTTTTTTTTTAATTACATATGTTTAAAGTGTAGAATGTAATGTTTAGATATGTGTGCTAATTTACATATCCATCACCTCACAGTTACCTTTTTTTTTGCATGTATAGTGAAAACACTTATAATCCAGTCTCTCTTTGTGTGTGTGTGTGTGTATGTGTGTGTGCGTGTGTGTGCTTATTATCTTCCAGTTCTGGGATACATGTGCAGAACGTGCAGGTTTGTTCCATAGGTATACACGTGCCATGGTGGTTTGCTGTACCCATCAACCCATCATCTACATTAGGTACTTCTAATAATGCTATCCTTCCCCTAGACCCCCACCCCCCAATAGGCCTTAGTGTGTAATGTTCCTCTCCCTGTGTCCATGTGTTCTCATTGTTTAACTCCCACTTATGGGTGAGAACACGTGGTGTTTGCTTTTCTGTTCCTGTGTTAGTTTGCTGAGAATGATACTTTCCAGATTCATCTATGTCCCTCCAAAGGACAAGAACTCATTCTTTTTTATGGCTGCATAGTATTCCATTGTGTGTATGTGCCACATTTTCTTTATCTAGTCTATCATTGATGGGCATTTGGGTTGGTTCCAAGTCTTTGCTATTGTGAATAGTGCTGCAATAAACACACATGTGTGTTTATTGCTATTGTGAATAGTGCTGCAATAAACATAGATTTGTGCTTATATAGTATGTGCAATAAACATACTATAAAGCCACATGTGTGCATGTGCACTTACATTAGAATGATTTATAATCCTTTGGGTAGACATCTAGTAATAAGATTGCTGGGTCAAATGGTATTTCTTGTTCTAGATCCTTGAGGAATCGCCACACTATCTTCCACAATGGTTGAACTAATTCACACTCCCACCAACAGGGTAAAAGCATTCCTATTTCTCCACATTCTCTCTAGCAGCTGTTGTTTCCTGACTTTTCAATGATCGCCATTCTAATGAGCATGAGATGGTATCTCACTGTGGTTTTGATTTGCATTTCTCTAATGATCAGTGATAATAGGCTTTTTTCATATGTTTGTTGGCCGCATAAATATCTTCTTTTGAGAAGTTTCTGTTCATATCCTTTGCCCAATTTTGATGGGTTGTTTTTTTCTTGTAAATTTAAGTTCCTTGTAGATTCTGGATATTAGCCTTTTGTCAGATGGATAGATTGCAAAAATTTTCTCCCATTTTGTAGGTTGTCTGTTCACTCTCATGATAGTTTCTTTTGCATTGCAGAAACTCTTTAGTTTAATTAGATCCCATTTGTCAATTTTGGCTTTTGTTGCAATTGCTTTTGGCGTGTTAGTCATGAAGTTTTTGCCCACGCATGTGTCGTAAATGGTATTGCCTAGGTTTTCTTCTAGGGTTTTTATGGTTTTAGGTCTCACATTTAAGTCTTTAATCCATCTTGATTTGATTTTTGTATAGGGTGTATGGAAGGGGTCCAGTTTTATATTTCTGCATATGGCTAGCTGGTTTTCCCAACACTATTTAATAGGGAACCTTTCCCCATTGCTGTTTTTGCCAAGTTTGTCAAAGTTCAGAAGGCGTAGGTCTGTGGTGTTATCTCTGAGGCCTGTGTTCTCTTCCATTGGTCTATATATCTGTTTTGGCACCAGTACCATGCTGTTTTGGTTACTGTAGTCTTGTAGTATAGCTTGAAGTCAGGTAGCATGATGCCTCTAGCTTTGTTCTTTTTCATTAGGATTATCTTGGCTATGCAGGCTCTTTTTTGGTTCCATATGAAATTTTAAGTATTTTTTTCTAATTCAGTGAAGAAAGTCAATGGTAGCTTGATGGGAATAGCATTGAATCTGTAAATTACTTTGGGCAGTGTGCCATTTTTGTGATATTGATTATTCTTATCCATGAGCATGGAATGTTTTTTCATTTGTTTGTGTCCTCTCTTATTTCCTTGAGCAGTGGTTTGTACTTCTCCTTAAAGAGGTCCTTCCCATCCCTTGTAAGTTGCATTCCTAGGTATTTTATTCTATTTGTAGCAGTTGTGAATGGGAGTTCACACATGATTTGGCTGTTTTTCTATCACTGGTGTATAGGAATGCTTGTGATTTTTACACGTTGATTTTTGTATCCTGAGACTTTACTGAGGTTGCTTATCAGCTTAAAAAGATTTTGGGCTGAGATGATGGGGATTTCTAAATATAAAATTATGCATCTGCAAACAGAGACAATTTGACTTCCTCTCTTCCTATTTGAATACGCTTTATTTCTTTCTCTTGCCTGATTGCCTTGGCCAGAACTTTCAATATTATGTTGAACAGGAGTGGTGAGAGAATACATCCTTGTCTTGTGTCGGTTTTCAAAGGGAATGCTTCCAGCTTTTGCCCATTTAGTTTGATACTGGCTTTGGGTTTGTCATAAATAGATCTTACTATTTTGAGATACATTCCATCAATACCTGGTTTATTGAGAGGTTTTAGCATGAAAGGTATTGAATTTTGTCGAAGGCCTTTCTGCATCTATTGAGATAATCATGTGGTTTTTGTCATTGGTTCTGTTTATTGATTTGCATATGTTGAACCAGCCTTGCATCCCATGGATGAACCCAACTTGATCGTGCTGGATAAGCTTTTTGATGTGCTGCTGGATTCAGTTTGCCAGTATTTTATTGAGAATTTTCGCACTGATGTTCGTCAGGGGTATTGGCCTGAAATTTTCTTTTTTGGTTGTGTCTCTGCCAGGTTTTGGTATCAGGATGATGCTGGCCTCATAAAATGAATTAGGGAGAAGTCCCTCTTTTTCTATTGTTTGGAATTGTTTCAGAAGGAATGGTACCAGCTCCTCTTTATCCCTCTAATAGAATTCAGCTGTGAATCCATCTGGTCCTGGGCTGTTTTTTGGTTGGTAGGCTAATAATTACTGCCTCAATTTCAGAACTTGTTATTGGTCTAGTCAAGGATTCGACTTCTTCCTGGTTTAGTCTTCAGAGGGTGTATGTGTCCAGGAATTTATCCATTTTTTTCTAGATTTTCTAGTTTATTTGCATAGAGGTGTTTATAGTATTCTCTGATGGTAGTTTGTATTTCTGTAGGATCAGTGATGATATCCCCTTTATCATTTTTCAGTGTGTCACTTTGATTCTTCTCTCTTTTCTTCTTTATTAATATAGCTAGTGGTCTATTTTGTTAATCTTTTCAAAAAAACAGCTCCTCAATTCACTGATTTTTTTTTTTTTTTTGGAAGGGCTTTTTTGTGTCTCTATCTCCTTCACTTCTGCTCTGATCTTAGTTATTTCTTGTCTTCTGCTAGCTTTTGAATTTGTTTGTTCTTGCTTCTCTAGTTCTTTTAATTGTGATGTTATGATTTCAATTTTAGATCTTTCCCGCTTTCACCTGTGGGCATTTAGTGCTATAAATTTCCCTCTAAACACCATTTTTTTATATATAACATCCTAGGATATGATTCTAAACCCATCATCATAAATGGATTTTTAAATTTTCTACATGTTCTAAATTATTTCACTTGATCAAGCTGTTTACTCAATGTAGACAATTCTGTTTCACAGCTCTGGTTTTTAATTTTATTTTTCTGATCATGAAAGGCCTTTCTTCTTGTTTCACTTTTGATAAGCAGGATAGTTCCCACAAAATTATAGTTATCACAATATCATTGATTTCAAAGGAATGTTCACCATCACCTGGATGAGGATTGAATTTGTTTTCCTGATAAGAACAGTGAATAACCATGTCAAGATCAATCTTCTACATGCTGCTGTGTTTACAGGCTGTGAATTATTGGGCGAACATTAGAAAATTGCCAGTAGATAACTCCTTTATGTCATATACATAGTGATATTAATTTTAACATAAACACTGCAAGGCTATTTTATTGAATTGTACAATATCCATTTGAATGTGTTTTGTTAATATATTTCTTCTGCAAAGAATTGAGATGAGCAGCAAATTTCAAAAGGTATATTAGTTTCTCATATTTGACAGCTCTGTTGTTTTTGACTTTGTTCTTGTTATCAATGTTTCTTTTGACTTAAAAAAAATACCACAAATGTGTGTGGTGAAAATATAAAATACTTTTTAAAAGTTGAAGAATTTCATTTCCTTTACAAAAATAGGCTTATACTATTACAATGCATTTTGAATCTTACTTTTTGACAATAAATTCTGGAGATTTTTTGAAATCAGCATGTATACTTCTATCTTACTTTCAAAAATGACTATGTTATAATTTAGTCATGAGCTAACCACAGTATCATTGTACTATAATTTTTCATAATTTAATAAGCCATATATTTTACTGATGGATATTTGGCTCTCTTAATATCTGTCTCCCCTATTATAAACAATGCTTCATTGAATATAATTTTAGATTTATGTTTCCATATTTTTTCTGGATACCTACAAAATAAATTTCCAGCAATAAAATCAATATGCCAAATTGCATGTGCACTTTAAATTTTGATAGAAATTGGCAAATATGATTTTTGACATCAACTTTCACCAAAATTAATAATACTAGAGAAAGAACATGTTTTTGGGGTCAAGTTAAAGATTAAGAATAGGTTGCTTTCCCCCCGGGGCTTTCATTATGGTTTGAATGTATCTCTCAAAATGCATGTGTTGGAAACAATCTCCAATGAAAGCCTGAGGCTGAATTCAAACTCTTTCTTGCCCCTCTTACCCCTCTGCCTTCTGCCATTAAAGACTAATACCAGATGCCAGCACCATGCTGTGGGATTTCCCAGCCTCCAGAACCAGGAACCAAATAAATTTTGATTTACTGTAAATTAACCAATCTCAGCTTTTTTGCTATAGTAGCAAAAAACAGACTAAGACAGCCTAGAAGAAAAGCTTAAGAATAGGTGGGGTAAATTATAATAGTCAAAGAAGATAAAAATTATCCTTAGGAACTTAATAGATATAAATTTTGTAATTTTATGATCTGGCGTATCTGTTTTCTACTTTGCACTTCTTTACATACTGAGATGAACTATACTTCTTTTTAAATAGGATATATTTTTGTTCATTATTTTGTTAATAATAAATAGCATTAAACAGAAGAAGGACCATTTACTATAATCACCTTACCTTGTAAGGTAAGATTCACTTATTTGAGTATGATTTCCATTTATAATATAAGCCATTAAACCATAACCTGGACACCAATATTCTCTATTTGGCAGCTTAATCAAACTACACCAATAATATGCAGGAAGAAATGAACAGGCTCAAATATGCCAGCCTATCAAGTGATAGCAAGCAGTAATCAGTAATTAAATATTTTCTTTTCAAACTTCAATGATAAATAATCTAACGATTCACTTTTAATTTTATTAAATATTGATTATTGTAAGATTTGTTTTTAATAAAAATATTTTTTTCAAGTTGGCACGTAAGAGACGTGTATTGGAAACTATAAGAAGAAGAAAACAAGAGTGCTGTTTTTTTCCCACTCTTCTTTGCCTCAAATAGTTGACAATGTTTTGGTGACTACGTTTAATCCTAATTTGTTACAAGACTATAAATCTCTTGACAAAGTTAGCAGTCTAAATCAAGTATAGCAAGACAATTAGGGACAAAGGTCTGAGAGTTATATCTTTTCTAAACATTAATGAAAGCTACAAATATATTGAGACTTAAGGAGAGAAAATTTTTCTATCAAAAGCAAGGGGACTACAGAATGACTCCCTGAGTGATGTTTATCAAGATATATTTTATTTTTTTATTTGATGTCACAGAACCAATTTGTTTTTGCAAGATTTATGAATAAGGCTCATATTGTCCTTGAATTGTTCTATTTCTTGCTTAAACCTGTTTTCTTCTTCTGTTGCATTCTAATTTAAGCACTGTGTTTTCAGGGTTTGATTGTTGTTACTTAGCAGCTCTTTAAAATTGTATATATTTGTTGCAGCAGTCCAGAGTTATTCCTTACTGTCTTCCAATAACTTTTTAATGATATATTTTCTACTGAAATCTTTCAGATGGCAGCAGCTTTGTTACTCTAAATTTTATGCTCTGTGTCTAGTCCTGTATCTTTTGCCAGGTGGCAACTTACCAACTACAGCTCCACTGAGCATTACAAACTGTTCACATTTCTAGACTATAAGAACAAATTATGAGGTATGACTTATAAAATTTTTGTTGTAAATTGGCATCTTGATGATTCTGAAAATAGAGATCAAGTTAAAATCATATTAAATGTCTTTTTTTTAGGATAGTGTGATTTTGTTAAGGTTAAAATTACAAGTTGAGTTATAATAATGTAATATGACATTAAAATAATAACTATTACAAATATCTTAGACTGTGCAATTTTGGTTAAAGAAGAAAGCTTTTCTATAATGTGGAAAAGGAATGGAATAATACATATTAGAAATACAAATTAAAATTAAGATGTTTGCTAGAAGATGCAATAACTTTTGTTCTTTTTTGCTAGTATTATTAAAATATTCTTAATAAAAATATATGTGCTGTAATAAAACAGTACTGTTTAATATGAACTGGGAAATTTTTAACATTTTAGCAAATATGGAGTCAATGTATAATAAAAAACAGATTGATAACTGAGGGTAAAAGTTGCTTTTATGTGAGAATTTACAAATAGAACGTTCCTGAAATTTGTCAAAGGTGAGTGAATAAATATGAGAAAAAGAAATATGTATAACATACTTATTGTTTGGGGCACACTGTTTTTGTTTTGACAAAAAGTGTCTTTTAAGAATTATGCAAAGTATTTGGAGCCAAGATGGCCAACAATATGCATCCAGGAAGAACGTCTCCCACTGAGAGAGAAGGACATCAGGAAGCTTGGTACATTCCAAGAAGATCCTTGCAGGAAGACATTGAGAGTAGATGGGGGGAGGATTTAGACACTGGGCTGAAGTGGGAGGAAGCTGAGAACCCTGCACATGGTTACCATGCACAGGGACTTGTTCCTAGCCCCCAGTGGCTCCTGGGGTAGGGGTAAGTTCACCAGGCAAGAAGTGGCCTGCTTTCAACACAGACCTCCAGAATCCTAGCTGCAGGAAGCCCCACAATCCATACAGGCACTTGGGGTGGCAGGGAGAGCAGCTTGGAGAGTAGCAGGGGCAGGACTCTAACTTGTGAGAGATCAGAGGGTTTGGGGTGGGAAAGGCTACAGTGGAGACTGACCTTGAATGTTCATCCCTCAAAGTTTACCACAATCCTCTAGGCGTGTCTGTCTTTTGTTGACTGTCAGTCCTGGACAAAGCAGGGTGGCCTTCCCCATGAGACAGGACCAGTTCAATCTTAGTGCCACCCTGTCTGCTGACCACTCCTCGGGCCCCATTCTGGCTGCACTTGCTTGCAGCACAGCCTTGGAAGCCCAACCATGGTGCTTCCTTAGGACCATTATCATAGCTCCGTTGCCAGGAGGACCTGCCTAACTATTGGAGAGCTCCAGCAGATCAATATCTGTTGACATGGGCCCACCCATCCACAGCCTCCCCCACCGCAGACTCCCCACACTGCTTTGGCAGCATTCACTTACCCATGGCCTCCCTGCTACAGCGTTGCTGGCATGCACACATGAGTGGGCTTTGCCTCCTCTCTCCTTCTGGTATGCACAAGTGTGCACCCCACCACCACTGGTGTGAGAGCATGCACAGACACTGCTGCCCTGACTCTGCTGGCACCCCACCCCCACTAACATGCAGGGACCCCAACAAATAGCTGTTGCTGCTGGCACATGCAATTGAGCACATATCCTGCTGCCACAAACTCACTGAAGTGTTTTGGCTGGCACTCCCCATCAGAATGTTGTTACCAGCAGACTAGAAAGACCTTGGCCCCTCCAGCACAGCAGGTTCTTAACCTTGAGGATCCAGAGAACAATGCCAGAGGCCCGATACCAGCCCACCAGGGCTGGAACCCATAACCCAGGAGTGCTGAGTTGAGTCTTGGCTCCTTAAAAAATTCTAGAAAGCAAGCCCATTTACTGAACACATCTTAGGCCACAATCAAACTCTCAAGGGCAACAAAGAATATAAAAGCAAAAAACTACATCCAAAGGACAGAAACTTCAAAGATTAGAGGAACATCAGCCCACACAGGTGAGAAAAAACCAGTGCAAGAACTTTGGCAACTTGAAAAGCCACAGTGTCTTCTTACCTCCAAATGATCATACTAGTTCTCCAGCAATAATCCTTAACCAGGATGAAATGGCTGAAATGACAGGTGTAGAATTCAGAATCTAGATAAGATCAAAGATAATTGAAAGGAGAAAGTTGAAAATCAATCCATGGAATCTAAGGAATCCAGTAAAATGATACAGGAGCTGAAAGATGAAATAACCATTTTAAGAAAGAACCAAGGCCGGGCGCGGTGGCTCATGATTGTAATTCCAGCACTTTGGGAGGCCGAGGCGGGTGGATCACCAGGTCAGGAGATCAAGACCACGGTGAAACCCCGTCTCTATTAAAAAAATACAAAAAATTAGCCGGGCGTGGTGGCGGGCACCTGTAGTCCCAGCTACTTGGAGAGGCTGAGGCAGGAGAATGGCGTGAACCCGGGAGGCGGAGCTTGCAGTGAGCTGAGATTATGCCACTGCACTCCAGCCTGGGCGACAGAGCGAGACTCCGTCTCAAAAAAAAAAAAAAAAAAAGAAAGAACCAAAATGATCTGATAGAGTTGAAAAGCTCACTACAAGAATTTCAGAATAAAGTCATAAGTATTAACAGCAGAATAGACCAAGCTGAGGAAAGAATCTCAGAACCTGAAGACCAATTCTTCAAATCAACTCAGTCAGATAAACACAGAGAAAATGTAATATGAAAAAATAAACAAAATCTTTGAGAAATATGGGATTACATAAAGAGACCATATCTATGACTTGCTGGTGTCCTTGAAAAGAGAGAGAGAAAGCAAGTAACTTGGAAAACATATCTGAGGATGCTGTACATGAAAATTTCTCCAACTGCACTAGAGAGGTCAACATTTAAATTCAGGACATGAAGAGAACCCCTGAGAACCCATAGCATGACCATTCCCAAGAAACATAGTCATCAGATTCTCCAAGGTCAATTTTAAGTCAGCTAGAGAGAAGGAGCAGGTCGCCTACAAAGGAAACCCCAGATCTTTCAGCTGGAAACTCTACAAGCCAGAAGAAACTTGAAGCCTATACTAAGCACTCTTAAAAGAAATTTCAACCAAGAATTTCACATCCAGCTAAACTAAGTTTCATAAGTGAAGGAGAAATAAGATCCTTTTCAGACAAGTAAATACTAAGAGAATTTATTACCACCAAACTTGCTTTATAAGAGGTACTTAAAGAGTGCTAAATATGGAAATAAAAGAGTTATTGGCCACCACAAAAACACACTTAAGTGCATAAACCGGTGACCCTATAAAACAACTATACAATCAAGGTAACAACATAAGGATAGGATCAAATCCACACATATCAATGTCAATGTTGAATGCAAATGGGCTATATGCCCGAATTAAAAGGCACAGAGAGGCAAGCTGGATAAAAAACCAAGACTGAACTGTACACTGTCTTCAAGAGACCCATCTCACATGCAATGACACCTATAGGTGAAAAAGTAAAGGGATGGAGAAAAATCTACTAAGCAAATGAAAAACAAAAAAGCAAGGGTTACTATTCTAATTCCAGACAAAACTGATTGAAAACCAACAATGATTTTTTTAAAGACAAAATAGGGCATTATATGATGGACAAGGGTTCAGTTCAACAAGAGGACTTAACTATTCTAAGTATATATGCACCCAACACAGGAGAACCCAGATTCGTAAAACAAGCTCTTAGAGACCTATGAATAGACTTAGATAAGCACACAATAATAGTGGGTTCCCTTCCTTACACCATAAATAAAAACCAACACAAGATGGATTAAAGACTTAAATGTTAGATTTAAAACTATAAAAACCATAGAACATAATCTAGAAAATAGAATTCTGATCATAGGACCTGGCAAAGAGTTCAGGATAAAAATGCCAAAAGCAATTGCAACAGAAAGAACAATTGATGAACAGAACCTAATTTACCTAAACAGCTTCTGCACAGCAAAAGGAACTGTCAATAAACAGACAACCTACAGAATGGGAGAAAATATTTTGAAATTATACATCCAAGAAAGGTCTAATACCCAGAATCTGTAAGAAACTTAAAAAATTTGCAAGCAAAAGTCAAACAACCTCATTAAAAAGTGGGCAAAGTACATGAAAAGACACTTTTCAAAGGACATACACAGAGCCAACTTGTATAGAAAAAAAATGCTTAACATCACTAATAATTAGAGAAATGCAAATCAAAACTATAATGAGATATTATCTCACACCGTCAGAATGACTATCATTAAAAAGTCAAAAAATAATAGATGTTGGTGAGATTGTCAGGAAAAGGAAACACTTAGTCACAGCTGGTAGAAATGTAAATTAGTTCATCCACTGTGGAAAGCAGTATGGCAATTTCTCAAATAAGTTAAAACAGAATTACCATGTGACCCAGCAATCCTATTTTTGGGTATATACCAAAGGAATATAAATAATTTTACCCTAAAGACACATGCAAGCATATGTTCATCACAGCACTATCCACAAAAGCAAATACATGGAATCAACCTAAATATCTATCAACAGTAGACTGGGTTAAAAAAGTGGTACATATACACTACAGAATACTATGCAGCCATAAAAAAAGAATAAGATCATGTCCTTTGCAGCAACATGGATGGAGCTGGAGCCCATTATCCTAAGCAAACTCATGCAGGAACAGAGAACCAAATACTGCATGTTCTCACTTATAAGTGGGAGGTAAAGTTTGAGTACATATAAACACCAAGAAGGGAACAACAAACTGGAGCCTACTTGAGGGTGAGGATCAAAAACAAATTGAGCACTATGCTTACTACCTGCATGAGAAAATAATCTATACACCAAACCCCATGACATGCAACTTATCTATATAACAAATGTGCACAGGTACCCCTGAACCTAAAATAATAGGTAAATAAATAAATAAAAATTTAAAAATAATAAAATGTGAAGCAAATGATAAAAATAATAAAATGTGAATAAAATGATAAAACAAATTTAGATAATGGTCCTCCTGGCCCCTGGGGTGAAGCAATCAGTGAAGATGCCCAGGGTGTTCATTCTGTAGCATTTGACCTTACAACCTTTGTTTTGTATATGTTTGCCTATTATGGATTTACTGTACCTTTCTAAATGTTTGAAACTTAACCTATTTGATATGAAGAAATCTCTTATCTCTAATGGGCTTTAAAAATACAAAAAGAAAAAAATGTGTTCCATATACACCACGAAATACTGTGCAGCCATAAAAAAAAGAATACGATCATGTCCTTTGCAGCAACACGGATGGAACTGGAGACCTTATCCTAAGTGAACTAATGCAGGAACAGAAAATGAAATACTGGATGTTCTCAGAAGTGGGAGCTAAACATTGAGTACACATGGACACGAAGAAGAGAACAATAGATACTGGGCTTGTTGAGTGTGGAGGGTGGGAGGAGGGTAAGGATCAAAAAACTGCCTATTGGGTGCTATGCTTACTACCTGGGTGATGAAATGATTTGATATCAAGCTCCTGTGACATGAAATTTACCTATATATCAAACCTGCCCATGTACCCCTGAACCTAAACTAAAACTAAAACAAAACAAAACAAAGCGTCTTGCAAATTATTCATAAAATCTATGTAATAAATAAAAAGAAGCCAAATTAAATAGAGCAACCAAGAGTAGTGAATATCAGTTTTATGGCCAGCTACCTGGAGCCTAGAATTGCTAAAAGTTAGGAGGTTGAAGGAATGAATAAGCAGAGCACGAAGAACACCAATAAACACTCATACCTAGATTTTAGGTTCCCCTGCTATTCTAAGAGCATTTTGCTTATAAGCAGATACTGAGCTGACTCAGACAATAACCTTTGAAATAAGGCATTTCTTTTAAGTTTTATAATTAGTCAATCTACCAGTCTATCATTCTGTATCAGAACAAATAAATACCAAGACCTGTGTGTGTCATGGGTCTGCCACTTACCTGTAACCTAAACTCTTTAACTTCCAATTTGCTCATCTACAAAATGGGAGTCCTGATAATAGGTTAACTACTTGAAGTTTTATGAAAATTAAATGACATGATAACTGCAAAGCCTTTTTTAGCTTTTCATTTAACATTTAAGAAGCACTTAATAAATATGAGCTAATACTTGCAGTCTACTATATGCTGAACCATGACCCAAGTTCTTAGTGCTATGAGCAAGAGGAGGACAGTAAATGCAAAATGAATTTATTAATTTATGAATCAATTAACTTTACTTTTTGACCAACTTCCTACTCCATTCTGGCCCGAGTATACAAGGCTAGTAAGAATGAAACATTACTCCAGCCCCTAAATATCTTAATGAAGGTAGGTTTCCACTCTTATTCATTCCCCTTTGAACTATATTTTTCTGTAATCATAACAGTTAAGACTTTTAAAATAGCCACCTCCTCTGCTGCTAATATCTAATACGAGGTTATTAATTGTCTTGGTGTCTGTGCTGCCAGAAACAGGAGCTTAATATTAGACTGTATTAGAATCAACTCCTCTAAGCTCTAGGATGTTTATAACCATGTGCTTTGGAATCAATTATTCAGCCTCCAAAGAACTGTGCTTGGTATCATTGACCTGATACTTTATGGTTAGCAAGATTTGTGATAAGGGATCTTCCTGTCTCCAAACTGAGACCTTTCTTCTCAAGTAGATAGCTTCAAAGACTGTCCCTTCTCAAGGAACATCTTGGTTTAGATGCTTAATACAGTTATCCCTTATTTACTTTCTCTGAGTGTCATAATCATTGGCACCCTCTAACTTTAATTCCTTCAGATTCTTACTGGTAAGTATATAACACAATTATAAAGCAAAACTTGAGTTCAAAATATGCCTTAAGTACAGTTACAAAATTTCTCTCCTAAGAACTTTAAACAGGAACACCTCAAATCACAAATAAATTGTACTCCTTGCATTCTAGAAACATCAGTTGTATAATTCCAGGTGTTTGTGGATTTTTTTTCCTTGTTGAAGATATCAGAATGAATTTGCTGGCTCACAAGAATGCCCACCTCTTGAAGATTTTCCACTGAACCTGAAAATAACTATGAAGCCAGACTCAAACTCACCCAATGTTATCATTCTACAAATGTACTCAATTCATGGCCCTTACTCACAAAATCCCAGGCTAATTTTGTGTTTCTTGTAGTGTCTTTCTGTGCTTAGCTTTTTTAGACCCTGCATTTAGTTAAAAACTCATCGTGCTTCTAGAACAGTCATGTTACTGATTCCAACCAGGAAAGACAAACTTGGCCCTGCATAATATTTACCTGAGAATAATGTAATGTCCTTGTCTCTGAAACCTAAAACTGTTGGTGAATGGTGGCATATCAGATAAGTTAATTTGCAGTGGCTTGTGAACTATAATACAAATAGTGCCAATGATGCTCTGAAAAGATAAGGGACAGACAAGGGTTTTGAGGATGCAGACTGTACAAAGGAGGAAAAACTTTCTCATTTAATGAAATAAGAAATTTCATCTGTAATTTGTATTTTTAATCAAAATACAATTATCATGTGAGAAAAAGGTGCTTTGGGGAAATAAACAAGAGCATGCCAAGATGATGAGGATCCAAACTAAATATTAAGTGTGATGCTTTGATTTGAATCCCTCCCTCCCTCCCTTCCTTCCTTCCTTCTTTCCTTCCTTACTTCCTTCCTTCCTTCCCTCCCTCCCTCCCTCCCTCCTTCCGTGTTCTGGAGATGTGTGACATTTCAAGTGCTGTGTAGAAAGATGGGGGAAAATAAAATCTTAAAAAAATTTTCTGCCAGGTGTGGTGGCTCATGCCTGAAATCCCAGCAATTTGGGAGGCCAAGGTAGGCAGATGACCTGAGGTCAGGAGTTTGAATCCAGCCTGGCCAACATGGTGAAACCCCATCTGTACTAAAAATACAAAAAAATTAGCCAAGTGTGGTGGCACCTGCCTGTAATCCTAGCTACTCAGGAGGCTGAGGCACGAGAATATCACTTGAAACCAGAAGGGGGAGGTTGCAGTGAGCCAAGGTTGCACCACTGCACTCTAGCCTGGGCAACAGAGTGAGACACTGTACCCCCTCAAAAAAAAATTTACACTTGGGGGGAAATAACCCTGAGGATCTTAAAAAGTTATTTATGGTAAAATTATTATGTGAAATTTCTTATTATTGCCAATGTTCCTGATGGTTATGTTTCTTTAGAAATAGCAACTACATTTGGTACAGGGCAGGAAACCCCAAAGTAGGGCTTAGCCTTTGAGGGTTGTTGGCTTTGCCCAGGAATTTCAAATTCAAGGGTGAGCTGGTGGTAGGATAGAAGAAAACAGCTTTGTTGAAGCAGCAGTGTTACAGTACCTGTAGTTTTACAGCTTCGTGACTGCTTCTACAGAGCAGGGCTACCCTATGAGCAGTGTGCTGGGATTAGCAGCTCAGGGCAGTTTTAGCCATATTTCTACTTACTTTTAATTACATGTAGATTAAAGGGCAGTTTATGCAGAAATTTTTAGGAAAAGGGTAGTAATATGTGGATCCTAGGGTCATTGCCATGGGAAGCAGTGGTAACACCTAGGTGTTGCCATGGCAATGGTAAACTGACATGGCACACTGGTGGGTGGGTTTTATGGGAAGTAACTTCTGCTCCATGCTCCATTCTTATTTTAGCTAGTCCTCAATTTGGTCCTATCCGAGCCCTACCTCTGCAATTGGATCCCATCTCCTACCTGACATTTATCATTTAATGAACTAAACTTTTCCCTCTTTCAACTCATACATTGTAAGCAATTTAATTTGTTTTCCTTGACAAATATGCCTGAGCTTTTAACTTGTATTTTTAGTATCTGGAGGCAAATCTACAAGTATCTGAGATATATGTTTGCTGAGAATAATTATTAGTTTACTTTTTATTAGTAGGGAATGGATAAGAAATCAACAAGCATGGGAAAATTATCCAAAATTGAAAATAAATAACATGTTGATTTTTGTGACTTCAATATTATGCTAGATTATTTTTTAATAGGCACACCTGAGAGATATTTGATGGTCTCAGAAAATGTAACTTCTTTCACACTACATTTATAAAATTCTTTCCAAAATATCACTTGCATGCTGCTTATTCTCTCATTAATGACTCAAATAAAACTTTGACATGTATTTATTTTCTATTTGCGTTAACACTTGTCTGTTTAACAATTTGAAAATTGTACTTTCCTGTCTTAAATATTTAAATGTTTTGGGTGAATACACAAAGTTTTCAAAGAAAATAGCTGGTTCATATAAACAACAAAATCTGTATTTTCATAATTTCACATTCATTTGGAGAAACAGAGGAGTTAAGCTATAATTTTTTAGAGTGTTTTTGAATATGAATTTAGTACATTGGGATCTATTTTTTCAAATCTTTGGTCTTATTTAGGTAATTGAGATTAAAATTCTCCTACTTCTAGATCACTTTGGATCACACAGCAGCATATAATGACACACACACATCTACCACCCGCTGGCACCTGTCTGGTACATAGCAAATATATTGCAAATATTAGGTTTAAAAATTATTAGATATTGGTAAAAATAACTAAAGATTAAAACATTATTAGACAGTGGTAAAAATAATTAGGAATTTTTATCCCACCGCTTTTTATAAGGAACTTGGTTGAGGAATGTTGGTTGAGAGAAGCAGTTTCCTCCCATGTTAAAATCTGCCATGTATTGTTAATTACTGAATGCCTCCCTAATTTGAAGAGCATGTAAGTCTCAGTCCTGAGGGACTGGCTGAGTCAAAGGTGTTGGGCAAACACAAATCACCACAGTGCTGGACTCCCTACAACCACAGGGGCCACCCTAAGTCACTTCTGAATTATGGGAAAATGAGTTCATTAATCATCATTACACTTTCTGTGGAAAGAATCTGTTGATAAGGCACATTCCTGCCTGAGCTAACTCAATTGTCATTATAAATACAGGGTCCCTGACTGCAGCAACTATATCTTGGGACAGGGGAATCAACTAAAGAAACACAAAAGGCCAAGCCATGATAGCATAGCCAGGAAGAGGAAAATTATGAAGTCAAGTGGCCAGTTAAGAGAGGAATATTGTCACTTACCTCCAGTCAATTTCAGTTATTTGAGAAGCTGAGGGCTTTAACCTCTATCCCTTTGCTTACATGCATTTTAATGTTTTCTTTACTGCATTTAATTAGCAGTGTTTCAATGTCAAGTTACAGTAATTTACTTCAAAACACTTTAAAACAAAAAGGAAGTTTGTGTGCCCATTTCACAGATTATCAAAGGAAAGCTCACCAAACACACTTGAATTCATGAGTTTAAACAGTGTTAACCTTTCTTTCCATAGATAAGAGATTGTTTTCACAGACACAAGAGACTCAGTCTCTCGTGACTGAGAGACAGGAGGGCAGGAGAAGCTCAGACAGAAACATTTGCTTCTAAGGCTGCTTCAGTTTAGGGTATGTTTTGCTGAGCCCCAACACTATCACACATCAATACTAGAAAAGTAGTATTGTCCATGGCTCCCTGAGGAGAGAACTGGAAGATGTCTCTGCATTTGGGACTTTCTTGGATTTTCCCCTATGGTACTTTTTTCTTAGCTGATTTTAATCTGTACCCTTTAGCTGTGATATCCCTTTACTGTGAATGAACAGCTTTCAGTGAGTTCAGTAAGGCTTTCTTTGCTAATTATTGAACTTATGAGTGGTTTGGGGGAACTCCAAACTTGCAAATAATGTCAGAAATGACAACAGTCTTGTAAACTGTGCTCCCTCTAACTTCTCAGGTTTTTACTTAGAAAATGGCACCACAGTGAATTGCATTTTGTTTGCTCCAATTCCTCTCCCTCTCATCTCCCTATCATTCCCCTTGCTCTAAACTTTACACATATACAAACCTATATATGTTTCTTATGAGTTAGCTTAATGCTAGTTTTTGTTATAAATAAATCCCAAAACTGAATAATGGTTCAAACACGGTGGGAGTTTGCTTCTTGTTTTTACAAATGTTCCAGATGAGATAATTGACATGAGTTGTTTCCATCTTCAACTTGTGGTTTTCAAGAGCCACGTGCTCATTTATCCAGTCAGGAGAAAGCACAAAGGACAGCACATGGGAAATGTTGAGTGATGTGGGCCTGAAAGGGGCTTCATCTCTTCTGATTGCATTGCACCGAGTAGGGCTTTGGTCTGTGCCTACACCTAACAGGAAGCAAGTCTGGGGCATTTGTGCCCAGGAAGAAAAGGAAGTGGATATGGGAAAAAGCTAGCCACTGTCTGCCATACACATTCATATTTTGTCTTTTCTAATTCCCTCAGGTCCCTTAAGCTATCAGTAGCTAATATGATAAATGGATTAATGATTGTGTGTTAATGGGTGATTATGTCTTAATCCTATATTATATATTTGTAATTTCATAATGTCTTAATTCATTCAAGTGAATAGTTTTAGAAAAGCAGTTACTATCAAGGAGAACTTTGGAGGCTTTAGCATCCAATTCTCCCACACTATTGACTGATGTCTCCAAGATCAGTGTTTGACCTCCCAAGTTCTGTAATCACTCTGTCTTCAAGTTGGGAACAACCCCTTCACTCTGCTCATAAGAATGAAGCCTTAAATATAAATAGACTAGTAATAACAAACTTATTGATTGCCTGCTATGGGAAAAGCACTGTTTGAAATGTTTTGCATGTATTATTTTATTTAATTAATATTACAATACTTTTCAATAGGAAGGAAGTGCTGGTGCCAGAATGCCAATCTATGTAGTTTGGCTCAAGAACCTAACCACTATGCAGTCCTATTTCTAATTCTGTAAGCGACCTATGGGAACTTGGCAACTCTAACTTATACCCAATTACAGAAGTTCTGTATTTTTGTTAAAAAAAATGTGTTAGGTATTATATCCAGCTGCCTCCTTAGCTTCCATTTTTCTGTTGTTGTTTTTCTTTCTCACATATCCCACATCCTTTCAATTCCCCTGCCTCAAGTGCCACCTGCTCTCCTGCAAAAGAAATGTTGCATTTACCATTTATATTGCTGTGCTCAGCAGTGTTCTGGAAAATATATAAACATATAAATGACAGCTCCAGTCTACACTTTATCTCTGGGTTTCACACATTTGTTTTCCTTTGCAAATATGAGGAAAATTCAGAATTTTAGTGAGAAAAATTATTAATGGAAAATATTGCTTCCATTTTTGGGCCTTTAAAAGAATCCTAAAGTACCTATTTTTCAAACAATAATGAGAGAATTCCAAATGCAAACTAAAGCAACCATGCAGGCCTCTAGAGAGAAAGGGGAATATTATTATGTATAGTCTATCATCATTATCATCACCAAATAGTCTTTGTTAAAGTCTTCGGGATCACAAGGCAGTGGAGTGGTTAAATTGGCATTTCTTTCTCTTCCCAAGAGCTTGTAGTTTAAATAGAAACAGAGCAGCAAAGACAAACACATACAAGGTCAGGCTGACACCAACACTAAACATTAACATACTAATTAAAATAGAATACATCTCATTACAATTCAATAAGAATGGGAGGCAGGAAGATGTAATATAAAAAAGTGCTAAATTAGGGAGTCAAAAGACTTCACAGCATGCTGGGTGTACTGCTTTGAGCAAGTCACTCCTAAGGTTAAAACACTTGGTAAGACTTGGAGGAGGCAGTTTTGAATAGTGAACCAAAGACAGAATCTGGAGTCAGGAAACCACACAATTTTTGTAACCATGGTGAGGTAATATAAGATCTCTGGATCAATTCTTCCTCCTTTGTAAAATAAAAGGCTTGAAAGTTCCTTCACGAATTGAAAATCTAGTAATTCTGTAAAAATGTCTTTAAATGTGTGCAGCATGTAGTTTAAAATGTCCTTACATATACATTTTAGCCATTTTAATTTTAATCCTCCTAGATAGTATCTTCTGGTAATAATAGATAGTCCTCTCTATTTCTAAAAATAAAGAAACTGAGGTTTAGGAACGGCAAGTGCTAGCTCATCCATTATTTGATTGGAAGATGGGGAACACCAGACAAAATTAAGAGCAGAGAGAAATATTAATGAATGGAATTACAAGAAGTTGATCTCAGGGAAATCGGAAGGTAAGCAGACTCCTCTTCCTATGTCTTTATTTCTCAGGCTATATGATCTTTTGGCTCATACATTTTTAACAGATTTAACAAATATTTACTGAGAGCCTGCTATATGTTGAACACAGTTATGTGTCCTGGAGATCCCATATTGTACATGAGCAATAATGTTTCTCTTTTCATGGAGAGGCTATCCTAGGAGACAAGGAGAAACAGTAAAACAAGTGAACAAACAAGAAAATTTCTTAGCTAAAAGAGAGTGTCAATGAGATTATTAAATCAGGATTAGGTTATAATGGGTTACTAGATAATTCCCTCTATTTGAGAGTCAGGAACCTCCTCTTTCAGAATTTGATATTTATGTTAAGAGTTAAATAGAGGAGAGAGAAGCTGAAGATACAGGAGAAATACAAGTGAGTCAGAAATACAATCCCTGAGATGAGGAGATAGAACTTCTCCTAATCAATAATCTCCTGAATGTCCCTTAGTTTCTATCCTAGTGCACTAGGGCACCTGATTAGGTCATCTTTAAGGTCACTTAAAAAAAAAAAAGGGGGAAGGAGGGAGGAAGGGAGGGAGGGAAGAAGGAAGGAAGGAAAGAAAGAAAGAGAAAGAGAGAAAGAGAGGATCTGGTTAGTCCATGTAAGCTCAAATATACCAGGGTTTTCACACTTCAACGCAAATGTGCAAAGGACAAAGAACATGTGGCTTCTTACTGTCTCTCTGTAACTCACCAATACTGCATCTCAAGCACCCACCTCTTAGTCAGGGGCAGAGAACAACCAGAAGACAGCAATGTTCATATGACCAGTATCTTCTGTCTGGTAAAATATTTGGTACACAATATTTTAAAGAAAACAGGGCTGGGCGCGGTAGCTCAAGCCTGTAATCCCAGCACTTTGGGAGGCCGAGGCGGGTGGATCACGAGGTCAGGAGATCGAGACCATCCTGGCTAACACGGTGAAAACCCTGTCTCTACTAAAAAAAAAAAAAAAAAAAAAAAAAAAATACAAAAAATTAGCCAGGCATGGTGGCAGGTGCCTGTAATCTCAGCTACTCAGGAGGCTAAGGGAGGAGAATGGTGTGAACTGGGAGGTGGAGCTTGCAGTGAGCCGAGATGGTGTCACTGCACTCCAGCCTGTGCGACAGAGCGAGACTCCTTCTCAAAAAAAAAAAAAAAAAAGGATCACTCTTGGAACAAGGCCCAATTCAGGTAAGACACTGGCCAGAATAATTACAAAATACATTCATCATTAATTTGTAAATTTCCCTTTTCCCGACTCCCTGAACAAATAATATAACTAATATAAATATGGGCAAATAAAATAGATTTTTTGTGATTTTGTTCAGCTCTTAAACATGTTGAAATGTTCTGAAGTTATGAGTTTTCAGTTATTTCACTTGCTCCTCAATCCCATGAGGTCCCACTTGTGCTATTCAAAAGCCATCCCTCCATGGCAATCACTACCAATGCTTTTACATTCTCAGCTGACTGTGAAGATCAACATGGTCTTTTTAAGGTAACTATGGCCTATAATCAGAAACACTGTCTCTAAGAAACACTAGACCCAAGACTTCATGTGTCTTGTCTTATTCCAAAAACATCTGGTCCTCCAGGATGATGTATTGTTAATAATGACCAGTCCTCTCATAGCAAGATTTTGTGAGAAGAAGACTCAGATTCTCTTCCCTTCCTCCAGTTTTAACACCCAGAGCCTTCATGACCCAATCACCTCTTAAAGGTCCAGTCTCTCTATGCTGCCACATTGGGGAGTAAATGTCAATGTGAGTTTTGGCAGGGGACAAAGAGTAAACCACAGCATTGGGTAATTTATAAAAAACAAAAATGTATTTCTTATAGTTCTAAATCTGGGAAGTCCATGATCAAGGTATTGGCATTTGGTGTCTGGGGAAAACAGAAAGGGACCTTGCTAGTTTCCTCCAGCCCTTTTATAAGGTTATTAATACTATTCATGATGGCAGAACTCTCGTGGCCGTGGCCTGATCACTTTCTTAAAGTCCCACCTCTTAATATTTTTGCATCGGGGATCAAGTTTCAGTATGAATTTTGGGGCAGACAAAAACGTTCAAACCATAGCAATAAGGAAACCCATGATACCTAAAACCCAGTGTCTCCAGATGAGACCTCTTGGGTTTTTCCTTTATGGTAGCCACTATTGGAGGCCTGCCTAATGTCCTAACCTCTCCTCTCTTTTCTCAAAGCAACCTTAATATTTTGGAGAGCAGAGAGCACCTGGGGAAGGGGCAAACAAACAAATAAGCCCCTAAATTTTCCAGCTGTCTTGCAGTCTCTCTTGGGTTTAAATCAGCTCCTCTGACCCTGCTCATGCTGCATTTGAAATAATGGTTGCCTGGAATTGCTAAATTCTGCAGTGTGCCATACAGAGTCCCAAACTGGATGAAAGTAAATGCTTCCTAGACTTACGCATTTCTCTGTGCTTATCCAATACACATTCTCTCCACACACTAAAGCCTGTTGCCTAGAGATTAGAACCCATGAGTCTTTTTTCTTTCACTCTTGCCTGGCAATGTTTACTCTCCCTGTCATCCTACTGCCCAGAAGGGATGGGCTTCAAGAATTTCTCTCCTTTGTATTCTTCTCCTACCTTTCAATAGCAAAATGCAATCCAGTAATCATAGACAAAGAGTATCTTCATTCTACTAAGAAATAAACTCTTATTGGATATCTACTCATTCTTTGATATGCTCAAATGAACTAGAAAAGTATCTTCTTACTCAGAATCCAAGCTTTGGGTTTTGCTGCAAAATCATATTTTAGTGTCAGAAGAAAAACATTAACTATTTCTCTTTTTATTATTGTGAATATTAATATGACAATTTAATTCGCAACCCTCAACTCAACCCTACTGGGCTCACCAGGGAGGGTATCATGTCCATTGAAAGAAATGTGAAAGCGACATTCACAACAATGTATTTTAAAATATCACCCTGATTACATAGAAGATTCTTCCTGCTTCCATCAAGAATGTCCTGAGAGACCAGGTGCGGTGGCTCATGCCTGTAATCTCAACACACTTTGGGAGACCAAGGTGGGTAGATCATTTGAGGTCAGGGGTTTGAGACCAGTCTGGCCAACATGGTGAAACCACATCTCTATTAAAATTTAAAAAAAAAAAAAAATTAGCCAGGCGTGGTGACGAGCCCCTGTAATCCCAGCTACTCTAGAGGCTGAGGCAGGAGAATTGCGTGAACCAGGAGGCAGAGATTTCAGTGAGCCGAGATCAGGCTGCTGCAGTCCAGCCTGGGTGACAGAGTGAGACTCCATCTCAAAAAAAGAATGTCCTGAGAACAGGAGAATTTATTATGTAAATTTACTCTTTCCAGGCAGTATATAGGCAGATCTTTAAAAGGGAGATACAGGTGGGGAGAATATGATGGGCATATGAAGTTTACTATGTATGTTTTTAATATGACCTAAAGTAGACAAGTGAGTAGAGAATCCATAAATCCAGAAGTGTTCACATTGTGTGCAAGATTTTTGTGGTTATGGTTTGAATTCTCACCACAGCATGTCAAACTATGAGAAGCCTGGAATTTTTTATACGTATACATATATATACACCTATTTGAGAGTTGGTAATTAATCAAGGGGTCTCTAGGGCAAGGTCAGTGTAGAGGTTAGAGATTGTATTGGAAGGTGTCAGGATATCCCTGAGGAGGACTGAAGCAGAACAGCTGACATTCAGTCAGTTAAAAGACTTTGCTTACTTCGCAATAGGAAATTGAGCCAACTCTGCACCAAACTCTGGGATTCTGTGCAGTAACCTTCCTTGTGGTGTGAGAATGTTATCAGCATCAAGATTCTTTCCCCAAATAAATTGGAGCCAAGGGACCATCTGATAAGAAATGGAGAATGCAAGCCCCTTGGGTTGGCAGGAGCAGATAATTAGCATCTAATTTTCTACCAGAGTTAATTAAGCCCTCTCACTTGTTGCATTTCTCTTCAGCGCCCTTCTTTCTCAGAACTATGGTGCCTGTTGAGCCTGAAGCTTGAAAGTTGTGCTGTAATGTTGCTTATCTTTATAGAGGAGTCTCTTTCCCCCTTGAAGTTAATGGAGTAAGTTAGGTTCCAACAGTACTAGGAATTTATATGTGAGAGATTCCTTTTCCAAGGGTGAAGCTTCTCTCCAAGATACAGCTATTCTAAGGAGTATGTGGCAAGAATACATATTAAAGACAAATTTTATGTATAACTAAGGTTTATTGAATGCTTATTAAATGTACGCTATTTCATGCATAAAATGGGAATAAAAACTTAAAATGTATATGCAATAAACACTGTGCTAAGAGTTTCACAATCATTATTTAACCCTCATGACCATCCCATGATATAGGAATTTTCACTGCTTAACAGTGTAGGAACAAGTTCGGTTAGGAATTTGCGTCTTGAATTCAAACCCAAATCAAGGTGAGCTCAGAGGCAGTGCTGTATCCATTACAGTATATATTCTTGGAATAATTTTATGTTAAACTCCCTTTCTCTGTGTTCTCTTTAATCTTAGATGGAGTGTCTATTTCTCCCTTTCACTTTCCAGCTTATGATAAATAGGGGTACAGGAATTAGTAAATCTACTCTATCAAGCCCCATTGAAATATATGCATATATATATTATATATATAATATATAACACAATAGTTATATATAATAGTTTTATATATATGTGTATATATATAACTATTACAATTTTAGGAGCAAGAGGTGAGAAAAATCACAGCTACAACAACAAACACTATTTTATTTCTTCAGTATGATCCAACTCATATTCATTATTATGATGCTAAGGCCTTCCCAGATATTTAATCATCAATTATATTAGATTCCTCAGAACTTAAGTATGATAAGACAATTATGATTGTCAATCATAATTATTGGAAGATTTTTATAATTATCTCTTTAATATCCATATAATCTAATTATCATACTCCATTTCTAAACCATGCCAGAAAATTAAAGTCTTACTGTATATGACTTGAACAATATGCTTAAAAGTCTTTCCTGTTTCTTCAACTAAAATAGCTATGTAGTATACGGAAACAAGTACGTGTGTGGAGATATAGATAAGTAGTGTGTATGTGTGTGTGCGTGTGTGATAATGATCAATTCCAGCTATAGAGTCCTTCATATCTGTCAGGCCTCTGAGCCCAGGCTAAGCCATCATATCCCCTGTGACCTGCACGCACACATCCAGATGGCCGGTTCCTGCCTTAACTGATGACACTTCACCACAAAAGAAGTGAAAATGGCCTGTTTCTGCCTTAACTGATGACACTGTCTTGTGAAATTCCTTCTCCTGGCTCATCCTGGCTCGAAAGCTCCCCTACTGAGCACCTTGTGACCCCCACTCTGCCTGCCAGAGAACAACCCCCTTTGACTGTAATTTTTCTTTATCCACCCAAATCCTATAAAATGGCCCCACCCTTATCTCCCTTCCCTGACTCTCTTTTCAGACTCAGCCCGCCTGCACCCAGGTGAAATAAACAGCCATGTTGCTCACACAAAGCCTGTTTGGTGGTCTCTTCACACAGACGCACATGAAATTTGGTGCCGTGACTTGGATCAGGGGACCTTCCTTGGGAGATCAATCCCCTGTCCTCCTGCTCTTTGCTCCATGAGAAAGATCCACCTATGACCTCAGGTCCCCAGACAGACCAGCCCAAGAAACATCTCACCAATTTCAAATCCAGTAAGCGGCCTCTTTCTACTCTCTTCTCCAACCTCCCTCACTATCCCTCAACCTCTTTCTCCTTTCAATCTTGGTGCCACACTTCAATCTCTCCCTTCTTTTAATTTCAATTCCTTTCATTTTCTGGTAGAAACAAACGAGACACGTTTTATCTGTGGACCCAAAACTCTGGCGCCGGTCGCGGACTAGGGAAGGCAGCTTTCCCTTGGTGTTTAATCATTGCAGGACGCCTCTCTGATTATTCACCCAGGTTTCAGAGGTGTCAGACCACTCAGGGATGCCTGCCTTGGTCCTTCACCCTTAGCGGCAAGTCCCGCTTTTCTGGTTTCCCTCCCACCTGTCCCTTCAGTCCCAACCCCAAGCATCGCTGAGTCTTTCTAATCTTCCATTTCTACAAACCCATCTGACCTCTCCCCTCCTCCCCAGGCTGCTCCTCACCAGGCCGAGCTAGGTCCCAATTCTTCCTCAGCCTCTGCTCCTCCACCCTATAATCTTTTTATCACCTCCCTCCTCACACCTGGTCCAGCTTACAGTTTCATTCCGTGACTAGCCCTCTCCCACCTGCCCAGCAATTTACTCTTAAAAAGGTGGTTGGAACTAAAGGCAAGTCAAGGTTAATGCTCCTTTTTCTTTATCCCAAATCAGATAGTGTTTAGGCTCTTTTTCTTCAAATATAAAAATCCAGCCCAGTTCATGACTCGTTTGGCAGCAACCCTGAGACACTTTACAGCCGTAGACCCTAAAAGGTCAAAAGGCTGTCTTATTCTCAAAATACATTTTATTACCCAATCTGCTCCCGACATTAAATAAAACTCCAAAAATTAAATTCCGGCACTCAAACCCCACAACAAGATTTAATTAACCTCGCCTTCAAGGTGTACAATAATAGAAAAAAGTTGCAATTCCTTGCCTCCATGGTGAGACAAACCCCAGCCATATCTCCAGCACACAAGAACTTCCAAACGCCTGAACCGCAGCGGCCAGGCATTCCTCCAGAACCTCCTCCCCCAGGAGCTTGCTACAAGTGCCAGAAATCTGACCACCAGGCCAAGGAATGCCTGCAGCCCAGGATTCCCCCATCTGTGCAGGACCCCACTAGAAATGGGACTGTTCAACTCACCTGGCAGCCACTCCCAGAGCCCCTGGAACTCTGGTCCAAGGCTCTCTGACTGACTCCTTCTCGGCTTAGCGGCTGAAGACCGACGCTGCTCAATCGCCTCGGAAGCCCCGTAGACCATCATGGATGCCGAACTTCGGGTAACTCTCACAGTGGAAGATAAGTCCGTCCCCTTCTTAATCAATATGGAGGCTACCCACTCCACATTACCTTCTTTTCAAGGGCCTGTTTCCCTTGCCTCCATAACTGTTGTGGGTATTGACGGCCAGGCCTCTAAACCTCTTAAAACTCCCCAACTCTGGTGCCAACTTAGAGAATACTCTTTTATGCACTCTTTTTTAGTTATCCCCACCTGCCCAGTTCCCTTATTAGGCCAAGATATTTTAACCAAATTATCTGCTTCCCTGACTGTTCCTGGACTACAGCTGCATCTCATTGCTGCCCTTCTTCCCAATCCAAAGCCTCCTTTGTGTCCTCCTCTTGTATTCCCCCACCTTAACCCACAAGTATAAGACACCTCTACTCCCTCCTTGGTGACTGATCATGCACCACTTACCATCTCATTAAAACTTAATCACCCTTACCCCGCTCAATGCCAATATCCCATCCCACAGCATGCTTTGAAAGGATTAAAGCCTGTTATCACTCGCCTGCTACAGCATGGCCTTTTAAAGCCTATAAACTCTCCTTACAATTCCCCCATTTTACCTGTCCTAAAACCAGACAAGCCTTACAAGTTAGTTCAGGATCTATGCCTTATCAACCAAATTGTTTTGCCTATCCACCCCATGGTGCCAAACCCATATACTCTCCTATCCTCAATACCTCCCTCCACAATCCATTATTCTGTTCTGGATCTCAAACATGCTTTCTTTACTATTCCTTTGCACCCATCATCCCAGCCTCTCTTCGCTTTCACTTGGACTGACCCTGACACCCATCAGGCTCAGCAAATTACCTGGGCTGTACTGCTGCAAAGCTTCACAGACAGCCCCCATTACTTCAATCAAGCCCAAATTTCTTCCTTATCTGTTACCTATCTCAGCATAATTCTCATAAAAACACACACCCTCTCCCTGCTGATCATGTCCAATTAACCTCCCAAACCTCAATCCCTTACAAAACAACAACTCCTTTCCTTCCTAGGCATGGTTAGTGCAATCAGAATTCTTACACAAGAGCCAGGACCGCACCCTGTAGCCTTTCTGTCCAAACAACTTGACCTTACTGTTTTAGCCTAGCCATCATGCCTCCAAGCAGTGGCTGCTGCCACCCTAATACTTTGAAGCCCTCAAAATCACAAACTATGCTCAACTTACCCTGTACATTTCTCATAACTTCCAAAATCTATTTTCTTCCTCACACCTGACGCATATACTTTCTGCTCCCCAGCTCCTTCAGCTGTACTCACTCTTTGTTAAGTCCCACAATTACCATTGTTCCTGGCCCAGACTTCAATCCCGCCTCCCACATTATTCCTGATACCACACCTGACCCCCATGACTGTTATCTCTCTGATCCACCTGACATTCACCACATTTCTCCATATTTCCTTCTTTCCTGTTCCTCACCCTGATCACGCTTGATTTATTGATGGCAGTTCCACCAGGCCTAATCACCACACACCAGCAAAGGCAGGCTATTCTATAGTACAAGCCACTAGCCCACCTCTTAGAACCTCTCATTTTCTTTCCATCATGGAAATCTATCCTGGAGGAAATAACTTCTCAGTGTTCCATCTGCTATTCTACTACTCCTCAGGGATTATTCAGGCCCCCTCCCTTCCCTACACATCAAGCTGGAGGATTTGCCCCCACCCAGGACTGGCAAATTAGCTTTACTCAACATGCCCCGAGTCAGATAACTAAAATACCTCTTAGTCTAGGTAGACACTTTCACTGGGTAGGTACAGGCCTTTCCTACAGGGTCTGAGAAGGCCACCGCAGTCATTTCTTCCCTTCTGTCAGACATAATTCCTCAGTTTAGCCTTCCCACCTCTATACAGTCTGATAACAGACCAGCCTCTATTAGTCAAATCAGCCAAGCAGTTTTTCAGGCTCTTAGTATTCAGTGAAAGCTTTATATCCCTTACAGTCCTCCATCTTGAGGAAAAGTAGAACGGACTAAAGGTCTTTTAAAAACACACCTCACCAAGCTCAGCCACCAACTTAAAAACGACTGGACAATACTTCTACCACTTTCCCTTCTCAGAATTCAGGCCTGTCCTCGGAATGCTACAGGGTACAGCCCATTTGAGCTCCTGTATAGATGCTCCTTTTTATTAGTCCCTAGTCTCATCCCAGACACCAGACCAACTTAGACTGTGCCCCCAAAAAACTTGCCATCCCTACTATCTTCTGTCTAGTCATACTCCTATTCACCATTCTCAACTACTCATACATGCCCTGCTCTTGTTTACACTACCAGTTTACACTGTTTCTCCAAGCCATCACAGCTGATATCTCCTGGTGCTATCCCCAAACCTCCACTCTTAACTCTGAAGTAAATAAATAATCTTTGCTGACAGGACTATGCTAAATTTCTTTAGGCTCTCTCTAATTAGATGTCCTGGGTCCTCCCAATTCTTAGACCTTTAATACCTGTTTTTCTCTTTCTCTTATTCCATTTAGTTTTTCAATTCATACAAAACCGTATCCAGGCCATCAACAATAATTCTAAATGACAAATCTTTCTTCTAACAGTCCCACAATATCACCCCTTACCACAAAACCTTCCTTCAGCTTAATCTCTCCCAGCCTAGGTTCCCACGCCACCCCTAAACCCGCTGGAAGCAGCCCTGTGAAACATCACCCATTATCTCTCCATACCATCCCCCAAAATTTTCACCGTCCCACTTTACCACTATTTCATTTTATTTTTCTTATTAATATAAGAAGACAGGAATGTCAGGCCTCTGAGCCAAAGCTAAGCCATCATATCCCCTGTGACCTGCAGGTACACATCCAGATGGCCGGTTCCTGCCTTAACTGATGACATTCCACCACAAAAGAAGTGAAAATGGCCTGTTCCTGCCTTAACTGATGACACTGTCTTGTGAAATTCCTTCTCCTGGCTCATCCTGGCTTGAAAGCTCCCCTACTGAGCACCTTCTGACCCCCCATTCTGCCTGCCAGAGAACAGCCCCCTTTGACTGTAATTTTCCTTTATCCACCCAAATCCTATAAAATGGCCCCACCCTTATCTCCCTTCCCTGACTCTCTTTTTGGACCCAGCCCACCTGCACCCAGGTGAAATAAACAGCCATGTTGCTCACACAAAGCCTGTTTGGTGGTCTCTTCACACAGATGCGAGTGAAAATATCTCAGCATAAATTTCACTTCTACTACTCACTTGCTATGTAAACTTTAAAAAATTACTTACTCTCTAAGCCTCACTTTCCTAACACTGTCAGAGTTGCCAGAAAAATAAAATAAAATAACTGCATGAAAAGCACTAATCATAATGCCCAAGTCATGATAAGCAAACCCTGAATAGTTGCTGTTATTAATTATGACTATTTCCCTGGATTCACAGTTTGCTCAACTTATCCATCTTATTCCCATTATAAGAAGCTAGAAAGAAGTACAAACAATTCTGAACTTTTTGTTTGTTTCATGGTTGGTCGTATTTCCCCTCATTTCCTTTATTCTTCATCATTACTTTTGGTACTGAGGGTTTAAAAAATTAAGTATGAGTGTATTCACCTTGTTCTTTATTTTCTGTATTTTGACATTTTGACATTTGGGGCCTTTCTATTCCAGCCCCTCCTGTGGTTTCTCTAGTTCCTAATTCCTAAAGAGAGTAAACAACTCCACCAAGAGTGAGCTTTTCAAATGCAAACCAACCAATCCAGAGTTCACACTTCAAGAAATTCCCTTACCAGGCCCTCACACTCTGGGCCCCTATCCCACTCTCTGCCTGGCTAATCACTCCAGGGCCAGGTACCAGACAATTAGGGATAGCTCCTCTGGGCCCCAGAGCCCATGGCAATTAAATCTACTTGCCAGCCTTCCCAGTGTCCTTCTTCTGGAAATCACTGTTAAGGCTCTTGCCCACACTTTCCACCCTAATCCCCACCCCCTGATAGACCCCAGTGCTGCCATACATGACCACTCTCAGTGTGAGTCTATTTCTTGGGATCTGTGAATAAAACCTGTGAGCCTATTTCTTGGGATCCGTGAATAAAACCAACTACCATTTCAACGGCAATTGTCTCTTAATCTGTTGGCCTTGCCATACCTGACTAATAATAAAATCTATATTTTGAAACACAAGTAATTCCAGAATAAATATAACTATAGATTTATAGCTATCTCCTCCATTTGACTGTAGAGTTCTTGAGAACAGAGATTTGTCTACTCTAACCAATTGATTCTAAGTAAATATTTTTGAATGAATGAATTTATTGCACATCTAAAATGCACAGACATAACTTTATTTGGGAGAAAATCTGCAGTTTTAAAAGTTAATGAATATATACTCATGAATGTCTAATCAGAATGTTCATATATATTTAAACAACCAAGCAAATTCCTATTAGGGAACAATCTAGGGGACATACAATATGACTCTTCATTTTCTTGTGAGAACCCCTATATATATGGGAAATTTCTCCTCTGCCCTCTTAGGGTCTCCAGCCGGGCCTAAGACTTAAACTGAAATAACTCAGATGAATATGATAAAAGTATGCAAGTTTTATTAGGATAGTGCATGTATATGGGAGTCACAAGAAAATGAAGACCCAGAGAAGTGACAAGAGCAGAAAGCTTATGTACCTTTTAGAAAAATAATTGATAAATTTGTGAAGAAATGGCATGAAGAAGGGGTTTGGGCTAGGGGCAAAAAAAATGTAGGTGAGTCACTAAGAGATAGATGCAGAAAACTAATGGAAAATATGGCTCTCTCACGAAATTTGTACAGATTCATTTCAGCATCCATTTCAATCTCTGATGATAAGGATGTTTCTCTCTCCCTGGTACTAGGAAGGCACTTTTCTCACGGGATGTGTTACGGCCTGTTTTTAAGTAAAAAGGGGAGATCAAACGGCCCTTCCTGCATCTGCTGTTTCTCACGTGCCTTCAGCTCAAAATAATCAATATAGCAAAGTGGCATATTTTGGGATGGCATGTCCTAAACTTCCACACCAGTGGAGAAACAGTTTCCCAGAGGGCACAGTACTGGAACTCTGCAACACTGACAATGTAGGATAAAGAAAGGGCTCTAGGTTAGCTGTCCTGAAAGTTTTGATGGAGGACAGAAGACACATTAAAAAGTTTTTGGCTCAAACAATTTCCTTGTTATTAGAGAGCCTCTTTAACAAGAGAGAAGTATTTCAAATGAGTGCTTGGCTCATGAGTACCAAGGAATTAGGCAGAGGATGGATGTTACCTACCTTGTTGGAGTGTCAAGCAGTATGAAATAGCCTTCATACTTACTTTTAGAGATTACTGAAACAGGGAACCCTTTGAAATACTAGAGAATAAATCCAGTAGATCTTTCTGCTGTAACTAGCATCTGCTCTGGCAGGCTAAGAAATAATATTAAATAAACTTATTTTGCCCAGGTTAATTCTGTTTCTGCTAGGAAGTGCATTATTTACAACCTGTACTCAATAAATGTATGTTTAGCACATTAATCAATGTTTAGATGCAATTCTTCTAGCAAAGTCACCTAGACAATACCTGATTCGTAAGCTTTTCTTCCTATGAAATCAAAATGCTTTTGAAGAAGCCAAACCTACATTAGATACATTATTTTTTTAAAAGCTCACATATACATTAGAATGTTTTCATAATACTATAAAGTTTAATTAAAACAAGACTGTAGTATAGAAAAAAAATGTGAAGGGTTTCAAAATGGACCAGAAAGATTACTGAGTATTCTGTCTAGTAGTGTCTCCAGGTTATCCTTGCTTTTCAGTGTTTTTGAACTATTTTACAACCCTATAAATTATAGAAAACTAATAATTATATAAAAAGTCAATTTTGTAACAATGAAAATTGTGTGCAATTGATTACTGCTCTGTGGAGATTGACCAGTTTTGCCAGTTTTGCATCTATTTAGCAAATTTCTTCAGCATTCCTGAGGTAGCATTCCTACAGTCACGTTCCCTTTAGTCCTCCCTTTGAGAATCTAAGGAAACATCTTACTGGTTTTCTTCTTGACTAAGTTGAATATAACTTTTGACACGTGGTCATTTTGTATCTATATGATTATACCCTCTTTTTAAAAAAAAAATAAAAGTTTTTTAACACTGTTATAAAAAACAAAGCAACCCAAAATCTCTTGAGAAACTTAGATAAATTAGAGAGCTAAATCCTACAGTACTCTTGCTTATCTAAATGGCTAATTTGTTGGAGTCATGATCTCTCCAAGAACTAACCCAGGAGTGTTTTCTAGCGGTAAATAATGAAGGTTTTTTTTTTTTTTTCCTTTTTCTTTTCATTCTTCCAAGAGAAGTTAATTGTTTCCTCAATAGTTTGTTTCTAAATGACTCTGGAAGTGAGTTCCTACAGCATCCCTCCCAGGCTGCTAGTAGCTTCTTTAATGCTCTTGAATCACTTCCTTCCAATCATTTGAACAATTTCTGCATTTACCTTGCACTTATTTTAGGGAATCCAACTTAAAAAAATACACTGCATGACATTGTTGTGTGCAGTATGGCCTTTTCTACTTAAAAACAGGCCATAACATATTCCATGAGAAAGGTTCCCTCCTAGTACCAGCGAGAGAGAAACCCATCTTTATCATCAGAGATGGGAATGGATGCTAAAATGAATCTGTACACATTTCCTGAGATAGCCATATTTTCCGTTAGTTTTCTGCATCTATCTCTTAGTGACTCACCCACAAAAACCCCTTCTTCATGCCATTTCTTCACATGCTTATCAATTATTTTTCTAAAAGGCATATAAGCCTTCTGCTCTTGTCACTTCTCTGGGTCTTCATTTTCTTGTGAGGACTCCCATGTATATGCACTATCCTAATAAAACTTGTATACTTTTCTCATGTTCATCCAAATTATTTCAGTTTAAGTCTTATACCCAGCTGGAGACCCTAAGAGGGCAGAGGAGAAACTTCCCATATACATGAGAGTTCTCACAAGAAAATGAAGAGTCATATTCTATGTCCCCTAGATTGTTCCCTAATAGGAATTTGCTTGGTTGTTTAAATATATCTAAAGCTTTACAGGTAAGACAAGAATTGCTAAATCAATTCCTTCAGTATGTTAGCTTTAGAGATGAAACATAGTTGTTTTTGTTTCTGCTTTTTATGGAGTTTTAAAACTGCTATTGTATTCCACTTAGTTGTGCTTGTTCAGAGTGACTACGATGATCTTTAATGCTTTATGACGTGGTGCATTATTTGTTAAATGAAATTCCAAATCTATTCCAAACAACTTCAAATCAGAGATGCCTGACTATCTGGAACACTAACAAATATCCCTGCCCTTGGCTAGTTAAATTTATAATGAATGAGACTGCCACCTCTTGGCAGAATACACTACATTTTCCTAAAATAAGATGTGTTTTTGCCTTAAATAGGCTCAAATAATTGAAGAAGATTTAAAACTGACAAGATTAAATGGGAGAAATAACAATGACTGCTGAAATGATAGACATATTTATTAGGCTGGTGTGAAAGTAACTGAGGCTTTTGCCACCAATTTAATGGCAAAACCACAATTACTCTTGCACCAACCTAATATTATATTTTGGTTGAGAGGTAGTGGACTTTGGCATCAGATAACCGTATGCACCCTCCATGTATCACCTCTATCGGTATAGACAAGTTTCCTAACAACTTTAAACATCAGATTCTTCATGTGTAAAATTAAGATTATGATATTAAATTAATGATGTTTTATGAGGATTAATTTATAGGCCCCGAAACTACTTTTTTGATATATTAATCAAAAATTCAGAGCTTGAAGTCTCTTATTAGGTGTCTTATTTATTCCATTGATTTCCAGTACCCAGATTAATGTCTTGTTCATAGTAGACAATGAATAGTATTTCTTGGCTGAATGATCTATTTTATTCCTGAAATTTTGTAAGAGGGCTAAGCACAATGTCATAATGACTGTGACATTGAAAGAGAGAAGGGCGCGAATAAGACAAAGTATATGTGAGAGAAGCAAACCAATAGGTGGAAATGGGGGGTTAATGTTCCTCAATTACCATCACAGTAATTTTACGCATCAGGAGGAGTATTTTCAGAGAGCAGATATCAACAAGGGTAAGAAGTAGGTGAAAAAGAAAGGAGGGAACGAAACACAAAGCATTTCTATTTTCTGGGTGAAATACTGAAATAGGCAGAAAACAAGTAATTAATAAATGCTTATAGACTGCAAGTGGAACAACCTTTGTGATGTCTAAATAAATTCATTGGGTAAATAAGCCATACTCATTAGAGCTGACACAGTTAACAACTACCTGAAAAGCCTTTTCCTGGGTTGGTCTCATAGTCAAAAACTGACCAGAACACAGGTAGGATTTTAAATAAAGTGTTAACAAATTAAAAGACAAAAAATGAAAAGGACTTAGAACATGGGAATAAAAACTATGTGTTATAAGAGAAAGTTGATTAAATGACAGATATTTAGCTTGAAAAAGAAAAGACCAGGGAAGATATAAGATAGATATCTCTAAATGCTTGAAGTTCTTGATGAATAAAAATTGAATATACTTATTCAATGAAACTCTTGAGGGTTAATTGAGACTCATGGATGCAAATTACAAACAGGTGAATTTTTAAGAAAAAACATTATCCGACACTGTAATAAACCACCTCAGGGCTCAGTGAGTTGCTTCTCATCAGAGTGATTTAAAGCAGAGGCTGGACAATCATATTTTAGGGATATCAGAGAGCTGGAATGAATACATTTCAAATTCATTTCCAATCCCAAATTTTCATGTTCTATTATTCCTTAGTTCCAGCCAGTGTTGTAATCCGGCAAATTTTCAGAGCTCCAGGATGGTTCTGCATGCATCAGAAAGCTCTGAGACACATTTATTAGGTCAATTTCCTCTACTTATTTCATGAAACAACAGAATTATGTGGCCCTAAACTATATTGCTCCCACTTGCTTTACTCTTTGTGGCAAAGATCAAATTGTCTATTAGCAATGCCTGGATCCTCACTAAGATCCTACTGTCATCGTTTCAAAACAGAGAAAGTCTTACCTTAATATGAAAAAGTAAGTTTTCCTCAGTCCACCCAGACCACAACCATTTTGTTTCTGTAGTTATTACTGGTTCTCCCAGAATCACTCAGCACATGGCTTAACTGCTTCTTGCCTGTTCCATATATATGATATTGTATCCAGAGTTTCTTCCTTCCAGTGGGTTCGTGGTCGAGCTGACTTCAAGAATGAAGCTGGGGATCGTCACTGTGAGTGTTACAGCTCTTAAGGATGGTGTGTCCGGAGTTTCTTCCTTCCAGTGGTTTTGTGGTCTCTCTTACTTCAAGAAGGAAGTCGCAGACCTTTGCAGTGAGCATTACAGCTCTTAAAGGTGTTGTGGACCCAAAGAGTGAGCAGCAGCAAGATTTATTGTGAAGAGCAAAAGAATAAAGCTTCCACAGCATGGAAGGAGACCCACAGATTGCCGCTGCTGGCTGGAGTGTCCAGCTTTTATTCCCTTATTTGTCCCTGCCCACATCCTGCTGATTGGTCCATTTTACAGAGTGCTGATTGGTCCATTTTACAAACCACTAACTAGCCACAGAGCGCTGCTTGGTGCGTTTTACAATACTAGCTACAGAGTGCTGACTGGTGCATTTTACAATCCTCTTGTAAGATAGAAAACTTCTCCAAGTCCCCACTCGACCCAGGAAGTCCAGCTGGCTTCACCTCTCAATATTTTTCAATTTTTACATTTAAACACAGTCCAGGCTACATCATAAAAGTTTCTGGGGTCCAGTAACAATGAAACATTACCAGATATTAACTGCTGGTGAATAATATGAAACAAATTTGTGGCAGTTGATAATATTCATAATGACAGGTGCAAGAGAGAACTCTGACCCTAGATATTTGAAGAAATTTAGTGTCAGACATTTCAATTTTCTAAATCTTAGCTTCTTTCTCTGTACTTTGGTATTGTTCTGGCTTTGCATTTCATCGTGGGTAATTTTGATGTTTAAATGAGCCAGTATATTTGAAATCTTCCTTTAAAGTATCAATTATTGCCAAAACATGAAGGATGTGGAAGATGATGATGATCTGGAATAGCAAGAAAGTTTACAAATGCATTTTGTAAAGTATATATACAATTTAACTCAACAATATGTATATGTTTAATATTATTGTTGCTTCTTTTGAGTTGGGCTTGTTGACAGGCTTACATTAGGAGAATTATATGCCAATCCTAGGCCAACTTCGCAAATTCACTTAGTTTTCTCGCCTGTATCAAGGAGAAATTTGACGTTACCTTATACAATTTTTATAAAAGTTAAGAAAATCAATGTGAAAGCATATAAGAAGCACTCAGAAAATGATTGTAAAACTTGAATCTGAAGATTTAGCAGCAATAGATATTATTTGCAGCAGTAGTTGCATTAAGTTCTTTAAAAACCCAAAGTTTTTTCACTTGATTGGAGGCAAGATAAATTGATGTTACCTTAACTATTCTTCTCTGACATCACTAGGATCCTAAGGTTTCTGCTACTGATGTTTCATTTAGCTGGATAGGTGACGAGATGACTTCTTAGAAGCACAGTTAGCTTACTAGGTAGTTTATTGTGTCAGCAGCTTTCAGAAGACAAAGAAGCTGTGTCTTACACATAGCCTCTTGTAGACAGAATACTATAACTCGTAACGTAAATCACTCTGCTCCTTCTCTCCCACTTCTACCTTTCAATGCACATTGATTTCAGAGAAGTCTCTGTCAAGCATCAGGCTTCAGAAAGAAATGGTAAAAGGCCATGTTAACAATGAAAATATTGGCAGGATGTAAGACTACACCCTATTGTACAGGTAGAGAGGGTGGCTGACCTCTTGCTCCCTCTACTTTACTTCTATAAAGACTACCACAGGTTGGCATGGGGAGAACTTTCAGTGCTAATAATAACTTAAGTATTATTCCCTGAAATGAGTAGATCCCTTGGACTTCTTCTATTTTATGAGGCAGGTAGCCAAAACAGGCAGCCTAGCTTGGTCTCCATTATATTTCCATTGCGTGTGTCTGGGCCCTAGTAGGAATGTAATTTTTATCGAATAAGTGAATGAATGAATGAATGAAATGACAGTGTTTTGTTTCAAAACAGATACTGCAAGAAGAAGAAATCCTGTTCCAAATGGGCTCCAATAGCTACTGTCTACCATCAAATCAATGTTATTGAGTGGAGCTTTTAAAGCACAAAAGAAAAGCATAGGACAGAAGCAAAATACAAATTGCAGCCCACAAAAAGAGAAATATCCCAAAGAATCAGCTAAAACTGTATACCTGAAAAATATTTTGTGTAAGAACAAAAGGGGATGATACATGGCTGATTTATGAAATTAAACAGATGTGAAGTGCGTGAAATCTATAATTGAAAAATACTTTTGATGAATAACATAATTACTAAATTAAAAATCAAGAAGAGAAATCCAAGTAAATATAGAAGACAAAATTGAGATATTTGCTGAGATCTCAGAAGATAAAAATAAAGTGTTATAATACAATATTTGGAAGACATTAATAGATACCGGAATTCTAGTTTCTCTGTATGAAGAATTGCCTGGTTTGGTGGGGGGCTGGGGGGAAAATATAGTTACTGAAATCACAGAGCACACTTAAAATTTTCCTGATAGGAAGATGTAAATATGCTGATCAAAAAAAAATCAAAGCTAGGTATATTGTTTTAATTTTATTTTAAATTCAAGAATAGAGAAAATTTAGTAGGATTTTGAGAAATTAAAAAAGTTATCTATGTAGAAGAAAAAGCTCTCTTAGCCTTTTCATATACCACATGAAAAACCAGAAGGCAATGCAAAGATATTGACAGTCTTGAGAAAAAAGAATTATAAATAACCCAAGAAGTCTATATTGATATAAATTGTCATCTATATGCAAATGTGCATGTGTGTGTGTTTTCAGAAATCCTGGGGGAAAACAAACCAGAAAAAAACAGTATCTTTAACAAATACTTTCTGATGGAAATACACACACACACATGCACACACACATACAAACACACACATGCAGAAATGTCTAAAAATGTGTTTAAAAATTCAAGATTAGGAAAGCAATGGTATAAAACAATTGATGATCCTCAATTAAGCCAATTGATCAAAATGCAATGATATACAACTAAATCTTCTAGAGATGTAACTCTTTAAAATTCAGGAGGTGAATGGAGAAGGAAGTCTCATTTCAACTTCTAGCTGCCCTGCAATGAGTGAGTTAGAAAGTACTCGTCCAGATTAATAAAGTAACTCTATTTTACATTTGGATTTTCATCCTTAATTATATGCTCACCTAATTTTACAATCCCACAGAGCATGAGGATTGAGTGGTGGCTCCCTTAGCCAATTAAAATGGGACTGTTTTCTTGGGAACATAAGCATGCTGTCATTATTGAGTCAAACTCCTCTCTATTTCATTCCAGTGTTAATAGAAAACCATCAATATTTTTTTCTAAAACAGAGTTTTAAACAATGTGTTTTCAAAATGTAGCCTTCTCAGCCTCCCTGAACCTAGGAATCTTGCTGAGACAAGGGCAATTTTGAAGGGTTGGAGACATTGTAAAAACTACATTGGCCCTGCCCTGGGAAGAGCTGGTTCACTAGAGGTTATAAAACTTAGCCCATCAACTATTCCAAATGTTTCGCATTCATGGCAACACCTTTCTAGGGTATAGATTATGAGATTTCAATCTTCTTCGGTTGTGTAAAGAAATCTCTCATTGCTTTCAAACAGGTAAATAAATAGGGAGAGGTACACTAATTTCAGAGTCCCAAGAAAGCAATTACTGCAAGGCTTCTGGCTTTTAACAGAATTGCTTTTTGTGTGGAAAAGAGAGATGGAGGCAGGGGAGAGAGAGAGAGGTGCTGGGTAGAGAATGACAAGTCTTATTGGTAAAGTTGTGTATATATACATATATATGTATATATTTTTAATTTACTATTAGACTATGCTTAGCAACAATCCAAAATAAATATTTTATTAAAATCTTTTTCCAAAGGTAAACTTATGTTTTATTTTTAAATTCGTTTTATTTTTCATATTTAATTTTTATGGGTATGTAAGTGTATATATTTATGAGATACATTGGATATTTTGATACAGGCATTAATGTGTTACAATTATATTAGGGTAAATAGGGTACCATCACCTCAAGCGTTTACTCTTTCTTTCTGTTACATTCCAATTATATTGTTTGTTATTATATTTTTAAATGCACTATATATATTAAATTTAAATGTATTTAAATTATTGTTGGCTATAATCACCCTGTTGTGCTATCAAATACTAAATCGTATTCATTCTGTTTTTGTACATATTAACTGTCCCCACTCTCCCACCCCATTACCCTTCCCAGCCTCTGGTAACCATCATTCTACTATCTCCATGAGTACAATCATTTTAACGTTTATATCCCACAAATGAATGAGAACATGTGAAGTTTATCTTTCCATGTCTGGCTTATTTCACTTAACATAATGTCCTCCAGTTCAATCCATGTTGTTGCAATGACAGGATCTCATTTTTTTTATGGCTGAATACTACTCCATTGTGTGTATATAAATGTGGTTTTTTCCATTAATCTGTTGATGAAAATTTAAATTGCTTCCAAATCTTGGTAGTCGGGAATAGTGCTGCAATAAACATAGGAGTGCAGATATCTCTTTAATATGCTGATTTATTTGGGACACATACATAGCAGTGGGATTGCTGGATCTATTGCTGTAATTCTACTTTTAGTTTCTTGAGGAACCTCCACATTGTTCTCCATAGTGGCTAGACTAATGTACATTTCCAACAAAAGTGTATGAGTCCAAAAGAGAAAAGCTGGAGGCATCACGCTACCTGACTTCAAACTATATTACAAGGCTACAGGAACCAAAACAGCATGGTACTGGTACCACAACAGACATAGATCAATGGAACAGAACACAGCCCTCAGAAATGATGCCACATATCTACAACTATCTGATCTTTGACAAACCTGACAAAAACAAGAAATGGGGAAAGGATTCCCTATTTAATAAATGGTGCTAGGAAAACTGGCTAGCCATATGTAGAAAGCTGAAATTGGATCCCTTCCTTGCACCTTATACAAAAATTAATTCAAGATGGATTAAAGACTTACATGTTAGACCTAAAACCATTAAAATCCTACAAGAAAACCTAGGCAATACCATTCAGGACATAGGCATGGGCAAAGACTTCATGTCTAAAATACCAAAAGTAATGGCAACAAAAGCCAAAATTGACAAATGGGATCTAATTAAACTAAAGAGCTTCTGCACAGCAAAAGAAACTACCATCAGAGTGAACAGGCAACCTACAGAATGGGAGAAAATTTTTGCAACCTACTCATCTGACAAAGGGCTAATATCCAGAATCTACAATGAACTCAAATAAATTTACAAGAAAAAAACAAACAGCCCCATCAAAAAGTGGGTGAAGGACATGAACAGACACTTCTCAAAAGAAGACATTTATGCAGCCAAAAGATACATGAAAAAATGCTCATCATCACTGGCCATCAGAGAAATGCAAATCAAAAGCACAGTGAGATACCATCTCACACCAGTTAGAATGGCCATCATTAAAAAGTCAGGAAACAACAGGTGCTGGAGAGGATGTGGAGAAATTGGAACACTTTTACACTGTTGGTGGGACTGTAAACTAGTTCAACCATCGTGGAAGTCAGTATGGTGATTCCTCAGGGATCTAGAACTAGAAATACCATTTGACCCAGCCATCCCATTACTGGGTATATACCCAAAGGACTATAAATCATGCTGCTATAAAGACACATGCACACGTATGTTTATTGCGGCACTATTCACAATAGCAAAGAGTTGGAACCAACCCAAATGTCCATCAATGATAGACTGGATTAAGAAAATGTGGCACATATACACCATGGAATACTATGCAGCCATAAAAAATGATGAGTTCATGTCCTTTGTAGGGACATTGGTGAAACTGGAAAACATCATTCTCAGTAAACTATCGCAAGGACAAAAAATCAAACACCACATGTTCTCACTCATAGGTGGGAATTGAACAATGAGAACTCATGGACACAGGAAGGGGAACATCACACTCCAGGGACTGTTGTGGGGTGGGGGGAGGGGGGAGGGACAGCAATAGGAGATATACCTAATGCTAAATGACGAGTTAATGGGTGCAGCAAAACAATGTGGCACATGGATACATATGTAACAAACCTGCACATTCTGCACATGTACCCTAAAACCTGAAGTATAATAATAAAAAATAAATAAATAAAAAATAAAAATAAATTTAAAAAAAGTGTATGAGTGTTCCCTTTTCTCCACATCCTTGTCAGCACTTGTTATTGCCTGTCTTTTGGATAAAAGCCATTTTAACTGGGATGAGATGATATCTCTTTGTAGTTTTGATTTGCATTTCTCTGATGATCTATCATGTTGAGCATCTTTTCATATATCTCTTCAACATTTGTATGTCTTCTTTTGAGAAATATCTCCTCAGATCTTTTGCCCATTTCTAATGAGACTACTAGATTTTTTGGAGTTGTTTAAGCTCCTTATATATTCAAATTAGTAGTCCCTTTTTAGATATGTAGTTTGCAAAATGTTCGCTCATTCCATGAGATATCTCTTCACTTTGTTGATTGTTAACCTACAGTGCAGAAGCTTTTTAAATTGATGTGATTCCATTTGTCCATTTTTGCTTTGGTTGCTTGTGCTTATGGGGATTATTCAAGAACTCTTTTCCCAGATCAATGTCCTAGAGTGTTTCTCTAAAATTTTCTTTTATTAATTTCATAGTTTCAGGTCTTAAACCTAAGCCTTTAATCCATTTTGTGTTGACTTTTATGCATGGTGAGAGATATGGTCTAGTTTGATTCTTCTGAATATGAATATCCACTTTTCCCAGCATCATTTATTAAAGAGACTGTCCTTTCCCAATGTATGTTCTTGACACCTTTGTGGAAAACAAGTTCACTGTAAATGTATGGATTTGTTTCTAGGTTCTCTATTCTGTTTCATTGGTCTATGTGTCTATTTTTATGCCAATGTCATGCTGATTTGGTTACTATAGCTCTGTAATATAATTTGAAGTTAGGTAATGTGATTCCTCCAGTTTTATTCTTTTTGCTTGGGATGTGTTGGCTCTTCCAGGTCTTCTGTGCTCTGTATACATTTTAAGATTTTTTGTTTTCATTTCTGTGAAGAATGTCGTTGGGATTTTAAGTGGTATTGCATTGAATCTGTAGACTGCTTTGGGTAGTATGGATATTTTAACAACATTCATTCTTAGAATCCATGTACATGGAATACCTTTCCATTTTTTGTGTGTCCTCTTCAATTTCTTGCACCAATGTTTATAGTTTTCATTGTAGAGATTTTTCACTTTGGTTAAATTTATTCCTAGGTATTTTATTTGTAGCTATCGTAAATAAGATTACTTTGTTGATTTCTTCTTTAGATTGTTCATTGTTGCCATATAGAAATGCTACTGATTTTTGCATGTTTATTTTAATATCCTGCCATTTTACTGAATTTGTTTATCAGTTCTATTAGTTTTTTGGTAGGATTTTTAGGATTTTTCAAACATAAGATTATATCATCTGCAAACAAAGATAATTTGACCTTTTCTTTTCCAATTTGTATGCCCTTTATTTATTTTTCTTGTCAGTTTGCTCTGTCTAGGACTTCCAGTACTATGTTGAGTAACAGTGGTAAAAGTAGGTATTCTTGACTTGTTCCAAATCTTAGGGAAAAAGCTTTATGTTTTTCTCCATTCACTATGACATTAGCTGTAGTTTCGTCCTATATCACTATTGTGTTGAGATATGTACCATCTACATCCAGTTTTTTTGAGGGTTTTTATCATGAAGAGATGTAGAATTTTATCAAATGATTTTTGTGCATCAATTTAAATGATCATATGGGTTTTTTTCTTCATTCTGTTGATATGATGCATCACATTAATTAATTTGCATATTTTGAACTATCCTTGCCTCCCTGGCATAAATCCACTTGATCATAATGAATGATCTTTGTAATGTGTTGTTGAACTCAGTTTGCTAGTATTGTGTTGAGAATTTTTGCTTCAATGTTCATCAGGGATATTGGCCTATAGTTTTCTATTTTTGGTGTGGCTTTTTGTGGTTTTGGTCTATCTCCCTGCTGAGCTACCTGGAGCTGGGGGAGAAGTGACACAAGAACCCGTATGGCCACTGTGCTGGGTCAGACTTGAAGTCAGCACAGCTCTGGGTCTTGCTGAAGGCCCCTGGTGGCCACTGCCTGACTACTGCTGATGTTCACTCAAGGCCCAAAGGCTCTACATTCAGCAAGTGGCAAATCCAGCCAGGCTTTGTCCTTCCCATCAGGGTAACAAGCTCCTCACTCCGTCCCCCTAGACCAGAGCATGTCCACAAATGTCTGACAGTTGAATTCTTTCCACCATGCATTTCTTTCTGCTGGGACAGGCAGCACTGAGTTCCAATTCAAAGCCCCAGTCACCATGCTCACCCTCCCTGAAGCACACAGATTCCTTCTTCGCATCAGAGTGCTACTACCAGGGGAAGAGGGAGGGGTGGTGTTGACAATATAAGAATGTGTTTCCTACCCTCTTCAATTCCTCTTTTCCTGCTAGAATGTTAAAACCTTGTGCTATGATTTCTTACTTGATTTTTAGTTAGTTCTTAAGAGGGTGCTTTCTTTGGTGGATAGTTATTAAATTTGGTGGATAGTTATTAAATTTGGTATTGGGTGAGGTTGGGGGGGACAATTGTTACAGGGTTCTATTTGGACATCTTGCTCTGCCTCCTCTTCCACAAACTTGTCTATGGTTTGTTTCTGTTGCTGTTCTATAGTAGAAGCTGGAATTCATTTTTGATATTCACATTTAAGTCAAAGATCCACTTTTAAATGTATTTTAAAATTGACAACTAAAATCTCTATGTATTTGTGGTGTGTAATGTTCTCTTTAAAAATATGTACACATTGTGGAAAGGCTAAATTAAGCTAGCTAACATATGCGTCACCTCGCATACATATCAATTTTTTTGTAATGAGAAAACTTAAAATCTACTCTCTTAGCTGTTTTCAAGTATACAATATATTGTCATTAACTATACTCACCATGTTTTACAATAGATCTTTTGAACTTATTCCTACTGTCCAACTGAAATATTGTACCTTTTGACCAACAGCTCTTCAATTCCCAATTTAGTCCCTAGTAGGAACCAGTGTACTCTCTGGTTCTGAGTTTGACTTTATTTAGGTTCCACATATAAATGAATTCATATGGTGTTTGTCTTTCTGTGTCTGGCTTATTTTACTCAACATAATGTCCTCCAGGTTCATCTATGTTATTCCAAATGATAAGATTTCCCAAAATTTTAAAGGCCGAATAATATTTTATTGTTTATATATACTTTTCTTTTCTTTATACATTGATCTATTATGGACATTTAGACTGATTTCATAGTTTGGCTATTGTAAATAATGCTGCAATGAACATGATAATATAGATATCTCTTTGACTTACTGATTTTATTTCCTTTGGATATGTACCCAGTAGTGGGATTGCTGTATTATACAGTAGTTCTATTTTAATTTTTGGAGAAACCTCCATACTCTTTTCCATAAAGCTGAGTTTCATTTAACACTATGGCAACCAAAATTTACTTAAGAGAATACACTTGTACGTGTGCACACGAGCACATACACACACACACACACACAAACCTGAATAAATAATTACAATGCATTTCATATACTTAATCCTGTTAGTTTCAAATGTGGACTTTGAAAATTGTTTATAAGTCTTCTCATAAACTAGAAGGCTACAGCCATCCAATTCTGTCTGTTAGCATCTGCTAGATTTAGTATAGCCAAGAAATGCTGAGCTCCATGGCAAATGACATTGAAATTCTTCAACCTTTGAGACAACTGGCAGAAGAGCTCAACTTCTTTAATCTGATGAGGACTTATCACCATACTCTGAGAGAGGAGACCTTTCTTCCTTCCATAAGTTCAAACTAGATCTGTCTTTTAAGGTCCATATCATGTGCATCTTCCTTATGAAGCTCTCTCCTGCTCCTCTATCACACATGGATTTCTACATTCTTTTATCGCTTAGTTGTGGGTATTATTAGACTGATATACTTTAACAAGCAACTGACATCCCATTAACTCGGAAGGGTTAGCCTGGTACCCTAGATTTGAATTTAATTTCTCCCATTTTTATTTGTGATCTTGGGCAAACAACTAAGGATTTCTTTCTTTTCTTTTCTTTTTTTTCTCTTATTTCAGTGTTCTTCTTTGAAATATATATGTATTTATGTGTATAAATTGCATTGAGCCCAGTATCTGCTCAAGAAAGTGCAGGCTCCTATCTCCATTTTCTATTCTTCTTTATCTTTCCTTTATCCTCAATAAAATAGATGATAATTTATATATTTTAGAGCTGGGTGAATTGGGTTATTGATAGATATTTAAAACACATTTTCAGATTAAAATCGGAATGAATAAAAGATAAATGGCATTTTTAGAACAATGAATCTTTCAAAAAAGGAACTAAGAAAGAATAATTGTACTGTTTTCACACTAGTTTTTGTAAAATAGAAAAAAGAATAGAAAAACGAATGGTTTTTCTGAAGTAGTATTGTAACAATTGTGCCAAGAAGGAAATATGTCATAGAAAACTGTAGCTTCTTTTCTCACTCTGCCAAGCTAATGCCATGTATTAAATGCATGACTACAATCTAATTTAAACTTGTGGTCAAGGGAAATCAATAGAGCTAAGAGTACATTTTGCAATTTTAAAGAATTAAGGTACCTCTAGAGCTTTTTAGTACTATTTCTCCTTTTTATAAATTGCCACTTTTATATAAAATCTGAAATGGAGACTTCTCTTAGAACTAGAATCGTATCTCCCCCATAGAGCACCTTGTTTTTGGTTTCTTTTGTTTGCTTGTTTGTTTTTGACACAGAGTCTCTTTCTGTCATCCAGGCTTGAGTGCAGTGTCCCTATCTCAGCTCACTGTAACCTCTGCCTTCTGGGTTCTAGCAATTCTCCCACCTCAGGCTCCCAAGTAGCTGGGATGACAGGTGTGCACCACCACGCCCAGCTAATTTGGTGTGTGTGTGTGTGTGTGTGTGTTTAGAGACAGGGTTTTGCCATATGCTGACCAGGCTGGTTTCGAACTCCTGACCTCAGGTGATTCACCTGCCTCAGCCTCCCAAAGTTCTGGGGTTCCAGGCATAAGCTACCATATCTGGCCAGAGTACCCTGCTTTTAGGGAACAAATAATTTGCTAAATGTTTCTAGTGAGAGGAGAGACCCTGAAGGAGTTTGCTCAAATAATGATGGATGGTTACTGAACTGCCTCTTTAAGGAGGTGACTGGTTAACTATAGGGCTTTAGCCTTGCTGAGCTGGGTATGCCACCAGGGACCAGAGCAGACCTGCTTGAAGCAATAAAGGAAGTTTATTGGCTATATGGGAGAAGAGCTGGCATGGAAAGTAAACAATTGTGGCTGAGGACAAAAATATTATAGAGTGAACACACATATCAGATCTGTATTTTTAGTAAGTGGTCAGAAACATAACATATGAGTCTCTTAGGTAACCTCTATATTAACAAAGCTTGGTTTGGCCTCTGTCAGGCAGTCAATCATGGAGGGTTTTGATACTTATATCCAAAGTTGTCCCCTGATATAGGAGAATTATGACCATTGCAGTCTCCTTTACGTCTCTGTTTTTCAGGGATATGACAAAGTGCTACAACTTCAAGGTCAGTGCAGGCAAAAGCAGAAGCTGGCAATGAGAGGAGACCCAATGCTAACAACAGGGTGTCCAGGTCCACAGGAAAAATACAACACAGAAAACTCTATATAGAGTATCTTCTAATGATAATCCTCCTGATACTCTTACCTGCTTTTCTGTCTTTTTTTTTTCTTGTAGGAGATATATCTTCCTTATATTATTACACTACAACTAAGGAAGCTATTGATGATTATTACAATTGCTGTTATAAAACTATTACTTACCGTTTGCTGGATACTGTTTTAAATATTCTCCATGTGTTCGGATGGTTCATCCTTACCATTCTTTATGCCATTCTGGGCATCCTCACATGGGGTTTGGTGTTACACTAGGACATATTCTTTACTCCTTCCCTTACCAGAAAATCTATGGAACAAAAACAAGAGCAACCCAGGAATACATTTCCCAAAGATAGAGTTGTTCACTAAGGACTAATAATCCACAAAAGGGTTCAGCAGAAACATCTGAGTGAGGCTTTGCATCTCAGGTCCTGCAGATTTAGCTGTCAAGATGGTAAGCAGATTTCCTTAATACAACTGAGGAAATTTATAACCAGAAACTTAGTGTTTCCAATGGAAATGTTAGGCAACAGAAAGTAAACTATAAAACCAAACCTTTGTTTTATATTTATAGCTGTGGCATAACTATAATTCTACAAAGAGACACCAAGTAAAATTATAAAAAACAAATGTAACATGAATGAGAACATTCTCGACTTCAAAATTTGGTCCATAATTTTTCCATCTTCAAGGCTTTTAAATTATTCATTCATTGAGTACTTTCTAAAACTTTGCAATATACTCAAAACAAAACAGTTGAAAGTGTTCTAGGGGAAAGGGGTAGCCAAATAGAATCTGACTCTGTTTGAATTTCCTCAAAGATGTAGTGGTTTTTAAACAAAATGTAAAGAACATCTCTGTCCTAGGATAAGCTTTACTTAATTTGTCCTGGTAGAAAGAAGCAAGACATTGTAAAGATGTAAGAACACAGGATGAAAAGGATATATATAGAGAAGGAATAATTTAAAACTTGCTATGTAATAACAATAAATAATATTTGTTTTGTATTTATTACATGACAGGGACAATACACTGAATCAGCTTATGGTCTGAATGGAAACAAATTCCTCAGTGTAGGCCATAGGAAACATTGTTCATCTCCTATAAGTCAGAAGAGCCTTTCAAAGTTAATTCACGTGGTTAGTATTTTCCAGACTCAGAGAGCATCTGACCTATTTTTGGAAATATATCATTGGTCATCTAATATAAAACTGGCAGTATCCACCTTAAAATTCAACTAAAAACGAATGGATAAGAGTCACATTTAGGAACTCATGATTATTCAATAGAAAATTGTCTCTGCCTCCAGATCCAGTATTTTTGTTGGCATCTATTATCCTTCAATCGTTGAGTGTCATCATTTAAAAGAGCCTGGTTTTCATGCTCAAACAGATTGTGAATATATAATATCAAGAGGTAATACTAACTTTACTAGGTCAGTTTTATAGAGCTATACAATATCTCCTGATGGTTAATTTTATTGCTTGGTGAGGTCTATGGTTTACTCTAACATGATAATCCTACAGAAAATGTTATTAAAATTGACCCAGCTCATCCAATGATATTCTTGGTGACGATAAATAGGTCAGCTAAGATGCCTGCAATACAGTTAAGATTTAAGAAGGCATAATAGAATCACCCCACCTCTACCATACACACACACACACATAAGAAGCAGTCTTCGGCGGGCGCAGTGGCTCACCCTTGTAATCCCAGCACTTTGGGAGGCTGAGGCGGGCGGATCACGAGGTCAGAAGATCGAGACCACGGTGAAACCCCGTCTCTACTAAAAATAAAAAATAAAAAAAAAATTAGCCGGGCGTGGTGGCGGGTGCCTGTAGTCCCAGCTACTCGGAGAGGCTGAGGCAGGAGAATGGCGTGAACCCGGGAGGCGGAGCTTGCAGTGAGCCGAGATTGCGCCACTGCACTCCAGCCTGGGCAACAGAGCGAGACTCCGTCACAAAAAAAAAGAAGCAGTCTTCAATAATTGCATTTTTTTCCATAAGACTGTTTTGTAAATAATTTCATACACAGTGCAGTTTTAAAGGATGGGAAATAACTAAGTACATTCATACGAATTGGTCCCCTTTTTGATTCATGAATTAAACTGTGTTAGATAGCTTTTTTATGCCCTCCAGATCATCTTTTCTTATTAAATAGCCTTCTCTCTGTCTCCAAGAGCCTGACCTTTATGGATTCCTTGCTTCTTTCACTGGGTTGACAACTGGAAAGATGGAAAGAGAGAGAGGATGTTCAAGGTATTTATTCTCCCAGCTCTGGTTTCTCCTTGGCCTAGCTGCATTCCTCAACAAAAGGTCAAATCTCCTCTCCAGGTGGCGGTCTCCATATGACTGTCTTAAGGAATTTTTATAATTGCTGTGTCCACTCACCCCTTCAGGAGTGCAAACAGTCCCGGAGATCACCCTTCCACATCTTTGCAAAGAGTCCCTTTATTTAACTCCCTTGAGTTATCCTAATTGGAAAGTGCCATCTGTTTCCTGCTGACATCCTGACTAACATGCACATGACCAGATCTCAAAAATTAGTAGCATCATGTCACTCCTGATGATTGAATAGCTTGGTTTGAACAGTTCAGAAATTAATTGCAAGAGCCTCCTGCTATTGACAAGTCACAGCCAGTGCAGCAAAGCTCTTCTAGGGTGGATTGATCTTCCAGTTTGATACTATCACCATGTTTCCTTTATTCTGGTTTTCTAAAAGAAGCCATTCAGCTTCCATTTGAGATAATCATTGTAGCTAAAAAGTAGAACAAACTGTGCTTCTTTTAGATATTCAATAATTAGAGATTGTGTGAGGCAAAGATGACCAGATAGGACAAGTGAAACACTGAAGAAAAAGCTTCAGCAGCAGCTTCGGTCCATAGAAAAGTACTAAACAGCTGGTCAACCTATCTAACTAAAAATACCAGGATGTGTCCTACTTTAATTGATATCCTTCCTTTAAAACGAAAAGAATTGGGAAGCTCTACTTCATGACTTCTTAGACCATCCACAGGCCTAAAACATGAATCCTCACAATTTAACTTAGCTTCTTTCTCTTCTTTCTTCAGGATTCAGTTTTGATGTCTCTATTTTTGAAAAACTAAGGCAGATTTTCACAATATTGGGATATGTGCTATTTTCTGTGTTCCTTTAATATCTTGCTTTTATTCCAATGTATCATGCATTTAAAATTCTCTAAATATTTCCAATGTAAACAAAAGCTAGAAAATTTTTGTAATTTTTTAGTGTTCTCTAAAACAGAAGATTTTATAATAATTCTACATTCAAATTTACATTTAGTTAGTATGAAAGCCTTCTATAGGTACCCCACAGAGAAAAAAATACAGTTTTATCATTAAAGTAGAATAATTGTATCTGAAATGATAACAGCTTAATAAATACTAACTGAATGATTAAAATATAAATAAATATCATTATTAAACTAAAATTTACCAATCACATCTATAGGCCTAACTTTATACATATATTTGTTTCATTTGACTTATAGAAATTTTCAAAATAAGCATTATTGTTTCAGTTTCACTGATTAGGAATTTAATATTAACAAATCTAATAATTCTATTCAAGGCACAATATTGGGAGTCATAGTACCAAGGTTTGAAACTATTGTCTACCTAAGTTCAGAACCTGTGCTCTTCCTGCTATTCACACTGCCCCTAGAGCACTAGAAATGGGCCGTAGACTGGAGAAGTCCTGGCATCTATCATAAACAATAGATGCAAGTAAATGCTTTCCAAAAGACAGATTTCTTACTACTTAATGATCTGGTGAATTAAGAGGTCAGAACTCAGAAGTCTAGAAATAAGAATAATAATAAAAAACAGCTAACTGCCTCTCATCACCTTACCATTTCAATAATGTTAGGTTCTTTTTTGGAATTCAGCTTGGTCACAGGTAGAAAAAATTAATAGAACTAACGGCAATGATCAATTCTACCTGTATTCTTTTAGTTGAGTATAGTGTAGAAGATTGAGGTTTAAAGGAAGAAAGTTGGATTAATCTTAATGTGCCTTCATTCACCTGAGCAGAAACATCTCTTTTTTCCACAATCCAGAGTATGGAAGAAGCCATCCATCTGGGCAATGTTCTAGTGCAGTGGAGTTATTTCATAGGATGGGAAATGAGTGACAGCAAGAAAGGGTTTCTGCAAGGCCCTAAGCTGACACTATTCAGCTGGAAAATCTGCAGAAGAGGTTGTGTTAAACTTGTTTCTGAAAGCAGTTAAACAGGTTATAAGACAGAATACTGCAATCCCCTTTGAAGTAAATGAGCCCAAACTTTCTAAATATGCATGATGTCTGAGTTGGTCCTAGATACAGCTGGTTAGAAAATTTCTTGGTAATCTTCAGCTGGTTGCCCAGAAGGAGTTAAGGAACTAGAAATTATTGCTGAAGTAGAACAGCATTTGTGTATCTGCTGAAAAAATATAGCACTAAGAAGAACCAGCAATAGAAGCTAAATTTATTTTAGAGGTATACCTTCTGGCTGAGACTAACTCTTGCAATAGACAGAGATCAAAAGACGATGCAGTAAGAGACGTGGCAAAGAAATTGTAGACCGAAACATTGGTTGAACAGTGTGGTTTATATAACTTGAAGATGATAGCAAATATAAATGCTGATTTTATTTTATTAGAAATTATCTTTTCAAGTGACAGATGTATGTCAATTATATGCTAGGTAAACCTTTTTTGCCATTACATTTGTCTTTTGAAAAAGCTTTAAGGTCAGCAATTACTGGATTTGAAGATGCCGTCAAGTTTCTTGAAAATATAACACAGTGCATGATTTGCAGGGATTTTGTATTATTTATTCAAGACAGTGAATTTAATAAATTTCCTGGAAATCATAACGCTATGTGAGCTCTGCGAGATTAAGAATCATGTATCACTAGTCTCTCCTCAGAACTCGTTGAACACAATGTTCAACACAATGTTGGACATGTAGAAAGTCTGCTTAATTATAGCATACAGGATTAAAATGCCTGATATATCACAAAAACAGGGTGGGTTGATTATTTCTTTTTTGACTTTTAGCTAGTCCTAGGGCTAAAATTCTTAAGGACCCATTCATCAGCAGTGTCAAAAGACCTGGAGGAAAATACATTAGTTCTCTTAAACTTCATTTGTTTCTGTACAACCTTCACATTTTTTTTTGTATGGGTCATCAATATTGCAACTAGTCAACACTAGCTGACTTATAATGCAGTGCTTACAATATTCTAGTCACAGTTTTGAGCATTTATTTATATTAACAAATTTAATCCTCCAATAATCCTGTGGGTAAATACCATGCTTATCTGGTCTATATAGCGGAGTTAAGAAGTTAAGAAACTTGTTTAAGTGGTAGAGTCAGAATTTATACTGGATTCTTACTAGATTTTAAGATCTTAAATATCATATAATACTACTTCTCAATGTTGTCAAATTTTATCAAATATTTTTCTTAAACTCACTGTGCACATATTTTTTTTTCCAGAAAAACTTCATTCACTGTGCTTATATATACACTAGTTACACATCTTCTTATTACTTCTTAAAGTAAAATATTTATTAAAGCACGTTTTAAAAATTCTGTCTAAAAATAAACTCACATAGAACTAATGAAACATGTACCATATTTTAGAGTCATTTGCTTGGTAGAAAACATGGATTTCTGAATCACAAGAGCTTTTGATTCTAGACCAGGGATCACAAGCACAGGGACATGCATCAGAGAGTGGGTTTGCCCATTCCTTAAAGTGCCATTGGCAGACACCAAGTAATCCTCTACAGTTCTCCTTCCCACTGAACACAGGTGAGGCTGCAGATTATTTCTTAATTCATATTTCTGGGAAATTATCACACACACAACAAAATTCATATGAAAGGTGAAACAAAATTATCTGTATTTTAGACCCAGTTCTGTTATAAATCATTATGTTACTTTAAGCCAGATTTTCAATTCTAATATGCATCAGTTTCTCCTGCTGTATAACTCGAGGTTTCGTTAGGTTTACGATCAATTCGAGTTGTAGAAATTTGTTCTGTGACATTTTAGTTAATGGTCAGTCAAGTGCGGCCGTAAGAGTAAACAAAGAAGAGACTTAGAAAAATAAAGTTTATTATGTAACCACAGGTCCTAGAGAGATAGAGTCACTGCACACCAAGAAAAAGCCATGAGAGGAACACCTATGGAGTTGGTTCAACTAAGCAAGTAGAGAGCCTAAAGAAATAGAGGACCTGTGGGCAATTGCCATTATTAGGGGTCAGTGTGGCGGACATATGAAAAGGCATGAGACTACATTGGGGTTTTTGAATATTACTAGGTCATAACCAGGGAAGGGCAGGAAGGGAAACTTGTGGCAGGAGCCATCATTATCATAGTGGGGAAGGGTGTTCCCAGCCTGTTTGTGTAGATGTTGAGGCTATAGAAAAGAAAAATGAACTTCAATAAAATTTATAATATAAATCCATAATGTTATCACTTTATTTCTCTGCCCCTTCTGTGTACTTATTTCCAATTTTTACCACAAATTCTTTATTTTTATTTTTATTTTACTTTAAGTTCTGGGATACATGTGCAGAACATGCAGGTTTGTTACATAGGTATACCTGTGCCACAGTGGTTTGTTGCACCTATCAACACATCATCTAGGTTTTAAGCCCGGCATGCATTAGGTATCTGTCCTAATGCTCTCCCTCCCCTTTTCCCCCACCCCCAACAGGCCCCAGTGTGTGATGCTCCCCTCCCTGTGTCCATGTATTCTCATTGTTCAGCTCCCACTTATGAGTGAGAATGTGGTTTCACCGCAAATTCTTAAAAGAAGCTGGATGCCATAAACATTACCACACAATCTATAATAATAGAAAGAGCCTTCAATAATCCACTTTCAATAAAGGATAGAACAACGAGATGGAAAATTAATAAAGAAGCAGAGAACTTAAACAACACTTCCAACCAAACGGACCTAACAGACATAAACAGAACTCCCCAACCAGTGACAGCAGAATACACATTTTTCTCGAGTGTACATGGAACATTCTTCAGGAGACATCACATATTAGGTCATAAAATAAGTTCTGATAGATTTTAAAAGATTGAAAATTATACAAAGTGTCTTTTCTGTTTGCAAAAGAATGAAACTAGAGATCAATAACAGAAAAAATTTAAAACTACAGAAATATGTGAAAATTAAAAAACACACTTTTAAAGAACCATTGCGTCAAAGAAGAGATCACAAGGGAAATTAGAAGATATCTTCGGACAAATGAAAATGAAAACATCATTTTCTAAAATTTATGAGATGCAGCAAAAGCAGTGGTAGGTGGGAAATTTATAGCTATAAACTCTTACATTAAAAAAGGAAATATTTCATATCTACTTTAAGAAACTACAAAATGTTTACAGCTTAAGGAACTAGAAAAGAACGAACTGCACCCAGAGACAGTAGAAAGACAGAAATAAGGATGAGAGCAGAGATAAACACAATAGAGAACAGACCAAACACAGAGAAAATCGATGAAACCAAGAGTCAGTTCTTTGAGTGGCTAAACAAAATGGACAAACTTTTAGCTAGGTTAACTTAAAAATTTAAAAAGAGAGAGAGAGAAAAGATTAATATAACTAAAATCTGAAGTGAAAAAGGGGAGATAACTATAGATTTTACAGGCAAACTTGGGTTTTACGACCCAACTTTGTCTCTTTGCAATTGGTGGTGCTTCCTTTCTCAGCATTCTAGAAACGAATGTTATCCATTTAAAACATTTCTGAGAAAGCAGTAACTTTTCCAAAATAGTTACCTATGAATGTCCTGAAGAATCACTTTATCTTGTTTATGTAAGTATTATAAAAATTATCTGGGGTTTTAGGCTGCACTCCTGTTCCACTCAAGAGAAAAAATAATCTGATATCTCCAGACATGTGTCAGTCATAGCTCTTGACACTCTTTCTCTTGTTTAGAAACTTTAAATTAAACAAACAAAACAAAACAAAGTCATAAATATAATTTGATAGATCATACTGTACGATGCATTCATGATGCATACAGTATGCATCATGACGACACATACTGAGCTACCTATAGCTGAGTTAATGTGGTTGATGGAGTTTTGACTAACACGTTAGAAAGCTTTATTTATCATCCTGCTATAAACTGTGAAATAGTTTTCAGAATTTGGTGAATCCAGCTTTATGGTTTATAATTTATTACCATAATATTGGGTGGGGGAGACTACCTTAAGCCATTTGAGTCCCTAGAAAATGTCCCTTAAGCAAAAAAAAAAAAAAGAACCTGATGATTTCTGTGACTGTAATTTGCATAGGCCAAAAATATGTATGTTTAAAACCCAGAAAGGAAGGAATTATTGAACACTTTCAGGTCTACATTTTGTTACCTTTACATTTTGACCATTTGTGCATTAAAATGTATCCTTAATCAGTAGTGCTCATATCTATAGAAGGAGATGAAAGGGGAAAATGCACTTGCACTTGCAGTTTGCAGCCCCACAGTTAAAATAAGCTATTGATTAGAATTGCTTCTTTGACAGCTGAGAACAATTATAATTGCATGAGTTTTTAACTATGAAATATTTGCTAGTGAAACATTATATAATATTTAAAATGCACAAATTTTCTTATAGTTAATACTTGTTTTGGTTAACATTGCCTAATGCCAGCACCAGGGAAGAGCAATTAGCAAACTTCCTTTAGGGTTCAGTTTTCCTTTCTGGTGAAAAATAAGTTTTTTAATATATTACATCTATTTATTGATCAATTATGATGGTCTGTACCTGCAGTATTATTTTAGTAGTAAAGATCCAGATTCAGGCTGTGTTTCTTATGCTGATGCCTACAATGCAGGGTAGGGCTTGGCTTATATTCACTCTTCATACAGGGAGAAAATCAGATAGTGCTAGATTTGAATTCTCACTCAGGTACTTAATAACTGCATAATCTTGGTCCAGTCACTTAAACTGTCTGTCTCCATCCATAAGATGAGAATAATAAAGCCCACTTTATAAGATTGTTATAAAGACTAAATGACAACATATATCTAATGTTTATAGCATAGTGTCTGACACATTACTAGTGTTCACTAAAATATGGCTGCTACTATTATTGTCATTTTTTTCACCACAGAGGCATAAATAACTTAATAGATAAAGTCACTAATAGTCACAATTTTGGATATCACCTACAGAATGAATATTATATCCCTCTATTGATGAATTCTATAAAGAACATCACTAGAAAGAAAACATAATAGAAGATTTCTGAGCCTCAGATTCCTCAATACGCTGCTCTGATTTGAATAGCAGTAGGCATTGGTTCCTCACAGCATGTCACTTTGTATCATTATATGCTCATGAAAAAAAAGTGATACACTTCATAAAGTCCACTTTGAAGAAGGAAAAAAATAAGAAATCAAATGGCTCTTTGCTGTCCCTACAATTTTAATGTGACAAAAGAAAGATGCTACTGAGGAACATGACTAACTTCAAAAATACAAATAAGCATAGAACTAATCTTATTGATTTAATTATTAATTCCTTTTGAGATGAATGCTTTTGTTACACATTTTTAAGTTTTATTACATCTTTTATGTTGGATTATTTTATGTTGTATTTTTAGTTGTCATAATGAAACTTCCTGTCATAATACAGCATAAGGAAAAGGGACATTTTGGTGGGTGTTTCAGAAGTAAATCATAAATGACAGAAGAAAACAACTTGGTAGTTCACTATATCAATCAATGGAAGTATCCGAAATTATCTTATAGTTTCTTTATTTGAAAACATATGAATGTAAACAGTTTTGTCAAGAACTATTTATGAATGCCAATAAATACAAAAACTCTGTCCAAAGATCTTCATTCACCTTAAGACTTAAGAAATGATTTCAGATATTTTTGACTGAAAAAGAAATGAAAAATGAAAGCATGGATTTTGAGAAATTTTTTTGATATTTCTTTTTTTCTTTGGAAAAAAAATGTTAACATTAATAGCATGTTCTATCAACTCTTTCTAAAACTGCTTGGAAATATCGTAGCTTGGGAATTATAAATATGAGGACTCACTAATCACATAAAGTAAAATTGTTTTTTATTAATACTAACAGAGTTTTATTTACTTGGAAATACTTGCAGAAATTTTACAGAAGAGAAAATTAGAGAAAAATATGGGTAGCTAAGACGTATATTTAAAAATGTATAATTAACTACTTAAAAATGAGACTTTATGTCAGAAAATACATGACTTTCTTTAGAATATATTAGCTTGTCTTGGAGGTATGACTCAGAGGTGTAAAAATAATAATAAAAATACGAGCTTAATAGTAACTATCTACTTTTCACTGGGATGTACAAAGCTGCAAGAGACTATAGGTCCCATTTTAATAAAAAGAGCAAGCTAAAGAAGCTACAAAGACAACATTAAAACAAAGAAAGCAAATAAAACAAAACATCAGAGAGCTGAAGATGAAAACAAAACAACATCGGAAATGTATGAACTCCACTTCAGAAAGTGATGGACCCTTTCGAAGGCAGAAGAGCCTCCCAGCTGCTTTGATTTCTGGTGAAGAGAGAGGAGGAGAAGAAATCTTCCTGAGAAGGGCAGAAGGAGGAATCAGCTGAACCTTTAATACAGTTTTAATGGGCATTTGTGGGCTGGTTTGATAGATGAGAATACTGAGGAACCTCAGTCACAAATTCAGTTGCATTCTTCTACTAATGTTTCTTCTACTAGTCCTTCCTTAATCAAAAGCTGAGATAGGACACGAGAATTAAGGGGAATCCCATCCCTGAGGTGCCGTCCCCATTGCAAGGCAGTGGCTTACTTTATTTAGCTGAGCAGGGCAGGACAGCCAGAGAACAATTACCTGAGACACAATGGGTCATTGTCATTTGCAGGTAACCGCTGTCAGCGATGGTGAGGAGGACAGGAAAGCTGAGATAAATCCCTCTAAGCCACTCTTCACCGTCTCTGTGTGTATTGCGGAAACCCTCCACAGGCCGCACAGGTGCGGTAGAAACTCTGAGAAAGAGAAATCCTTCTCGGGCACCCCTGGTGTTCACTGAAAGCATTGCAGCTCTGCTTCAAAGGGTCAAATGGAGACCAGCTGAGGGAGGGAGAGTCGCAGAAAACTTCCCAAGGATTGACCTAGACACGAGAGAGGATTTCTCAGTGGCCCAAAGGCCTGGTGCCGAGCTTAAATTAGAAAGTGACTTCCCACGGCTTGAAAGCTGGCATCCGGAAAGGCACACGAAAATTACTGACATTTTGCTGATGTTCAAGTCCCAGGCTTGGATGAAGAAAATGTCGTTGTTCTTTTCACCAAGTAGTGGAAACCAGTGGTGAACCAAAGGAATAAAGCTGCAATGAAGTCCAGACCCAGGTAAAACATGGCTATAAGGGTATTCCATTTTCTAGGCTAAATATTGTTTTGCAAATATACTAGATACTTTTATATTCAATATCTGATGTACGGTAAAAATTACTAAACATGTAGAAGCAAGAAAGTGTGGTTCATAGTCAAGGGAGGAAACAGGCTGGGCGCTGTGTCTCACGCCTGTAATCCCAACACTTTGGGAGGCATCCCAACACGTTGGGAGGCCGGGGCGGGTGGATCACCTGAGGTCAGGAGTTAGAGACCAGCCTGGCCAACGTGGTGAAACCGTGTCTCTACTAAAAGCACAAAAAATCAGCTGGGCGTGGTGGAGTGTGCCTGTAGTCCCAGCTATTTGAGAGGCTGAGGCAGGAGAACTGCTTGAACCTGGGAGGCAGAGGTTGCAGTGAGCTGAAATTGCGACATTGCACTCCAGCCTGTGCAACACAGTGAGACTCCATCACACACAAAAAAGAGAGGAAACAGAAAATTCAAACAGATACAGAGATAGCCTAGATTTGAAAAATTTATGCATGGATTTAGTTGAAAAAAATGTGTAACATTTAATAATAAACGAGGTATTTCAACACAGGGATAAAAACTATAAAAATAAACCAAATGAATTCAATTGACAGATTTAGCAGCATGCTAGCAACTAAAAAGGAAAGTGTCAGTGAACTTGAAGGCAATTCTATAGGAATTATCAAATTGAAACACAAAGTACAAAAAAACTTTTAATAAAAAATAGTTAGAAAAACTGGTTATTTGAATGGAAAAAAATAATCTCAACCCATTTCTCTGTAAGTATACGAAGAAGATATAAAAGCTAAAAAACAGTGATCCTCAAGTGAAATGTGGAGAAGTTAAAGGATGCATAGAAAGATTCAGAAGCAGAAATTTCAGTCACTATGTGCGCTGGCTCTATTCCATTTTTGTTCTGTCAGTAAAATTGATTACTGCACACTTTGAAAAAGTTCTTTATTCGCTTACATTGTGTTATTATATTAGTATAGTACTGTGTACTGAATGAGCCCTGAGTAAGAATGAGGATACTAGTTGTCCAACATTGTTGACAAAATTTTATATTGTAGTATTTCTATTAGCTACTCCAGCGTTTTTGGAATTATATCTTTTTGTAGCTTTAATTTATATTTCCCTAATGACTAATAATTTGAGTACTTTTACATGCTTATTGATCATTAATTTATCTTTCTTTAGATGTATCCAAGCCTTCTATCCATTTTTAATTGGGTTGCTTGCCTATAGAAGTTTGTTATGTAAGTTTTCTGTATATTATAAATTTGAGCTTTTGCCAAACATACGTATTACAAATAGTTTTTTTCTCAGAGTGTGGCTTGTCAACTTATTTTCTTAATAATATCTTTGACGGGCAGATGTTTTTAATTTTGATGAATATGATTTATCATTTTTTCTTGTATAGTTAGTACATTTTGGTCAAATCTAAGAAATACATGTGTACTCCAAGATTATGAAGATATTTGCTCTAATTTTCATTTAAAGTCTTTACTCTGATATTTATATTTATGTCTACAATAAATATAAAGAAAGATAAATGAATGATCAAAAAAGGTACTAAAAATCATTAGTCATTAGGAGAATAAAAATTAAAGCTACAAAATGATATAATTCCACAAAAAATGCTAGAATAGCTAATAGAAATACTACAATATAAAATTTTGGCAAGAATGTTGGACAACTAGTATCTTCATTCTTACTCAGGGCTCATTCAGTACAAAGCACTATATTAATAAAGTAATACGATACAAATGAATAAGGGGTTTTTCCGAAGTATGCAATAAGCAATTTTAATGACAGAACAAAAATAAAATTCAGCCAGCACACATAGTGACTGAAATTTCTGCCTCTGAATCTTTCTATGCACCCTTTAAATTATCCATATTTTACTTGAGGATGAGATTTTCTTTTCTTTGTTTTCTTTTTTCTTTTCTTTTCTTTTTTTTTTTTTTTTTTTTTTTTTTTTTTTTAGCTTTCATGTCTTCTTTGTACCTCTAGAAGTGCTATTCTTGGCATTGTTCTGAAAAAGGAACAGATTCTGGCCTGTATTGTTCACTATGTTTTTGTTTAAGCTCATATCATCATTTAATTTTCCTGGTTTTCTCATGTCCAATTTGAAACACTTAGAACCTCTTCTCTGCTCAGTTGTGACCACAGGGATAAAATATATATTAAACACAGCACCTAGCCTCATATCCTCATCTGGCAAATGGCAATTTCAAAGATGGGAGCATGAGCTACGCAAGAAACCCTAAATGTATTTATTACAGAATTTAACCTCATAAGGTTTCCATGTAGAATCAATGAGAAAATGCATATAAAATGCAAAGTAGAGTACCTTACACACAGTAAGAAAATAATAGATCTTTTACTATTATCAAAACAAATCTTATAATAACAACAAATTATAATTACATGCATCTTATAAATATATTATTATAGATCTTTTATTATTATTATTTGAAAATGTACCAGGACACATAGCATGCTGTGAACACTTTAGTAAGTACTAAAGACTTGTTTATTTTTTTTAGTAAAGGCATATGCAATGCAAAGGAAATTAAATTTACTAATCACTATGTCTTTATGTCAACTTGACCTCTATATTTTGGTAACACCATTTAAAGGGCGAAAAATTTCAAAGTAGAGTCATGTCATTTATTCTAAATATTCTTAGTCATGTCAAATATATTGCTTATATAATAGAGCAATTAATCTAGAATCAAATGAAAGTGCTTGAATCTCCAGAAGTATACTTCTGGTCTGTGTTATCATCATGAGATTGATTTACATAAAATTTATTCCAGGATTTATAAAAGAGCGTTAATGAATAGTAAATTCATAGCTGTGCAGAAGATGGTTTCTAGCTGAGCTACAGAAAATATTTTGGTTATTAGATAATAATTTTCTTGAGGGCTGGAAATACACTTGATCGTAACTTTATCTCACTATTTATCAAAGTGCCTAGTATAGAGTAGGTATCACTATATCATCGTTACATAAACTTCAGATAGTGCATTTTCTTTTGATGTATTTCACCTGTTCTATGTGTTTGGTATTTTAGTGATACCTCATAATATAGAAAATATGATTTTGAGAAACTTATCATGAGATGACTTATATTAACCCCATTTTCTTGTACATATACAAATAATTTAATGTATTTTATTCAGTGTTAATCTACTAGTAAATGGAAAACCTGAGATTAGAAACAGATCTGACTGCATACTAAATTTGCATTCCAAAGTGATATATATATATATAGAAGCATGAACATCAATTAAAATAGTTCAGGTTTTTCTAAAAAGAAATGTCTCCATTTAAATTTAACTAACTTCCCAAGATACCCCATAAAGTTACATTAATTTTAAGGAAACATGCTGAACTAGAAATTCTTAATCTGAAAACTCCCTTGTTGATATTAAGTATTCTCACCAAAGGACTCAGTCACAGCATGTAGCACTTTAGAACAGCCAAATTAAATTTACTGAGCTGTAGGTTTATTGCTTTGATAAGTACAGTGTATATTTACTATTTCTGTCATATATTTTCTGTAATTAGAGCAACTGTTATCTCATTTGACAAATAGCAGACAAAACGTTCTTCAAAAAAGGGTTTTCACTGAATCCCTTTTTTTCTCAGAAGCATTCGGTAATACACTGTGCTTAGAAGCCTAGCTGCTTAGCAAATCAAATCATCTCATGTCTTATGCCCAGCATTTGATGTCTTTCTTCAGTTACCCTTTAATTCTCAACCTGTCTATTCTCACTTTGTAAAACCTCCTTTATCAAGTCAAACCTTCTCTATTTTTGACTATGTTTTGTACATGTTTTATTCTTCCTCTACTCCATTTCATCCACACTATTTTGATGCTCAGATGAAAAGTTACCCAATTTGAGATGAATTTCCTTGTTATTATTTCCATAGCTTCGAATTTTCTTACCTTCTTCGAAAAATCCATATTCTGATTGCCAGTATGGCAAGACCTGAGCTCTTTCCTACCCTTGATCCACATATTTTTAGGGAATCTGGTGACATTGGATGAGGCAATCTAGAAGAAATCCTGGAAGAGGAAATATTTGGTCTGAGACCTGAATGACAAGAAGGACTAATTCTATGGAAATCTGAGGACAGCATTCCATGCAGAGAAAAGACAAGGGCAAGAGTTGGGGGTAGAAACAGACTTTGCTTTTTTTATCTATTGAAAGAAGACATAGCAGCTAAAGCATAATGAACAATGTGGACAGGAGTAAGAGATGAGATTGAAGGAGTTTCCAAGATGAGATCCTAATAGGGCCTTAAATGCGTAGAAAGTGTTTGGATCTTATGTTAAATATGCAGAAAGCTATTGGAATATTTTAACAAGAAAGCTCATGTGTTCTGACACATATTTAAAAAAAATCATTTTGTCTATTAAGGGGAAAATGAACTAAGGGTGTTACAGAGTAAGTCTCCTCTGTGGCCATGGGAAAATCCGATATGGACTTCTTCAGTTGTCAAATGGGGATGATAGCTTCACAGAATGATGACAAAGTATGCTTCTTCATGAGAAAAATTTAGACACAGGTGTGATGAAAATAAAGATATTAGAAAAGATCTTCAAATTTATAGAAAAAAATGCCTATGGCAATGTAAGGAACATAGTCTATTCGAGAAATCAGAAAAGTGGAGAATAACAGCAATAAGTTATGCAAGTAACTAAAGGAGAAAAAGAAAATGTAGTCTCCACTGAGCCACCTTCCTGACACATTGGTTTTATTGTCTTTGTTTGTTTTCATTTTCTGACTTCACTGGTTAGCTTAGGCCCTTTTCTACTCTCAATGTAACTTTCATTATTTATTAAATATGTTGAGAGACAAGTATAGTGAAAGTGGGGAGTCGAATACAAAAAAAGAGGGCTCAAAACAAGTGCAATGATGAAGAAAATACTTGTAGCATCTATTTCCAAGCTGCTTGAGACATTCATCTAGCTATTTCATGAAATCTGTCTAATTTTCCATTTTCTGCTCCTGTCCAGGAATAGCCAATGGAATGTGCAGGGCAAAGAACAAAGAATGATGCTGCTGAATTGTTCCACGTATCCACAACCGTGTCTGTGAATTAACATTGAGATCTTAATCCAGGCTTTCTTTAACTCTAGAAACAAGTGATGCACAAATTATTTTAATAATTGATACTAACTTTGCTTATTTTCTCTACTGTTGAAGTCACTATGTGTGAAAGTATTAGAGCATTCACATCAGAAAGAACAATAAACACATCCCTAATATCTTATCTCTGTGTCTGAGGAAGCAAAGGCTTTGTTTGCTTAAGGGAACATTCTTGTTTCTTCATGATCATTAATATGGGAAACTTGTGAACTTTTCTGTTTGTTATTTTGGCAAGTTATTTTCAATCCACCTTAACATGCAAAATGTGCAGTGTTGCATAATGCTAGTTTGGATGCAAAAATAAAGTCATTTCTTTGACTTCAGATAATTAATTGCTCATCCAAAAAACGTTCCATTTTGTATTAATATTTTATTGTGCAAACAATAGATAGATACAGTCTCTTTATAAGAATTTTAACTTGCTTATAAGCTACTGTCCACTTTCTTCATTGTCCAGAAATATTAGGCACCTCTCTTTTCATTGTGAGGTAACTACCCTTCAATTTGTGAAAACTTCCATCCATATTTACTTACATTTACATTCATGCAGTATATTCATGGATACAAAAATAAATTCACAAAATATCTAATATTTTTCAAATAAATGTTATCAATCCATACATGTTTTCCTGAACTTTTTAAAAAATTTAACACGGTGTCTTGAAAATAATCCCGTATTTCTATAGATTATTTTTAGCCATTGTGTAGTATATTGTTAATTTTTTTTTTTTTGTAAATGAGAAGAACCTAAATGCTATGACTAGGAAAAAATTAATATTTTCTATCCATTTTCAAATCAATACTGAGGCATCTCTCTTCTTTTTATGTGGAATCTCTGGCAATAGTGCAAGTTTCTAGAAATAAAAAAAAATATCAAATATAATGATTTACTTTCCAGTGATGTATGCCTAGTGATAATGGAATAATATTGGGTTCTAATTTAGTATTTTAAAAATTTATCACCAATAATCTAGTCATGAGAGTTACAAAAGAAATTCAGTCAATTTTGCAGAAACTTTGTCTCCTCACCTGTAGAATGAATGGTTGTACTATAGGATCTGCTGCCTTTGATACAGGAGAGGGGGCAGGGAAGTGATGGGTAGAGAAAGGCAGGGTCCCTGGCAAGGGCTCCACCCTTGAGCCTGTGCCCACAGACCTAGGTGAGGACGGGAACTCCTGTTTTCATGCCTAAATATTGCATTTTTCAAGGCCACCCTGGCCCTCCATGCCCTCCATCTGATGCCTATAAAAACCCTTAGACCCCAGTGGGCACACACACATGCCTCTGGACATTGAGAGAAACACACCAGCAGAAGAACATACAGGTAGCTGGACGTTGAGAGGAGCAGAGAAGCAGAAGAGCACACTGACAGGCACCAGCAGATGCCAGTAGGCTATCAAAGTGAGACCATATGGAATTCGGTGGGAGGCGGGGGTTGGAGGAGAGTCTGGCCACTGGATGGACTGATTCCGGGGAAGCCCACCTTCCCACTCCATCCGGCTTCTGGCTCCCCATTCATCTATTGAGAGCAACTTCAACCATTCAATAAAACCTTACACTCATTCTCCAAGCCCACGTGTGATCCAATTTTGCTGGTGCACCAAGGCAAGAACACTGGAGTACAGAATGCCCTCTGTCCTTGCAATAAAGCAGAGGATCTAATTGAGCCGATTAACACAAGCCATCTACAGATGGCAAAACTAAAAGAGCGCACTGTAACCCGTGCCCATTGGGGCTTCAGGAGCTGTAAACATTCACCTCTAGACACTGCTGTGGGGTCGGAGCCCTACAACCTGCCCATCTGCATGCTCCCCTAGAGGTGTGAGCAGCAGGGCACCAAAGAAGCAAGCCACACTCTCATCACATGCCCTGTGAGGGAGATAAGGAAACTTTCCCATTTCACTTTCATGGCAGTATTGTGAAGATGACTTACTTGGAGTAAGTAATAGATCTGAAACCATTTGAGTGCTTACTAGGGATTTATTAAAATGGCTAGCAGACATACAATGTTTGCTTCTTATTCTCTATCAATTGATATTATGTTATTGCTACCTAACAAACAACCTCCAAGCTCAGTGGCTTAAAATACATTTATTATTTCTCATGCATTTGCAATTTGCTTGGGTTTAGGCAGAGCTAGGATGGACTCTGCCGAGGTGACTCTCTCCTATGTGTCTCTCAATCTCCTTAGACATCACGCTAGCTAATATGTGTTCTTCTCATGTTGATGCAAAGGTGCAAAGGAAACAAGTGGAAACATGCAAGGCCTCTTAAATTCTAGATTCAGCACCAGTACACTGTCACTTCTCATCTTCTATTAGCCAAATAAGTTACATTACCAAAATGACCTCAAGGTTCAGAGAAATGTTCATCACCCCTTTAGGGAAAGAATTTGCAAGATCACATGGAAAGACTGTACATACAGGGAAAGCTGAATAACAGGGCCTATAGGTGCAACCCACAGCATCAAATTGGTTTTTCTTTCCAACTTAGTGATTCCAAATTCCAATCACATCTTAATACCCTTATGAGTGTCTCCATATCTCTATATGTAGCTATGCCATTACATAATTAATATTTTAACCTATTTTGAACAAAAGCTTCAAATCACTATAGCAAAAATAACCATAAAATAAATATATACTTATAAGCATTTAAAATGTTATTACAAACAACACCTGTTATCATTTTGCATAGCAGTAGCAGTGTACTACACTGTGAGAAACCCCTAGTATATCAAAACATCATAAAGAGTGGTCAGTCTTAATGTTAAGTGCTGTATTTGCTGCATTACTTTCATAACTAATTCTTGGCCACAAATCAGCATCATGCTGGGCTACAGCTTAGATGATCTTGCTGCAGGAAAAGAAATAATTAATTCAGTTATTATACTACTATCTGTCTCAAATGCTAGATTGTCATTAATTCATTGTTGAATTATTTGAGGACTCCAGAACTTCTCTTCAACTAAATTGTATCTCTAGATGGAAAAAAAATTCCTGTCAGCAAAGTTTCTTTGTGAAAAGACCAACAAATGAAGAACATGGTAAAAAAGAAAAGAAAAAAAAACTTGGTTTAAAATGTGTCTCCCTGAGTGACAGCAGGATAGCGGACTGTTTTCAGATAGCCAAATGATTACAGTAGTCTCTCTCCCCCTCCCTCTTTCTCTGTCTCCCTCTCTCTTTTTCTCTCAAAACACGTTATAATTAAAAGGGCTGGAAATATTTTCCTTCTTATAAGAATAAGAAGATAAAACAAGGAACTTTTATAGTATCCTTTCCAACAGATTTCTCTACTACCTTTCTGTGTTTAGATAAAATACATTGATATCTAACATGCTACATGTTCGTGATCATGATTCTTAGAAATAACCCACGGAATATGACTGTTCTATTCAGAAGCTTGAGACTGAAACATTCTGTTTCTAGATGGTGCTTACCATTTGGTCCCACTGGACACATTCTGGGCATGGGGCTGTGAGCCCTTCAAAGAAAACCTGTGTGAGTCAGGAAAGGTTTCAGGAGTGGTTTCCCTAGAACCTGAACCAATTTTCTTAGTGGTGGGAATACTGGTGCCCTGGTGACCTTATAGCTCATAGGCCACACAGTCAAGGCTCATGTGATGTAAGCCTTATCAGAATGCCTTGTGATCCTCCAGGAACAGGAAGGTGGGCAGTCTTTGAGGAACTGCTGCAAGGCAATGTCTCACCTACTCCCTTACCTTGAGAGAGACTTTCACAGGCAGCTCCTCATCTGCCTCTAATTCCTAGAGGGCTGTTTTCTGCCTTGTTTCCTCTTAGGGTACAGCCGCAGACTATAAAACTGCTTAGCTGTTGTGTGGAATTGGCTCCACAGAACACAGTGCCTCATAACTCATTTGCATGTCATTTTGCCCCTTTTGTTTGAGTGTCAACCTGTGGGACAAGGAACATGGGACATGGAGCACTGCCATCAATGTTGACCTTGTTTGACTGACAATGTAAGTGAAAAACTATGACTTTATCTGGGTTTATATGTTATTTACCAACTGAATCATTCAGCTTTCTTGACAAATTTGGCTCCCAACTTTGGGCTATTGAGATCACAACGCTTTTTTGGAAGAATGACAACAGGAGTCTGGTGGGCTGGGTGGTCAGATATAGTACAGCTCATTGGTGAGTGGAAGCAAACTTGGTTGCTAAAGTGTTCAGTAACAATAGAGGTAACTGTTTCTGGGCCATGATGTCTAAGATGATGGATGAATTTCCTTGGTGGTTAGAATTAGAGACAGAACCTGTGAAATCAAGAAAGTTTACTGTGGTTGTTACTCATCATTTGGCACCACTGGGAAGGTGAGGCCACTTTCCTCGGGCCTGGTTACTGACAATCAACAGTAATTAGTTATCCATAAAAATACTGAGGTTTTCCCTTACAATAAACCCAAACAAGAAAAACTGGATATCAATTTGGGCAAAAGCCCTATGGTATTATAAATGTGACTCATCTGATTCGCAGATTAGGGCACTATGCAAGTGCTGCTAGATAAAAAGAAATGGAATTATTTTAGTCACTTAATAATAGGCCCTGTGCTCCAAGACAGTCTGGCCACAGCCACCTTATGCAATGCCGTGGACAAGGAAGAAGAACATGTAAAGACAGACCAAGACCTACTGTAATTGTCCAGTGATATGGTTGGGCTTGGTGTCCCCACCCAAACCTCATCTTGAATTGTAATCCTCACAATCCCCATAGTCCCCACGTGTGATCGGAGAGACTAGGAAGAGGTAACTGAATCATGAGGGTGATTTCTGCCATGCTGTTCTTGTAATAATGAGTGAGTTCTCATGAGATCTGATAATTTTATGAGGACCTCTTTCCCCTTTGCTCAGCACTTCTCCTTCCTGCTGCCTTGTGAAGAAGGTGCCTTGCCTCCCCTTTGCCTTCCATCATGATTGTAAGTTTCCTGAGGCTGCCCCAGCCATGTTGAACAGTGAGCCAATTAAACCTCTTTTCTTTATAAATGACCCAGTCTCAGGTATTTTCTTATAGAAGTATGAAAATGGACTAATTTCAAAGGCCTTTTCTAACTGGAAGCATTCCCTTTGAAAACGGGCACAAGACAGGGATGCCCTCTCTCACCACTCCTATTCAACATAGTGCTGGAAGTTCTGGCCAGGGCAATCAGGCAGGAGAAGGAAATAAAGGGTATTCAATTAGGAAAAGAGGAAGTCAAATTGTCCCTGTTTGCAGATGACATGATTGTATATCTAGAAAACCCCATCGTCTCAGCCCCAAATCTCCTCAAGCTGATAAGCAACTTCAGCAAAGTCTCAGGATACAAAATCAATGTACAAAAATCACAAGCATTCTTATACACCAATAACAGACAAACAGAGAGCCAAATAATGAGTGAACTCCCATTCACAATTGCTTCAAAGAGAATAAAATACCTATGAATCCAATTACAAGGGATGTGAAAGACCTCTTCAAGGAGAACTACAAACCACTGCTCAATGAAATAAAAGAGGATACAAAGAAATGGAAGAACATTCCATGCTCATGGGTTGGAAGAATCAATATTGTGAAAATGTCCATACTGCCCAAGGTAATTTATAGATTCAATGCCATCCCCATCAAGCTACCAATGACTTTCTTCACAGAATTGGAAAAAAATACTTTAAAGTTCATATGGAACCAAAAAAGAGCCTGCATCGCCAAGTCAATCCTAAGCCAAAAGAACAAATCTGGAGGCATCACACTACCTGACTTCCAACTATACTACAAGGCTGCAGTAACCAAAAGAGCATGGTACTGGTACCAAAACACAGATATACACCAATGGAACAGAACAGAGCTCTCAGAAATAATGCCACATATCTACAACTATCTGATCTTTGACAAACCTGACAAAAACAAGCAATGGGAAAAGGATTCCCTATTTAATAAATGGTGCTGGGAAAACTGGCTAGCCATATGTAGAAAGCTGAAACTGGATCCCTTCCTTACAGCTTATACAAAAACTAATTCAAGATGGATTAAAGACTTACATGTTAGACCTAAAATCATAAAAATCCTAGAAGAAAACCTAGGCAATACTATTCAGGACATAGGCATGGGCAAGGACTTCATGTCTAAAACACCAAAAGCAATGGCAACAAAAGCCAAAATTGACAAATGGGATCTAATTAAACTAAAGAGCTTCTGCACAGCAAAAGAAACTACCATCAGAGTGAACAGGCAACCTACAAAATGGGAGAAAATTTTTGCAACCTACTCATCTGACAAAGGGCTAATATCCAGAATCTACAATGAACTCAAACAAACTTACAAGAAAAAAACAAACAACCCCATCAACAAGTGGGCAAAGGATATGAACAGACACTTCTCAAAAGAAGACATTTATGCAGCCAAAAAACACATGAAAAAATGCTCATCATCACTGGCCATCAGAGAAATGCAAATCAAAACCACAATGAGATACCATCTCACACCAGTTAGAATGGCCATCATTAAAAAGTCAGGAAACAACAGGTGCTGGAGAGGATGTGGAGAAATAGGAACACTTTTACACTGTTGGTGGGACTGTAAACTAGTTCAACCACTGTGGAAGTCAGTGTGGCGATTCCTCAGGGATCTAGAACTACAAATACCATTTAACCCAGCCATCCCATTACTGAGTATATACCCAAAGGAATATAAATCATGCTGCTATAAAGACACATGCACACGTATGTTTATAGCAGCACTATTCACAATAGCAAAGACTTGGAACCAACCTAAATGTCCAACAACGATAGACTGGATTAAGAAAATGTGGCACATTTACACCATGGAATACTATGCAGCCATAAAAAATGATGAGTTCATGTCCTTTGCAGGGACATAGATGAAACTGGAAACCATCATTCTCAGCAAACTATTGCAAGGACAAAAAACCAAACACCGCATGTTCTCACTCATAGGTGGGAATTGAACAATGAGAACACATGGACACAGGAAGGGGAACATCACACACTGGGGACTGTTGTGGGGTGGGGGAAGGGGGGAGGGACAGCATTAGGAGATATACCTAATGCTAAATAACGAGTTAATGGGTGCAGCACACCAACATGGCACATGTATACATATGTAACAAACCTTCACATTGTGCACATGTACCATTAAACTTAAAGTATAATAATAATAAAATTAAAAAAAAAAGAAAATGGAATAATGTAATAAATTTGTACCACAGAGGGTGGAGTGTGGCTATAAAGTTACCTGATAATATGGAAGTGTATTTGGAACTGGGTAGCAAGCAGAGGTCGAAGGACTCAGAAGAAGACAGAAAGATGTGGGAATGTTTGTAACTTTCCAGAGACTTGTTAAAGGTTTTTGACCAAAATGCCAATAGTGATATGGAGAATTAAGTCCACACTGAGGTGGTCTCAGGTGCAGATGGGGAACTTGTTGGGAATTGGAGTAAACGTTACTTGATATGCAGAGACTGGCAACATTTTGCCCCTGCCCTAGAGATATGTGGGACTTTGAACTTGAAAGAGGTTATTTAGGGTATCTGGCAGAAGAAATTTCTAAGCAGCCAAGTATTCAAGAAGTGACTTGGGTTTTCTTAAAAGCACTCAAATTTATGCATTTACAAAGAGATGTTTTGGAATTGGAGCTTATGCTTAAAAGGGAAGTAGAGCATAAAAGTTTAGAAAATTTGCAGCCTGACAATGCGATAGAAAGAAATACCCATTTTCTGAGGAGAAATTCAATCCATCTGCAGAAATTTGCATAAATAACAAGGAGTCAAATGTTAATCACCAAGACAATGAGGAAAATGTCTCTGGGGCATGCCAGAGGTCTTCATGGCAGCCCCTCCCATCACAGGACTGGAGGCCTAGGAGAAAAATATGGTTTTGTGGGCCAGGCCCAGGGCCTTGCTGCTTTGTGCAGTCTCAGAACTTGGTTCTCTGTGTCCCAGCTGTGGGTAAAAGGGGCCAAGGCACAGCTCAGGCTGTTATGGGTACACAGAAGTCAAGAATTCAGGTTGAGGAACCCCGTCCTAGATTTCAGAGGACATCTAGAAATGCCTAGATGTCCAGGCAGAAGTTTGCTGTAGGGGTGGAGTCCTCATGGATAACCTCCGCTAGGGCAGTGTGGAAGCAAAATGTGGGGTCAGAGCCTCCACAGAGTTTCCACTGGGCACTGCCTAGTGGAGCTGTGAGAAGAGGGCCACCATCCAAGACTCTAGAATGGTAGATCCACTGACAGCTTGCACCATGTGCCTAGAAAAGCAGTGGACAATGACAGCCCATAAAAGCAGCCAGAAGGGGGACTTTGCCCTTCAAAGCCACAGGGGCAGAGCTGCCCAAGACCATGGGGGCCCACTTCTTGCATTAGCATGACCTAGATGTGAGACATAGTATCAAATGAGATCATTTTGGAGCTTTAAGATTTAATAGCCCCACTGGATTTTGGATTTGAATAAGGCCTGTAACCTGTTTGTTTTGGCCAATTTATTCCATTTCAAATGGGTGTATTTATCCAATGCCTGTACCCCCATTGTGTCTAGGAAGTAACTAACTTGCTTTTGATTTTTGTTTTTTTTTGACATAGAATTTTGCTCTTAGGCTGGAGTGCAATGGCACAATTTCAGCTCACCACAATCTCCGCCTCCTGGGTTCAAGTGATTCTCCTGCCTCACTCTCCTGAGTAGCTGGGATTACAGACATGAACCACCATGCCTGGATAATTATGTATTTTTAGTAGACATGGGGTTTCTCCATGTTGGTCAGGCTGATCTCGAACTCCCGACCGCAGGTGATCTGCCCATCTCGACCACCCAAAGTGTTGGAATTACAGTCATGAGCCACCATGCCCGGCCCTGTGTCTCAGGCAGGACTGTGCAGTGTCCAGGATGCCAGGTTGATTGGCGTGTGCCATTGCCTTGGCTGAGCCTTTTGCTCTTTGTCACTTCTAACCTGCCTGAAAGTCCTCCTCCATCTCTTTTAAAAGTGAAAATATATTTCAAAAAAAAAATTTCAGTCATAAAAATAAAAGATGTTGCATTGGCAAATTCTGTAAATAGTGATGTCTGTTTTTACTGTATTTTCACATGTGCTTGATGACAACAGGTAATTCTCCTTTTAAGTTCCACTCGTACCTCACTATGAGTATGTAGCTAGGACAACAGGCGTGCACCACCACCCCAGGGTAATTTTAAATTTTTTTGTAGAGACAGGGTCTCACCATGTTTCTTACTCTAGTCTTGAACTTTTGCCCTTAAGCAATCCTCTCTACTCAGCCTCCTAAAGTGCTGGGATTACAGACATGAGTCACAATGCCCAGCCTATATTCTCTTTCATACTGAACATATTGTACTGATGTTTTGTTAAGATTTGTTTTTCATTAGGAAAATGCTTAGATTCTATCAATGCTGTTAACTTCTGAATCATGTTTCCATTCAAGGAAGGAAAGATTAATTGGAGTTTTATATTCTATAATTTCCATCATTTGTATTAGAAAAATGTATAAAGAACAAATGTAACTTAATCAGAAATATTCAAAACTGTCTACTTATTTTAGTATTTTATTTAATATTTTAATTAGCTCACTTTGTAAAAATATTGGCTACTTAAGACATAAAATATTCTTGTAGGGATGTAATTAGATTTTAGTCCTGCTCATTTTTATTCATTAGCAAAGAGGACTTCATTTGAATTTTTATTGGTGAGTTAACTGAGTTCATGTATGGCATATCCAGTAGCCAGACCAACATCATCATTGAAACATGCCTGTATATATGTTTACTTACAGTGCAGGTTCTGTTACTTGAAGTATATTCAAAGACAGAACTATTGTTTGAAGAAAGTGTTAAGGACACTGATTTATTTAGTAACCAGCTCTACACCAAAAGCTTTGCAAATGCTCTCCTTCTGTACCTCTCTCTGACACTCTCTCCTCTTTTATCATTTGCTTTCTCTGTATATTCTCTTTTCTGTGGGAGGAATTACAAGAGAATTAATCAGAATTTACTATTGGAAGAAGGTAAGAAAATACAAATTTAGTTTTTATATTTTATACTATCATGCTATTTACATTTTTCTGCCTAAATATATATTCTTTTCATTTATTTCTAGAAAATACATTAACAGTGGATTTCCCAGCAAGGATATTATTCATCCCCTCCTTGATTTTTATTCTATAGTAGGGAGAACACAACAGCAGAAAATATGTATTCTTGCAAAAATATTTAAAATCCTGGATCCTATGCCATCATGGTCCACGTGGGCATTTGCAGACACTGAGACAAGGTTCGAGGAAAGTGGTTTATTTGGGAGGTGATCCCAGAGGCACCGGCAGAGGAACAGGGGAGTGAGACGGAGAAGGAAAGTGCATTTTTTCTCCAATTCACTGGATTTTCATCCCCACTAGGATGAAGCTGTGAGTCAGTGTGGCACAGGTGCCTCAGGGTCATCCCATAGGAGGGTTCACTGGCGGGGGTGTGGGGCAGGGAGCTGCTCCCAAGGAGTGTTAACTCTCGGGCCCTTCAAACCTGCCAGGGTTCTGGGGAGAGCAGGCTCTGGCAGCCAGAGAGAATCCTAGGAGCAGAAAGCCAGTTGTGCGTGACAGTTATAATGCCTTAGTGGATACAGGCAGGAAGCTTCAAATCAGCTTCATATTTTCTGACATGTACCCAGAGCAGTGAGCGTTCCATCATAGCTTCCTGTGGTCTGAGGTTTTCATTGAGGCTTCTCTCTCTCCTGCCCTCGTCTGGCCACTGCTTACCGTTAGGGGCGGCTCAGGACTTGAAGACAGATCCTCTGGAAAAGAGTAACTCCTCTGAGGCCAGCTTGCGGGGCAGATGAACCTCACTTCACCTGTGTAGCATTCATTCGTGTTTGCCTACACAGAGGAGTCCGGCTTCTAAAAAACCCCTCAGTTTTTATTGGGGGATGCGCCTCCCTCATGCCAACAGTCTCAGTTTATGTGAATCAGGATGGACACATGCAGATTTAAATCAGTACAGTTTAAATAACGGCAGGTTAAGTCCTAAGGTCTTTGTTAAGAATACCGGAAAAGGGGTCCACGTCTTTGTTCTTGAGCTGAAGTTGGAAAGATTTTGCCTTTGGTGTCTCTGTTTGCCATTGGGTGAACACAGGGAGAGACTCTCTGAGTGTGGGTTAGCACAGTAAAAGAGAGCTGAGTTTGAGAGAGAGGTAAGGTCCTGAGCTATCATTTGGGAGTGTCATCTTTATTCCAGGATTGCTTAAATGCCAGACCTACCCCTGGGTTTCTTTATCCTCAGTAGATAAATCAGTTTAAGTAATGCATTTTGTTCATTTGTGTAGAAGAGTTTCTAAAATACAGCATTAGGTGATCAGATCACTTCTGAATAAGGGTAATGAGATATGAGAAAGACTGAAAACAGTATAAACCCAATAATGGCTGTGTTGAGAAACAGCACTCCTGGGTTTGCCAAAGAATTAGAGATGGGACAAGTCAAGTCCTCGTTTCTGAAAGATCTGGAAAACAAGAGAGGGGACCAAGGAATGCAGAGTTTCTGCTTCAGGAAATTAGCCTGTCGGTTGCTTAAACAAGGCTACAACACAGGGCCCTCAAGAGAAGAAATGCTACAAAAACTGAGCTACTAAAACCAAAGATGTCAGCAATGTAGATCTTCCTTTCTATTGAGCCCCTCTTTCCGGTTTTCTTGTCATCCTTCTCCCCTTTTCTGCTCTCCGGAACATTATTTTTACCAGGCTATGGGGATGGGCAGAATGAACATAGTTCATCAATATTATTCTTGGATTCTGTATTTATGAATTCATCTACTCTCCAAAATTGATATGTAATCCCCAAATTGATACAGCACTTTTACAGTCACTGGAGATGTGAAAAGTGCAGTGAAAAATTTTTACCAGAAGTGCACATTCCCAAATGAGATTGAACTCTTCCATTTTGTTTCAGCTCTCATTCTGTAAATAAGTTTTCTTTTAGTGGTCAACTTAGTGCCACATTTTTCCCATTTTTGACTTTCTGTTGATGATTTTATTATTTAAAATGGCCTCCAACCAGAGTGCTAAAGTGCTGTGTAATGTTCCTAAGAGTAAGAAGGCTGTGATTTGTCTTAGGGAGAAAATGTGTGTATGATAAGCTTCATTCAGATGCAAGCTATAGTGCTGTTGGCCATAAGCTCAGTGTTAATGCATCAATGGTATATTACATGAGTTTTCTGTAAATAGAAACATGTAAAACAAGGTTATATATTTATCAGTTGAAAATGTCGGTCAGGCATGGTGGCTTACGCCTGTATTCCCAGCACTTTGGGAGGCCAAGGCAGGTGGATCACCTAAGGGCAGGAGTTCGAGACCATCCTGGCCAACATGGTGAAGCCCCATCTCTCCTAAAACTACAAAAATTAGCCAGGCGTGGTGGCATGTGCCTGTAATCCCAGCTACTGTGGAGGCTGAGGCAGGAGAATCACTTGAACCAAGGAGGTGGAGGTTGCAGTGAGCTGAGATTGTGCCATTGCACTCCAACCTGGGCAACAAGAGTGAAACACCGCCCCCCACCCCCCTCCAAAAAAAAGAAAAAGAAAAAAGAAAATGTTGTGACCAGAGGTTTATAGAAATTTCACCCTCCATTCCCCCTAGAAGCAATGGTTCAGTCTTTGCTAATTACATTTTTTAGAATGACTTTATATAGCATAACTACCACAAATAATGAGAATCAATGGTGTCTTTGCTCCTTTATTGATTTAACCTAAGTGTCATTGTTCAAAGTGCACTTGTCTGGATTTAGGCCAACCTGCATCCTCATATGCATCTGCTCATATGTTACTCTACGCACCTCAGTTTCCTACAAATATGAATAATGATACCAACCTGATAGATTTGTTTTGGAGATTAATGTTAGTTCACGTAAAGTGCTTATTTCAGTGTCTTGCAATATAAAAAATGCTCAATAACATTATTTTCAGGTGATGCCTTTTTAATTCTAACACACAAGTGTAAGTGCTCATTATATTTTCACTTAATCAGATTTCAGGTAGCTCAACCTAGAAGTGGTGCCCCAAGGCGGCTGCTGTTCCTCATATCTCTTTCGGCTTCTTAAAGGGAAGCTATTTTTTTAATGGAGAATTTGGGTGCCCTTCTCCTGCATCCTGACTATTTTATACTTTTATCATGTTTCTCAACTTCTAACAGATTTAATTTGACACCGCTCCCCTTACCTCCCTGCTCAGAGCTGTGGGCTATCACGACTGTCATCCCTCGGCAGCTTAGCTTGCTGTCCTGGACTGTTGTTTAAGGAATAGTTCAATGAGACTGCAGTGAACTTTTCAGTTTTAGAAAAATCACTAAGTTTTCTTACATGGAAAAAGTAATTTTTTTAAATAAAATGTTTAGTAGTCACCTAGCAAATCCTAAACAAAATCAGGGTGACATAAACATCTGCCTGTTTATTTTATTTGGAAACTGCTTCAGGAAGTTTCCAGTCTCTTAGACATTAATTTTAAAGAGGCCTCTGGCCATATCTTAGGCTGTCTGTGGGTAGAACATTCTCTTTAACCAACAATACTGAGTGTCAAATTATTATGCTTCTCTCATCCCTCCTCAGAGGCAGGGCCTCTAAGATGGGCAAAAACTTCAGGTTTTGTGACCCCTTTGCATGTTAATGCCTATTTTGCTTTTTATTTGAAGAAGGACAAAGACAAAAGGGCTTGGATTTTGCCTCCCATGTGTTTTCTGAAAACAGCTTGCCTGGAAGTGAGGTGAAGTTTGTCTTGGGGAAGAAACCATTTTTTCTTCTCTATGCATTCCTCCTCCATTTCTGTGGCTCCTCTCCTGTATCCCTCCCTCCTGAGGAATTTGGAGGCATCTCTGTCTCAGGTTTACCTGTAGGCCAGTGTCTTTCCCTGACACTCCTATCACCCCTACTGAAGAGAAGCTGTCTCCTCTGTTCTATGACCTTAGGGTCCTGTTTCCCATCCCCCCATTTTTCATAATCTTTTTGTTCAGCTTTATTGAGATATAACTGAAGACAATAAAAATTGCATGTATTTAACGTATACAAGGTGGTGTCTTGATATATGTATACATTGTGAAATGATTGCCACAATCAAGCTGTTAACATAACCATCACTTTGCATAGATGCCATTTGTGTGTGCCTGTGTGTGTGTATGTGTGTGTGTGTGTGTGTGTGTGTGTGGTGAGAACACTTGAGATCTACCCTCTTAGCAAATTTCAAGTATACAATACATTTTACCAGCTATGGTCACCATGCTGTACATTAGATCTCTAAAATGTATTCAGCCTGTATAACTGATAGTTTGTTTTCTTTGATCACCATTCTTTGATCTCCTCAATCCCCCATCCTCCCCTGGCAGCCACTATTTTACTCTTGCTTCTAAGAGTTTGACTTTAGATACCACATATAAACGATGTAATGCAGTATTTAACTTTCTGTGCCTGGCTTATTTCATTTAACATAATGAACACAAGTTTCATCCATTTTGGTGAAAGTAACAGGATTTCTTTCTTTCTTAAGGTTGAATGGTATTTCATTGTGTGGGTAAGGGTGTGTGTGTGTCTGTGTGTGTGTACATATGCATATATATACATGTACTTATGTACATATACACATATATACATGTACTTATGTACATATATACATATATACATGTACTTATGTACATATATACATATATACATGTACTTATGTACATATATACATATATACATGTATATACATGTACACATCAACATTTAACATGAATATATATTTACATATACACACACAAAATATATACATTTGTCCAATAAATATTATCTATGTATCAGTCCATGAACATTTAGGTTGTTTTCATACCTTGGCTATTGTGAAAAATGCTATAATGAACATGGGAGTGCAGGTATCTCTTCCACACTCTGATTTCATTTCTTTTGGATATATACTCAGGAGTGGGATTGCTAGTAGTTCATTTTTAATTTTGTGAGGAATTGTTCATAATGACTGTACTAATTTACATTCCAACCTACAATGCACAAGGGTTCCCTTTCCTCCACATCCCTAACAACATTGGTTATCTTTTGACTTTTTGGTAATAGCCACCCTAACTTGTATGTGATGATATCTCACTGTGGTTTCAGTTTGTATTTTTAGGGTCCTGCTCTTGTTGCCTAATGTGTCCACTTAATTCATGGCCAGTTTTCATGGTAATGGACATGAACAGATTTAATATGTTAACCCATCTGTCAACTTTGCATCTCATTAGAGCCTTTAAGGCTAAACTAATGTGATTAACTAAGTGGTAAATTTTAGAACTATTTACAAAATAGTAAAGGAAATGTTTTTGCCCTGCTTGAAGAAGAGTGGTTCCCTCCCCATCCCATACCAGGTTTCTGTTACATAACAAAATGTGTAGTAACAATGATATGGTTTGTGTGTGTCCCCACCCAAATCTCATCTTGAATTGTAGCTCCCATAATTCTCATGTTTCATGGGAGAGACATGGTGGGAAGTAATTGAATCATGGGGGTGGGTCTTTCCTGTGCTGTTCTCATGATAGTGAATAAGTCACGTGAGAGCTGATGATTTTATAAAGGGCAGTTCCCCTACCCATGCTCTCTTGCCTGCCACCATGTAAGATGCTCCTCATTCTCTTTCAGCCTTGATTGTTATGCCTCCCTAACCATGTGGAACTGTGAGTCAATTAAACCTCTTTCCTTTATAAATTACCCAGTCTCAGGTATGAGTTTATTAGCAGAGTGAAAACAGAGCAATACAAGGAGAATGAGAAGGCCATCGAGTTCATGATCCCCAGCCTGGAAACTCTGGAGCAGAATGCAACTCCCTCTCTCCAAATTTTATTCAGAAGGGAAAGAAGAATATGATTTGAAAAGGCAGATTCAATAAAATAATTGCTTTGATTTGCTTTTAGAAATAGTATTTATATATTCAATAGTATATATTTTTTATTATTCTAAAAAAGCCAGGGTGTGTGTGTGTGGGCGGGTGATGGCATGTGTTGAAAAATAAAAATAAAAAACAAAGCAAAATAAACAAACAGAAACCCGAAGATAGTCTTGACTAGCCAGGGCAACTGTGAGAAGAATTGCCACTGCACCATAGTCATGGTCGGGGGTAAATTTTTTGATTAGGGACCGCTGCTGCCTCCCAGGCCCTTCTCTTCTCTCTCACACTAGCAAGCATAAGACCCTCAGAAATAACTAAGAAAGAAAGAACTGAAGAATAAAAGGTCCAAATGCCTTGTGGACAGTGCAATTTAAAACAAGTAGTAGACTCAGCCAGGAAAGCAGAGCTAGATCTCTGGTCAGCCGTTATTAGATCTTCAGATACTGTTTACAACATTTGCACCTCAAGGAGTCCTTCTATGACTACAACTCCAGGACAGACCCTGTCTGTTACCATCTCATACCAGCTTTCATTTTCCTTCATAAGGCTTCTGTTATTTGTATTCAGATATATAATTGTCTGTCTTCCACAGTTGAGTGTAGGATATTTGAAGATAGGAACCAAGTTTTGTAGACCTAGCAACATGCCGGAAAATACAGTCAGTATTTATTCCATAAATAGATGTTAAATGATGTAATGGAGGCCAGGTCACCAGATTTCTGCCCTCAGTGGTGCTACTTGGAGTAAAGAGAAGATCATTTAGATTATTGGTGGGGTCTTTGCATCATTTTCTACTTAACATCTAAATCAGTGGTTGCCAACTTGGAGCAATTTTGCCCCTTTCTGTGGGGAACTTTCTGGAATATCTGAAAAATCTTTGGCTGTCACGATTCAGAGGGTTGGGGAGTCTTATTAAAGATGTGTAAAATGCACAGGATGGCCCCTCACAGCAAAGAATTATCCAGCCCCAAATATCAGGGCCAGTGTTAACAAACCTTGACCTAAATATGCTGTCTCCTTTTTCTCTTGAGTTCTTGTTCCCCAATTCCATTCATCACTCTCCCTGTAAACTCTCCCAGATGAGTTTTAATTACATTATTGAAAAGTACTCAGAGCCATACCTAGAGCTCTTAGAATGCATTCATACAAAAAGGGCCAGATTTGAGAACTGGTTTTCTTAAACCCAGATAGAGATAATGAATTGTTCACCTCTTCAAAAAATCTGTCAGGAAGCATGTAAAAGGAGGAGACAGTTATGGGGCCAGACCTTTATTTAGAGTCCCAAGCCATTTGAAACTGTCAATGAGGTTAAAAAAAGAAAAAGAGGAAGCCCAGAAATTACATAAAAAAGGAAGCTTAGCTTCTGCCAATGATTAAGAAATTTATAGCCTCTTTGTAAGCTTGATCTTAATACTGCCAAGCAGTATAAATGTCTCCACCTCACAGATTGGGGTTTCTATTAACCAACAGTAAATCTAACATGTCTTCCTCTTAGAAAGAATATCACATATTTTTACAGGCAGTTCTCAAGGAAATTTGAATAACTTCCAACCCATCTCATTAGCTCACATGCAAAGAAATGAAGCTAAATATGAAAGCTTGAGTGTATGGCTTCACTACACTGTGAGTTGCTCAAAATCTGACATCATCATGTATACATGTATGCATGCACACATACACACACTACAATTCACAGTGAATATATATAACAGTCCAAAATGTAGAATGGGGAAAAATCATACCACTGTTGACCCCTGAACAATATGAGTTTAGGCCATGCTGGTCCACTTATATATGGAATTTTTTCAATAAACCTAGAAAAATTTTTGGAGATTGTGACAATTTAAATAAACTTGCAGACAAACTACGTAGCCTAGAAATATTGAAAAAAATCAGAAAAATTTAGATATGTCATGAATATATAAGATATATGTATAAGACACTAGTCTATTTTGTCATTTGCTATCATTAAATATACACAAATCTATTATATAAAGTTAAAACTTATCAAACTTATACACACACAAACCATTCATGGCACCATTTTCCATCAAGAAAAAATGTAAACAAACATAGAAGTGCAGTATTAAATCATCACTGTATAAAATTAACTGTAGTACGTACTGTACTACTAGAACAATTTCTCCTCCTATTGCTATTGCAGTGAGCTCAGAGTTGTGAGTATATGCTTAAAATGCCATATGATGCTAATCATCTCTGTGTGAGCAACCGTTCTCTCTAGTAAATTGAGCATTTCAGTAAAAGGTGATCTCTCATGGTTCTTGCATTTTTAAATTGTGTTTAGTACACTATCATAAACCTTGAATAACACCATGGGACTCATACAAATGCCACTAGTGATGATAGAAGTGCTCCCAAGAAGCAGAGAAAAGTCATGACATGACACGAACAAGCTGAATTGCTTGCTATGCACCACAGATTGAGGTCTGCAGCTGTGGTTGCCCACCATCTCAGACAGATGATTTATCTTGTAAACAGATGACATAAACTTATGGTATCAATGAACACAGTACAGTACTATAAATGTATTTTCTCTTCCTTATGGTTTTCTTAATAACAAATTATTTTCTCTAGTTTACTATATTATAAAATAAACTATATAATACAATAACATACAAAGTATGTTAATCAACAGTTTATGCTATTGGTAAGCCTTCTAGTCAATAGTAGGCTGTTAGTAGTTAAGTTTCGGGGGGATCTAAAGTTACATGTGGATTTTTCACTGTGTGAAAGGAGGGGGGTTGGCACCACCCTTAACCCTGGAGGTGTCCAAGGATCAAGTGCACTCACCCGTGAGGCTCATAGTGAGTATTACATAAATACAGTCTAAAGAACTGCACAGTTACTTACCCACCATATCATTCCAGTGATTGGCATCATGTGGACAAAGCCTCCTAACGAGAGCAGGCCTTAATTATGCTTCAAGATGAAGCATTTATCACTATTTACCGAGTAGAAGGTTACTATGTATATTCTATGGAAGCTGTTTAGTTACCGGATTTACCATAGTAATTTTAGTAGCTATAGATCAAACAGTAGTATGATTATAACAATGTCTAAGGGAGCCACTGGATGAAACTTTACTTGAAGAAAATGTAGTCACTAACAGCAACTCATCTTATTGAATATTTATTGTGTGTGTCACAAGTTGAGTTCCCAGGAAGCAACAACTCTGAGATAAAGATTAGTATGCAAGACATCAACTAGGATCAATACTTATGAAAAAAAAAAAGGAGTTTTGATCAGAGGAAGAAGTTGAGCTGTAATGCAGTCTCAGTAGATGCCTCAGCTGACCCCAAGAAGCCTCTCTAGAGCTGGGATGGCCCTTTGGAGTCTTCACAAGTTAGAGCAAGGGAATGAGCCTATATATCCTGTGATCAGTCACTGATGCAGGTTGTCCTTGGAAGAAGGCAATCTGAGGCCATCTCCTAAGAGAGACAAAAGAATTGTTTGCGCTCTTCAGCCAGCAGCTGAGGGAATATATCCATCGTTTCTTCTAGAAGATGCTCCTCAGAGAATCTACCATTATGTTCCAGGAACTGGGATGAAAAAAAAGCATGTGTGTATGTGTGTGTGTGTGTGTGTGTGTGTATGCACATATGTGTGTATATATAATCATGTGTGTGTGTATATATATATTTATATTTACATAAAACCTAACTCAATTATTAATTATGTAAATAATCATTTGGAATAAAATGTATGTAGAGGATTGAGTCGAATCAAATTAGTGCTTGCAGGGCTTGGATATATATTCTTGTTTATTAAGACAATCCCCGTGTAGTAGTTATTACTAGTATTGCCTTCACTTTCAGAAGTGTCCCAGTTTAGATAATAAAATGAAAAACTACCCTCGATAGGGCCAGCGTTGAGGCTGGCCACTGTCAGTGCACACAAGCTGAATATCAAGTTGGGAAAGCCGAGGCCAGAGGAGGACTCAAGAAGTATAGAAACAAACAGAACCATCTAGGGGTTCTCAAAGTCTGATCTCCAGAGAAGCAATGCCAGCACCATCCGGAAATTTGTTAAAAAATGCAAATTGTTGGGCCCCACTGAAGAGCTGTTGAATCCAACAGTTTTTGGGGAAGGGGGTCAGGATTCTGTGTTTTAAGGAATCTTCAGATAATTTCAATACTTCTCAAGTTTGAGAATCACTGGGATAATCCATAGACTGACTTGGAGAACATGTTTCTAACTAATTTGTTTGTCCTTGGCTATGCTTTTGACTGTAGTTAAGAAGGACTGGTTTTCCAGCAAATGGAGGAGAAATTCCAGGGTGAAATGCAGGTTTTAAGGCTCAAAATTTTCCACAGTACTGTGACTCATCACACCTAAAAAGTCTTCACAGTTTTCTCCTTCTTGTTTGTATTAACTTGGAGAGTCAGCTGTGCCACCTCAAAATCCTATTTTCTGATGTGGGTTCTGTCAGAGGCATTCTGTGTGATGATACTTGTTATTAATCTCAGTCTTCTATATTCTCCTTCTCTCTCTTTCTCTCTCTCTCTCTTTCCCTTCCCCTCCCCCATCTCTCCACTAATTTATTCTAAACCATATTTAAGGTGGAAGTTATATGACTTTATCCAAGTTACGAAACATCTGTATGTCTCTATTTATATGTACAATGGAGGGATTAATACCTATTTTACCTATCCCAAAGATTTTTCATGAAGATTAGATAAAATAGCATAGGAAGAGTTATTTATAAGCTATGCAGTCCTGTGCAATCATAAGATGAGAATGTAATAGTATAATTATTACTAGTTTTTTTAGCTTCCAGGAAACACAGTTTTTGCTTGATTAATTTATGTGTCATTTTTATAAAGCAACCTTATTAAAATAATAGCTTCTGTGAATGTTTGGGGTCAGGGAAGAGAAAGGAGAGTGAGAATAGCATAGTGCTTCAAAAAGGCATTTCTTTTCATGTTTGATAAACATAGTTTTCCCTCTGTCTGTGAGAAGGGGAGGTAAGACTTTAACAAATATTTAACCTGAAAAGATGTCTTCTGGTTTTTGTTTCCCTGTGGTATTTAAGAAGAAAACCAGTCTGGACAGGCAAGGATAGACCAATAAAGGACTGAAAAACAATTTCATCATGTTTTTGGAATTGCATGAGTGTTAGTGAAACCATCCAAGAAAATGAAACTGATCTCCGTGGACTCCTAAATCGATCTCAGTACTCACCAGCGCATCCACTGGGGCTTACATAGCAGCTTCACAGCATTAACTGAGTCCAAATACAACAGATTCTGGCCCAGTGATGGAACAGGTAAGGGACAGTTCATTACTGCAGGAAGCCAGAACTATAATCCCTACTTTCCTCCCATATTGAGCTATCTGTGAAGATTTTACAAATATGTCAACTAGGGCACCGTGGCTCATGCCTACAATCCCAGCGTTTTATAGCCTGATGCCGGGGAATCACTTAAGCCTAGGAATTTGAGAGCAGACTGGGCAACATAGTGAGACCCAGTCTCTACCAAAAATAAAAAGAAATAAAACAATTTTTTTTTAATGTCAGCAAATTCTTTGAAACTCCTTTCTTGAACAGGGCTAGACTTATTGTTTTACTTCTAACAAAATGGGATTAATGATGTGTGACTGAGACAGGGCATAGAAATATTGAGACGTCAGTGTGCTCTCTCTCTCTCAATACTGTCCCTGGGTGAAGTAGCTGCCATGTGGGAAGCAGGCCTGTGGAAAGGCACATGTGGCAGGGAACTGAAGCTTCTGGCCAACAACTGGTCTAACCTTGAGATGACTGCAGCCCCTGCCCAGTTTTGACAGCAACCATGAACCAGAACCATCCACTTAAGCTGCTGGACTTCTGACTCTCCAAAACTGTGTGAGGTTTTTAAGTTTGTTGCTTTAAGCTATTAAGTTTTGTGGAAATGTGTTATATGGAAACAGAAAGCTAGCACAAGATATCTTGTCACAACCAATGATTATTTATGTTAAAGTCCGTTGTCTTCAACTGAGCCCTAGAAGACCAGAGGGGTATTACACGAAGACAATGGAGATGGACATGTTTGTACCCAGTTTAAAGTTTTGTGTCTATCCAAAGTGTGGCTATTTGGCTATTTGAATCTTTAAGGCTAGCTTTTTTACAACTGAGACCTGAAAAAAAAAAAAAGATTCTTTTAAGTCACGTATCACAGCCAAAACTTGGGCCTGGGAGTTCATGGTTGCATTGCTTCAGCCAAGGTTTCAATTTTCTCTTTATATCCTATTACATGGGGGGCATGGTGCTAGGCACTCAGGATCAGGCTGTGAACAAAACTGCTTCTCTCAGCCATTCTATGTAGGCCATGATGTCTGATTTTCTACTTACTCACTGAATTCTTAGAAATTCTAAAATTATTTGACATAGAATCTGTATCACATGCCACCCCCATTTTCTCTAACCCTATCTTCTAAGAAAATAGTCTGCAAGAGAGGAGAGAGGCCATATTTGTGTTAGCTAGAGAAAATGACAGATAATAATGGAAAATGCAAGATTGGATCCATGTAAAATGTCTTTTTATTGAATAGAGATGAAATAACTTTTACTTGCTTATTTTACAAAAGCAATGTATATTTATCTTAAAAACATAAATTCCGAATAAAATGTCACCTGTAATCACACTGAAAATGGTAATAATTACAAACTTTATTCTTATTAGTCTCTCTCTCTTTCTGTATCTTCCTCCCTCTCTCACTGTGTATTTCTGTGTAGTATATGATACACACATTGAGAAGAAGAAGAAGATACAGACAGATGGATAAATAGGAGTTATTAATTATACACACACACCTATTTATTTTAGATAAAATATTCTGGTGAATCTTTGTATTCATATAATGATTTATATTTTCAATTGCACAATAAACAGATGAACTATTAAACCTTTAGCGACAGTAACCACATCTTATAAGTTTAAATGTTTACCACAGTAACCAACATGTAGCATGGATCTAATAAATGTTAAAAGCATTCTTTCTATTTTATATGGAGTAAAATAATTCAAAGAGAAAGAAAAAGGCTTAAGTCATGCAGTTGGTTCTCAATAGGTTTGGAATTGAAATCTGCTATAATCCTAGTATGGCTTCCTCTTCTCTAAGAAGGCACATCACTCTTGTCTAAGAAGGCACCTCACCGTCCTCTGAGAAGGCAAACTGCCATCTAGGAAAATGGGTTGGTGAAGAGAATGACCAGACTCTGAAGATCAGGGTGTAGTTACCTTTGAGCTCAGCTTTCTCTTGTAGTATTGAAAACCACCCGATTGTTTTACCCACAGACGGTCAAAACCAAGTCCAGTCATAAGTTAAAGATGGTGGGAGGGAGACCACACCAGTGGATTCTGCAAAATGTGTGGCTTCTGGAAACTGTGGTGGTTTTCATTACCAAGGTGTTGTCTGCAGATGGTATACAGCAGAAAAACTTTGACTCTTTAATGTTTCCTTGGCAAAAAAGCAATTTCAGAAATCATCTCAGTGATTCATCCACACCAGGCAGAAATTCTGTCAGAACTTGTCACTTTTATTTAAGCAAGGCCCTGACATCGAGCAGCTTTATTCTAATCATGCTCACATTTGATTTGACAGTTTCAGAATATTTTGTGTGTCCATTGTACATGCTCAGATAGATAATTTATCACCAAGCATTTCTCTTTTGGCAACTCTGATAGATTCTCACCTTCTTTTAGCCCAATTTCTGGGAAGCAAAAAAGCCTGTATTAGAAATATCACAGGTTTTAGTTCTCTGGGGATAGTGTGAGAAAACATATTACAGAAACAAACACAATTTATTGTTAGGAGGGAGAAAAGTCAATGAAAAATATCATAAAAAGATGAAGAACCCACAGAGAATTGAATCCTGGACTTTTAAATTTTGTCTTTAAATCTTATTTTCCCAAATAAATAGATTATATTAACTCAGTCGGTTTTCTTGTAGTTTACACAAACATCCTAATATGCAAATTTAAAATTATATTAATAATGATATGCAAACTGAACCTTTTAAAAATATCAAGCATACCTTAAAAAGACTAAAAGTTACAGAACATAACTGAATAATCTGTTTTAATTGGTAATGCAGAAAAACTACTACCATAACTACTTTTTTTATTTGTTGAACATGTATTATGGCTCAAACATTCTACTTGCTTTATGTACATTATTTCATATAATACTTTCATCCACTATGTGAGGCATTATTATCTCTATTTTGCAGCAAAGGAGAATGAGCCTCAGAGCTGTCAAGCTTCTCATTTAAAGTTATTGTAAAGAAAGTTCATCTCAGAAAGATGGCCAACTATGAATTTTCAGTGTAGATAATTAGGTAACTCTACAGCTATTTTTGGAGGTGTGGAGGCACAAAGATGTGTCGCCTTATGGCCTGGAAGACTGACCAGGACAAATGATACAACTGGACTTTAACCAGAAGCCTTCTCACAAGTTCCAACCAGCAACACACTTCAATAGACAAGGAAAGCTACAAATGGGCAGTGCCTCAGGTATGGCAACACCCACTTTGCACATGTTGTTGAAATTAGAGTCCTCTGACTTTTACATATATCTCTGGAATCTCTGGAGAGATTAAGTGTATTCAGTCATATACCTGTCTAAAAAAATATGAGGAAGAGGTCATTTGTTCTCATAAAATATCCATGTCCTCCTCTCAGTTCATATTCTCCTTTGCAGTTGATCAGCATTGTGTAATGTGTTCTGGCCAATGACTCTGCAAAGTGATTTGTTTCCCTTCCAGGCTAAGACAGTCAGAGAAAAAAGACATTAGTGAACAAATAGACAAAATTCTAATAAGACCTGTAGTTTAGTCATATTTTACCAGTGTAATTTATTGGTTTTGATAATTGTACTATAGGAGATGTTACCATTAGGGGATGCTGAGTAGGAGATAAAGGGGAACCCTCTGTACTATTTTTATAGGGAGCCCTCTGTACTATGTTTATAACTTTGTTGTACGTCTGAAATTGCTTCAAAATGAAAAGGTTAAAAAAAAAGTAGTGTGTTTTCTCTACCTTTCTCTTCTGTTTTTTAGCTCCTGAAATTACAAGATGGAGAAAAATCCCACTGCCCATGTGAGAATTTAAGTGAAGAACAAATAGAACTTTTATGATGCTAAGTCTCTGAGATTTGGGAGTTTGCTGTGGCAACAAATGATAATTAGATACTAGAGATGATACTATTGGTTCCTTATCCCAGTGACCTTCCTGAAAGGACCACAGTTGTGTTCAGGTTTCCATTCCCAATGTCAGTGTGACTGATGGGTTCCCTCATGTATATGTGATACAATCCTTACCAAGAAAGCATGAGGAAAGACTCATACAGAACTCTGGAAATAAAGATGCTGTCTTCTCTTCCTCTTCCTCTTTCTCTGGGAATAAAGGTGGTTCTCAACTGATGGCAATTTTGACCCATCTTCCCACCAAAGGCCATTTATCGCTGTCTAGAGACATTTTGGGTTTCATAACCAGGGGATAATTTGGAAAGGGGCGAATGTATTCTACTGAATAGACATCAGGGATGCTGCTACATATACTACCATGTACAGGACAGGCCCCACGACAAAAAATTATGCAGAATACTGATAGTTCTCAGGTTGAGAAACCTTGCTCTTAATGTTGATGTATCAGGATATGAAATACAGATCTTCTGCTTCCTATGACAAACAGCTCAAGAATAAAACCAAGATTAAGAATGGCAGAGAGATAAGATAGAGGTCTTGGTTCTTGAAGGCAAAACCAAGTAGTTGAATGAAGCAGGCTCGAAATCCGTTCTACTGATGTATGCAGTAATCAATTTCCTTATTGTTTAAACCTGTGTTTAAACAATAGAGTTTTTCATATTTGCAGCAGAATGTGTCTTAACAAAATAACATAATCAGGTAACTCAGTATTTATTTAACTAAATATCTATGTCTCATGACTTTTGTCACATATCTCAATTTATAACTCTTATAGTTTGTGACATAGTCACAAAACTAGTAGATAGAAGGGCTGAAACCCAATGTTTACTTACTCCATAGCCTTCACAAATAACCATCACACTTAATTTTATTTCAAATTTAAAATGCAGCATGCCTAATAGTATTAGAATAATAGCAGTAATTAGTATTGATGGTATTGGCAGCAGCAGTATCAGTATTTACTGTTTCAGATACTGCCAAGCACGACCCCAAAATTCTATTTTTAAATTCTAGCTTTAATCTTTTGAGGAAATGTAAGTTTTAACAAGTGAGAAATTGCTTCTTAATTATTCATGGTATAGAAACACTCTCAGGGGCCCTACTGGGTTCTCTATAAAAGATGACCACCAGATTTGGCTGGCACTAATATTCTTGGAGTTCATATAAACAATGCAATTATAGTATTGTACCTCTTTTTTGATTTCTGAAACTTGCTGGTTTGGATAAGACTCATCTTTCTTGTTAGTGAAATGAAGGAGTTAGATAATGTGTACAGTTCCTTTCAGAATTGGGTTATGTAAGAATAATATTATACTGACCCGTAAGTAATGATTGCTTTTCCTCTGTGTGTTCATGAGTATGAATGAGAACTAGATTGATGGGCACAATCCCTTCCATATTAGGGGTTTACAACTGCAAACCTAGACAGTGGCAGTTGGTCAAGATTTCATATGTAAGTTTGCAAAAATAATGACACAGAATAATAATACATACTCTGTCATGTTAGAATGGACCCAAGGAAGCTGAAATTCTATGAAGACTTTGATGATTTCCTGAGTCATACTGAATTGAGAAGCAAAAATGTCATTAAAATCCATTTCTTGGCTGGGAGTGGTGACTCATGTCTGTAATGTCAGCACTTTGGGAGGCCGAGGCAGGTGGATCATTGAGGTCAGGAGTTTGAGACTAGTCTGGCTAACATGGTGAAACCTCGTCTCTACTAAAAATACAAAAATTAGCTTGGTGTGGTGGCATGAGCCTGTACTCCCAGATACTTGAGAGGCTGATGCACAAGAATCAGTTGAACCCGGGGTCGGAGTCTGCAGTGTGCTGAGATTGCACCACTGCACTCCAGCCTGGGCAGCAGAGTAAGCCACTGTCTCAAAAAAAAAAAAAAAAAAAAAGGTTTCTTGACTAAGAATTATATCTTGCTTTATAGTCCTACATTCAGCAACATGTGACTCCTCTGAATTTATGGGGCCTGGGAGTAAGGACTCAGGAAAAGATAGGAAGGGAATCCTGAACATCCACATCCTGAGATAACATATATGTGAATGCAATTTTCTGTGGTCTATTTATTCTTATTTTTAGGCCTTTTGACCTTAGGATTAACCCCTACCTATTGAGCAGAGTGTCATGGAACAAACCCTGTAGATTGTGCTCTGCCAAATGTATAGAATTCTTTGTGGAATGAAGAGTCTTAGGCCATTTTTTATGTTGATTCTTGACAGCCTTTAAGCCCCACCATTCCGCTTCCTTTCTGTGCAATGCCTGAGAAAGCTCATAAGAGAGGCTGGGTATTTTCTTCTTTGATATCATCAGAATGTTCAAGCTACGGAATCCCTAGGCTGTGCATAGGAAAACACAACCCAGCCTAAGCAAATAATTACCATTAAAACCAAGCATTTCCCTACTCTTTCAAGCCATTTCTGGACCAGCTTGAGAGCTAACCCCTGCTTCCTCCTAGAATGTCTTATTATGTAGGTAATAGCCATTTTCATGCCCTCTTGGTGTATGTGTAGTTGTAAAATTATCAGTTTCAACATCCAAATCAAATTTTAAGTGAGGGATTCATCTCATCTCTGTGGGGTAACCAAAACATCATCTATGTTTTCTTTTATAAGATAGGGGTAATAACTTCATCTTTGAAAGTTTGTTAAGAAGGTAAACAGTAATTTAGAAGAAGCTAATGCATTTGCTGAAAGTTACATTTCTTACTGGCAAACGGTCATAGGCATATTCAAGATCCCTTGGCTTCTATATAATACTCTCCTAAAAATAAATTATAAGTAAATTTAAAAAGGACATTGAATATTTAGAAAAAGATTGGCAGGAGCAGATGAACAGCACATAGTAGGAATCAACAATTAGAGACTATTTTTATTTCATTTAAGACCATAGAATAGAAGAACAGTAAGAATAATAGGTAAGTTTCCAAATTATGTCTGCATATTGGCCTTTGATGAAGTCTTTAACATAAAATTAATTTTCCAACTCCAGTGGTTGATTTTTACTTTCCATGACATGTAAAATATATATGTAATATTGTATTTTTTCCATTAATTTTGTTATGAGTCTACACAAAACTCTCTTCCTAAGAAAAGCACTAGAATGAGCCAAAGGAAAAACAGCAAAACCTGATTCCTCACAGCTGGAAAGCTCAAACCTCTTTCTTAACACCTTTGGGAAAATTATTATAAGCAACTAATTATACAATGACTTTTCACAATTATCTTTTTGGAAATATTGTATTAATGGTGAAAAATATGTTATAGTTAAATAAGTGAGGAAATTTACAACAATCTACTTGAAAAGTGGGCAGTGTGTATTGCAATTCTACAAGGAACCGTTTGGAAATCTTTAAAATTTCACCCAATGGATCGCGCTGTTATTGCATAATTTATAATGCTAGGTAACGTCATGCTTAGTAGCTCTAAAAAGCTAGGAAAATAGACAAATAAGCAGGGAAACTATTATAAGAAATGCAATATTCTTAAGTTTATTTATCTATTTCAATTAATATACTCTGGTTTATGTGTAACAAAGATAAACAAAATGATTGAATATATGGTTAAACTAAAAGGCAAGAACATTGACTGTGATCCAGTCAATCAAAGTGTAGGTACTATGTTTTCTCCAACTCCTATCTGAAATTAATTTTCTCAGTAGAATTACATTTAATCAACCAATTTGAGGAATTTTACTCTCTAGTGTGGCATTACTTGTGATGAAATGAATGCAATTGTCTTCTAAAAACATAACTTTTGGTACTATACTTCTAAAAATAAAGCATAGTCCTCTAAAGTAGATGTTTTCATGCAGGTGGCATGCAAAATTTTAAAGTAACCATAGCAGGACTAGATTGCAACTCTTAGACAGAGCAGTGTGTGGAGGCTCTCTCCATGAATTATTATTCCAGAACAACTACAGGAATAAATCAAGAAAGCTGAGAGGACCCACAGACCCCTTTAAGAAAGCAGATTGATTCTGCAGGACCCAGGAGACACCCCAAATACTGTGTGTCCAAACTGTGGAAGTGGGAAAGATCCACCCCTGAACATCTGCTACTCTCACTGAGGAAACTGAAGGTTTAGATTATGGGAGAAGATTTTGAATTTACCTGGAGCTGAGTCAATTTAAAGAGTGAAGCAAAATACAGGGGTAGAGGAAGCAGTGGGAAAAGCCCTAGGATCTTGTAGGGTCCCCTATCAAGCTATTTTTGCCCAGCCATACAGGAGTTCTTTAGGAGGGTGGCCAGCAGTGCTGAGAAAAGGCCACAGGGAGAGGGAAATCTCCAGCTGAACTTTATGGCAATTTGAATTGATTGAGAAGTCTCCTGGTCAGAACTCGGGGAAAGACATGAATCCGGTGTGTGGACTTCACAGGCGGGGAAGGAAGGAAAGCCATATATGCTTTTGCTGCTGGTAGGCAGGTAGTCTGGGGTAAGTTCTCAGCCCTGCTTGCCCACTGCCTGGAAACAGACTCGGTGCTGTTGCAGGGGGCATGGCGGGAGTAAGACTGGTGCCTTGGATTGAGTGGGAACTGGATGAGGCCTGTGACTGCCGACTTTCCCCCACTTCCCTAACAACCTAAATGACACAATAGAAACAGTCATAATCCTCCTAGGTACCCAATTCCACTGACCTGGGAATGTCATCCCTATCCCCCACAGCAGCTGCAGCAAAACCCACCCAAGGAGTCAGCTCAGACACGCCTAGCCCTGCCAACACCCAATGGTCCTTCCCTACCCACCCTGGTAACTGAACACAAAGGGCATATACTCTTGGGAGTTCCAGGGTTCTTCCCACCACCTGTTCCTCCACATACTACTTATGCTTTCTGGAAAGCACCACCTCCTGGTAGGAGGCCAACCAGCACAAAAATAGTGCATTAAGCCACCAAAGCTAAGAGCCCTCACAGAGTCCATTTCACCCACCTGCCACCTTCACCAGAAAAGGTGCTGGTATCTATGGCTGAGAGAACCACAGAGAGTTCACATTACAGGACTCTGGGCAGACAACCCCCATTACCACCCTGGAGCCTGGTAGACTTGCTGAGTGGCTAGATCCAGAAGAGAGATAACAATCATTACAGCTTGGCTCTCAGGAAGCCACATCCATAGGAAAAGGGGTAGAGTACTACATTTAAGGGAACACCTTGTGGGACAAAAGAATCTGAAAAACAGCCTTCAGCCCTAGACCTTCCCTCTGACAGAACCTACCCAAATGAGAAGGAACCAGAAAACCAACTCTGGTAATATGACAAAACAGGGTTCTTTAACACCCACAATAAATCACACTAGCTCACAAGCAATGGACCCAAACTAAGAAGAAATCCCAGATTTACCTGAAAAAGAATTCAAGAAGTTAGTTATTAAGCTAATCAGAGAGGCACCAGAGAAAGGCAAAGCACAATGTAAGGAAATCCAAAATATGATACAAGAAGTGAGGGGATAAATACTCAAGGAAATAGATAGCATAAATAAAAAACAATAAAAACTTCAGGAAACATTGGACACACTAATAGAAATGCAAATTGCTCTGGAAAGTCTCAGCAATGGAATTAAACAAGTAGAAGAAAGAAGTTCAGGGCTTGAAGACAAGGCCTTCTAATTAACCCAATCTAACAAAGACAAAGAAAAAAGAATAAAGAAATATGAACAAAGTCTCCAATATCTCTAGGATTGTGTTAAATGACCAAACCTAAGAATAATTGGTGTTCCTGAGGAAGAAAAGAAATCTAAAAATCTGGAAAACATATTTGTGGGAATAATTGAGGAAAACTTCTCTGGCTTTGCTAGAGACCTAGACCTCCAAATAGAAGCAGCACAAAGAACACCTGGGAAATTCATCACAAAAAGATCATCACCTAGGCACATTGTCATCAGGTTATCTACAGTTAAGACGAAGGAAAGAATCTTAAGAGCTGTGACAAAATCACCAGGTAACCTGTAAAGGAAAATCTATCAGACTAACAGAAGATTTCTCAGCAGAAACCCTACAGGCTAGAAGGGATTGGGGCCCTATCTTCAGCCATCTCAAACAAAACAATTATTAGCCAAGAATTTCGTATCCAGTGAAACTAAGCTTCATATATGGATGAAAGATACAGTCTTCTTCAGACAAACAAACGCTGAAAGAATTCACCATTACCAAGCGACCACTACAAGAATTGCTAACAGGAGCTCTAAATATTGAAACAAATCCTGGAAACACATCAAAACAGAACCTCTTTAAAGCATGAATTTCACAGGACCTATAAAACAAAAATACAATTTTTAAAAAACTAAAACAAAGAACAAAAAGCTAAGGTATATAGGCAACAAATAGCGTGATTAATGGAATGGTACCTCACATCTCAACATTAACAATGAATGTAAATGGCCTAAATGCTCCACTTAAAAGATACAGAATTTCTGAATGAATAGGAATTTACCAACCAACTATCTGCTGCCTTCAAGAGACTCACCGAACACATAGGGACTAACACAAACTTAAGGTAAAGGGGTGGAAAAAGACATTTAGCACAAATGGACACCAAAAACAAGCAGGAGCAGCTATTCTTATACTAGATCAAATGAACGTTAAAGCAATAGCAATTAAAAAAAGACAAAGAGGGACATTATATAATAATAAAAGGCCTTGTCCAACAGGAAACTATCACAATCCTAAACATATGCTCCTAACACTGGAGTTCCAAAATTTATAAAACAATCACTAATATACCTAAAAAATGAGATAGACCATGACACAATAATAGTGGGGGACTTCAATACTCCACTGACAGCACTAGACAGGTTATCAAGACAGAAAGTCAGCAAACAAAACAATGGATTTAAACTATACCCCGGAACAAATGGACTTAACAGATACAGAACATTCCATCAAACAACTGCAGAGTATACATTCTATTCAACAGCACATGGAACTTTCTCCAAGACAGATTATATGTTAGGCCACAAAATGACCCTCATACATTTAAGAAAATTGAAATTATATTAGGTACTCTCTCAGACCACAGTGGAATAAAACTGGAAATCAACTCCAAAAGGAATCTTCAAAGCCATGCAAATACATGAAAATCAAATAACCCGCTCCTGAAGGAGCATTGGGTTAAAAATGAAATCAAGATGCAAATTACAAAAATTTTTGAACTGAATAACAACAGTGCCACAACCTATCAAAACCTCTGGGACACAGCAAAGGTGGTGATAAGAGGAATGTTCATAGCCCTAAACACCTACATCAAAAAGTCTGACACAGCATAGACAATCTAAGGTCCCACCTGAAGGAACTAGAGCGACAAGAACAAACCAAAACCAAACCCAGTAGAAGAAAGGAAATAACCAAGATCAGAACAGAACTACATGAAATTGAAACAAAAAAAACTCACAAAAGAGAAATGAAACAAAAAGCTGATTCTTTGAAAATATAAATAAAATTAATGGACCATTAGCAAGAAAAGACGATAAAAAATCCAAATAAGCTCAATAAGAAATGAACTGAGAGATATTACAACTAACACCATAGAAATACAAAAGATAAGTCAAGGCTACTATGAACACCTCTACGTGCATGAACTAGAAAACCTAGAAGAGATGGATAAATTCCTGGAGATATACAACCCTGCTAGCTTAAGTCAGGAAGAATTAGATACTTTGAACAATCTAATAATAACCAATGAGATTAAAATGGTGATTAAAAAATTACCAACAAAAAAAAAGTCCAGGACCAGACGGATTCACAGCAGATTTTTAGCAGACATTCAAAGAAGAATTGGTACCAATCCTATTGACACTATTCCACAATACAGAGAAAGCAGGAACCCTCCCTAAATCATTCTATGAAGCTAGTATCATCCTAATACCAAAGTCAGGAAAGGACATAACCAAAAAAGAAAACTACAGTCCAATATCCCTGATGAACATAGATGCTAAAATCCTAAACAAAATACTAGCTAACTGAATCCAACAACATATCAAAAAGATAATCCACCATGATCAAGTGGGTTTCATACCAAGGATGCAGGGGTGGTTTAATATACATGTCAATGTAACCAAAAAAGAGAACTTCAGACCAATATCCTTGATGAACATTGATGCAAAAATCCTTAATAAAATACTGGCAAACTGAATCCAGCAGCACATCAAAAAGCTTTTCCACCATGATCAAGTGGGCTTCATCCCTGGGATGCAAGGCTGGTTCAACATACGCAAATCAATAAATGTAATCCAGCATATAAACAGAACCGAAGACAAAAACCACATGATTATCTCAATAGATGCAGAAAAGGCCTTTGACAAAATTCAACAACGCTTCATGCTAAAAACTCTCAATAAATTAGATATTGATGGGACGTATCTCAAAATAGTAAGAGCTATTTATGACAAACCCACAGCCAATATCATACTGAATGGGCAAAAACTGGAAGCATTCCCTTTGAAATCTGGCACAAGACAGGGATGCCCTCTCTCACCACTCCTATTCAACATAGTGCTGGAAGTTCTGGCCAGGGCAATCAGGCAGGAGAAGGAAATAAAGGGTATTCAATTAGGAAAAGAGGAAGTCAAATTGTCCCTGTTTGCAGATGACATGATTGTATATCTAGAAAATCCCATTGTCTCAGCCCAAAATCTCCTTAAGCTGATTAGCAACTTCAGCAAAGTCTCACGGTACAAAATCAGTGTACAAAAATCACAAGCATTCTTGTACACCAATAACAGACAAACAGAGAGCCAAATCATGAGTGAACTCCCATTCACAATTGCTTCAAAGAGAATAAAATACCTAGGAATCCAACTTACAAGGGATGTGAAGGACCTCTTCGAGGAGAACTACAAACCACTGCTCAATGAAATAAAAGAGGATACAAACAAATGGAAGAACATTCCATGCTCATGGGTTGGAAGAATCAATATTGTAAAAATGGCCATACTGCCTACAGTAATTTATAGATTCAATGCCATCCCTATCAAGCTAACATGACTTTCTTCACAGAATTGGAAAAAACTACTTTGAAGTTCATATGGAACCAAAAAAGAGCCCGCATCGCCAAGTCAATCCTAAGCCAAAAGAACAAAGCTGGAGGCATCACGCTACCTGACTTCAAACTATATTACAAGGCTACAGTAACCAAAACAGCATGGTACTGGTACCACAACAGAGACATAGATCAATGGAACAGAACAGAGCCCTCAGAAATAATGCCGCATATCTACAACTATCTGATCTTTGACAAACCTGACAAAAACAAGAAATGGGGAAAGGATTCCCTATTTAATAAATGGTGCTGGGAAAACTGGCTAGCTATATGTAGAAAGCTGAAATTGGATCCCTTCCTTACACCTGATACAAAAATTAATTCAAGATGGATTAAAGACTTAAATGTACAACCTAAAACCATAAAAACCCTACAAGAAAACCTAGGCAATACCATTCAGGACATAGGAATGGGCAAGGACTTCGTGTCTAAAACACCAAAAGCAATGGCAACAAAAGCCAAAATTGACAAATGGGATCTAATTAAACTAAAGAGCTTCTGCACAGCAAAAGAAACTACCATTAGAGTGAACAGGCAACCTACAGAATGGGAGAACATTTTTGCAACCTACTCATCTGACAAAGGGCTAATATCCAGAATCTACAATGAACTCAAACAAATTTACAAGAAAAAAACAAACAACCCCATCAAAAAGTGGGCAAAGGACATGAACAGACACTTCTCAAAAGAAGACATTTATGCAGCCAAAAAACACATGAAAAGATGCTCATCATCACTGGCCATCAGAGAAATGCAAATCAAAACCACAATGAGATACCATCTCACACCAGTTAGAACGGCCATCATTAAAAAGTCAGGAAACAACAGGTGCTGGAGAGGATGTGGAGAAATAGGAACACTTTCACACTATTGGTGGGACTGTAAACTAGTTCAACCATTGTGGAAGTCAGTGTGGCGATTCCTCAGGGATCTCGAACTAGAAATACCATTTGACCCAGCCATCCTATTACTGGGTATATACCCAAAGGACTATAAATCATGCTGCTATAAAGACACATGCACACGTATGTTTATTGCGCCACTATTCACAATAGCAAAGACTTGGAACCAACCCAAATGTCCAACAACGATAGACTGGATTAAGAAAATGTGGCACATATACACCATGGAATACTATACAGCCATAAAAAATGATGAGTTCATGTCCTTTGTAGGGACATGGATGAAACTGGAAACCATCATTCTCAGAAAACTATCACAAGAACAAAAAACCAAACACCGCATGTTCTCACTCATAAGTGGGAATTGAACAATGAGAACTCATGGACACAGGAACGGAACATCACACTCCGGGGACTGTTGTGGGGTGGAGGGAGTGGGGAGGGACAGCATTAGGAGATATACCTAATGCTAAATGACGAATTAATGGGAGCAGCAAAACAACATGGCACATGGATACATATGTAACAAACCTGCACATTGTGCACATGTATCATAAAACCTAAAGTATAATAATAAAAAAATATATATATTCATGTCAATGAATGTGATACACCACATACACAGAATTAAAAACAAAAATCACATGATCATCTCAACAGATGCAGAAAAAGCATTTGATAAAATCCAGCATCCCTTTATGATTAAAATTCTCAGAAAATTTTGCATAAAGGGATATATCTCAAGAAAATAAAAGCCATCTATGAGAAACCCACAGCCAACATAATACTGAAAAGGGGAAAAGTTGAAAGCATTCTTTCTGAGAACTGGAACAAGAAAAGAAGTCCCGCTCTCACCACTCCTATTCAACATAGTACTGCAAGTCCTAGCCAGAGCAATCAGAGAAGAGATAGAAAGTGCAACCAAATCAGTAAAGAGTAAGTCAAACTGTTGCTGTTTGCTGATAATATAATTGTTTACCTAGAAAATCCCAAAGACTCCTCCAGAAAGCTCATATAACTGATAAAAGAATTCAGCAAGGTCTCTGGATAAAAAATTAATGTACACAATGTAGCACTTCCTCACACCAACAACGACCAAGCTGAGAATGAAATCAAGATCCCAGACCTTTTTACGATAGCTGAAAAAAAAAAAACTTAGGAATATACCTAACCAAGGATATAAAAGACCTCTACAAGGAAAACTACAAAACACTGCTGGAAGGAATAATAAATAACACAAACAGATGGAAACACATCCCATGCCCACAGATGGATAGAATCAATGTTTTGAAAATGACCACACTGCGATCTAAAAATTGAATGCAATTTTCATAAAAAATACCACCATCATTCTTCACAGAATTAGAAAAAAAAATCGTAAAATTCATATGGAACCAAAAAAGAGCCCACATAGCCAAAGCAAGACTAAGTAAAAAACAAACAAACAAACAAAAACAAAAACAGAAAACAAATCTGGAGGCATCACATTACCTGATTTCAAAATACACTATAAGGCCATAGTCACCAAAACAGCATGGTATTGGTATAAAAATAGGCACATAGACCAATGGAACAGAATAGAGAACCCAGAAATGAAGTCAAATACTTACAGACAACTGATCTTTGACAAAGCAAACAAAAACATAAAGTGGGGAAAGGACACCCTGTTCGACAAATAGTGCTGGGATAATTGGCAAGCCACACGTAGGAGAATGAAATTGGATCCTCAGCTCTTGCCTTATACAAAAATCAATTCAAGATGGATTAAGGACTTAAATCTAAGACCTCAAACTTTAACATTATAGAAGACAACATTGGAAAAACCCTTCAAGACATTGGCTTGGGCAAGAAGAACCCAAAACAAATGCAAGAAAAACAAAGATAAATTGCTGAGACTTAATTAAACTAAAGAGGGTTTGTACTTTAAAAGTAACAATCAGCATAGTAAACAGACAACCCACAGAGTGGGAGAAAAACCTCACAATCTATACATCTGATGAAGGGCTAATAGCCAGAATCTACAATGAACTCAAACAAATCAACAAGAATAAAGCAAACTATCCTATCAAAATGCGGGCTAAGGACATGAATAGACAATTCTCAAAAGAAGATATACAAATGGGCAACAGCCATATAAAAAAAGGCTCATCATTCCTAATGATCAGCAAAATTCAAATCAAAACCACAATGTGATAACACCTTACTCCTGCAAGAATGGCCATAATCAAAAAATAAAAAAATAGTAGTTGTTGGTGTGGACGCACTGAACAGGGAGCACTTCTGCACTGCTGGTGGGAAGGTAAGCTAGTTCAACCACTATGGAAAACAGTGTGGAGATTCCTTAAAAAACTAAAAATAAAACTATGATTTGATCTAGCAATCCTACTACTGGGTATCTACCCAGAGGAAAAGAAATCATTATACAAAAAAGATACTTGCACAGGCATGCTTAGAGCAGTACAATTTGCAATTGCAAAAATATGGAACCAGCCGAAATGCCCATCAATCAACTAGTGGATAAAGAAACTGTGATATATATATATATTTATATATATATATCTCAAAAAGATAATCCACATACATATACACATACACACATATCTATATATGATGGAATACTACCCAGCCATAAAAGTGAATGAATTGATGACAATCAAAGCGACTAGGATGAGATTGGAGACTATTCTTCTAAGTGAAGTAACTCAGGAATGAAAAACCAAGCATAGTATGTTTTCACTCATAAGTGGGAGCTAAGATATGAGGCTGCAAAGGCATACGAATTACACAGTGGACTTTGGGGACTCACGGGGAAAGGGCAGGAAGGGGGTGAGGGATAAAAGATTACAAATAGGGTACAGTATATACCGCTCAGGTGATGGGTACACCAAAATCTCACAAATCACCACTAAAGAACTTATCCATGTAACTAAACACCACCTGTTCCCCAATAAACTATGGAAATTAAAAAAAAATTAAAGCCGATAAATCTGAAGGAAAAAGTAGAGAAATTAAAATCAGCTGGATATTTTAACATTTTTTCTGTTATCAGTTGATAGCAACCCCCCCCCCAAAAAAAAAACCCTGAATTCTGTAGGCCACAGAAGTGAACAATACTATTAATCAATTTGCTCTAAGTGACATGTACAGAACACTATACTCAACAGTAGAATGTACATTTTTATAAGTGCACAAGGAGTATTGACCAAGATAGATAACACCTTGGATTATAAAATAAGTTTCTATACAACTCTAAAGAATAAAATCTTACAAATATGTAATCTGACCACAAAGGAGTTAAACTAAAAGTAAAAAAAAATAGAAAAAAAAACTCATGCCATATTTCCCTATTTCAATTTCACTTAAGTCGTTTTAGAAAAATAGGTAAATAAGTAAATAAGCCAAACACCCATGAGAAGGACTAAAATCTTGAAAAATGACAACTAATATTTAATGGATATAAAGCAACTGTAACTAACATATATTTTTGATGGGACTGTAAAATATTGCAATGTATTTAGAAAAAGTTCTGGTGGTTTCTTATAAAATTAAACCTATATCTACCCTATGAAGCAGCAATTCCATTATTAGTTTTTTACCCAAGATACATGAAACCATATGCTTGAAGGGATCTGAAAGTGGTGTTGTGCACCTGTAGTCTCAGCTACTCATGAGGATGAGGCAAGAAGATCCCTTGAAACCAGAAGTTTGAGTTCAGCCTGGTAAACATAGCGAGCCCTTATCTCTTAAAAAATTGGAAAAATAATATTCCCAGTGGCTTTATTTATAATAATCTAAAAATAGATAAAAATTCATTTTCCAGGAAAGAAGCATGGTTAAAATAAAACTCTGATATATTTATATGATAGTATATGACTCAGAGATATAAAAGAACAACTACTCATAATGTGCAATAATGTGGAAAAAGTCTCAAAAACATCATCCTGTATGAAAGAATCCATACACCAAAGAATACATATGGTTTGTTTCCATTTGTATAACATCTAGAACAGGTAAAACCCACCTATAGTGAAAAAAATAAAAAACAACAATGATCGCCTTTTGGGAGTTGACAGTAGGAATCTCCTGGGAAGGAGTAGAAGAAAATTCTCTGGGGATAATGGTAATGTTATATCTTGAAATTAGTTTGCATTACACAGGTGTATGCATTTGTCAACAGTCAGATAATGGTACATTTGGGATTTGTGCATTTCACTCTATAGACATTTTACTCTTAAAAATGAAAATGAATTAAAAGAGTGGTGGATAGGTTAATAGATATGTGATAAAACAAATGCAGTGAAATTAAATGTGTACCTAATATATGACTGTATTGGTCCATTTTCATACCACTATAAGGAAATACCTGAGACTGAGTAATTTATAAAGAAAAGAGATCTAACAGATCCACATGGCTGGGGATGTCTCACAATCATGGCAGAAGGCAAAGAAGGAGCAAAGATACATCTGACATGGCAACAGGCAAGGCAGTGTGTGCAGGGGAATTGCTCTTTATGAAATCATTAGATCACGTGAGACTTGTTCACTATCATGACAACAGCAAGGGAAAAACCTGCCCCATGATTTAATTACCTCCCACTGGGTCCCTCCTATGACATATGGGGATTATGGGAGCTAAAATTAAAGATGTAATCTGGGTATGGACACAGTCAAATTATATCAATTGTATATTAATGAAGAAAATGACGGAAATGGTTTTTAACATGGAATTAAGTAGAGTTATTACTAAGAATTCTGTTTTTTGTGATTTTAATATCATTTTTCAAATTAAAAAAAAAGCCCAGTAATATATATTTATGTTCTTTATTGAAAGCATAGGCCTGTGTTTGAAATGAGGATTTTGAACCACTAGTTTCATTTTATTTAGATATATTTTTAAGAGATGGGAGTCTCACTATGTTGTTCAAAATGGACTCAAACTCCTGGGCTCAAGTGATCTTCCTGCCTCAGCCTCTTGAGTATCTTAGATTAAAGGCATGCTGCGAATCTCCTGGCTTGAAAGATTAGCTTTAAACCAGCAATGAATAAATAAACAAATAAATAAATAAATAAATTAGAAGAAAATTCAGATATTTCTAAAGATTTTGATGAGATTCATCCTCATAAAGAAAAGTTGAGAACAAAGGATACTGTAATAGCATTACAGCAATCATGGCAAGATAATTTGTCTTTGTTTTAATAGCACCAGTTTGAAAAAAAATAAAGTAAAAGGCTACATTATATTTAAATGCTTATTTAAAACTGAAAACGAGCCTACATTTTCATGTATCTTGTACATGAGAAATGCCATTCATCAATTGTACAAGCTCATTTAACTTCTGATTCTGGCACAGTTCTAGCTACAAACATCTCGAAATTCTGAATAACACAAATTAAAATCATCCTGTGGACAAACTTAGGCTTACAAAAGAAAGGAAATCCACAGGTGCTAGAAATAAAGATTAAGCACCATCCAAGCAGCAAGAGGGGAGTGTAAAAAAATCCACCATTTTAATCTAGCGGTTAAGGTTTTCTTTTTTTTTCTTTATTATTATTATTATTATTATACTTTAAGTTTTAGGGTACATGTGCACAATGTGCAGGTTTGTTATATATGTATCCATGTGCCATGTTGGTACACTGTACCCATTAACTCGTCATTCAGCATTAGGTATATCTCCTAATGCTTTCCCTCCTCTCTCCCCCCACCCCACAACAGTCCCCGGAGGGTGATGTTCCCCTTCCTGTGTCCATGTGTTCTCACTGTTCAATTCCCACCTATGAGTGAGAACATGCGGTGTTTGGTTTTCTGTCCTTGCGATAGTTTACTGAGAATGATGGTTTCCAGTTTCACCAATGTCCCTACAAAGGACACGAACTCATCATTTTTTATGGCTGCATAGTATTCCATGGTGTATATACCCAAAGGACTATAAATCATGCTGCTATAAAGACACATGCACACGTATGTTTATTGCAGTTAAGGTTTTAACAATGACCCAAGAATAAGAGACAAATGTTATTGTATATAGGAATTAAGCTTCCTGCTTAAAGCCATGTCACACAATGAGTTATTTTATTGGCTGCTTGGAAATCTATATGTAAATTGTGTTAGTCCCTGCGTGATCTCAGGCATCTTATCTTTCTCATCTAATTCTTGCTTTGCTTATTTACAAAATGGAAATTATAGCTACCAACTCTTGGATGGTTTTTTACCAAAAAAAAAATCTATTATATTGGAGAATGGAAATACACCAGTTTTTTTTCTTTATTATACTTTAAATTCTAGGGTACATGTGCACAACGTGCAGGTTTGTTACATATGTATACATGTGCCATGTTAGTGTGCTGCACCCATTAACTCATCATTTACATTAGGTATATCTCCTAATGCTATCCCTCCCCCCTCTCCCCACCCCACAACAGGCCCCGGTGTGTGATGTTCCCCACCCTGGGTCCAAGTGTTCTCATTGTTCAATTCCCACCTATAGGTGAGAACATGCAGGAAATACATCAGGTTTAATGGGAAGATATAGAATGACAAATCAGTAAATTTGATATATATATATATATAAATACACACACATACATATATATGTTTACATTCACATAATTACTTTAATATATATTTAAATATTTATTTTAAATGTGTATGTGTATATATATTTTAGCATATAGATTGTATTTAAGCTTATACTTTATATATAAATATTAAAGCCATACTTTAAATATATGTGTTTGGGTGTATGTATATTTCAGCCGATCTCCATGCTTAAATGAACACCATTACTTTAGCTGTTGGATATAGCTCATTGCATAGATGAGCCATACTTATAATAATCAATCCCTTCTTAATGTCTGTTCCCAACTTTACATTATTAACAAAATTGTAGCAATGCATTTTTTTTTACCCTTCCTTCAAGAACTTATGTAGACATTGTATTATACTGAAGTAGACCAATAAATCAACGAATTAGAACAGAAATTTTGGGAAGATACTTTTAGATGTATGCAAAATCATTAAATGAGGGAGGGTGCATACACTTTAAAGGGAAAATGATTAATAAATAATTTTTGCTGGATTAAATAATTGTACATATGGAATAAATTAAATTAGGTCCTACTTTTAAAAATATAAAAATATGTGCATAAATCAGTAGCTCTGCTACACATCAACAATGACCAAGCTGAGAATCAAATCAGGAACTCAACCCTCTTCACAATAGCTGCCAAAAAATAAAAATTAAAAAAATAAGTTTTGTAGCTTATCCTTTCTTAATACCTGAAATATATAGCCCTATCTCTCTATCCCTACTGTTCAAAACACATTAACCCGCCCCATAATCACTGCAGCAACTTCCTAACTGGTGTCCCTGTTCCAGTTCATGACCCTTCCAAACCATTTTTCACAATGCAGCCTGAGTGATTTTCTCAAGTTAAATCTGGTCATGTCCCTTTCTTGCTTACTTAAAGCCTGTCAATGTCATTCCACTGCCTTCAGGATAAGATCCAAACTCCTTAGTAAGGCATGCAAGGTCGGTCATTCATGACTCAGCATTTGTCTAAATCTGTGGCTTCTTCTATCCAAACTACTCATTTCATTCTAAGTTCCAACCATTGGACACTATTTGTAGATCTCTAAGCAGGCTGCACTTTATTTCACCTTTAAGATTTACAAAAAGGTTCTTTTCTACTGCCTAACAATGTGACCTTCTCTCTCATTCAGTAGGCTAACCGCACATCAGCCTTCATGATTCAGCTTAGATGTTAACTTCCTCTTGTAAGCCTTCTCTTCCTCCCCAAGGTCTCCCTATGATCTCCCAGAGGATATAATCATTACCCTGATCATAGAATTTATCACACTGCATCTTTTCTTTTGCATCTTAATTACCCACTTTTTTTTTTTTTTTGCACAACTGTCACTGAATTTTATGTCCCTTTAAGAGTAGGCACCATGACTTTCTTTTACCTTCATTTTCCCTAGAAGCAGGGTCTGAAAGAAAGATTCAAGTGCAATGATTTTGAAGGTGATCTTCCTTACTGATGACAGAGTAAGGAAGAGAGACAGGGAAGGGAAAGTAATCAATAAACAGATCATCAAGGACATTACCACTCTTGGTGAGTGGGGCTTAGGTTCTCCAGGAGAGTGTAAAATATGTGCCTCAGAGTTACTCCAGCCTAAGAAAGCGTTACCGTATTCACACACTAACTAGTAAGAGCAACTAGCCTGATTGCACTAAAAGTTACAGTTTTATCACTGAAAGTGCTAGATCCTGGATAACCCCTCAGTCCCAAACAAACCAGGGTGATCACCCTAGTACCAACTTCCATCAGTTATGGTTAAAGGCAGCTAAAGGGAAGACAGGTGATTGGAGGAATGGGGGATTGTTATGAATTCCCTGACACTTTTAGACTGTTATGTAGACAGGATAAACTCCAATGACCCAAAAGCCTCCACGCGAAAAAAAAAGTGCAAGAGCTGATGGTTGAAGATTGGGCTCTTGTACATCAGATACAGATGGTAGATATGGGCCTCAACAGCATTGGCTATTACACAGGCTTCTTTCCTGTTCTAGTCTTCATACATCATAATGTCTGCTTTATAACAGATGTTCTAAACCATTCATTAGATAAGTTGTTTTTAAAAGGAAGAGGTTTCTGACTTGTTCTTGTTCTATTCTACCGAAAAGCGTCATTTTTATCACTTAGTATGTCCTAGCTATTTTTGAATGAATAAATGAATAGTAGAATAACGGCCTCACTGAGTGACGTAGATAATCTTCAGGGTTTTTATAAAATGTGAGAGATTCTTTTATATATATATTATATATATATGCTTTTAATCATCTGTACAGGTATATATACCCCTTTTCCACAGTGTCCTCTATTACCTCATGCATGGGTGCTGTGGACAGCAAGCACACTATTTAATCATTCTTAATCAATCCACACTAGGAGACAGGAATGTTGCAACTTTCTTTCATCAGCCTCATAGCAGAATAGCTGTGACTAATTGGAGGAGGGCCACCATGACCCAGTTTTGGAGCCCTGGCACTTCTGCAACATTTAAAATATCACTGTGGGATGCTGGAACATATTGACCAATGCCACCTGACCTCCTCCAATAATGGAAATGTAGAGACAACTTCAGTCTCTAGAGCTATTTCTCTCTTGCTTCTCATGAGCACTTTCTGTATTTTTCAGGAAAAAAAAAAAAAAAAAAAAAGGAACTAAAAGCGGAGGTGTGGGTGTGGGAGGGGCTGAGCCTTCAAATAGCTCTCTGAAATGCCATCTGAAACAGGAAGGGTTTGGAGGAAAGGACAAAGGGAATGTGTTTAAACAACAATGGAAAGTAAATGCACTCAACTTCTGGTTTTTAGAACATTTGACATTTTAAAAAAACTTTTTTTTTTTGTTGTTGAATTGTATACATAGCACTGCGGTCTACTTTGCTGGTAGTGACTTTTTATTGTATAATTTTTTTTATTTTATATATATATTTTTATTATACTTTAAGTTCTAGGGTACATGTGCACAACATACAGGTTTGTTTTTTGTATAATTTTTGATTTACTGAGAACAATCTTTCCCACAATGACCACATATATTTTTTAAAATCCAGATTTTTATCGTAGCCATTTTATAATTTAAGAATATATCCATTTTCTGCTTATAAAATTAATTTGTCTGCACAACTAAAGATTTTCGAAAACTCAGAGGGGTATTTTTAAAAATAAAAATCACTAATGGTCTCTAATGTTCCAAACAGCATAAATATTATTAGTATTTTTTTTCTGTCTGTCTGGCTATCTATCATCTCTCTATCTAATCTATCCACAAAATTTGATTTTCTGATTGAAAATATGCTATGTGGTGTACTCAAAATTTACTTCAGGGACCCACAGTTAGGTTCCCAGAGAGTTTCAAATAATGATTTGTTTTGAACATGAGCGATTTGTTGTGGTTCATTCTCAGATGGATGGTAAAGGCTTGATGTTTTCCTTGCAGAACTCTCTTTGGGAGTTAACCTTCAAAATAGCTAAGATCTAGGCACAGTTTAGCAAGCTATGTGACTCTTGTTAGGTAACAGGGGTACCTTAATGGCGCCGGTTCCAGGTTCTTCTCCAATCCTTGACCGGGCACTGTCTGAACCCGCCAAAGGAGGGCCAATCAGAAAGAAGCATCTCCCGCCTTCCTTTGGGCCCGCCCCACAGAGGCCCAAGGGATATAAAACCCAGTACACCAGCAGCTCTCTCTCTTCTCTTCTCTTCTCCTCTCTTCTCTTCCTTCTGTGCTCGATACCTCCAATAAAGATCTCTTGACCGCGACCGGTGTAGTCTGATCCTTGCCCGGCCTCTTTCAACTCTGGTCAGGAAAGACAGGCTTACAATTCATAAAACAGCAATTTCATGTCATCTGTCACAAATACAACCAGTTTTTATGTGCCTAATTCTTGATTGGCCAGTGAATATTACACAGATAAGTGTAAATAGCATGAAAGATTTTCTCATTTGGTAAGAGTTAGTGATTCTCCATGGATATACATATAGGCATAATTTTCACAACATTTGAATTATTCTGTTCATACAACTTGCAGAATATTTTCCAACTACTGAAATAATAATGCAATTTATTTGACTTCTAGTTATATAGTTAAAACCTGTGGTCAACTTAGGCATTTTGTAAAGTGAACGAGTATAAATCTAAATGAACATAACAATGATCTACTGATACTCTAGAAATTGCGTTCATTATCTTTACTCTCTTTCAAAGGCAGTATTAATACCTGGGAGAGCGATATGAAATTTCACATATAGCATATGGAATATAAGGTACAAAAGTTAAACTTGGAGTTAATATAGTTCAAGCCCCTCATGAGAAAACTCCGAATATGCTATACTTTTTCCTGAGGTCGCAATGGTTTTTGTTGAAAAACCAGTATTTAAAATAAAACTAATCTGATTTTCTTGAAGATCCCTTATATTACGCCTTATGGCTTCACAACCAAGTTATGTACTTTAATTTATTACAGATGTATATTGGTTGTTGATCGATATAAAGAAATATATAATATGTATATATGCAAACATACACCTTTATGCATTTTTTTTTCAGACAGAATCTTGCTCTGTTTCCCAGGCTGCAGTGCAGTGGTGTGATCTCAGCTCACTGCAACCCCTGCCTCCCAGGTTCAAATGATTCTCCTGCCTCAGCCACCTGAGTAGCTGGGATTACAGGTGTCTGCCACCACACCTGGCTAATTTTTGTGTTTTTTTTTTGTTTTTTTTTTACTAGAGACGGGATTTCACCATGTTGACTAGGCTGGTCTCAAACTCCTGAGGTCAGGGGATCCGCCCTCCTCGTCCTCCCAAAATGCTGGGATTACAGGAGTAAGCCACCGTGCCCAGCCACCTTTATGTATTTTTGAAGTTTCTATTGAAATATGTATATGTATTGAAAAGGGTACTTATCATACATTTTTCACAAAATAGATGCAACCTATCAACCTATGCAGAACCCAGATCAAGAAAGAGTTTAATGGTGTTATCAGTATCCCAAAGTCCTTCTCATGCTCAGCCCTTCCGTCCCTGCTCTCCTCCACAACACACACACACACACACAAGAATTCTCCTCACATCTACAGGTCTTTCTCCGTCACCTGATCTGGAGCAGTGGCATGATCATAGCTCACTGGAGCCTCCTGGGCTCAAATGGTTCTCTTCCCTTTGCCTCCTGAGTAGCTGGGACTATGGGCACACACCTCCAAGTCTTTGCTAATTTTTTTTTTTTTTTTTTTAAGTAGAGACAGGGTCTCACAATTTTGCCCAGGCGGTCTTAAACTCCTTGCCTCAAGTGCTCCTCCTACTTCAGCCTCCCAAAGCGCTGAGATTACAGGCATGAGCCACCACGCCTGGCTCTTTCTCAGTTTTATATGAATGGAATCTTAGTGTCTTAGATCAGGTTGTTATAACAAAATATGGACTGGGTGATAATGATAGGAATACATTTCTCATAGTTCTAAAGGATGGAATTCTGAGATCTCAGCACTAGGATAGTCAGGTTCTGATGAGCACCCTCTCTGGATTGCAGATTGCCAATTTCTCATTGTATCCTGTGTGAAAGAAGGAGAACTACTTGGCTTTCTAGCCTTATAACAGCACTAATCCCATTCATGAAAGCTTCACCCTCATTACTTACTTCCCAAAGGCCCCATCTCCTAATATTATCACATTGGGATTAAGGTTCTGACTTATGAATTTTGGGGGCACACAAACATTTAGTGTAGTGCAAATATGACGTTCAGTTTCCTCTACATTACAGATGTGAGATTCACGAATATTTTAGCTGCTTGCTGTACATTCTATAGTAAAGAATGTTATTATGAGAATATACCACAGCTTTTTTATCCATTCTGTATTTGATAGGCATTTTAGTGTTTTTGCTATTTGAGTTATTAAAATAATAATATTCTATGTCTTGAATGTACAAGCTGGTAAAAATTATGCTCTGATGAATATTTTTGTAACAACATTTTTGGTGAATATGTTTATGCTTTCATTAGGGGAATTTCTAGGTCATTGGATATGAATAGTTTAGTCAATTTTTCCAACACTCTTCAAAAATATTGTGCAATTTACATTTCCACAAGTAGGGTTTGAGGGTTTATATTACTTCACATGTTTGCAACACTTGAAATTTTTTCTTTTTTCTTTTTTTTTTTGAGACGGAGTCTAGCTCAGTCGCCCAGGCTGGAGTGCAGTGGCGCGATCTCAGCTCACTGCAAGCTCCGCCTCCCAGGTTCACGGCATTCTCCCGCCTCAGCCTCCCAAGTAGCTGGGACTATGGGCACCCGCCACCACGCCCGGCTAATTTTTTTTTTTTTTTTTGTATTTTTAGTAGAGATGGGGTCTCACCATGTTAGCCAGGATGATCTCGATCTCCTGACCTCATGATCCACCCATCTCGGCCTCCCAAAGTGCTGGGATTACAGGCGTGAGTCACCACGCCTGGCAAAATTTTTTCTTTTTCAAACTAGTTTCAGTAGTTGTACATTGATTTGGCATTGCAGTTTTAATATGCATTCATGATAGTTAAATAGATTAGTTGGTATCTTATATGTAAAGAACTCACTTAATATTTGCCAATTTTTTATTGGGTTTTCTTATTATTATTGATTTGTAGAAGTTCATCATACAATTTTAGTGAGACCTTTCTTACATATGTATCAAAAATAACTCCTAGATCCTCTGTATGTTACTTTCTTTAATGTGTCTTTTGAAGAAAATAAATAATCCAATTTGTCACTTGTTAACATTATGTTTAGCATTTTTTTTTGGTATGTCTTGAGTAAGAACTCTTTTCTCCTTCAAGTACTTCTTACATGTTTTAAGTTTTTATAAGTTATATAACAACATAGCTTTGAAAGAAAAAAATGTGTTAGGAGAAAAATTGAATAGTCTTGAAATATGGCAAATATCTAAAACATCAATGTCCATGAAATAAAATTTATTGGAAAAATGTGTATAAACATATACAGAAACATCTTTTCTTTTTTATTTTCAACTTTTAAGTTTAGGAGTACATGTGCAGGATGTGCAGGTTTGTTACATAGGTAAACGTGTGCTATGGTTGTTTGCTGCACAGATCATCCCAACACACAGGTATTAAGCCCAGAATCCACTAGCTGTTCTTCTTCATCCTCTCCCTCATCCCAACCCCACCCTTTGATAGGCCTCAGTGTGTGTTGTTCCCTTCCCTGAGTCCATGTGTTCTCATTGTTCAGCTCTCACTTATGAGCAAGAACATACGGTGTTTGGTTTTCTGTTTCTGAGCAGTTTGCTAAGTAAGGATAATGGCCTCCAGCTCCATCCATTCCCCTGCAAAGAACACGATCTCATTCCTTTTTATGGCTACATAGTATTCCATGGTGTGTATATACCACATTTTCTTTATCCAGCCCATCATTGATGGGCACTTAGGTTGACTGCATGTTTTGGCTATTGTGAAAAGTGCTGCAATGAACATACTTGTGAACATGTGCATTTTTGTCATAGAATAATTTCCATTCCTTTGGGTATATATCCAGTAATGAGATTGCTGGGTGACATGATAAGTTTGCCTCTAAGTCTTTGAGGAATCACCACACTGTCTCACGTAATGGTTGAACTAATTTACACTTAAACCAACAGTGTAAAAGTGTTCCTTTTTCTGCACAACCTCACCAGCATCTGTTATTTTTTCACTTTTTAATAATAGCCATTCTGACTGGTGTGAGATCGTATCTAATTGTGATTTTGCGTTTCTCTAATGATCAGTGATGTTGAGCTTTTTTACATGTTTGTTGACCTCACGTGTGTCTTCTTTCGAGAAGTGACTGTTCATGTACTTTACTCACTTTTTAATAAGGTTTTTTTTTCTTGTAAATTTGTTTAAGTTCCTTATAGATGCTGGATATTAGACCTTTGTCAGGTGCATAGTTTGCAAAAATTTTCTTCCATTCTGTATGTTGTCTATGTACTCTGTTGATAGTTTCTTTTGCTGTGCAAAAGCTCTTTAGTTTAATTAGATCTCATTTGTCAGTTTTTGCTTTTGTTGCAATTGCTTTTGGCATCTTCATCATGAAATCTTTGCCCATGCCTATGTCCTTAATGGTATTGCGTAAGTTTTCTTCTACGGTTTTTATAGTTGGGGTTTTACATTTATGTCTTTAATCCATCTTGAGTTGATTTTTGTATATCATGTAAAGAAGGGGTCCAGTTTTAATTTTTGGCATATGGCTAGCTGGTTCTCCCAGAACAATTTATTAAATAGGAAATCCTTTCCCAATTGCTTGTTTTTGTTACCTTTATTGAAAATCAGATGGTTGTAGTTGTGCAGCTTTATTTCTGGGCTCTTTATTCTGTTCCATTGGTCTTTGTTTCTGTTTTAGTACAAGTACAGTGGTGTTTTGGTTGCTACAGCCCTGTAGTACAGTTTGAAGTCAGGTAGCATGATGCCTCCAGCTTTATTCTTTTTGCTTAGGATTGCCTTGGCTAGTTGGCTCTTTGTTGATTCTTGTACCAGTACAGTGGTGATTGGGTTACTGTAGCCCTATAGTACAGTTTAAAGTCAGGTAGCATGATGTCTCTAGCTTTGTTCTTTTTGCTTAGGATTGTATTGGCTATTTGGGCTCTTTTTTGATTCCATATGAATTTTAACTTTTTTCTAATTCTGTGAAGAATGTCAATGATAGTTTAATGGGAATAGCATTGAATCTTTAAGTTGATTTGGGTATTATGGCCATTTTTCATGATATTGATTCTTCCTATCTGTGAGCATGGAATGCTTTTCCATTTGCTTGTGTCATCTCTAAATTTCTTTGAGCCATGGTTTGTAGTTCTTGAAGAGGTCTTTAACTTCCCTTCTTAGCTGTCTTCCTAGGTGTTTTATACTTTTTGTGGCAACTGTAAATGGGAGTTCATTCCTGATTTGGTTCTTGGCTTGCCTTTTGGTGGATATGCTAGTGATTTTTGCATATTGATTTTGTATCCTGAGACTTTGTTGGAGTTGCTTATCAGCTTAAGAAGCTTTTAGGTTGAGTTAATAGGGTTTTCTAGGTACAGGATTATGTCATCTTCAAACAAAGATAGTTTGACTTCCTCTGTTCCTGTTTGAAGACGCTTTATTTTTTTATCTTGCCTGATTGCCTTTGCCAGAACTTCCAATACTATACTGAATAAGAGTGATGAGAGAAGGCATCCTTGTCTTGTGCTGGTTTTTAGGGGAAATGCTTCCAGCTTTTGCCCATTCAGTATGATCTTGGCTGTGGGTTTGTCATATATGGTTCTTAGTTTGAGTTATGTTCCTTCAATATCTAGTTTATTGAGAGCTTTTAACATAAAGTGATGTTGAATTTTATCAAAGGCCTTTTTTTTAATCTATTGAGATAATAATGTGCTTTTTGTCATTTGTTTTCTTTATGTAATGAATCACGTTTATTGATTTGTATATGTTGAACAAACCTTTCATTCTGGGGATGATGCCTACTTGATTGTGGTGGATGAGCTTTTTGATGTTTTGCTGGATTTGATTTGCCAATATTTTGTTGAGGGTTTTTGCATTGATATCCGTCAAGAATGTTGACCTGAAGATTTCTTTTATTGTTGTATCTCTGCCAGGTTTTGGTGTCAGGATGATGCTTCCCTCACAGAATGAATTAGGGAGGAGTCCCTCCTTTTCCATTGTTTGGAATAGTTTCAGTAGGAAGAGTATCAGCTCTTCTTTGTAACTCTGGTAGAATTCACCAGTGAATTTATCTGGTCCTGTGCTTTTTTTTTTTTTTTTTAAGTTTGAAGGCTATTTATTCCTGCTTCAAATTCCAAACTTGTTGTTGGTCTATTCAGGGATTCAATATTTTTCTGGTTCAGACTTAGTAGGGTGTTTGTGTCTAGGAATTTGTCCATTTATTCTAGATTTTTTTCTAGTTTATGTGCATAGAGGTGTTTATAATATTCTTTGATGATTGTTTCTATTTCTGTGAGGTCAGTAGTAATATTGCCTTTATCATTTCTGATTATGTTTATTTGAATCTTCTCTCTTCTTTATTAGCCTTGTTAGCAGTCTATCTTGGAACTTCACACCAGGAAGGGACTGACCTGTTGTTGGCTTGAACACACCTATAGGAGGTGGCTGGAGACCCCAGTTTGGAGGTCTCCCCAGTCAGGAGGAACAGGATCAGGGACCTGCTTAAAGAAGTAGTCTGGCTATATTTTGGTAGAGCAGCTGTGCTGTGTAGTGAATCTCTTCAGCCCCTGATCAGTCTGGGCTCTCCAAGGCCTAAAGGCTGGACTGGCTGAAATGCCCAAACAGCAAAGGTGGTGGCCCACTTTAGGCCCTCTGTCCCAGAGAGAAATTAGGACTCTGTTTGCCATAGAACACACGCAGGGGTTTCCAGAGGCCCCAGCTAGGAGGACCTGCCCAGTGAGGAGGAATGGATCAAGGTCTTGTTTAAAAAAGTAGTCTGGCCATGCCTCAACAAAACAGCCATGCCATGCTGGGGACCTGCCTCTGATCAAGTCAGCTTGTACTCTCCAAAGCCTGCAGGCTGGAATGGTGGAGTTATCCAAACAGCAAAGTCACAGCCTGCCTCTTCCCCAGGGTACTCTATCCCAAGAAGAGATTAGAGCTCTGTCCATGGAATACAAGGGCAGGGGGGTGGCTGGAGGCCCCAGCAGGGAGGTCCCACCCAGAGGAGGGATGAATCGGGATCCCACTTAAAGTAGCAGTCTAGCTATGTTTTGGTAAAGCAGCTGTGCTGTGTAGAGGTGGTGGTGGGGGGATCCCTTTCTTGTCTAAACTGTTTGGACTCACCAAAGCCCAGAGACTGGAACAATTGAGTCATCCAAACAACAAAGCTGGTGGCCTGCCCCTCCCCTGGCTCTCCATCCCAGGGAGAGTTCAAAGCTCTGTCTGTAGAATACAGGCAGGCAGGGTTGGCTGGAGGCCCTGTCTAGGAGGTGCATCACAGTGAGGAATGGATCAGGGTCCTGCTTAAAGGAGCAGTCTGTCGACATTTTGGTAAAGAGGCTGTGCTATACTGGGGAGTTCCTTCCTTGTCAGGATCTTTTGGACTCTCCAATGCTTGCAGACTGGAATGGCTGAGTCGTGCAAACAGCAAAGATGGTGGCCCACCCCTCCCCTTGGGGGCTCTGTCCCATCTCAGGTCTCAGGCAGGTTCTACCCTGTTGCCAGTGGCTGGCTGGAATTTCAGGATAATGGGTCTTATCTTGTGGGGTGCCATGGAAATGGGGCCTGCTGACCAATCCTGCCCAGGCCCTGGATTCAGTCCCCTTCCTAGGAGTACGTACAGATGACACAAGACCTAGAAATGATGTAGGCAGATAGCAAGGGTAAAAGAGTCCTCAGCATGGTTTCTTTTTAATAAAAAGCAGCCCCCAAATCATTTCTTTTCTGACAAGAAGCCGCCTGAAAAATCAGGCTGCAAGCATGGATAAGCAAGCCAAAATCTTGCATAGGTAAATGCTAGCAGCTGTGCCAATAGAAAAGGGATACTGGAAGCCAGGTATATTCAATATGGAGGTTTTCTCTTCCCTTTTCTTTGTTGCTATGTGTGCAGTAAAAAAGCAGGCAACATGGCACCAGCGAGGTAGAGACTCCCTCTGCATAATAAAAGATTGGGGTGAGATGCAGAGCCTCTTCATGTGCGATACAAATGGTACACCTGGTCTGACCAATTTCTTGTGCCCTATGTAAATCAGACACTGCCTCCTCAAACTCAACTATAAAACCCTGTGCATTTCACCATAGAACCAGAAGACCCACTCGAAAACTCCTCTCTCTCTGCAGGAGCAAGAGCTTTTCTCTTTTCTCTTTCTTTCACCTATGAAACTTCTGCTCTTATACTCACTCTTTGTGTTTTTCCACATCCTTCATTTCCTTGGTGTGAAGGAAGGAACCTCGAGTATTACTCCAGACAAATGACTCTGCTTCACACACCTCCTGCCTTGCCTGAGTTGCAGTCACCTTTGTTGGAACCCTAGGGCCAGAGTATGTGCATGCCTGAGCAGCTGCTCTGCTGAGACTCCTTCCAGCTTTGTGTGTCAGACCCAAGGCCCTGGTGGAATGGCACATGAGGTGATCTCCTGATCTGAGGGTTGCAAAGATCCATGAGAGAAGTGTGGTTTTCCAGGGTTGCACATTCACTCACCACTTCTCTTGGCAGGAGGTAGGGGTTCACTTGACTCCATGTTGCTCCCAGGTAGGCCATTATCCTGCCCTGCTTTTCATCATTCTCCATGGGTCGAGTTGTTTACCCTATCAGTCCCAATAAGAGCACCTGGATATTTCAGTTGAAGGTCCTGTATTTTCTTGTCCCTTTCATTCCCCTTCATGAGTGCCATGCACTGTAGCTGCTTCTAATCAGTCATCTTGGTCCCCCCGCTACATCTTTCTTAGCATATAATTTTGCCATTATTGTAATTAAAGCAGACATTTATTGAGTACCAGTGATGAGCAGCATGTTGTGATTAAACTTTGTCATAAACAACAGAACATTTGGAAAATTATAAATAGTATTTTCTACTCAATATACAAATATAAATATAAGTGCTCAAAGTGTTACTAGTGATAATATGAAGACTAATGTAACTTTTGCAAATAAGAATATCATATCCCAATACGAAGAAATTATTACATTTGGAATTCTAGTTAAATTATTTCTAATAGTAATTAATTAATGGTCAGAGAAGTGTAAATTCCTATATCCTTTCCCCACTGTGTTATTTATTCCTCATTATCTCATCTTGCTGTTGGCCTGGGTCTTGCTCTTAGTCTTACCCACTCTAAACATGTAAAGGTGACCTATTTCTTACATTTTATATTATGTATATAAAACCATGAAAATAAGTTTTTGAAGAATGTAGACATTAAACAGAATAACCAGAAAATTATCATCCTTTTATTTTTCTACCTTGGATTAAGTATTAAGACATTATGCAAAAAATTACAGTAAACTCTCCAAATTGGGTTCAGTGAGGGCTTAAAGAAGTTAAGACAATTATAAATAATTGCTAACTTGTTGTATTAGTCCATTTTGTGTTGCTATAAAGGAATATCTGAGGCTGGGTAATATATGAAGAAAAGAAGTTTAATTGGCTCATGGTTCTGCAGGCTATACGGGAAGCTTGGTGCTGATGTCTGCTTGGCTTCTGGTGAGGCCTCAGGGAGCTTTTACTCATAGAAGAAGGTGAAGCAGGAGCAGCATGCCACATGGTGAGAAAGGGAGCAAGTACAGAAGGAGGAAGTCCAAGAATCTTTACAACAACCAGATATTTTGCAAAGTAGCCGAGCAAGAACTCACTTATCATTCGGAGGATGGTGCTAAAGCATTCATGAGACATTTGCCTTATGATCCAATAATCTCCCACCAGGCCCCATCTCCAACATTGGGGTTCACATTTACACATGAGATTTGTAGAGAACAAACATCCAAACCATATTATTTATCAAGAAAGAAAGTAATTTTAGTCTTGACTCTTGTTAGAATTTACCTAGCAAAATCTCCTTTAAGGAAATGTGTTTCTTGTTTCTCCCCAAAACTAATCGAGTCACTTGGTTGCCATTGACAGTTAATTGCTAAATAACAAATCTCAGCAAGTTGTCTTAAATTTCATGGGGATTTTCAGTATACACTGTCTTTGATGATACTCTCACATTAACATCTGAGGATTACTTTTGATTATGTTCATCAAGTTAATGGTACTCTTCTGGGGAAAGATTTGTGAAAGGATGCTTTAGAATGCTGTGATTATACACACACACACACATATATATACACACATATATAAGTATATATATTTATATATATATTCCTCCTTAAAAATTAAAAAAATAGAATGTGTATTTTAAGTAAAAACTTCACAAATAATAGTCCAGTAGCATCCGTTTGACAGAATGTATTTTAAAAACTTCATCTCTCAAGTGGCTATTATGGGTCAGGCACTGTGTTAAGCAATAAAAATTTAGAAGTGTAAACTTTGGCCATCACTTTGAGAAGCTATAGCTTTACAAGAAATGTTGCATCAAGTATATATATTGCAAATGCATGGATATGCATAGTGCATGTATATTAGTTTAAAATGTACAATTATTGCTTATCATAGATCAATACAAGTTTGAAAGCCCCAACTTTCATGGTAGCAGCACAAATTTATTACTTTAATAATTGGTACTAATTCCACAATGCCAAACTAGGGAAGTCAACTATTTAATATAAAACACCATTGACAGCACTTTAAGATTCTCTATCGTTTAGTCCCTTGGTAAAAGATCACTATGCCTGAAAACCAATGTGTTTTCAAAAGAAATACATGTTGCCTGTGTAATTTCATATACGTACCTGAAAAGACATTTATAATGAAAAAAAAAAACCTGATTCAATCCTCTAGCAGATACTAGCAATTTTTAAAAATGAAAAAAGTATTATCCTAAGGAAACCCCATGATCCACTGCTTTATAGGTTTATTTTCTATATCTAAGAAATAAATCTATTAATATTAATTGAAGAATATCAGCTTAAGCCTACCTCATACATTTATATATATAGAATTTGGGGAGGCGTGAGGCTTTTGTGATCAGATGTTTACCTCTGCATTAGTAATACTAACCACCCACTGAATTTCACATTTTTCACCTCTTTTTGCATTATATTGTAAATTCTGTAAGGATAGGGCCTGAGCTAATAATTTTTACTGAGATATCTCCAATGCATAGGGCAGTTCTTGGCATATAGTAGGCACTCAGCGTACTTGCTGAATTGAATCACATCTTCATTGCCTCACAATGACATCAAGTCTTTTTGAAGAAAAAAAAAGAGATTGAACGAATGAAAGGGGAGATACAGAATCAATGGCGGTTTAGAAAAGAATAGCTAAATTTAAGTGCCATGTAAAATTGTCCTTCTTTTTTGTTCAACAAAAAGGTTCAACAGGGTTCACAATCTAGCCCTAATAAGGACTCAGTTTCCCCCATGAGTTTAAGAGGATGGGAAGGCTGTCAATGAGAAAGTCATAGTCTTGTACACTATAAGAGGCTATGTTCAGAGTGTCAGTACTAAGCTAGTCTGTTTTCCAAATGGTTTGCTTTAGTCACTTCAGTTTAAGTTGTCCAAATTAAGTTTTAATTGTCCTTATAGTCATTGTGTTTACAGAAATAGATCTGTGGTTTTGCTATTTTCAGCCTTGAACCCAGTATAGAATTGTACCCTTGGGCTCTCAGTGACTCAGAAGCCCTGTCCCTTTTTAAGTTCTGCAATAACAGATGAGAAATATTGGCTCAGAAGGTCCACCCTTTGTGAAAATAGCTCGAGGGTGCTGTGGCCTGCAAATCACTGACTAAATTGGCACCCTTGCCACAGGACTCACCAGAAGGACATGTCTATTAACCCACATTAACTCCCAGAAAGTAGTCGTATAAAGACATTTGCTTTATCGTTTTAAAGCCTGTTGAAAAGTTGTTCAGGTTGAACAGATTACCCAACATAAAATATATGGATCTGTAATATTCCAGTGTAATAACTTTTAAAGACTACTTTTTCCATGGCATAGAAATCTATTTGAAAACCCTAAATTTCTTCTTTATTTCAGAAAGTTACGATAAGTAGGGTACAAGTAAAGAAGCTTTCTTTTGTAACACTTATGCTAATTTTTGGAGCGGTTTTCTGGATCATTTCCAGTCATTTCTCTGGATCTATTCTTCAAAATTCTTCACCACACGGTATGCCCCATGAGGCTGACCTCTGGCCCACCCTGTCTGCATTTCCCTGTCCACTAATTTCCATTTGCTTTGACCAATTAGATATACTTTAGGTAGGAGAAGAGAGAATTCTGATTACTTATTCCTACTCTCCCTCCTTGACTGGCCACTGTTGGGCAGTGGCTGTATTAGTTTAAAGTCACAGCTCCTGTTTTACAGCTCTTTCTAGGTCGTGTAACTGTCCCTTCCTTTTGTGCTTTAATGACTAGGGTAGCGTGGTAGGCAAAATAATAGGTCCCCAAAAAATGTCCTTGTTCGAATCCCTGCAAACTGTACACATGATATCTCATGTGGTAAAAGGGAGTTTGCAGACATGGTTAAGGATCTGGAGACAAGATTATCGTGGATTATCTGGGTAGGTCCAATGTAATCTCAAGGGTCTTTGTAAGTAGGAGGCTTGAGGTCAGAGCCAGAGGAAAGATGAAGGAAAGGGACTGAGTCATGCAGTTGCTTGTTTTAAAAGTGAACAAGAGCCGGGCGCAGTGGCTCACGCTTGTAATCCCAGCACTTTGGGAGGCCGAGGAGGGTGGATCACGAGGTCAGGAGATCGAGACCACGGTGAAACTCCGTCTCTACTAAAAAAATACAAAAAATTAGCTGGGCGTGGTGGCGGGCGCCTGTAGTCCCAGCTACTCAGAGAGGCTGAGGCAGGAGAATGGCGTGAACCTGGGAGGCGGAGCTTGCAGTGAGCCGAGATTGCGCCACTGCACTCCAGCCTGGGCGACAGAGCGAGCCTCCGTCTCAAAAAAATAAAAAAAAAAAAAAAGTGAACAAGAGCCACAAGCCAAGGAATTCAAGAGGCCTCTAGAACATGGAAAAGTCAAGAAATTAATTCTCCCCTAGATCCTTCAGAAGGAATGCAGCCTTGCTCACATCTTGACTTCAGCCATTGAAATTTTTGACCTTCTGAAATTAATTATGATAATGAATTTGTGTTGTTCTAAGTCATTGAGTTCATTGTAATTTGTACAACGGATATAGGTAACTAGTTCAGTTGACAACTGCTAGACCTGTTGTACTAAACCATCCTATAATTGGTAGACTTCAACCTTGCCTAATCTTTGTAAGTAACCCTTCATTAACTTTTCTTCAATTACTCCTTGTAGAATACCATTTGTTTTCTGCCAGGACTCTAATTGTTAAATGCTTATACATTTTAATTCAGCAAAGCTCATGTTTTAGGGATATATTCTATGAAAATAGAGGAATATATATATATATATATATATATATATATGCCTGTGACAAAAATATTTTTGTAATATTGCTTACAGCAACAAGAACAGTTTTGTAATATTACTTGTAGCAACAAAAATATGAAACAATGCAAATTTTCAGAAATAAAGGATTGACTAAATAAATTATGACACAGTCCTGTGATATAATAATAGAAAGCCAGAAAATGTTATGTTAAATATACTCACACACACATATATAATAGTGTGGAAAAATCAGACTTCAAAGTAGATATATGTCCATATCTATACTTCTATTCATCTGTCTAATCTGTGTGTTTAAATATATGTGGGGAAAAAACCCTCAGCTGTAAATACATATGGAAGAAAACAAAAATAAAAAGATAAATACTATTTTAGTGATTAACTCTTGCTAATGGATTAAGAACAATATTGTTATGTACATGTACATAGTTTTCAAATAGTCTATAGGATTTTTATTAATAATTATAGAAAGGGAGATTTTGAGCAGTGATGGGACCTCCTTACATGTAGAGGAATGCTTTTTATACAGAGAAACCCTTTTCTGACTTCACTCACAGTTAGAATAATGACTTATTCTATCTACAACTACTTGTATGCAGCTCCATTAGAGCTATTTGTATTCTTTTCTGACTCCTCTATCATATTATGGACATTTCAGGGCAAAGCATACCTGAAATTTACCTCTTCCTGCATTCACAGGGCCCTATATTAGGCCCATGGCATGAATTTACTGAAAACTTTTTATTAAACTGAATGTATAGATGCTTAATTAAAACCTATTTGATGAAGAACTTAATTCCACACCCAAAAAACATACAAGTCTCAGAAAAAAAAACAATGAGGCAAATTTATAGAGCATGGAGATAGAAGATACACAACCTGATTTAAGATGCAAATTGATAGTGAATTATTTATAATATATTCTTCTCACAGCATTGTACATTTAATGTTTGTTTACAAAGAGGATTGGATGAATGTAAGTATTTAGCTAAGATAAACATTAGGATTAGGCCATTCAAAAGTCACATCAAGAACTGGAAGAGATAAAAGGAAATAGCATATTGAACTTTAGTGGAACTCGGAAAACCTTACAGACCAGGTAGAATCTTTAATTAGAGACTGTTGAATCTGTCGAGCAGAGAAAGACATTCTAGGAATATTGTGCTTTTTTAGAGAAGTCTCAGGGAGGAAATAAGATAAATCAGCCAAGATACCTGTATGGAGATAAAACAGAGTTTAATAGAGTCAGAATGTTAGATGGTAATCAATAACATCAGGCCATAGCAAATAGCAGAGAAGTGATCGAATAAAAGTCTGCTGGAGAAAAAGGGCCAAATTCCCTCGTTTACGTTAGAAACTGAATATCATCAAGATAGGAATATTTGGAAATCCCCAGATGTTAACTGAAATTTCTATCCCTGGTCCAGTGACTTTTTTTATGAGAAAAGGCAGTCCTCACAAATGATAATCAATATTTTTAAGCAAAGTAGATATGGTTCTTGTACCGTGTATTTTCTGAAACTTCATATCCTTACTGAGGAAAATTAGTAGCATCCAGTAATTCTTTGGTATTAACTCAGTTTCTCCTTATAATAAAGTCTGAGATACACACCAATATTATCTCCATTTTTCAGGTGAGAAAACTAAGGCAGACAAAAGTTGACAGGGCCGATATTTGAACCTAGTTAATCTGGATCAAGAGCCTCTGCTTTTCCAATTAGTTACACAAACCATAATTAGAGGAAACTATTTCTTTATTATCCAAAATGTGGCAAAAGAAAGTTACAACTAGATTTTGTAATTGCTCTATAATCTGTAACCTTAGAAAGAATCATAATAGGTCATTCCCCACCACTTTGCTTAAATAGTAGAAAGAATGAGCCTGCAGATCCTAGCCATGGAAACTTTTTGGTTGTCTACTGTCACATACCCCAAAGGACAAAGGCTAACTCTAGGTCTGGAGTTGTTTAGATGTTTCTTTGAAACAGCATTCTGAAAGCAGTATGGGTAATGTTAAATATCAATTGGTCATTTCACATGAGAAGGAATAAAATAAATACAAAACCCATTGACTTCCCTCTGTTACTAGGTATTCTAAGCTTCCTGTCTTATTGCAATAAAATGAGTCAAAGTGAGGTTTAGATCAAAGAAAAAAAGCATCCTGCAGTTTGGCAGATCCTAAAATATTAACAGAAAGATAAAGTATTCCAGAATTTTACTTCTAAATTCTGAAATACTGTGAGACACATTGGAAAAAGCAATGCTCAGATGACCCCCTGATCTGTCCATTAACTAGCTGTGTGACCTTTGGCAGTTCCCTGAGCACTGAAAAACATAGACGAGCTCTTGGTCTACGTCATTCCCCCATATTCTACACTTTTGACAAAGATTCATAGTGACAAAGCATAGAGATAGCAATTTTTGACATAATCCCTGAAGACCACATCATTTGGTTAACTTAATTTGACCTTCGTTGCAGACAAAAATTTTTGCTACTAGTCAGAATAATGAGACTTAATACAAGGAATGAAGGCCATATAAAGATATGCACCCAGCTAAAGTTCAGGGCATTGAGTTAGACAGCAGACAACATCTAAGTGAAAACTATATTTTTATAGGTTTGGAAGGTGAGAAATAGATGTTTAAATTAGCTGCAGGAAGACATGAGGGGCCAAGAGAATGGGGCCAAGGATCGTTAGGGCAGCTGTGTTGTGAAGATCATATTATATTCCTGGGAGAATTTCAAAATACTTCAAGAAAATTTGACATTGTCTCTGGAGTAGGGCTAATCAACTTCGTATGTTTGTAAATTTTGGGGGTACAAATAACAGTTCTTTGGCCTTAAAAATAACTAATGTAACGTGTAAGTTTTTTTCCAATGAGACAGAAATTTCCAACATATAGTTTAAAAGACTTGCAATGCAAGTATTTCCTAAAAATGAAATAGAGTCACTTAAAGGCTTATTTGCCTAATGCTGGATTCTATTAGGGAAGCTAGTTTGATAGGATGAAGGGAGCATGACAGCAGTGCATGGAAGGCGTTGGAAGTGAGGAAGAGAGCTTTTGACCATTTGTTGGGTGTCACTACATAGGTTAGCATTAGTATATCTAATTTATAGCTGCTAAAATGGAGACTTCTGGCTGGGCATGGTGGCATGCATCTGTAGTTCCAGCTATTCAGGAGGCTGAGGCAGGAGGAATGCCTTAGCTCAGAAGTTTGAGGCTTCAGTGAGCTATGACTGTGCCACTACACTTCAGCCTGAGTGCCAGAGGTAGACCCCGTCTCTAAACAAATAAACAAATACATAAATTATTTTTAATGGAGGATTCTAAAGGCTGAATTGACAATTGTCTAACAACTGGTAAATAGTAAAGCTGGGATCCCAATTTTGTCTGGCACTGGAATTAACGTTAACCACACCGAAATTCTTGAGGTAGAGGAGGCTTGAATTTTTACTTACTTTATTACATGTCTGCCTTTCTTCTTCACTCTACAACCCATGCGCCTCTCTTAATTTTTTTGAGGTGAAGAGTACCACCATGCAAAACACAGTCACATGGCTCACAGATAAAGCTCACTGAGAGGGGATTTAGGGAAATGAGACAGGAAAGAGAGGTCACAATCTCTAAGACAAACAGTCCCACCAGACTACTGAGATGCCACCATGGATTAGAATGCAGCATTTTTATTGTAAAAGTCCACATGTTAGGCAATTCCCTTTGTGAAAAGGTTTCCAAATACATAGACAGGGAGCAGCTTATAATAAGTATTAGATTATATATAATATATATTCATATTGCCAATACTATGCACACATTGGAAAGCTAGCTTTTTGTAGTGTCCCCATTACAGAACAGATTTCAAGTTGACAATAACATGTTTCTCACCATTGAAACTTGCCAACAACTCTCCCAAAGAGTCAACATTTAATATATTGACAATTCAAAACAAGAAAATAATTCATTCTATTTACATTTGTTTGAGGTTATATACTGGAGCACTGATATATTAAAGGTTTGTAAAACTGGCAGCTAAATGTGTTTCAAGATTCATCCAGATGACTTGATGATGACTTTACATGGTTTTATATTGACAAAGCCGCTCTCTCTTCTTTTCTATTCTTTTTAGGTTATCTGTAAAGTTATACTAGCTATGATTTAATTATGACACAGTAATAATTTCCATAAAAATAATTAACAAAGGGTGCTATTTTAGAAAAATAAGGATTCAGGATGAGTACATGAAGATAGAGCTCAACTCATCATGTTTTAAGTCTGGAGAAATTGCTTTGTTTAATTACAATATAATCTAATGAGGCCACAGTCATTGGCTCAACTTCTATGTGAGTCATTCATTTTTTTTTCTGTTTTTAAAAGCTAATCTTCAATACTTTTTCGCACAGAATACTACATTCTGAACACTAGTCAGGTATGAATTTTGCTTATTCCTGTTATAAGTTCACAAACAAAATTGTGGATGGGCAAGGACTGACTCATCCCCAAACCTGGAAAAATAATACACAAATTCTAATTATGCCCTAGTAGAGTCATTTCTATACACAAACATAGGACATAAATATTGTTTTAAAATGAGTATGGACTTTGCCTAAAATAATTTTTTGAAGATGAACATAAATAGCTAAAGTTCTTTGGATCCTACTGGTTATTTTTACAAAATCAAATATCACTTGACAACACCTATGTGAGAAGATGAATCACTGGTTTCAGGTCAGCACAGAGATTTGCCAGAAGCATGTGAGGGCAATTCACGTCAAACCATTTTTATTGAGCACCAACTATGTGCCAGGCACTATGCAAGGTGCTACAGACCCAAAGAGGAAATGACAAGGATTCTGCCCACAAGGCACTCACAATCACTAGAAGCAGATCTTGAGATGGAGAATAAGTTCTGTTATGATCTATCATCCTAAAAGGAAGAAAAAAATAGCGGCAAGCACATACAATTACTTTATACTCTAGTTATGAAATTGGGCATATTTAGAGGTGGCAAATGTTGATTATTCAGCCTATATTTTACTTAAAGTGTTGTAATATGTCATACAAGGAAAAAATAAGCTGTTCGAATCTTCATGCATGAGGGAGAAGGCAATGAAAATTCCTCCCTCCATTTCCAAACCCAAATCCTTATAATTACATTCAGGATTCTTTTACAGCCCAAGGACACAAAATAAAAGACAATAGGATGATAACTTCAATCCATTTATTTTGGATCTAAAGAGATGCATGCACTAAACTTGAAGCATTCTAAGTTATTGAAATATTTACATCATTGTACATGAATGTGGAGGAAATTTTTTTCCTATTTTGAGATAAAGGTGTAATAGATTTCTGGACTAGGCTTTCATATTTAAAATGAGTTATGATTTTTCTTAAATGAGGGAGGTATTCTATTGGGATCAAATTTATCACAACTTGACCTGGAGTGAACATAGGGTACAGTTTTGGACCTTTTCTATCTAATTGCATTACGAATCTAGTAAGGATACCACTACTGTAAATAGTCAGGGCTTTCACTATTTCATTTGCTGTAGCTGAAAAATATCTTACTTGGTTTGAATGTTCTTGCTCTAATTTTACTTTGCCTTGCAGGTTTGAAACACAGCAAACATTGAAGTTCAAAGTACACTAACCAAAGGAGGGCTGGGCACAAACAATATGACATTATAAAATTTACCAGGTTTGGACATAGAAACAAATTCAGATCATTATCAACCACATAGAGGATTATTTAAGTGGACTTAGAACAGACATCTCTCCATGAGACTCAGTGAATAAGATCCATATCAATAAAACCCATACCTCTTCACAGGTAGAGGTAGGAGACCCAATAGACCAGATTAAACAGGCAGAAGGCAGTGGGGAAGAAGATCCGAGCATAGGAGTCCATTTTGGCAATGCGGATATGTATCCTCCCATGTCTCCAAGCTCCTGTTCGACAATCTTCAAAACAGCAGAAAAAACTGGCACAGTCCTTGCCGTCCAGACACTCATAGCCGTACTCTTCATCTCTCTCTTGAAGGTGTGTAGCATTATTCATTTGAATGGTTGCTGATCTTGGGCGGATATCAATGGTAGGGGCCTGGGACGAGGGTAGGGAAGGAAAGGGATCAGTTAGTTGTTCTCGAGAGATCCTAGGCTATTTTTCCACAATGCCACCAATGTGATGATGAATCTGAAAATGGGTACTCAGGAAATTGCTATGACATCATGATCTACAATGGTAAAACTGAACTTAGAAAGATAGCACATTTGCAGATTTCAAATTTTGAGCTTAAGCAGTGCAGCTGAAAATAATATCATCAAGCTAATAGCTATAGCAAGGAGATTGAACACCAAAAGAACTCAAAGTTAGGTATTTAAATCAAATTACATGGAATCTTATTCTAGTAACTACTAGATGTGAGGTTGGTTACATGAAGGCATTTAATGGTGCTGCATGTGAGTGGAACAGAGAAATAAAAATGCATCAATTCTGAAATCAAATATTGTGTCATGCTTAGTTATAGGCAAATAGAAAACCCATTACACTGAGCAAATGTATTAAATGTTAATAGAAAATGTTAAAATCTATATAAATATAGAATTTTCCTTATTTTATACCACAACGGTATGGCTTATGTTTTAAAAGACTATGATACTTTTTCTAATATTCACCATCTATAAGCTTAAGAATGTCAACGTTTACCTACATGTGAACGGAAACTGAGAAAAGAAGGTTACTACTTGTCAAATTTCCTGCTAGAGCAGTTGGTAAATTTCTATACAACTAAATGATATATTTAATGTTAATTTGGATGATTTCATTTTAGGATAATGTAAAAAGAAATTCTAACGTCTCAGAATCAGCTATTATATTTGAATAGAAATCTCATTGCAACATATTATAGTACAGCCAACAAGCCCAGGGATCGCTCTGGAAATAAGGAATGGATATTTTAACTCAAAGCCTTTCAAAAAGAATATTGTTCTTACAGAACTTACAGGTAGTGTTCAGAAAAACAGAAATCATTAAGTTTACAAAACAATAATTAATGAACGAACTCATTTTGAATTAAGATTTACAGAGTTAAATTTTAGTTTTAAAAGAGTACAAACTTGGTAGATGTAACCAGTAAGACTCAATCCCATTTTCATCTGAAAAGAGGAAGCTCATTTTGGCTTTGATGGATAAAGCAGCCTTCTTTACCTATGACATCTTATAGGAATTATAGCTTTTGAACTTGGTGTAAGATTAAAACCTATGTGAATTAGTGTATAGTTGCTGAATCAACTCTAGAAGTCTATAGAACTTTCTCCAACATATTATCTCTAGTAGAATGCTTAAATGTCTACTCATAAAACAAAATAAAACACCATGTAAGCATTAATAGTTAAATTCAGCAGTTGCATGCAGTGAATTTCCATTCCAAAAACATTATACCTTGAAGGAAAACATCCGAAGAAGCTTTGGGTTTGTAGACAGAAAAGAGAATTGCATTTGTTTTTAATAAAAAGGAGAAAAAAAGAAAAGAAAAAAAAGAGAGAGACAAGATAAATTAAAAATACATTTTGAAAACATAGTAAGTGGAATGAACTGAAATTATAAACACAGAAGGAGAGTTCTGAGCTTGGGATAAAGTATTTGCTTGAAGTTAAGTGTAATTTTGTAATTACTAGTGAAATTTTTAATAAATTAATCTACAATTATTTGACTGAAGAAGGCAGAGTTGTTCAATTGTGAGGAAGTTTTCTATTGTCTGGTTCCCCTGTTTAAAAATACCATGATTCTATTTTCTGATTATTATCAAGGATAACTTAATAGGTGAGTCTTGACACAATTATCCAAAAGGCAGATGGAACAGGAAAATAAACTTTCAGCTTCTCATTCCTAGTTTATTTTCTTGCTAGCTCTGATAAATCATCTAATTGCCTAAAAAGAAGTGCATGAAATTCTCAGGTAATTTCATTTTCTCAATTTTTTTAAACTGTTCTCCTCTGTCTTTTCTTCTTCTGCCATTTCCATGACCCTGAATAAAGGAATCTGCTTCTATCTTTGCAACAAAATCCACTCTGCAATGGCATAGCTGACAGAGAGGGCCAAGGGGCTTTTTCCAAAGGACTCATCAGAACTTGTTTGAAAGCCACTCCTTACATCCTTGTTATAGCTGGCAGGTAATATGCCAACTCTCAATAGAACCACCTTCTTGAGGAAGAGTGAAATGGAAAGTGAACAAGAGGGAGCAAACAAAAACAACACAACAAGGAAAATAAAACAAGGATAGAGAAAATGGAAAGTCAGAGAGAGGCAAAACAGAGAGGGAAGGGAAGGACTGCATAAAGCATTGTAAATATTTGAGTAGTTAAAGACAAGCATTTTTTAAAAATCAAGAATAATGATGTTTCTTTCTTTACATGTTCCAAAGTCTTACATTCAAATAAATACATTACTCTTGTAGTATTTCACTTGGGTTTCTGGAGCTGCATCAGAATACAACCTAGAATCAGCTAAATTCCTTCCTTACAATTCAACCTCCAAAGTCTCTGGATTGGATAGGTAGAGAGTATTATGGCTCTCAAAGCAGAAGGCCACGACCCAGGATTGTCAGGTGATTCTCTTTGCCCATATCTTGAAAGGGAATGGACCTTAACTTTTGTGGGGACTTCTATGAGCCAGCCACTTTGTTCAGGTGTGCAAATGGGTAACTATGTGCTCTCCTCAACACTCACAATAAAAAACAATTGCTTTAGGCATTTGTGTTTGCGCCTCATCCTCACTATTTAAAGTTTGGTGGCAAGTAGAAGTCATCCTCCCTGTTTTCAAATTGTGACACTGAAATCAATCCAGGCTGGTAACTGTATAAATCATCAAAATCAACTATCTACACATTCATGTGTAGAGTACTATGTAATATTTTGGGATTTTTTGTTTTGCCCTTCATCGCCACATTTATTTCTCATAGTAGTCCCATAAGACAAGTGTTTTTAAATAATACACATTATATATATATATATATATACATACAACACACAAGGAGGCTAACTAACTTGCCCGTATAATAGTAAATCATTTGTTTTAAAAAGAAAAAGATACATTTCGAGAATGAAATCAATAGAAATGCTCTGGTGACAATACCCACACTCCACCTCCACACATACACTAAATCGTTTGCAAAAATGTAGTCAGCCTTGAAATTTCAAGGACCTTAAAGCTTCCTAGTGGAATGCCTTAGATGAAAGTTTTAATTTAAAACATCAGTAACTTAATAATATTATCATGGCCAGGCGCAGTGGCTCACGCCTCTAATCCCAGCACTTTGGGAGGCCAAGACAGGTGGATCACCCGAGGTCAGGAGTTTGAGACCAGCCTGACCAATATGGTGAAACCCCGTCTGTACTAAATATACAAAAATTAGCCAGGAGTGGTGGCATGAGCCTATAGTCCCAGCTACTCAGGAGGCTGAGGCAGGAGAATTGCTTGAACCCAGGAGGCGGAGGTTGCAGTAAGCCGAGATCCCGCCACTGCACTCCAGCCTGAGCAACAGAGTGACACTCCATCTCAAAAAATCAGTGAAACCTGGAATAATAGCAACAAGAAGGTCACATTTCTCAAAAATGGCTTTAGTCTCCACAAAATAAAGAGAGCAGGTAATTATATTTGCATAAGAATTCTGACATAGAGAAACAGAAACAGACTTGAGTCTCTCTCAAGTAACTAATGACCGTAAATGAATCATTATGGCCTGGCTAAACTCATACATGCTGTATTCTTCTTGGAGCCCAAACTGCTGAGCCTTAGCCTGCAGATAGGCTAATGAAAACAAACTAAACCGAAATCATAACAATTTCAATGGTCCCAGTGGAAAATGATACATACAGGGTTTTTCTTCTTTTTATCTTTGTCCTTGCTTGGTTTCCGATTGCTGACAAAATAATGCAAGGTGCCATACTCCACCAGAGCAGAGAAGACAAAGATGAAACAAACAGATACAAAGAGATCCATCGCTGTGACATAGGAGACCTTGGGGAGTGATTTCCGGGCAATAGTGCTGAGGGTGGTCATTGTCAGGACAGTGGTGATACCTGAAGAGAGGTGTAATAAAACAGGTCATGTGATTGCATAAGCAAGTTGGGTAACTGAGTCACTCGTGAGACTACATTGTTTCATGACTTCTGATGGGCAGTTTCAGCAATGGGAAAGGAGGTATAAGTGGATTTAATTCACTCTATTTACAAATATTTATTGCCTGTTTACTATGTATCAGTTGAAATGACAAACCCTGATGAATAGATTTGGTCTGGCCTTTATGTACCTTGTATTTTAGTGAGAGAGATGTACTGTGAATCATGTCAGCAGAGAAAAGTATAATGTCACATTATGGTATGTGCCATGGAGAATACAGGGATGGTGATAATGTAGTTAGATGGAATGCTCAGAGAAGACCTTTTTGAAGAGTTGATGTTTAAAGTAAAGCTTAAAATGTAAAAAGAAACTAACCTTTTGATTATTATTAAATTAAGGGAGGGTTCTGAGAAAGAGAAATCTTGCCTGTTTTTTAAATTTTTAGAAGACCTGGCACCTGGGGAGGGACAAGGGGATTAAAATTATTTTGATAAAAAGGAAGTTATAAAATGTGGCACATGCAGACAGTTTACATTTTACTCCAAGTGCAAGGAGAAATTATTCAAATATGCTAAATAAGGAGGTGGGTTATGTGTAAGTGATATGCTCTGATTGATGGATTCTTTTTAGATTATGATAGAATTAAAATAAGTATCTCAGAAGTAACATAATAAGTAATATTTACTGAAAACTTCCTTCTGCCAAGGGCAATGATAAGCACTTCATACACATTGTTTCTTTGAATCTTCACAGCAGGTATTTTCATTCTGAATTTATAGATCAGAAGAACAAGGCTAAAGGACCAGTACCACATCCAATAGTTGGTAAGTAGCAGACAGAATTGAACACAGAAATTACATGTGCGATTTCAAAGCTCATACTTTACTAATTATACAACAGCATCTATCCAAACCTGTCCTCTCCAGTGGTTGTTTAGTGACAGGGACCAAGTCAAGACAACCTATATTTATCAACCAGAGAAGGATGAGGAGCTCTCTTATGCAAAGTTGTGTTATTTATACTGAAGGCAACATGGATTCAGTATTCAAATAGGTTCTAGCTCTTGCTATAGGAACTTAAGTCATCTTAACACTTTAGGCCTCAGTTTTCTCATCTGTGGGACTAACTCTTTGAAGGTCCACCTAGCTTACCATTCTATGATTCTAGTTCAGCATTTCTAATCCTGAGTGGAGGCATCTTTCTGTACTCTAAAAGCAATAATCCCACACTTTTACCAGGTTTTGTTATTTATATTTCTTACGGGGGACAGAAAAGAAAAATAAAGTTTGCATCATTTAATGATGTGCAATTCTGACTATTACGGCCAACCAAGAGACTTCTAGGGGACAGTCAGATTCTCCTCTGTCAAACGGAAGTGCTAGGGAAACTTCCAAACAGGTCGGCCCAGGCATGGTGGCTCACACCTGAAATCCCAGTACTTTGGGAGGCCGAGGTGGGTGGATCAGGAGGTCAAGAGTTTGAGACCAGCCTGGCCAACATGGTGAAAACCTTGTCCTTACTAAAAATACAAAAAATTAGCTGGGCTTGGTGGTGGGTGCCTGTAATCCCAGGTACTCAAGGAGCTGAGGCAGGAGAATCACTTGAACCCGGGAGGTGGGGGTTGCAATGAGTTGAAATCGTGGAATTGCACTCCAGCCTGGGTGACAAGAGTAAAAACTCTGTCAAAAAGAAAGACAGACAGACAGAAAGAGAGAGAGACAAAGGAAGGAAGGAAGGAAGGAAGGAAGGAAGGAAGGAAGGAAGAGAAAGAAAGAAGAAGAAAGAGAAAGAAAGAGAAAGAAAGAAAGAAAGAAAAAGAAAGAAAGAAAGAAGAAAGAAAGAAAGAAAGAAAGAAAGAAAGAAAGAAAGAAAGAAAGAAAGAAAGAAAGAAAGAAAGAAAGAAAGAGGTAGAGAGACTTGGAGGGCAAGAGAAGAGGAAGATACTGAGAAAAGCACCAGTGTCATACAGGAAAAGAGGTAAAGCTTTTATTCTCTAATAAGTAGGTAACTGGTAGAATATGCTTAGAAGAAAGCTGAGAAAAGCAAAAACACTCTTGAATAAAGGATAAGTAAGAGGAAATAAAATTACTGTTATTTTCCTAATCGTTCAAGTCTTTGTCCGAGCAATTTTTGAAGAGTTTAGCTACATTTCCAAGAACCATGTGGTTCTCTTGGGTCATTTAATTGTAGCTTAATATGAAAGTTTCCTAAATACATACTTGTTAAGAAATTCCAGAGAGTGGAAAGACTGGTGTTGGTTTAAATAACTATAGAGGAAGGGTAGCCTTTAATACAGGAAAGAGATGATCAAGGGAACTATGTTTATAAATACCATCAGCCCTTTCCTATACTATTCCTGATTTGTAATAACCAATCTCCCTTTCTAGTCTGTATACTGTATGAAAAAAGAATCCGTCTTGATGACTACTATAACCCCACAGTGGAGCATCATGCTGGGACTCAATAAATGTTTGTTCATTTATGTGTGAAACAATGAATCAATGCATAGTATATACCCAAAAGATCAAAGGTGCTCAATCTACATTTGAGAATAGGAAACTGTAATTATGACTTTTGGGAGATATTTTTAATTGCAAATAAAGTAGTTAAGATTTATTGATCTTTCCCTTGGGCCACATACTGTGTCAAGCACTTTCTCTCTGTTATCTCACAATATCCTCATAATGATTCTATGATGTAAGTATTATTATTACAGGTGACAAACACTGAACATTGGAAGAATAAAAACTTGTTCAAGATAGTAAGTGTTAGAGATGAGCTACAAACCTAGGTAGCCTGACTTCAAATGCTGTGCTCTGAACCACAGTATTTTAGCTCCATAAATACATGAAAAATACATGGCATGAAGCACCAGACAGATGGGACCTATTGTAGATTCCTGACTGGGGAGGTGATATGGGTCTGGCGTCTTGCATAATATCATGGTAGAACCTTAGGGAGGTTTCAGATCCTCATCTACAAATTGGGAGTGGTGGCGGTAATGATGGGGAGCCTTATAAGTCTCTTGTGAAGATTAAATTTAAAAAGTGCATAGGGTACCAATACCTAGTAAAATCCTAATATATATTAGGTATTGATAGTTTTTATTTTAGAAAAGAAAGTTCTATTTCTTAAACTAAAAAACATTTAATTAGATTGTCTATGCATTAATTCATGTAAGTTTCTCATTGTGCCTAATCACAACTGATATTTTTGCAGAGGACTGAAAAACTAAATTGGCACTGTGGCCTTCATTTTACAATCAGGCCTGAGGCCATACTTGACTCTTGACAAGTGAAAATGTCAGTATTTATGGTAGGTACTGTAGATGAGTTAATTTTTTTAAAATGTGGCATGTGATAATTTGGGAGAAACAAATTTTGACTTGCAAGTTACATACTGATCCAGCAAATTTGGAAAATGTCATTTAGGCTACACAGACATTCATCACAGCCATGTAGAAATAGACTCTTGAAGAACTGCCTCATTATATTTTCAGGGCTCTGCCTGGAGCCACAGGAAAGAAACTCCAATGACATCAATAGTGAGAGGCAGAGTAGGGATGGTTTATATTGGCTCCTCAACCAACAATAAGACAGCTTCCATTTTGATAAGTAAATAAGTTAGACTTATCTTACCTGGGTAGATGAAATATATCCATAGCTTTTACCAGTTCCTCCAGTCTTGGCATGAAGTAAGCTCTTCAGGGATGTTACCTCACCTCAAAGCAGTTAGGTGAAAAGTACCAAATGGTATTTTCATTTCATTCATTGTCACTACACAGAAATATGCCTCAACAACTACCACCTGGGCATCAAACTACATTCACTTTTATATGCTCCAAGATGATGGCTGCCCATACTCTAGGACTCTGTGCTCAGAAAATAGCCAGTATTTCTGAGTCACGTGGATAAATTTATCTTGCGCATCAAACAATGTGGCCTAACTGTTCTGTGGCAAGAAGCTTAAGGTCTGCATGTGCTTAAGGTCCTCTCTTTTAACTCTGGATTTTAAACATTGGGAATAGTAATTGGACTCAATGAAATCTAGAGCAGGGTTCTAAAAGGTGACTGCACATTTGAATCACCTGTGGATTTTTTGTTTGTTTTTCAATTCTAACACCTAAGTCAGGTTCTAGACACATTAGATAAGCATTCTTGGGGTTGAACTAAGGAATCTGCACTTCAAAAAGTCCTCTAGTGACTTAAATGTGCAATTAAATTTAAGGACCACTGATCTAGAAAAGTGAGACAGCAAAGTTAAAATAGAGAAACTGGCTCAGCTCCGCTTCTCAACTGTACCTACAATTGGCCTTCAACAAGGCCTCCTACCCAGCAAACCTATGTCCCATCAGCTGAGGTGCAGATCTACTACCTCCTTATGCTGTGACTTTGTGTATGTCATCTAACCTTGCAGCACCTCTACTTCCTTAGCTCAGCTCTAAAAATTGTGATAATAATGATGATCACAGCAACTTCTACATGCAGGTGTTGTGAAGAATAGAAAAGACATAGAGACCATATTGAGCATTCCTGACTTACAGATTACAAACAAGTAGAAGCACCTATCTGCTGTTTGCTCAAGGGCCTCTCGCTTATTCCAAAACTCACTCACTTTGATCCCTTCTTCCACCATGATCCTCTGCCAGCGAATACTTATTTACTGAGTGGGTTAAATGAGTTACCCAAGAAGTCATGAGAGAGATTTTGGCCAGCAAGAATCCAGGCTTCAAGAGGAGAGATTGATTGGAAATATCTTCCTTAAAATGTTTTGGGGAAGAAGGTGGATTGGAATACGTCAGTGTATTTGCTCCACCCATACATAAGTGTATACATCAATTGAACAATTATTTGAGGTACCAGCCATGTTCCAGGCACTGTACTAGAGATGTACAAGACTTACGTTCTGATGAGAGACATAGAAGCTTGTAATGCAGTATATATCTGTTCATAGTGATAAGTAATAGTCCTAAAGTAATAGGCTCAACATATTTGGGTTTTGTTTCAGCATGTAGCATTAGACAAGATATTTTAATTTTTGAGAAGGACTTGTAACACAAAGTACCACATATAACAGGAAAAATCAAAATAACTTTCTTTTGAAACAGATGGGAAACTAAATTAGGTTTGGAAGAGGACAGATATGCAAATGATGTCTTTTTTCCCCCAGTAATCACTTCTGCCCTCAGCTTAATAACTTAGTACAGACCATTTTGTCAGAAAATGACTATAGTAGCCAACATTTCTGAGGCTTTACTTTTCACGTGCAATTTGCATCGAATACTTTATTTAACCCTAGTAGAACCCAATAAGTTAGGTACAGGAAATTATACATGTTTTATATATGAGGAAACTGAATTAGAGATTAAATGACATTCTAATGTTGTACTAAATGTGTGATATCAAACCCATATTTGTGGGACTCCAAAACCCAATTTCCTAGCTATTACACCCTACTGACTCTTTAGACAGCAAGGAATGTGGTTCTAGGTTTTACATAGCTGATGAAAGGGTGTTGAATTTTGTTCACGTCTCACTAGATTTATTTTTTAGTTAAGGTTTTAAAAAGTTTCACGTGTTGGGCTTTGTTTCAGTCTATGTGAGTCTTCCTCCCCATGTGAAGAAACAGATGTGAAAATTCAGGACAAAGATCACCATATATATTAGACCGAGCAAATTGCAAATAATCTTGAGTCGCTTTTCCCCCACAAAATTCACAGGTAAATATGTTTTCTCAAAAATAATTTTTTCCATGGCTGTTCTGTAAAGAGCCAATTACTTCAAATGTTATCTCAATAATTACTCATGTGGGGAATAGCCAACAGCCAATGGCATGCTGGTAAATGTGTAACAATTAATTCTAGAAAAAAGAAGGCCCTGACTTTTGTTTCCATGTTGTTAATATTTCCTCCTTGGCTGACTTCACATTAACAATGTGACATCACTGAATACCAAGTTGGGAAGAGATAAACACAATCAACTTGCATGAGCTGGTGCGAGCAGCTGCAGCATATTACCCAGAGACCTAAACAAACACATCTGTTAATATTAAAACGGTTTTTAAAAAATAGTTAACTAAAATTTCTTAAGAAAAGTTACTCAAGAAAACCTACCAAGGTAACTAAGGAGAACCCAACTAAAGAAGTAAAAAATCTTTTTTTTTAATTATACTTTAAGTTTTTGGGTACATGTGTACAACGTGCAGGTTTGTTATATATGTATACATGTGCCATGTTGGTGTGCTGCACCCATTAACTCATCATTTAACATTAGGTATATCTCCTAATGCTTTTCCTTCCCCTTCCCCGCACCCCACAACAGGCCTCGGTGTGTGATGTTCCCCTTCCTGTGTCTAAGTGTTCTCATTGTTCAATTCCCACCTATGAGTGAGAACATGCGGTGTTTGGTTTTTTGTCCTTCCAATAGTTTGCTGAGAATGATGGTCTCCAGTTTCATCCATGTCCCTACAAAGGACATGAACTCATCATTTTTTATGGCTGCATAGTATTCCATGGTGTATATGTGCCATCTTTTCTTAATCCAGTCTATCATTGTTGGACATTTGGGTTGGTTCTAAGTCTTTGCTATTGTGAATAAAAAATGCCAACTCTCTTGAATATGAAACAAATGGTATTTCTATGCAATTGCAGGCTAAATTTAAAGCAGATCAACATAGAAATGGAAATAAAAATTACTTGTATTTGGTACTTATCTTGAGAAACTGCAACATAAACAAAGGTGTCTCACCTAAAGATGTTCTGGCTGGAACAGCATCTTTATTGATCCAGAAAGACACCCAGGATAGGACGACAATGAGTGTGCAGGGGATATAGGTCTGGATGGTAAAGTATCCCATTCTTCTGCTCAGATCAAAGTAGACAGACATGACCACATAATCTCCTGGAACAGAACAAAGATAACACCATACAACCCTTTATCAATCACTGGAAAGCATTAAAAGTAAGCATGTATTTAATGGTCATGCACACACATTTAAATTAAGAGTTTTCTACAAGTGGTATGTTGAAAACTATTTTTGCCCACTTGGGTTAAAAAATAAAAATGAAACAAAACCTGAACTGAATCCCAATTCTTTTAGAAGCAATTTGTCTACTAGATAGAAGGAAACATTTTTAGCATACTGATCATATTTTCTTCTTTCTGTGCTTTCTGACGTACTCTCTTCCTACTTCACAAACATTATAAAAATGTTTGTTTGGTGAGGGGTAGGGAACAGTATTTCTACGTTGTGCATATCTTGTCTGCAGTTCATTCTAGGTTTTGTAACAATTTCTTCTTATTTCTTAGGACAAAATCTTTATCTATAAAAAACATACAGGAATATCCTGGTGCTTGATGCTAATAAATAACTATTTTTCTCAGAATTTATAACTAAATTCCTATGATGACATTTTTTCACATGTTCATTGAATCACATGGTTTTCCTTTATAGCAGTTACTTTAAATTTTAAGTGTTTATACATTTGTGTGGTGATTTTTGCAGTACCTTTCCCCCTACTGGACTTTATCTGCATGTGTCTACAAACAGTGCCCATTTAAGCCCACCATTGCAAACTAGTACTTAGCATTCTGCATGACTCCAAACAGGCATTCAGTAACATTTGTCAAGTAATTGTGCAAATGAATTAATGCCTTTATAAACTGTACACATAAAATTCTCTAAAAATCAAGAAGGTATATTATGGAACATTTGAATTAAAAAGCAAAATTTGGCTGGGCGCGGTGGCTCACGCCTGTAATCCCAGCACTTTGGGATGCCGAGGCGGGCGGATCACGAGGTCAGGAGACCAAGACCATCCTGGCTAACATGGTGAAACCCCGTCTCTACTAAAAATTACAAAAAATTAGCCTGGCGTTGTGTGGGCGCCTGTAGTCCCAGCTACTCGGGAGGCTGAGGCAGGAGAATGGCATGAACCCGGGAGGCGGAGCTTGCAGTGAGCCAAGATTGCGCCACTGCTCTCCAGCCTGGGCAACAGAACGAGACTCCTTCTAAAAAAAGAAAAGGAAAAAAAAGAGGCAAAATTTATGTAAATAATCCAGACAATATATTAAGAAAAACCACTAAAAGAATAAAGGAATAACCATGTAGCCATGCATGAGAACAATTTATTGTGACACAATTTGAAGTCTCTTTTTAAAGCCATGATGCATAAGTTGCTCTTAAAATTCCACGTCATTCATTTTGAATCATCCCAAGTAAAATTTTAAAGCATTTTAACTTTTAAAATCAGAAAATATATTATAGAAACACTTCCCAGTTACTACACCTTTTTAAAATATTCTTAGAGAATATCAGTTTCAAATATTGTATCTGCACTCACAATGTGAGATGAATAAATGAGACAGCTTTTCAAATGTTGCTTCTTTTTTCTTTGCTAAATTATATTTTGCTCTATAATACATAGATAATTAAATTCAAATCATATCTTTTAGCTTGATTAGTTGGCTTTGTGCCTACGTTTCCGTACTTACTTGGCTGATTTAATCTGATTTGAAAATAAGGTGCCCTAGAAGCCTCATGCAGAGAAGACTGAATTAGCAGGGTGAGTTATTACTACTCAGTCTAGTTTTTCTTTACCACTCTCAAGCTTCACCCCATACCCCTCAGAGCTGCTGAAATAGAAAGGCCTTTATTGGCTGCTCTTTGAGGGGGTAGATTGTCCCCTAACCTTGCAATATTTCCTAAGTGGGGTTTTGAATGCCTCTTAACACTGCCTTTTGGTAGACTGGCATACAGTTATTTGTTTAAGTCAGACCTGGTTGAGGTAGTGATCATGCCCTAGCACTGATCAGGGAATTAGGCTTCCAATGGGACATCAGTTTCCTCTCAGAGATCAATAAGTAGCAATTATCTAGCAACTGTGCCTAAAGACTTGAAGGTAGAAATTTTTTATCAATGATAATAGATTTTAGCTAATTCCCATAGCATATGCTTCTCTGTGTTAATTTATTGAACATAAGCTATTTAAAGCCATAGTATTTCATAAATTAGTTTGGTCTCTGCTTTTGTCCTAATTTAGAATATAACAGACACAAGCTATGATTGAAGAGTAAAAAGATTTAATTTGAGATGACCTCTATTAACATCTATCTTTTTCTTTCTCATTTCTTTGATCAGAATACTAAATGCAAATGCATCCTCTCTTATTCCAGATAGGAAAAGCAAAGTAATAAAGGAAGGTTTTTCATTTAAATAATAATATTCAGGGGTACCTTTTCTCCTGTTTTCCTAGTCCTTGAGCTTTCTGCATATTTTAAATGTGTTTAAATAAAAAATTATGAATTATCATGTTTTAAATAAAGCTAGACAATTTTAGTAACTTCTTTTCACTTTATCACGTAAGTGAATGAGGATCTGCACTTTGTTATTAATGATCTGGCACTTTTAAAGGTGAACTTTAATTTTGTCCAAAGTTAACAAGATAATTACCTCAATTCAATTCTCCACTTCCCTTTAGGTCAGAGTCTAAACTTCCATGGTCCACTTATCTATCAATTTCTATTATAAGGCAATGGCTTCTGAGCATCTCTCATCTTTGCCAGCAAGTCTACAGCGTTTCTACCAGTGGATTATGGATTCAAACTTGAGAACAAGCCATTTAAAATCAAAGCAGCTTCACAGTGACAGCCTGATGCCTGTCATATCTCCAAGGCCACGGTGGCTTTTTGTATTCCTAAAAACTCTTGGGCTAAAGAGCCTGTAAAATCAAATCCCCTTAAAGTGCCACATCAGTGATTCCCCAAGCCCAAAAGGTTTAAATGCCAAGCAAGTCAAAGGTGGTTACTTCTGCCACTTCAGATTTATTCCTCGTATTGATTTATCCTAACATATGACATTAAAGTTACAGTATTTTATGTATGAGTTTCATTCCTGCTTTGGTCTTAATTTAGAGTTTATAGATGAAGGCTATGATTGAAGAGCAGAGACATATAATTTGAAACAACATCCATTAATGTTTATCTTTTTTGCGTGTGTGAGATTCTTATGTCTAGTTTTAGGAAGAGACTATCAATGGCAGGTTTTTTTTTTTTTTTTTTTTTTTTTTTTTTTTTTTTTTTTTGAGACGGAGTCTCGCTCTGTCACCCAGGCTGGAGTGCAGTGGCGCGATCTCGGCTCACTGCAAGCTCTGCCTCCTGGGTTCACGCCATTCTCCTGCCTCAGCCTCTCCAAGTAGCTGGGACTACAGGCGCCCGCCACCACGCCCGGCTAACTTTTTGTATTTTTTTAGTAGAGACGGGGTTTCACCATGGTCTCGATCTCCTGACCTCGTGATCCGCCCGCCTCGGCCTCCCAAAGTGCTGGGATTACAAGCGTGAGCCACCGCGCCCGGCCGGCAGGTTTTTTTTTAAGCTGTAGTGGTAAATAACCATACGATAGTTTTAAAATTTAATATTTAGTGGAGCATTTAGGTTCTCATTTTCTACATCTTAAAAACTTGAAGAGTCCATGGTAAAGAAGTCTTTCCCTCTATTGAACCCCTGAAATAATAGAACATAATTTTCAAGTTACCAGTCATGAAAGCCTACTATGTGTAGACACTGGGCTGAATGGTTTGCATATATTATCTGTAAATATCCTAAATGCTTTATCAGGATGGTGAAAAAATGAAGTATCAAATATATCTTCACTTTATGCATCTCTCATCATTCTTATTCAACTAAAACATAGTTGAATAAAGTGTATCTTATTCTACTAGGTTAACTTTGAAGGCATAAATAGTGTTGTACTCTTCTTTACATTCCTTTCTCTAGCTCCTTTTTTAAGTCCACAGATATTTTGAATCACTGCTATGCATACAGCAGTGTATTAGGTAATGTGGAGTTTAAGACATAGGGGGCCTTATAACTGATTCTAAATTAAATGTGTTAAAAGGACATAAGATTATTCTTTTTCTACAACCAAGATAGACAGAGAGATGTTCTGGAACAATGCATTCGATCTAGCTTTGGCATCCCTCATTAAACACTTGAATTGGGGGTATAATTTCATGAGGCTGATTTTGACCAAAGGCATGCAGGAGAGTTGATTGAGTTTTCATTTGGGAAAATTGTTTTCTGAAATTAGATCTGTACCTCACTCTAACACACAAAATAAATTTAAGACGGAACAAAGATCCAAATTTATGAGTGAATATAAATACTACAGAATGAAAACTATAGAATATCTATATAATCTTAATGTAGAAAAAGCTTTGTCAATTATAACATAAAATTTAAAAGGCATAAAGGAAAAAAGTTATGGGGTTGACTGTGTAAAATGTAAGACTTCTGTGTTATCAAGACTGCAGTGAGGGCGTGATGGCTCGCACTTGTAATCCCACTTCGGGAGCACAAGTCACATGGATTGCTTGAGTCCAGGAGTTCACCACCAGCCTGGGCAACATAGTGAAAATCTATCACTACAAAAAAAAAAAAAATACCAAAAATCAGCTGGGCATGGTAGCATGTACCTGTAGTCCTAGCTACTCCAGGGACTGAGGTGGGAGGATCCCTTGAGCCTGGGAGGTGGACGTTGCAGGTTGCACTGGGTGGGTGGAGATCCTTCTACCGCACCTCAGACTCGTGCACTCCAGTGTGGGTGACAGAGTGAGACTTTGTTTCAAAAAAAAAAAAAAAAAATAGGAAGAAAGAAAAGAAAAGAAAAAGAAAGACTGCTATAGCTAGTTTTAAAGGGCAAAACACCACATTTGAGTGTGGTGAGATATTTCCAAAATAAATAAGAATTCAAAGGCTAATATCACCAATACATAAAGAATTCCCATTTGTCATTGAGAAAAAAAAACCCTAAATTTTTAACTAAGCTAAAAAAGGGAATGAAGAACTTATAAATACAAAATACTTGAAAACTCAACTTCAGAAGGGATCAGTGAAATCCAACGTCAAATAATAGTATTTCATTTTTAGCCTGGCAGATTGAGGAAAAAATAAATTCCTTGTCAATGTTTGGTCCTGAAAAGATGTGGACAGGAATCAGAGGTACACACTGTTGGTGGGGATACACAATGATGTGAATTTTTAGGAAGATAATCTGAAAGTATATCAAAAACGTATTTTATTTTAAAATTTCTTGGATAAACACTACAGAAACAAAAAGTTTTCAAATATTTCCACGCAATTGGCACCAAAATTTTCTCATGGTTTGTTATGTGCCTAGAAGTCTAAGTAGAACACCCAATCTTTGGGCAGAATCCCAATCTCTGAGCTTAAGGGATCCAGAACATTGTTGCGGATAAAAGATTTCCAAATTAATCAGTTGCTAACTTCTATAAATGCTACTCCCAAGCAGTTTCTGCATTCATCACCTGCCCACCATTCTCAGGGTTGTTTATTCTCTCATTAACTCTTCTGGAGTACATTCAATATCTCCTGCCAACCAGGTCCTGTGAGGTCAAGAGCAGGAAAAAATAGTATAGCTAAGCTCTAGCTTTTTGCCATCAAGGAGTTTTCAGGCCAAGAAAGTCATATCAATATATTAATGCTACATAATGGCACAAGAGCTCTAATATAACAGATACATGCTAATTTATCTTACACACCACAATTAAACTTTCTGACAGGCACATTTTTGAAAATTCTGAGTAAAGAAACCTATTTTCACTAAACTTAAATAGGTCCATGCTCCTCTTCAGAGGAAGCCCAGGCTTCTAAACCTGGCATCAAGGCTGTCGGTAATCTAAATTTAACCTAGGTTTTTCTCTCTTATTATTTTATTTGTGTCCTCTGAGCCCTAGACAAATAAATGTTTTTATTTCATACCTCTATTATTTTTCTGTCTTTATTCTTCCTGAGATCATCTCTCTCCTAGATTGCTGAATAATCTCTTTACTCCTTTTCTTCATTCCAACTTTCTGACCACCTATGCCACCACCACCACCACCCCACACACATATATTCCACAATGCAACTACACCTGTGCTATCTAAAATGGTAGCCGCATTAAACATACTTTAAAAAATTAAATTTACTTTCTTAGTTGCACAAACCACATTTCAAGTGCGTGAGAGCTACATGTAGCTAGTGACTAGTGTATTGGACAGTACAGATTATAGAGCAGTTCCTTCATCACAGAACGTTCAATTGGACAATGCTAAACCAAGCTTTTCTTTCTAGAGTACATATTTGTTCTGGTCATTCCCCTTGAGCATCTCAGTATGAAATTCGCACTGCTTAACACGTGATTCTGGCCCGGTTTGCTTTGATCCATCCTGAACCATCCCAGCTTTATAATTTCCCCACTTTGAGCTCAGCCATATGATCTATTTTCTGCTTTTCCAAGGGGAAACTTCTCATTATTTTGACCTTGTTTGCAATATGTTGCTCTCAACTTCTGAAATGTTCTCTACCCCTCTGATCATGCCTATACATACAAATACCTCCAGACTCTTCAATAATTGCCCGTTGATACCAGGACACACTAAAATTCTTTAACTTGTTCTCTAGGGCTTCATATGTTGTTTTGTTTTGTTTTATTTTTCCCTCACTATATTCCCGGACTCATATTAAATAGTGATTCTTCACTGATTGGGGTTCTTGTAGTTCTTTACATGCCTTCCTCACCCTGCTTCCTCTTCCCACAGGGTTCTTTCACCTGCTCCCACCTCTGGCCTCAACTCTAATATCCCATCTTTCTTTACCCACTTAACTCCATTTATTTTTCAAATGTCAATTAATTTATCTCATCATGAAAGAAGCTCTTATTACATCAAATGTCCTCAGTAAGACATCATAGTAAGAGCTCAGTAAGATCACAATAAAAATATATGATGGTGAATACTGGATTATACTCTAGATTATAATTATTTTATGAGCTCTATAAGGGATGTATCTCTAGCTATTTTGCTCACTATTTTATTCTGAGCATCTAGCACAGTGCCTGGGACATACAGGGAATTCCACAATTATTTGTTACATAAATAAACGCTTTAGCTCAGTATGACATTGTGGATGAGCTATGCACCAAAAGTCTTTAAGACCAAAGTGGAGATCATCATTGGCTTTTAAGATATTAAACTTTTACATTACAAATTATTGCATCTGGAAAAATTTTTGCTGAACTTAATGTCAATGGATAGAAGGTCACGGTGAGCTGTTAGCAATCCCAACTGCTTGCCAAGAAAAAAAAAAGAGAGAAGGGAAATCAGCTTTATCAGAGTGGCTGCATTATGTTTAGTAAAGTATTATTTAGTGATTTGAGCTTCTCAGCCAGACCCAATTAGTGAAAGAAGAGAACAAAAGGGTTTGGCTGCTAAAACACAAGCATCACAGTCTGCCAAGTCTACTAGGTGTGTTTTTGTTTAAAAACTTTGCCATTCTGATTTCATCTACTAAGTTTGTGAAGAACAAAATAGCAATTGAGGGAAATATAATTTTTAAAAGTGCATTAACATAATTTTTCTCGTTTAAATTTATCCTTTAAAGACTCCATCTGAATATCCACCGAGGGCAGGGGTAGAGAACTATAGTGAAGAATGGGAACTGGTTTGAATCATTTTCCCTAGAAGGAGAGCAGTAATTTGTTCCCTGCAGGCTGCTGAGGAGGGATGGTCTTAGTCTCTTAGCTGAGATGGCTTTATTTTGGCCAATGGTATTTCTCTAGAAAAAGTGGAAAGTAGTGAGCTGTCAGCAGCCAACCCCTAAGCATCTGAGAGATGGGTGTGTGAGTCCAAGGAAGGTGATTGGGTGGCAGGGGCATCAACGGTGTCCACTGCAAGGGCAAGTATCAGATTAACTGGGTTCAAAATTCAAATCCTGTCACTAACTGGTTGTGTGATTTCAGGCAACTTTCCTATGTCTCTGAGTCTCAACTTCTTTATCTGAAAGTAAGAATAATAATAGAATCCACTTCACAGTGATATTGTGAACATAAAAAGAGTTAATACACATACCATTCTTGGTACAATTCCTGGCACATAGGATGGTACGTTAATGTCAGTTATGACAAAGCAGAGTAATCTATGAAATGTGATTAAACACTGTTCTGAACCATAACAAACATAGGAGAAACTTACTAAATATTCAAAAGAGAGTTAGAGTTAGAAAGTGTCTTAGAATAAATCTATACCAACCAATTCTATCCTCTTAAAGATTAAGCAGTTGACATTCATCAAAGAAGGATGCTTTATCCAAAGAGACAGAGCTACCTAGTGGCAGGCCCAAGACTCCTGCCTTATAAACCCATAGTCCTTCTGTAGAAAATAACCTCTGCATTCTAAATCAGTGGTTAGGACTATGATGATAAATCCAAAAAAAAAAAACAAAAACAATGTGGAAAGCTGACTAATTGTTGAATGTCAAGAATGTGGTTAATATAGAAAGCTTTTTTGGATAACTGGGGCCCTCAATCACAAACACAGCCTTCATTTACTCTGAACATTATAAAATGCACATATTAGATTTAGGAAGCTGAAAACTCATTGTCTGGAATACCAGCCTGCGTCTGACTCAACAATAGCAGAAATTTTCTCTTGGCAGGTAGCTTTAGATGAAAGAAAGCTCAGTATTTGCAAAGCCTCCAAATGTAGTGGTTTTCTCTAGGTTCACGGAGCGAGGTCTTTGCTAATATCCCAGTTTTCTGCCTTCCTTTACTAGAAAATTCTCTTTATGCAAGAGGTTCTCTTTCTCACCCTCCAAAAAAGCTACCACAGATGCCTAGCCCAATGTGGAATTTTGTAATGCAATTCATTTGTCTGAGTCCATAATCAAATTCAAAAAAATGCAGCAAATATGTTCACCTTGGGATATACATAAATAAAACAACTCCAGCTCAGAAACCTAAAACCACAGCAACAAATGAATACATTTGCTACTTTGATCCATCAAAAGAGACAGCAATTTCCCAGTATAATTAACTGTAACTCCTGCAAACATCTAACTAGATATTAACACATGTTTTACATAAACACAGGGCAATTCACAGTAGTAGATCTAGTCCCAGGATTAAAGTACATGCAATCATGATAATAAGGTACAGAAATGCGGGTAAGTTGTTTAAATTCTCCCACTAAAGTAGGAATAAACAAACTTATTGCTAAGGCTATTATGAGAAACACATTTGCTAATGGTAGGGAAAGTGTTTTGTCATCTTTCGAATGCAGAGTACAGATAAAGTGCTACATAGAGCTTTTTGAGGACAGTCGATTTCCAAAATAACTTCTGTGACATTGGTATGTAATATACCTGTTGAGTGATTTTTTTTTTTTCCTTTGTTAAAAGGCTACCTTCAGCCTTCAGGAGTAATGGTAAAGTAGCCAATCTTATTCTTGTTTCTACTAATATTAATGCATCCATGAAAGCCAGTAATACACTATTAGAGTCACACACTGTTAGAGCCAGTAATACATTATTAGAGCTCACATATTTGCATTAGTAAAATTATGCTGTTTTGTTCAGCTCAGATTCTGAGGAACAGACTAATTACATACCAACAGGTTTTGTCAGAAGGTAACAAAATATTCTTTTATATGTAGTTCATGTTTGTATAGAGTATGATTGTGACACTAACAGATCTAATTTACCTTTTGCAGAAGTCCCATCTCAGGAGAAACTTTAAAATGTGAATTCATATTCCATTCTTAGCTCTCATGGTTCAATGGAAATAGTTTCAGCACTTCAGAAGAGAGGTGCCAATAAGAAGCAGATACAATAGTCTAGTTGCATCTATTAACTTTGATGAGAAAATTAGCTTTAATAGAGAAAACGGGATCTACAGAGGTGTCAGTGAAGACCTGATAAATTCTGAGAAATTTTGCAGTCATTTATTCTACTCAACCATACATAGTTAGGGAAGTGCTAGATATGCTCCTTTGAGTAAGAGATTATAATTGATTTGTCAGAGTTGTAATCCCAGAGCCACAGAGTTGGGGTTGATATGCTACATTTTGCCCTTCTGACATAGAAATGATGAGACTGCATTTCACAGAGAAAATGAGTAGAAATTCTATTTGCGATGTGTGGAAAGAACAAAGAATTCTCAACAGAAAAATGCCTGGTCCTCAGGTCTGTCTTGAAAAACAGATGCCTTATCCACAGGGAACAACTTTTTCCATCTACTCTGGAGATAGAATCTTGTTCTCCTTAAAAATTGCTTGGTATCCATCAGTTTATAAAAACAGGACAGTATCTTTAGTAAGAACCAAGTTCGTGTCCCAAATTGGTCAAAAACTAATTTGTGATACTAGGAGGTTATTTTAACTAACCAATCTGTGACTCAGTTTCCTATTTTGTAAAATAGAGATGACAAAATTCTCCATAACAACCTGACAGAGTTCTTGCAATACCTGTTGCAATAACTGGTTGTAATTAATCAATACTTTTTGTAATTACCATCATTTTTTATTCTCTCCTAGATGCCAAAGGCTCTACTAGGAACTCTGAATGCCACCCAAAACCTAAGTTTTACTATTAGAAATATTTCACTGACTAGTATACACTATATTCAAATTTGTGGTAACTTCCTTATAGCTACTAATATTGGAGTAGGTATCTCACCACTTTTTGACCCTAAATCCAAGGCTTACCAATTATTTTTCAATAATTCTAACAAGTTAACAGCTACAAAGTTTGGAAGGGCGGTACGAACATTGGGGGACATTTGAATCATGGCATGTGGATTCAGATTATATTTAGATGGATGCTATCTTGTGGATTTGATAGTATGCATGTTAAAAGTCTTTATAAATATTTATTCTATATAAGTTTAGTCTTTATAAATAATTTGTATTCTTTAATAATTATAAATCTTACAAATGTTTGCTCTTTCAGCTCATAGCTTATTTCATTTCTTGTTTAATATTCCTACCAAAGTTTGAGAACCACCAGAATTTAAAATATTACAAAAAAGAAAGAAGAGAATACAGTGGAGGAGAAAGAAGAAGAGAATAGTTGGGAATACTCTTAAAGTGATGTTTCTAAGTAATATTTTTTATTGAACATTGGTTTCATAATATGCTAAAAATAATGACTTCTTCAATCAGGAACATTTGATTTTTATGGAACAGCATGCAATACCACTGGAGGTTCACCATGCACATTAGCACATATGTGCTTCTGCACTAGAAGATGTTTGCCTTTAACTTAGCATTTTCCAAAGATACATTATCACAAAACTGGGCTTTTAGGAAACATTTACTATAGTCTATAGTACACATATTCAGCTGGACTTGCTGTGGGGGACACTCCTCTTTAGGAGTCATAATGTCCTTTGTCTTCCCTCATTTTTTCCTGACCTGTGAACAGAAATATACACCCTTTTAGAAGTATTGGAAAGAAAAGATTCCACTGTTTCTCCTCTCACTTTACTCATTTTGGTTATCTAATTGGTGAAATTAAGACACTTCATCACTTAGGTGTTTTCTTACTGAATGGATCTCATAATTCCTTGCTTTTGTCCTTCATTTGATAAGCTCTCTTGAATCAAGGCATGGATTACTGTTTAGATGATGACCTCATGATCTCTCTCCACGCCTTCTATGGGGACTCAGTGGGTGTCAGCCAGCTATTCCAAGTAAGTGTATGCTCTCCCACACCCACATCTCTCTTGAGTTGGTTAATACCAAATATTAGCCTTGGAGGAGAAAAAGTAAGAATCCCAGCTGGAAATAAAAACGAATCCTACAAACCAAGGCTACCTGCAATCAAGATAATATTTGAATACTATCTCTTCGATTTACAACTCTATCTTACAAATGGGTCAAAATCAAGAAATAAAGAGAGAAATGTTATTAATAAATATAACCCCAAATCCAGAAACCTATTTTGGGGAAATAAGCGTATTAGTAGAAACGCTTTATTTTTCTTGTCATTTTCACCCTTTTGATGAGCCTGGGTAACTTTGCATTTGAAGCCAGACCTGATTAATCTAACCCAGGCACTGATATTTTCTTAAAGAAAAGGCCCCACAGAGGTAGAGAAACCCGATGTTATCAGAATACCAAACTTTCTAAAATGGCTTTGAAAGCAGCTAGAAAAAAAAAATTGTTCAAATTCAGGCAACTGCAGGCAGTGGTTGCAAAAGGTCAAATCACAAAATGTTCCCCAAGATGTCAAATCACTCCTGGGAATATTCTGCAAAATTATAGGTTTAAAAACTTGACCTTACTTGCTCTTTATTCTCAAGCACTCGATTTTAAACTATCACACGCCTGCCCCCATGGAATTCTTTCACCCAGGAAGTTTTTCATTTTGTGAAATTCAAGGATATTTTTAAGATATCTGTTAAAAATCATTGCCAATATATATTTTAAAACCTCTGTACATTTTACCATACTATATAGAATTGGTTCGAAAACGCTCAACTTCTCTGAAAAAGGAAACTTTCTGTGTTGGTGGGCAAAGTACTAGATTCAAAGTCAGCAGACCTAGCTTCCAATTCCTGCCTACATGTGACTTTGTGTGATCTTGGGTGAATCCGATCTCTTCTCTAATTCTATTTCTCTTCCCTGTAAATTATAACAAATTCAATTACATAATAGATCAATGAAACCCTATGTAAATGTTAAATATAATTTTAATGTTTAAAAATTCATAGTGTTGTCATTTAAATTTACATATGTAATATATGTGTCAAATTTTAACAATGGAAGCTCTAAAATTTATTTTTGAAATTTAAGGAATACAACATTTGATGGAAAATTAAAAAAAAAAAACTGTTATTTCTTAGTTTGACCTTTATTTGCTTTATAATGTTGAGCAAGAAATGTTACTTTACTTGTCCAGTCTGTTTTTTTCCCAGATGAAAATGGAAAAAATTATAATCTGTATCTCATAGATTTGTTGAATGGATTAAATAAATGATTCCTATGGTGTTTTAGCACAAGGACTCAGACCGGGTGCTTAACAAATGTTATTGAATGTTATACCATTTTTTTTTCACTTTTTAAATGTTTTCACAAAACTCATAGGGTCTTATAATCTTGAGAATCTAGTTGTATATCACAGTTCTTTGTTTGGGTTTGATTTTTAATCTTTTTCATGTCAGGAAAGATACCCTTAGTGATGTTTTAAGACTTGCGTTCTGAACAAGGAGAAAAACAAACTCTTCCTTTTCTTGTTTGCCATGTATCAACTTTTGTGGAAAATCTGTAACCTTACCCAATGTCAAATTCACCAAGATTTCATGTAGCTTATCTTCTGTAGAAAGGCAAAGAAAATTCTGGTGACATAAACATTGCTCACAAACTTTCTTCCTTTCCTATGCTAGTTTGGCTATTGATCTTGTTAAGAAAATATGCTGATCAACAACTAATAAAATTTGAAAAAGCTTCCTGTGTTTTTAGTTCTAAAATTATTTCTTTCAAATATTATCACTTTAAAGTAAATAAAAGATATGCCAACTAGAAAAAAGACAGTATATAATAGAATATTTGCAGTTAGAAAGAATATCAAGGATCACCTAATCCAGCTGTAACTGTGACTCAGAGAGTTGAAATTATATACCCAGGGTCACATAATTAGTACCAGATCTAGATGTAGAATTTTAGTTGCTTGATTCTTAATTTAAAAATTTCTCCCAATGGCATTCCATTAAAAGACATGCACAGAGATTTGGGTCCATGCTACTGAAATAATAACAGGATAACCATGACCACAGAATTATGCACATTTAGATACCAACTTCTTCAATTCTTCCATCTTAGAAATGATGAAACTGAAGCCCCTTGCTTTTCATCCTGCCTCCTCAAAAAGTCGAAGTACAGTATCAGAGCTTCACTGTCATAGATAACCATATGATAGAAGAAGGAGAGGAGAGGAGAGGAAGGAGCTCAGCACAGAGGAATATTTATTATCTGCCTGCTGAAAGCTGAGTTTGGAGCAACGGCACTTTGCAAATGCTCATGTTTCCCTCCTACATGTCAGAAGAAGGGAAGCCAGGGGCATTTCCAGCATTGTTCCTTGAAGAGCTGTGGCATGCTGTTATGTAAAACAAACCCAGACAAGGGAAGGGATGCCAGCAGTCTTACCACACTTAGTCAACTGTCCTCCAGGGAGAGACTGACAGTGTCTTTCTGCCTCCAGCAGTGAAAGAACGCCACTTGCTGAATGCGGGTTGAATGACCCAGACGAGAATCTGAGCTGAAATCAATACACCTCCTCACTGTATCTCAGCCAGAAAAGAGAACTGGGGAAAACTTAAGCAGAAAAGATGTTTGGCTTGGCGTGTAGCCACCTTCTGTGATCTCCAGGAAAGGGAGGGTATTCAGGAAATTGGGCCAGCAGGTAAAAGAAAAGAGGAGTTTCCCTTCTTCTGAATAATTTGAAGTAAAAGCATGATAAATACTGAATTTATATATCACGCATACTTCCCATTTCTCTGGGAAATGGTCTCTTGATACTCTCTGTCCCATGTGACCAAAGGTCTGCTTTCCACCTCCTGCATAACTTCACACAGGGCACCTGCCAGACCATTTACCTTGAGCAGCACTCTGTGCTCTCACTACGTCCATGTGGCCTTCAGAACAAATCTGGATTCACACCCTGACTCTGGTTCTTACTAAGTGTATGACTTTAAGTTGCTGAAATCCTTGGATCATCAGTTTCTTCATGTCTATGCTCAAATTTTTTTGTGTTGCATTCCCTCCCTTTGATTGATCTGACAGAAAGCATAATATACTACCTGTCTAATGATTACCTTTCTAGGGCATTTGCATTGTGGAGGGGATTCCTGAAGACAATGCTGTAAATTCAGGAGACAACATATTTAATAATGGGGTTTTGGTATCATGGTGCATAGGAGGATAGGATCATATCCAGAGCCCTCAAATTCATTGTCATTCATTCATTCGTTGACAAAACAGAATCTCTAATCTGCCCTAGAGACCCAATCTCAGGGTTGCTCACATATGGAGATATGAGCTTCCAGTGATGGTTGAACTATGATACAAATATAGATACCCCAAATTTTATAATCTTACATAAATCTTAGATTTAGTCATATACTAGAGCATACCATATAAGTGATTAAATGAAGAAAACAAACTAGAACAACCCAATATAAACCTAGAATGATCTTAGTTTTTTTCTAGCATACTTTTAATTTTGGAGAAAAGCCATTAGCCACAAATATCTAAAGTACAGGCACTAGTTAAAAGATGATTTTCATGAAAAAAACTAAATTTATATTCAAAACACATAGGTTTTCCAGTGTGCAGAGATTTGATAACTTTGCTTTAAAAATTCTTAACAAGAGTTATGAGCTTCTGGAAATCCTGCTATCTTAATCTCCATTACTTACGTGTCTGTACTTAAGACTTTTATTATCTTTCTTTTCATCCTTAAGAGTGCCACGGTTGAATTCCAATGATGGTAGGTTTGCAGAGGTAATGGTGCCTGGAAATTACCTCTGGAATTTTCTAATTATAAATTTAAAAATGTTCAGGATGATTAATTACTATGGGAAATTAAATGAACTTATAACAACCAGAGTTTGTTGATCACCCGCTATAAGCCACTCCCAGTGGCAGGAAATGTAGATACAGGATAAATAAGAGAGTTCCAGATTGCAAAGTGCCTTGTGTGTACAATGAGAGACTTCAAGGACAAACAGGAGTTTTCAAGTGAAGAACGTTTCAGGGAGAGGAAACAAGTGAAAAGTCCCTTGGGCATGTGGAAGCCTGACTTATTTGAAAAACTACAAACAGTTCATGGGGCTATAATGTTGACTGCTAGAATTAGGTGAAGGGGAAGGTGGAGAAAGATGGGCTCGGAGAATTGAGTATGAAGTTTCATGTATGTCATGCTAAGGTATTTGGAATTACTCCTGGGGATGATGTGAAACATTTCTTAGGCCATTTACCACCTTTGGTGTGCAGAGGGAAACCTCACGCTAGGATAACATCTGCCTTTCTCAAAGTTTTAACTCTATCTAAATATGTCAAGTAGAGTCTCACACTTCATATAATTCCATCCCCCCACAATAGAGATCAAAAGTGCGTTCACACACTACTCCAGGACAATGATTTCCATAGTCTTTTCCATTTATCAGGGACTCACTGGTGGGTGGAGCACTGGATTGCACACTGATAAACATCCGATCCTCTAGAATGCCTTTCCTCATCTGTAGGGGTGAAGATGAAATCACAAGTACGACTTCTTCAGTCACACTCTCAATAGCTGCACCAACACTAGCTGACTTGAATCTACCATGTCTGATCTGAATATGAAATGTCATTACCCCCTCATTTCTTGAAGATTTTAACTATTGGTTCACTATCACATACTCCACATCTTTTGTATTAATTCTTGAGGTTTCCAAAACATGACCCACAAATCTCTGTCTTCTAAGTTTCTTAAATTTCTCTAGATTGATGGTGTATGAGGTTGACCTCAATACTATTTCATTCACCCTCTTCAATGGCATACTCAAGACATTACTATTTTTAAATTAATAACTGTAACCTTTCCATAATGTCTATTTCATGAATCTTACTATGGAACAATATCTCTAATTTGTTTCCAATTAAGCCCCTCTTATACTCTTATACTCTAGCATTCCAAATCTTTTTACTTTATGGAGACCTTTGTCTGTTGATTCTATGACCTTATAACCTTCCCTCATCCCCTCAGTGGTCTCTCCTTCCTTACTCTGTGTAAGTTCTTTGGTTGGTCATTACAACCACTCCCTCAATTCTCTTGTCTTTCATTATGTTCATCTGACAAAACCACCACTTTAATTAAACCAAAATTTTCTTCTGCTTGATGCCTACTCTCAACCAACCTGAACTTCTTGCTGTTCTTTGGACAATTGACGTGTCTTCTTGCCTTAATAACTTTTCAGCAATTAACAAGTAGTGTTTAAAAACTGGGAATCCTAACTGTCAAAAGTGGCACAAGACCTCAAATCTTATGCATCATGCCTTAAAGTGAAGTTGCTATCTACATTTGTCTTGAGACCTCAATGATTATATCACCCAAAATCTTGGCGGAAAATGACTTAGTCACTAGAATCCAGACACTCTTTGATTATATTTCATGATAAAATTTTAAAATCAGACACTCACAACAGAAAGGACAGATGAGCAAACAACAGGGTAAAAATGAATATCCAGAAGATTAAAAAGAACACTTGGAGCAAACAGAGTTTGCTCAATGATTCAACTGGAAATAAATAAATATAAATGTTGGAAATTAAGAGAAAAAAATAGGCAATAGATTTATCTAGTTGTTTCTCTACCAGAAAGTGAAAGTTTCTGTTTTCTCAGAACATAGCATATTTGTCCCAGGCTTTTATTTTTTTCAGACATAATTATATGAACTATTGAACACAGATGAGGTATGGTCAAAGAGACGTCATCTAAGCTGAGAAACCTTTTATTTTATTCTGTTTTTGATATGCCTAGTTGCAAACACACACACACACACACACACACACACACATCTCTTTATACAGAAAGAACAGCAAAAACTGCATCTTATTTATTTTGAGACTGCTCTTATGTGTAGGTAATGCCCTTTCTTGGTGACTTATGAGATTCCTTGCATCATTTTGCACAAGCATATTTCAATTCTTCTCTTTATTAGCTATTAGGAATATTTAGAAAGAGCTAGGAATAAAGGACTGGATCTCTAGCACTGTGTCATGCGGCACATTAAGAAATAGCGCTTTTTTTGAGATTCTAAATGCAGATTTTCAAGTCTGGCCTAGGTGGAGGGATGATTTTTCTTCACTCCTCATCTTTCCTTCCCTGTGAAGGAACTTCATTAGAATAACACTACCAGCCTCTCTCTGTCCTTTAACTCCACTCTGGAGGAAAAAAAAAAAAACACACAAAACAAAACAAAACAACAAAAACTGGATGTGCATTGCCCCATTCCTTCCTATTGTTTTCTCTCGGGAGGGCCTCTCTACAGGGCATACTTATTCTATGCTGTTTTTCTAGGGGTGAGTAACTCTGATTCTGCTCGATAGGTAATTCTAGTTCTGGAGTTTAATATTATAAAGCAATTTCTCTCATAGGTATATGCAAAATGTTCCAATATCAGGAATATCAATAACAGAGATGTTGCTTTGGTCACTTTCTACTCACTTTATTTGTTGTATTTTTCTATTGTTTTAGAACATGGAAGGCAAGAAGATGGTGTTGCCAATTGAACTGTTAAAAACATTCACTATCACTTGAAAACACTTGGTCATTCCGCCATATTAGCCTTTATTTATACTACTATCCTGGCCTAAATGCCCCTTTTTTCTCTTTAGCTGTTTGAAATATCATGATAAGACCCAGCTCAAACACTTTCTCTTTGAGGAAGCTTCTTTGTTTCCTCATGCCTCTCAGGCCCTCTACTGAGCATTGCTTTAGCCCTAGTTATTCGTCACCTTGATTCATTATTCATTGCTGCATTTTGCTTATATGGATAAAAGAGAATCATTTTTCTCCCAGATTTCCTGATGACCAATCGTTTGAAGATGTTCCTTCTATAGTTATAATTATTTTCAATGTTTCACACACAAACAAAGCATTAACACAGTGGTTATGGACACATTCTTTGGAGGTAGACAGGCCCATTAACAGTCTTGGCTTTGCTACACACTATGTGACCCCCTGGTAAAGTTGTTAACTTCTCTAAATCTGTTTCTCTCCTGTAGAACAATAATAATACAAGTCCTCATAGCTACTACAATGATCAATTGAGTAATGCCATAAAACACTTAGCTCAGCTCCTGACACATAGTAAATACCCAATGAAAAGAAGCTACTGTCAGTCTTTATAAATATACATGTGATTATATGTAAACAGACACACACTTACACAGTATGTTACTTTTTCTTTTTGCTATAACTCCCAAGACAGGTTGAGCTCTACTACATTTTTTTATTTGTTTTGAGAATGCATAATTTTTTTTTATTGGTTAATGCTCATCAAGTTCCATAGGAAAATTTGTTTAAATATAGATGTGTGGTATGACAATACCATCATCATACAAAAATAATTAGATAAAAAATAATCATTGGATAAAGAAAAGTTTCACATGCATAGAACATTATTAGAGTCCAATAAAGGTGATTATATCTTATCCATGACTAATTCCAAACAAATGCATCTTTGACTTTTAATGTTTGAAGTGTGAAGAAACAGAAATTAGAAAAAAATAATATCAGGAAGATGATTTTCAGATTTTACTGATAGAAAACAAATAATATTGTGACTGGATTAAGAAAATGTGGCACATATACACCATGGAATACTATGCAGCCATAAAAAATGATGAGTTCATGTCCTTTGTAGGGACATGGATGAAACTGGAAATCATCATTCTCAGTAAATTATGCAAGGACAAAAAACCAAACACCACATGTTCTCACTCACAGGTGGGAATTGAACAATGAGAACACATGGACACAGGAAGGGGAACATCATACTCCAGGGACTGTTGTGGGGTGGGGTTAGGGGGGAGGGATAGCATTAGGAGATATACCTAATGCTAAATGACGAGTTAATGGGTGCAGCACACCAACATGGCACATGTATACATATGTAAAAATCCTGCCCATTGTGCACATGTACCCTAAAACTTAAAGTATAATAATAATAAAAAAAGAAAAAAAAAACAAATAATACCTATGCCTTCTTTTTTCTCAAATATGATTAGTTAGCTCTTTGTAGAATATTAAAACATTTAATTAGTCATCTTTTAATTATGATTAAGCATTTTTTTTTTTTTTTTTTGAGACGGAGTCTCGCTCTGTCACCCAGGCTGGAGTGCAGTGGTGCGATCTTGGCTCACTGCAAGCTCCGCCTCCTGGGTTCACGCCATTCTCCTGTCTCAGCCTCTCCGAGTAGCTGGGACTACAGGCGCCCGCCACCACGCCCGGCTAATTTTTTGTATTTTTAGTAGAGACAGGGTTTCACCATGGTCTCGATCTCCTGACCTCGTGATCCGCCCGCCTCGGCCTCCCAAAGTGCTGGGATTACAAGCGTGAGCCACCGCGCCCGGCCTATGATTAAGCACTTTGTTTTCAAATATACAATGATTTTCATGTTGAATATATTTCTAAGGTGTTTTCATATCGGTCACTTTCTTGACTGTGCCAGGAGCTACTTGCCAGATATATAGTACAAGATATTATAACATTTATTTTTAAATGTCTAAATTTTAGAGATAGTAAAATGAAAAATAAACATAAACTTTAGAATCAACAAACTAAGGTAATTTTAATGTTTTCTTTTCTTTCCTTTCCTTCCTTCTTTTTTTATTTTCTTATTTGCTTTACAAAGTCTTTGACTACTATGTCAGGTTTTAATGGGCTCAAAATTCATGCTCTATCTTTTCCATTCTCAAATAGTTTGTATAAGAATAATATTTTTCTTTAATGTTTAAATATATTACTGATATAATTACATTATATTTCAAGACAATTGAAATATAATGGGTGATCTGTCATGAAGATAAAAAATTAAATAATCTGAAGTATAAAACAGACTATTCCTGAATGTCTCAATACTAGTAATGGAACCCTTCAATAATACGTGTAACAAATGGTTTATATAGATTATCTATTCTCTTAATATACTCCGTGGAAGTAAATTCTATAATCATTTAATTTTTTAAATGTCTTCAGTTATTTTCGTGTTTTAAAATTTGTGTATGTGTGTTTTCATTTGTCCAGTTTGTTTATTTTTGGTTTGTTTTGATTTGCTTTTAATAGATGGAACACCGCAGCAGAGGCTTAACTCATAGTTATTAGGATATAGGTTCTATGAATTGCGTTTAAGTATTCAACTTCCTTCCTAAGTTTAGCCAATGCAACTTTTATTTTGGTTCTAAATAATTTAAAATTAGTTCAAGTTACATAAATATATATCTTGTCAAATTTTAAAGTAAGCATTTATTTTTATGTGTTTGTGTGTATTCTAGAGGAATTAGGAAATATATATCTGAAACTTCCAATTTCACAAATTTTCTTATGCTTCTTATGTAATTTAAAGTTAAGAATGTTTTTAAACCTGACTTTTGCCTTCAGGGACACTAAGACACTGGAAAGTTAATGACAGCACTGATTTATTTATGCATGCATAGTTTCTAGATGACCCTTTGACTGCTAGCTATTCAACATTTTATAGATATAGAAATTCAAATGCCTTAAGTTACATTAAATGATAATCCCTTGATCTTAAGAGGACACATTGATGCTCCTTCTGTTCTGTCCACATCACTATCAAACCCAATTTCTCCCTATTCACAAGATTCATTTCAAATGCTTCCATTTCATGATCTTTCTTCTAGTTACCTCCTTCAACTCCAGCATGTCTTTAAAAAGCACCTACTATGTGCCAGGCACTAAGCTAGTTGCTAAAGAGATAACAATAAAATTGGAGGTTCATGGCATTGTATCTACAGTCAGTCTTATAAAGGACAAACCCTCTTATCAAATACAAAAAGAGCTTGTACTAGGTCAGTTGGTGAAAAGGAATCTTTTATAAGTTATTAATTAATATAATTTATACAATGTTTCAAAATGCATTTTAATTAAAAATCTACAAAATGCACACTTTGTCCACCATTTTAAAAAAATAGATCCAAAGCTTCTTTGCTTTGAACTAGAGTCTGCCAACTGGTTATCAAAGTGTCATCATTCATATACAAATCACATTCAAATTCATCAATTTTAAAAAGATCAAATGTAAAAATTCTTTCTAATATGCACTGTTTTATAAGCATTTACAAATAATTAGCTCACACCTAATTCGATGGCCTTATGTAATATTTAAATTGTATCATTGAAATAATAGTTCAACATTCATTAACAGGTTTGGACAGAAACACAATTGACTCTGGATAAATATTAAACTCAGCAGAAGTATATGGACATGCAATGGATTGACCCACGAGCATCTAGTGTTCAAATGGCCACAGACATTGGTCCATACTTTTGACAGAGGGAGGTTTCAGTAAAAAGCATTGAGCTTCTACAGTTTTATAATGATTCACATGAATAAGTAAGAATTTAAACTTATTAACACTGGAATCCTTGCCTTGTTTAACTTTGAACCTGATATCCCTTGATATAGTGTTTTATATACAATATGTGCTCAGCAAATACTAAACAAATAATGAACAAAATATCTAATTGAATAATATCTTGGTTAAAGAAAGCAATGCTGGCTTTTACTACTGGGTTTTAATGGGAATTTTTAATCTAAACTGGGTAGTTGTCTTCTTGTATAATGCAGTTTGAATGGTCCTGTAAAGTTATATAGTGCTTTGCAATTGCAGAGCCATTTTCATATACTTTAATCTCATTTAATAATTGCAAGGATCCTATATGGTCTGAGAAATTGAATACTTATTTTCTATTATAGTCATGTAAACTGTGGCTAAGGTAGATTAGACACTGCCTGAGTTCATGCAGCTTGCAGAGGTGGCATGAGAGCTCACATGCCATCTCTATTATCTGATGCTTCATCTAGAATCCTCCCAAGTCTATATCTTATGCTGAAAGATGAATAGTCAAGAAAAAGCTATAGTTCTTCAGTCCTAACTGCAACTCTCTAATATCTCCACTGTACAGAGAATTCAAGTAGGCATAACCTCAGGTTTAGACGTGAAACTTCAATGCTAGAGTAATAATCTCAAAAATAGCTTAATATTCCCTTTGAGTGTGATCTGTTATATTATATTCTCCTAGGCCTCAGAAAGAACCCCTGACGGCATGAGGGAAGATGGAAGTGTTGGACACAACATCAAATGACTATCATATCTAGAATTACAGACAGATGACATATGTATGGGTGCAAAAGTTGTGCCTGGAACTTCCATGGGCCAAAAATTGAATGTTAAAGAGAGGGAAAGACAAGTATAAATCATATAGCCCTTGACTTAATGTTAAGTTCGCACAGCTATGGAAACACCACCTTTGCCACTGTCTGAGGTTTCAGCAAAGGCTGCTCAAGTAAACCCCAGTTATTTCAGCGTGGAGCTGGCAGATGGACGCTGCAGATACATTTCTCCCACCAGCCTCTGTCTGAAAGGCACTAGGCATGGCAAGCATGGGGGCGATCTTTCCAAATGCCAGGAAGAGGAGTGGGTGGAAGTAGGCAACTTGCTAAAATAAGCCCCTGAAACCGTCACAATTAAGAACTACAATAGCTCTTAAACAGCATTATGACTGTACCAATACCTTCAAATTACATTCCAAACATATTCTAAGGTATTTTGAGAAGTTAAGGTATATTTAGGACAATGATTTCTTCATTCAGAAAAAATAAAAATGAGAATGACATGCTATTGAAGCACGTAGGCATTGATGTGCTCGGTTGTAGTAAAAAGCATAGATTTTGGTGTAAGGTAGGTGCTTCATCAGTCTTAGCATATAGAGATTCATATAAAATTTATTTAATGTTCAGTTACATCTGGCTCATTGTCATTTCATTGGACTGTGGGCTGCTCAAGGGAAATTTACCTTCTTGAACTCTATTTGGGAACATGGGAGGCCCAGAATAGATAATCAAGAAACTTATCTCAAAAAGGAGGGTAGTGATCATATATCTACTTCAAAGTTCTTACGAGAATTATGATATACTATAAACGAATTGCTGTGGGTAGTTTGCTGCACACAGTAGTTTTCAACAAATAAAATATGTTAATAATTATTACAACATTGGGTAACTATGAACTCTTGAAGTAAACAGCAATTATCTGGAGAGAAATTTGGAAAGTTGAAAATAGGTTATCAGTTTTCAGGAGGAAATAAGCATTTGTTTCTCTCAGCCCCAGACATAATAGAGACTAGCGCTAATGCAGAGTTTTGTAATTCTCCTTGCGTCCCTACAGACAGGCAAGAGAACGCACTGAATGTTTTAATATGATAATTCTCTTAAATATTTCTCTATATCTCTCTGTGGAGTCTAATTTCAAATTGTTTTTCATCCCATATTTCTTATCTGAAAGTTTAATTTTCAATTCCCAAATGAGTTAAAGGACTGCATTTAACTGGGTGCAGCATTCTCAAATGCCCCTGGGGACTTCAAAATGGTCCAATGCTACAAGTCCCTTTTTCACTTTAGGTTAAAGTGCATTAATCCTAGGGGCCATCCCAATACCACCTTCCTCTGTCTTCCTCTGAGTATAGCATTCTTTATACTTTTCTTTCCATATTTAGCCTTCATCTTTTAATAGCAATTTTCCACCAAAGTGGCAGAAAAGTCAGAATTTTGCCTTTTGTGTCACTTTAATAATACCCTTGATTGTTATCAGCTTGTCATCCTTCTTAAGTCCCGATGACAAAATCTGATCACAGGAACCCAGGAGTGAGAAGTAGGAACGTGAGTCACAATCTCAGCCTTGTTCCTTGTGGAGTTGGGAGAAATGATTCATTTATTTCATGTGTCAATTTGCTTACTGGCACAGATATAGATATAGATATAGATATAGATATAGATATAGATATATAGAGAGAGTTTTGCTCAAATATATTCACGTTTATAAGTTCATCTGGGACTTAAAGCCAGAACTTTTTACTTCTAGCCTAGTTTTGCTATTATAGCACCTATGTAATTATACCCAGAGTTTTCCTTTGAGACATAGATAATATGTCCAGTTATGGGAAGGATTTTAAATGTCCTTGATCAAGATACACCTGTTATTGCCTCATTCTTGTTTCTATAAAAAGAAAACTGGACATATTAGGTTAGAGTTAATTATCAAAACTCTATTGCCATTAACTGCAGTCAATAAAACCTATCAGGCTGTTACAGTATATAATTGGCATGAGTACCTTGAAAATACGTGTTTTTATTACGTTTATTACAGATACACACACACACACACACACACACACACACCCCATCAGGACCTCTATGAACATCAATAGTTTGGGGTTTTTTTCCTTGATAAAACTACTACGGATGGCAGAAAAAGAGTTGAGGAGAAAAAATAAACAAAACTGCTATACCAAATCACCAGTACCTACAAATAAGACTCAATAAAAATTCTGGGGCTGACTCTGAAATCAAATATTGGCTCAGGATTTGAATCTGTAATTCAAAAACCTGCAAAAATTTGTCTCAAGTTTACAGTTCTAGTGAAGTGCGTAGCACGGTGTCTGTCATATGTGAAATGCTCAACAAAAGTTGGCTTTAGCATCTGCGTCACCATCACCATCATTATCATCATCATGTCATTACCAACATTTCTTATCTGTGCATATATTAACAGTGGCAGATTTTTAGGACTAAAATATCAATTAGTACTCAATTGTTGCCAATGAAATGGCAATTCTTTTTTGTACTAATGACTTAGTCTTGGGTAGAGGAGAGAACAGTTGCTTGGGGTCCCCTACACTTGTTAATTAGCTTTAGTTCTACTCATAACTAGCCATATGGCAATGTTTTAAATTATTGTTAGCACTATGCTTCATGTACTTTATCTATAAAACAGAGGAACATTATTAAGAATGCTTCATAAAATAAAAGGTTAAATCTTAGCTCAATTGTTAAGATTAAATAAAGGAAAACATTTTAAAAGTTACTTGAAACTACTCTTTTTGACAATATCTTCCTCTTACACCAGACTGTTAGAGACATTAAGGATTTTTTTTTCCATGCAAAGAATAACAACAATCAGGACAATCTGACATTTACATTATTTTGTGGCCATTCTTTATTAAATCATGTTCAATTACTTCCTCCTACTGACAAGGGGATGATTCTGATTTATTGTTTCTTAGAAGTTAACACTGACTAATAACTGTAAAATTGAATTTAGTACAGGACCATTATTTTGGACTTGTAATTAATAAAGCTGTCCCAGCAGTACAACAAAGAAAATTTTGCTTATGTTTATAAAATGTGACAGTTCCCATAACCCTACAATCATTTTCATGTTAATATCATGTGTTCTCACCTGCTCTTCTGATACCAATTTTACCTAAATTAGAAATCATGCTATAGGTCTCTGACAGAGTGAGACAGCCTTGACCCAAAACAGTCTCTTTTTGAGAGGATAATTCTCAGACAGACATTTTCATGCTTGGGCAATATTTTCTCTGAGAGTATGGTACCCCTTTCTCTTTTTAAAAGTAACTTATCCTGGTACATGATCTTGAGATCTGAAAACCAACAGAAATTAAACTGGCAAATCACAAGCCTGGGATTCTATTCCTCATTCACGTGATTAGGAATTCCTTTCAACCTCTCAAAGAAGATGGGATCTTTGTCAAAGTTATGGTCTCATAGTGCAGAATTAAATGTCACAGAGTATTGCCTGCCCCACTACTTCTAGAGAAGACTCCATGAGATCTGCTGACTGGGCCCCTCCGACATGGCCAGATAGGTGAGTCATGTATAGTATAAAGAATTATACTATTGTTAATTGTTGGTGATAGTTTTGTGATCCAGATATTTGCTTCCCCTTTCTACAAAGTCCATCCCTAAAGAGGCCTTCCCTGGTGCCCCTTTGTGTGAAAGCATTGTGCATCTTATTCCATGGACATCAGGCTTGTTCATGGGATTTGCTTTGGTCAGTAGAATGCAAGGCAAAATTACTTAAGACCTGAAAAGCAGAGGTTTTAAGGACCATTTTACTCTTCTATTATTTCCCCTTTTGGCTATGAGAATGATATACCACAGAATAAAGAAACACTGGTGGGAGAATAATTGAGATTGTTCTTACTTTAAACCACTGAGATTTTGAGGGTTATTTGCTACCATAGCATTGTCTAGATTAAGTTGACCAATACAGACTGATTCCACCATACTTATATGCAATCAGCTTAAGATAAATAGATAAAGGACAGATTAGATAGATAGATAGATGGATAGATGCCAAAACAATAACAAGAACATAAATTATACACTAGATAAAGAAATAGGGCCAAGAGTAAGCCTTTCTGGAAACACACACACACACACACACACACACACACACCCCTTGGTGTTTAATTCATAATTGGAATCAGACTGTCAGTCAGGAAAGATGAGTGTCTATTCAGTAAATTACGCCATGATATTGCACAAGGTTTTTACCCTCTCTGTCAACTTTTCTACAAGGTTGGTGTACCTGGAAATTTCATCTGGAAAACGAGCATCATATTATGGAATGGCTGTGAAAAATGAATGAGCTGATGTGTAGAAAGTGCTTCACAATGTTAGCACATATTATTATTATTATCATTATTACTATTATTGTAGAGGTAGTAGTGTCATTATTATTTTGACTACTGATTCACAGGACTATACAAGTTCAGCCAATTTATACAATTAAGACATTAAAAACAAAATAATAAGCTAATATATTAAGGTCCTTATATGCACTCTTGATTGCAAGTCTTCTTCCTGTTTGAAGACCTGAGTATCTTTTCCTTCCTCTCTGAAAGGAGAGTCACAGCCACTGCCCTACCTTCACCCCATCCCCAATTTCTCATTCACAGTAAATTCAATTAGCATCCACCCTTGCTCCTCCCACTCACGGCAGGTCTATGTTTTCATGCTGAATTCACTTTATCAGACCTTAGCTAACTTATCAACCATTTCTGTGGCAACACTCTGGTCCCCTTCCCTCACCTAAGATATCTACACGTGACAGACAAAGTAAATCTGTCAATTTCTGAATGTGACATAATAAGAAAACATGATAAAAGTTTTGTTAGGAATTCTAGGGGACATAGAGAACGCAGATACCCACTATATGTTTGCTTCATAACAGAGATGCTAAATACCAGGAAATATGACACAGTATTTTAGGAGTGAAGTAAACCTTCAAAATCAGCCTAGTCTGATTTTTATTTGTTTTGCGATGAAGAATTTGCAGGTTCAAAGAGAAAATGACTTCCTTAAGGTCATTCAGCTACAGGATACCACAACAAAAATGGAAACCTTTAAATAGGAATCATAGGGTATGTAGAGCTCCATACGCAGCTGCCTCATTTTATCAAAGTAAGTAAAGAATAGGATTTTATTGCAGAACATTAACAACGTAGATCTTCAGAAAACTATAAAGGGACATAGTATCAATTTGATTGACAATGCAAGACTGCTAATGTGCAAGAAAATGGCAACAAAGCAAAACGACAACGAAGCAAAATGGCAACAAACCAAAAATGGCAACAAAGCTTTTAGCTGCTTACATGTGAGTTGAAAAAGAAACTAAAAGACAGTGAAGACTACAGGCACAGATGTCCATATATAGAACTTTGCAATTTTATTTTTATTCAAAATCCATCTTCCATGAAAGTGGACAGTAGAGATAAACTGAATGAACTTAACATTGCTTATGTTAGATATTTAACGATACATAAGCCCAGCTGCAGAATGTCAAAAGGAAGTGAGACCTAGATTGACAAAATTCTGGCACTTCTTTGAAGTTCATCTAATATTTATTTTCAGGCAAACTTTGGTTGAGTCACGGTTTTAGCATTTTTTTTTTTTAGAGTGTCATTTTGTGATAGAAAAATCCTCTTTGTCCTTTATTTATCTTATTTATTTATTTATTTATTTTTGAGACAGAATTTCACTCTTGTTGCCTAGGCTGGGGTGCAAATGGTACAATCTCGGCTCACCACAACCTCTGCCTCCTGGGTTCAAGCGATTCTCCTGCCTCAGCCTCCCGTTATCTTTTATTTTAAAAGATAAAATAATATTCTTCATCTCTACAGATACATACGCTATCTCATATTTATTATCTTTAATTTTCCCATTTTTATAGTGATACACATACACATTGCTTTCCAAAATATGAAAACAGCAACTCAAGATGAAAACGTAACTCCAAAAATCAGAAATAGGACACGGAGTAGTAGAGACTTTGGTAAACTGGAGATGGTATTACCCACATGTTGAGACAGGTGATAATTCAGCTCTACATAAATATTTTTACATGGGAATGAGGGCTTTCTCAGATGTGTAAGATATAAAAATCTTTTAAATTTTTCATGAAAATTATCAGTTGTTTAATATTAGCTGAGAAATAAAATGACATTTAACTCTGTCCATCCTAGAGACACATGCTATAGGCAGGAGTCAAATAATGGGCTGCCAATTCAGAAACTCTGACTTTACCTCTTTGGAGTAATTTCCCTGTAAGTGGAATTACAACTGGGCTTGGTCTTTAAGATTTAGCACTAAAATTTTATTTTTGTACCAATCCTACTTCACTCTTAGTCACTAATACTGGTAACAGGAAACCACCCATAAGGAAATGTGATCATTAGGCGATTACAATTGGTGCCCATGAATGCATTACCTCTTTAACAAGGAACCATTGCACAGTTCGTGAATTACACATTGTCTTTTATACTACATAGCTCTTCACCACTTAGCAATGAACAATAGATGTAATGACGAAAGTACATCATTGGTACATGATGCTATTAGTCATGTGAGTATAGGCAGATTATAAATTATGTTTGGAAACTAATCCAGTAAACTCACTTGTCTAAAGTGAAGCTTTCATCTTTGAGTCTTGTCAGCAATGTAACTTATTTATTGTACTCCAGTGTTTCTAAAGAAAGATATCATCTTATAAAGCTGCTAGTGAAGTGCTTATGGGCAAAACAATTAGGTTTGTAGTGGGCATGGAAGAAGAACTAATTTTAAGAGAATAGAACTTTTTAGTATCTCTTCTTGTCATCATTGTGGAACATGGTGTACTGCAAAGAGTAGTTAATTTTGGAATGGATAAATTGGAAAACAGAGAAATGTGAAAAATTAGACATCTATGATGTGTTGTTCTATCTTAACTGTAAAGCACTGTCAATTTCTTGAACAGTAGAGATCCCCATATACAAAAACAAACCAGGCTGGGCACGGTGGCTCATGCCTGTAACCCCAGAAATTTGGGAGGCCTAGGCAGGTGGATCACTTGAGGCTGGGAGCTCGAGACCAACCTGGCCAACATGGTGAAACCCCGTCTCTATTAAAAATACAAAAATTAGCCGGGCATAGTGGCGCATGTAATCCCAGCTACTTGGGAGGCTGAGGCACGAATCTGCGAGGTAGAGGATGCATGAGCCAAGATCTCGCCACTGCACTCCAGCTTGCGTAACAGAGCGAGACTCTGTCTCAAAATAATAATAATAATAATAATAATAATAATAATAATAATAATAATAAAATAAAATAAAAAATAAAAGCAAATAAAAAAGTGACATTGTAAACCATGTTTAACATATTGGTCAATCCTTTTTCCTTGGGGTTTTACCATCTGTTTCTGTTTTGCTGGATGTACTACTAAAATTAGATGTTCTTGATCTCTTAAATGAAATATATTACATGAATGGCAGGTGAAAATGGTAAATAAACTCTAGTCAGCCCCTAATCTATATGCCCAGCAAATTCTTTTCCAGAATGTTGTGCAACACACTGTTGTGGCCTTCATAAAAATCTCCTTTTAAAGAAAAGAAGGTAAAATATTTTAAAAAGAATACATTATTTTCCTCATTGCTATTTGCTGCCCATTTCCAGTCTGTGACATGCTTAAAAGTGTGTATCTGCAATGCTGAATAGCATTATTTTCTGAAACTGCAAGAATAAGATGAAGGGATCATTCACTTACATCAAATAGGGTAAAAGCAATCTTCAATTAGTTTATGTGTAGAGTATCATCTCTGAAGTCTCAGTCTTCATTCTCTCACATTTTTGCATTTTCAAAAAAAAGTCTTTCAAATTTATTTTGGGGCAGTAGCTGTTTAGGAGAGATCTATTAGTTATATCAGTCACACTGATGTAAATGTCCCTTAAATGTAGCAAAATAGGATTTTCAGTTGGGTTAGAAAATACCAACAACTTGGATTAAAAAAATGCTTTTTTGATCTGGTTGGTTTTGATAGACTGTCAAAAATATTAATTTTAAAATTTTTCATAAATAGTAGTCATGCAAACCATTTTTAATATATTCTCTCAAATTGATTTTTTTTTTCAAAGAACAAGTTTTCACAAATACACTGGATTCAACAATTTTTGAATTAAAGTCGGATTTGAATGGTCATGTGCAGATCCACTTAACTAGTGAGTAGTACTGACCACTTAACCGGTAAGTAATACTATCTCATAAGCAGTAAATAACTTTTATGAAAAATGAAAGGATATAATTGCTAAATTAAGTTTCTCCTTTATACTTTTGCTGTATCTAAATATAACTGATGTTCCTACAGGTTAACATATTGTTGATTCATATATACGGCTACCATATTAAGTGCGAATACTTCATTGTTTCATGTCTCTGTAAAAATAGCTATAATTAAGCTTAGGAATATTTTTATTTTAATTCATTTCTTTATGGAGTAAAAATTGTGGATCTGAATAAATAACTCTACCCATTGAATATCCTTGAACAAATAACTTAGCCCATCTAAACTTCAGTTTCCTCATCTATCAAATGGAAAAAGAATAATATCTTTCTCAGAAGTTTCTTGTGAGAAATAAAATACGATTGTGTATATTGCATAGATGCTAGAAAGTCATAAAACCCATTGTCCTTTCCTAACCCAAAATTGAGCTACATTTCCCAACCTCATTTTATCTCTATGGGAATATGCAACTAGTTCTTGTCAATAGAACATAAGCAGAAATGACATGTGTCACCTTGAAACCAGACAATTTTCCTTTGATTTCATAGAACTTCTCTATGCCATCTCCCTCCGCCCGTTAAAAACTATCTCCCTGATAGATGGTGTGAACACAATCTTGGAATTTAAAATCCAAATGTGTGATTTTTAACATAACATACAAATATTCCAGAATCACAATGGAAAGAAAATAGGTTATCATTTTTGGTTAACATTTTTGTTTAATGTGTATAATGACATATCACTAAGAACAAAATAGATAGAGGGGGAAAACTGCTTCCTCTAAATTAGAAACCTAAATCCCAAGGAGTTTGATTTTGTATTTGTTTTGAAATTTTATTGAAAACTTGATCAAGGAAAAACTATTCATTTATAAAGAAAGTGGCTCTTACGTTAGGACACTGACAGTGTAACCTTGGTTATATCAGGGATTGTGAATAAATGCTGAGGACAAGGACTTTAAAGAAGCATCTAATCAAATGTATTCCTTTTATAGATAAGGAACTTTCATCCCAGGGAGGGAAAGTGACTTCCCCATGGCTGCTCTAGGCCCAGCTCTATTTACATAATTCGTACACTTTTCTCTCCTGAGACCAAAGCTAACTTTCTAAATTGAAGCTTAAAAATAAAATTAAAATCTATTACTGTGCAATCACCCACTGGTTTATTTTAAGATATTACACTGCTTCAAGTAGTTTGAAAAATTTAGTATTGACTAAAATAGGCTCACAACTCACTGAGACTCAGGAGTAACAAGAGACTGTAGGATTGATGCTGTAGTTGTTTATTTCTCTTTTTTTCATTTAAGTTTTATTTTCATTTAGTTTTGTTGTTGTTGTTGTTGTTTTGTTTGTTTTTTTCCCTTGCAACCTCTTCAATTTAAAAAGTACCATTAACTTGTATTTTTTTTACTTTCCTTTTTTTCTGCCAAAATAGATCATCTAAATGATCAAGGACACTTAAATTAAAACAGCCTAAAAGGTAGAAGCTATTGTTCTCTATTTGAGGAAGCATTTTATTCACATGTAAATATTGATGTAGGCAGAGAAGGTTGGACTTGAGCTTGGTATTAAATAATAAAATGAATAGGAGCAGAGACTTTGGGATAGGTGTAACATAGCAAGAAAATCTCAGGGAAGGGAAGAGTATGATGGGAGAATGATGCCCAACACTTAAAGATATAGCATATGGATATTTTAGAAATCAGGCAACAAGCATGAACTTCATCCATGGAGCTGATGTTTCAAAATTGTGATCTGCATGTCACTGGTGGAAAGGAAGATAAATTTAGTGGTACACAGATTTTTCATTTTCCTAGTTATATATTCCTTGTGATAAAAATCAGGAAAATATAACTAGAACATGGGATCTGAGAAAAAAGTGGGATTAAAAACAACAAAAGCAGAAAATAATTTACATGGTTATGCCAAAAATAATTATGAAGATGTTTCATGAAACCCTGATGTTTTGGATGCATTGCTAAAGACAATATGACAGATTTAATGGTATTCTGATTTGGAAGAAATGTGGTATATTTCTTTGTGATTCATTATGATGGCAGGAGGATCCCACCAATGTAAGTTTCCTGTAAGAAACCCATTTGTCCACTTTTCTAGTCCACATGTCAGGATGACAACAGAGAAGAAAAAAGTGTCAAACATTATGGACAGAATTTGATGAGCTGGTCATGGCAACATGACAAAAAGAATAAACTCTTCTAGCTTAGAGTACACAATGAGCAATGGAAAATATATATAACAGCATTCTGCATTATGTATTTCATTGATGAATGATATACTGCTGTATCAATGTAGTTGTCACAAGTGATTAATACCACCATTATCTATAATTACCTTTAAGTCAGACACCAGGTTAATAGTCCATGATGACTATGAGTCTGGTGACTGGCTTAGAGATGATTAAAAGAAGGTTTCTGTTGTGAAGCTTATGTAGTGGAGTAAGGGGTCAGGGACTGAGGAGTAAAGCAAGTGCTCAAGCAACACAAGGCAGAAATAATGTTTTCTTTTTATATAAATATAAGTATAAATATAAATATATATATAAATATAATACTTTAAGTTCTAAGGTACATGTGCACAATGTGCAGGTTACCTATGTATGCATGTGTCATGTTGGTGTACCGCACCCATTAACTCGTCATTTACGTTAGGTATATCTTCTCATGCTATCCCTCTCCCCTCCCCCCACCCCATTGTGTGATGTTCCCCTTCCTCTGTCCAAGTGTTCTCATTGTTAAATTCTCACCTATGAGTGAGAACATGAGATGTTTGGTTTTTTGTCCTTGTGATAGTTTGCTGAGAATGATGGTTTCCAGCTTCATCCATATCCCTACAAAGGACATGAACGCATCACTTTTTTATGGCTGCATAGTATTCCATGGTGTATATGTGCCCAGCCATCCCATTACTGGGTATATACCCAAAAGAATATAAATCATGCTGCTATAAAGACACATGCACATGTATGTTTATTGCAGCAGTACTCACAATAGCAAAGACTTGGAACCAACCCAAATGTCCAACAGTGATAGACTGGATTAAGAAAATGTGGCACATATAAATCATGTTTTCTTAAGGTGGGTGAAAATGCTCTTGGAGGAGTTAATGGAATAATAATGATAGTGATAATAATAGTAATATTGTTGCCTTCCATTTGCCAAGTCCTTCCCATTTGTCAGACACATTTTTAATGCAGTATGTTTCTTAATCCTTGGAGCAACCCTGCTGATACTGGTGATATTGGGCTCGGATATATTAAATGATTTATATAAAGTCACACCACTATTAAGTGGCAAAGCTGGTGTTAAAACCTGAGCTGTCTGACTCCCTTGGTGAACATTCTTAAAAAGCGCTTCAAGTTGTTTTGGTATTAAGATCAGTGAAGACACTGTTGAAGAGATGCCATTGATTTAAGCCTTAAAGTCATAGAGATGAGATGGTAGTGATGCATTAAGAAGCCATTTCATTCAAAACAGAAAGAGATTGAGATTCAATGTGAGCGTAAGACTGGTTAGTTAAACACAGAAACATATTAATAGATCGGTTCTTTTACAAGCTGGGAAATTGTAGAAAACAAGGCTGGAAAGTTCCTGAGACCAGATTCTTACATACTAGAAACAATAGCTTGTGCTCAATTGAACCTACTGAATTATTGAGACGTGATGAAGGGATATATCAGGGGCTCACTGGGCCACGATGGGAGTCAAATAGTGTTGTGATTAAGAGTATGAATCTCAGAGCAGACCACTTGAGTTTCTGTCCCAGTGCTTGCCCTTGATTCCTGCAGGTAAATGAACCCCTCGAAGTCTCAATTTTCTCATCTGCAGTGATACCATCCGTGTTAATAGTAAATTAACTATGGTTATGAGAAAGCAGATCATTTACACATAGTGCTTGCTTTGGCGCATGTAGTTAGTGCTTAGTAAGTGCTAGCTTTTATAATTAAGGTGAAAAGCATATACTGGAGATGAGAGAGAAATTGACAGCAGGCACATAATAAGCTACTGACACATTCCAGATGAGAGCAGACAAAATCATGAACTAGGACAGCGGCAATGGCAACTGAAAAGAGGACAGTTACACAAGATATTTCAGAAGCATAAGTGCCTTCATGATTCATTAGATGTGGGAGGCAGAGACATGACTCTGAGTGTTCACGCCTGGCTCACTGGGGCAATGGTTGTTCTTCTACCAGATATAGAACAATCGGGAAGGAATTATAGTTTGAAGAAGAAATCATGGATCCAGAATCTGCGCTAGCATATTGACAATGAATTAAAAATATTCTTCAAATCTTATCGACCCACTACAGGGGAAATATTTTTCTCAACTGTAGTACAAATAAAGTAGTAATAAAGGAGATGATTCAGGTGGTGGATGCAAGGACTCTCACATAGCATTAAATTTCCTGGTGAGCAAATTCTCTCCTATGAAATGCTCTTCTATTCTTCTGTTTATATCAAAGAGAATGTTTGGATTTGGTACTAATTGCTCTTTACTCAAGCTCTAATATCCTTTTCTCTCTCTTTCTCTCTTTTTCAACATATTCAAAGTCTAGGGAACACAAATATATGCACTTAAAGTGTAAGAGTATTCACTTGTTTTTTAATCATATTGTTATATAACTTATATTTTTGTTAAATGTCCTGGTTTTCCAATTATGGTCCTTATATTAACTTTCCTTTAAAAAATTAACTTCATTAAAAAATCATGTATCAAGGAATACTATGCAGCCACCCAAAATGAGAACATGTTCTTTGCAAGAACATGGATGGTGTTGGAAGCCACTATCCTTATCAAGCTAACACAGGAAAAGAAAACCAAATACTGCATGTTCTCACTTGTAAGTGGGGGCTAAATGATGATAACATATGGACATATAGAAGGGAACAACAGACATCAGGGCCTTTGGGAAGGTAGAGGTTGGGAGGAAGGAGAGGATCAGGAAAAATAACTAATATGTACTGGCTTAATACCTGGGTGACGAAATAATCTGCACAACAATCCCCCATGACACAAGTTTGCCTATATAACAAACCTGTACATGTACCCCTGAACTTAAAAGTTAAAACAAAATAATAAAATTCATTACGCATTCAAGAAAAAAAACCACATGAATCAATTCAAAGAAAAAAATTAGGAATCAGAAGTACAGTCACTACTTGGATATAACAAAGCTTGAATGAATAAAGGTTGGAAAATCCTTCACTAAGCTATGTCGCAATTTGGCAATATTCTTGCCCAGTTAAAAAAGAGGCATCTTAAAGGGAGATACATTTACCACAAGTCTAAAAGAAAGTCACATTATAATTGGCTAAGATTGAGCTCCTGATAATATCCTAAGAAAGTTGTAAACATAACTTCCTTGTAGACATTCATTAGTTACAAAGCTATGCTTTGAAGATAAGAATAGCATCAAAAATCAAGCAAATATCGAGCAAAAACTTCCAATCATTAAAAAACAGCTGTCACAGAAATCAGGCTGCCTTTCGTTATCAACACTAATGTTCAATTCAGCCCTTTCTCTTCATGGAGCCTGTTGAAATAGTACTACACACAAAATACAAACCAGCGGGATGTGGAGTGGGAGAGAAGGCCAACTGTGAATGCTATCCACAATATCAGGACGCACAAAGGAGTTGACGAGATCAGTTACATGATGGTACTCAGTGTGAGACGCAGTATCTTTTCAATACTGTTTTGCTGTGATTTCCTTAGGAAGATTAATAGCCTTGTGAGACCTTGTTAATTATTTTTGCTATGCTTAAAGTAAGTAGATAATTTTCTCCCACAAGTGTCTCCTAATACATAGTAAATTCCCTAGATCATCCTCCACATGAGACATTGGGGAGGTGGTAATGTTAGGCTCTGTGATGTGAAATCAACACTTCTGTCTCGACCATTAGTTCTTCATACCACTCTTGGGCTCAAAACAACTAAACAAGAAATCTTCTAGTCATGAGTTTGTGGGTTCTGTTTTAGAATACTGGAATAATTATAGAAATATGAATATACAACAGAACTTAATGCCCAATTTCTCATTCTGGAAGCATGAAGAATTGGAGATTAATTTTACGTGGTGTGTGTGTGTGTGTGTGTGTGTGTTTTCCTTCACTGATGGAAGACTTCTGTTCTAAGGCAATCCTGAACTTTTCCTTTTTGAACTAAATGAAAGATTGTTCTAGGCCGGACGTGGTGGCTCACGCCTGTAATCCCAGCAGTTTGGGAGGCCGAGGCGGGCGGATCTGGAGGTCAGGAGATCGAGACCATCCTGGCTAACACGGTGAAACCCCGTCTCTACTAAAAAATACAAAAAATTAGCCAGGTTTGGTGGCAGGCGCCTGTAGTCCCAGCTACTGGGGAGGCTGAGGCAGGAGAATGGCATGAACCCCGGAGGCGGAGCTTGCAGTGAGCAGAAATCTCACCACTGCACTCCAGCCTGGGAGACAGAGTGAGACTCCTTCTCAAAAAAAGATTGTTCTACTAATACTTGATGGTCAGGTTTCTTGTGAATAAGGGAACAGAAGGCCATTCTAAAACAGTATACTCAAGCATTACCATGACCTTCTTTCAGATTCCTTTTTCCGAATAAAAGAGCCTTTATGAGACAGTTGCAAATGCTCAAAACAATGTTACAGCCAGATAATTCTTAGATTTGAAGGATGGTACTTTTGAAAGTAGAATCGAACCATAAATTTCCATCTTTGTGTAGGTCCTTTATTTGCTTCTCTCTATAAAGTAGATGAAGGCCTGATTCCAAATTATTCCACATGCAAAAAATATTTTCTATGAATTCTAGAAAATAATCAGCTGTTTGTGACTAAATCAACAGAAAACAGCTCAACTCTTGGAAATATGCTTCAAATGACATCTTAATAGATAGTAAGCTGAGAACATAATGTTTGTATTTGAAATTTGAACATATGTAAATTAACATAATTTTAAAAGGAGTAGTTGGATTAATCTACATAGAGGATATAAGCAATATTGCTGAGAGTTCAAACTGGCCACCCATGAGAGAGATCTGGTCTGGAAACATATCTAACTTGCTCGACATAGGGTTTTAAATCAATAATTGATACTATTACAAATCATCAGATTTAATATAAAAATACTTACTTTTAGCTTGTCTTAAATCTCAATTCCTGACCATATTATCATGCACATCCGATAATCATAATTAATATTAGTAAGACCTACTATTGACCAAGTGCTCACTATGTGCCAGCTATCATTCTAAGCATTTCATTTCATTTATATTTTGCATACACACTGTCTTCCTGTGATGCAGTTTTTTTTTTTTTAATGCACGTTAGGCATCTGGAAAAGCTGATCTCAGAGATTCAATACATTTGCCCAATGTCTATAGCTTATAACTGATGCAATTGGGATTTGAACCCAGTCCTGTCTGATACTCAAGGCTTGTTCTATTATCCACTGATGGTTAAGTTTAAAATATTAAACTACTGAATAGAGAATGGGTCCATATCCACTACGCTTACTTTTCTGCATTTGTAAAAAATTCACTCTTCCTGTGTGAAATGTGGCGATTTCACTACATTATGAAACATACTTTCTAAAAAAGGTACATCTAATAAATATTTTATTTTTTCATAATTGATATTCATTTTACCTTAAATAAATTAGGGAATAATTTACTAATCCAATTTGAATCCAATTTTCCCAAATTGGTAGAATATACTTATGTTTATCTATTCTACTTGAATTTCAATTATAATTTTCTCTAGAAAATTAAAACACTTCATATAATTTTCTCTAGAAAATTAAAACACTTCATTTAATTTTCTGATTATCATTCATAGAGAGGTATTGAAAAACCTTCTAATTCATATATACCAAAATTTCAACTCTGGAAGGGTCACTTGAAATTCTTTGCAAGTGCATCTTACCGGAAGTTGTCTTCACTACTTCGGTGGTATTTCTTAGACCAACAAATGAGAATTGATAAAGCCTCCAGGATCTTGTGTCGCCCACTTCAACAGAACTTCGCTTCCACTGATAAACAATTTCTTCACGTGGATAGCCATCTGCCGTGAGATAGGAAAGCTCACATTAAAAATGATTATAAATTAGCATATGTAGCAACAATCTTCTATGAACACAACACTGAGGTAAAGACTGAGAAAGATAGTTACAAAGCTAAATGAGGATCTTGGACCAAAGGGCATTGCAATGAGGACATAAATTACAATGACATTGCATCCTAATGGGAAGTTAGATTCAAAAATCCAAAGGCCAAATTTACTCTTGAAAACAATTTAAATGACATAGAAGGTATACTATATGTGGTTTTATATATGCCGTATGCATACTTTATATCATCTGGAATAGTGCATACCAAGTGACCAGTCTATAATACATAGTAGAAATACAAAGTCTTGTATCACAGTGAAAGGCAGTTAACAAGGCAAGATTTTGAGTCACATAGAAACAGAAAATAATAAGTCAGTACAGACACAAAACTTCTCCAAAGATTGCATTTGAAGTGGAAGATAGTTGGAAAAAATAATCTAAATTATTATATTTCTTCTCAATTTGTTGGGACTCCATTTTGATATACACAAAAATACACAATTCAAAGCAGTAGTAAGTAGAAATGCTAAGAGGAAGATATCATTGAGCTTATACTAATAGAACAGAGAGTATTCATTGAGAACATCACATTGGGGAGGTGAGATAAGCAGTGGTTATGAGTACCATTTCCCAGCCATTCTACCCTGGACAAGTGTATATTTTTCCTCCTAAATTTTTTTTTTTATTATAATTTAGGTTTTAGGGTACATGTGCACAATGTGCAGGTTTGTTACATATGTATCCATGTGCCATGTTGATTTCCTGTACCCATTAACTTTGCTGTCCCTTCCCCCTCCCCCCACCCCACAACAGTCCCCGGAGTGTGATGTTCCCCTTCCTGTGTCCTCCTAAATTGTTTGTTCCCTCACAGGGAGGATAATAGTACTTATCTCATGGAATTGATGGTCAATGTGTATTTGTCGAATGGATAAACATTATTATGAAGTCAACAGCAGAATTAACTTTTCCAAGAAAATAAATAAAAACCAGAAATCATTTTAACAGTTTGTCTACTAATAATACCAATTATTATGTGATAATAAATAATAATGCCATGTAAAGATTAGTTTGATTATGAACACTGATTGAGTACTTGGAATAAAATCCCACATAGTTCCTCCTTTCTGTTCCTTTTGATGCAGCTTTATCTATTATATGTTTATACTAATTAAAGAGGGAGGAAAAAAAAGAAAGAGTCCCTAGAGGGGATGGAGGGGATGGAGAGGGATATGATAGTATGTGATGAAAATTGAGGAAAACAGTGATAATATCCAGCTTGGGCAACATGGCGACGCCCCATCTCTACAAAAAATACAGAAATTAGCTAGATATGGCGGTGCGTGCCTGAAATCCCAGCTACTCTGGAGGCCGAGGTGGGAGGATCACTTGAGCCCCAGGAGCAAAGGCTACAGTGAGCTGAGATCACACCACCACACATTCCAGCCTGGGCAACAGAACGATACCCTGTCCAAAACAAAACAAAACAACAACAACAACAACAAAACGATGATATGAGGCAAATTTCTGCAGAGAATGTGCTGGTGACTGAATTGTTCTGATAGCAATAAGTAATATTAAATTGTGCTTGGGTTCAGAAGACCATTTTCAACTGGCCACCTGATGGCAGAGAAATCAACAGTTCTTGAATTTTAGCTGGCACAAGAAAGAAGTAGTCCCACTTGGAATATTAAAAGAAAGGAAGGCTTATCTCTCTGAAGCTCAGCGAAGCTTTAACTTTATAATTAAATATATTTCATTCTTGGATTCAGGAAAACATGAAATAAGTTTTATAATGAGAATTTTTCTAGATAAATATGATGTCCAGTGATATTTTTCCTCTGGTTTCCTCTGGTATTGATGAAGTGATAAACAGGTGATTACTTCTCTGATCATCAACTTTTTTCAAACTGTGATTGCTATGACTTGGTGGACTCCCTGGTTGAGAAATTACATTTCTACAAACATACTTTAAAAATCTATAATCAGATTTTTATTCTGTCCAATAGGTACAACTGGCAGACAAAAATGCAAAAGAGGCGATTGACCTTTCATGGATGCTGAACAAATAGTAAGGAAAATGTTTTCGGAAATTTAGGTTTGCTTGGCTTTGGTTCAGGCAGGAAATATTTGTAAAGGTTACTAAAGCATAATCTGTGTTAGATCATCATAGATCCTCTTGCTACATTCTATTATCTATCTGATAAAAATAATAAATGTAAAGATAATGGTTTTATATTTGATCTTATTGTGTGTCAAGTAGTAGTTCACATATATTTTATCAATGAAATAATTGTCCTGTGGGGCAGGCCTTAACTAGCAATGTGCTGCTATAGTCCCTTCCTAGGCCCATAAGAGAGAAAGGAAGAGGATATATAATTAAAGATTGCACCTTTTCTATTGAGTCCAGGGTTGACTTTACAATCCATTACAAAAAAAAAAAAAAGGCTCTACGCAACCAATATATTAAAAGTTTGCAACTCAAGGAAACCTATTGTAATTCTTAATAAAATAAGTCCTTCTTTTGCAGGAATCACCCTAATCGGAGCAAGCTGGGATTAAGATGAAAGAGATGGTCAAAATCATCGAAGTCAGTAACATAACTTAATACAACTTTGAAATTCGTTATGCTTCTTTCAATTAATTAAAACGGCAATCAGAAAGACTGTAGGTGAGGGAGGATACAAATGGAGAAGGAATATTACTTACAACTGGAGAACTCCAAGGGGCAGGAGTGTTCATCCATTGGGAAGTTGTGCAATTGTAATTGGCACTCAGCATCAATTGTCAACCTAAGTAGAAAGATATTAAACATAAGATGGATTTTGACATAATTTTAAATTGTAAATTTGCACAATTTTAAATGATTTGTTTTTCTAGAGAATATCTCACATTCTGATTGAAAACACAGTGATCCCCAATGAAGAAATCCACCAAGTCCAGGAAAAAACTACATAAGACTTAATGTAGTCTGTTCATTTTCACAGACCAAATAATAGCACCTCACTTACCTCAACTATATTTATTAAAAATTTATGATCACTTAAGTTTTTGGTTTTGGTTTCCTCTTTGCAAATTAACTGCTCACATGAAACTGCTCAGTGAATATATTTAACAGAGCCAACTGTTTTAAGAACTTAAGCTCGTTTCCTGTTTGCATGTAAATGAATGTTGATAATTCTAAGATCTTACCTGCTAATTAAAGCAGGACCTTCTGTTTGTAAGAATTTGTTACCTGTTAGCTTTAATTGCTAAAGGTGAGTGTAAAAATACCTGTGTTGCACAATGGTGTGGCATTAATTCTACACTACACTGTCACTAAATAGGATCTTCCAGAGGATGTCATTAAATAGGATATTATAGAGTAGAAGAATATCTAATGGAAAACAAGAAATGTTAAATGAACATACACAGACATATTTGAAAGATGTTTGCCGGTAAATCTGAATTAGTTTATGTCTTGTTAGTTAGTGCTTATTAAAGTATACAGATTTTCTCAGTCTCAAGTCCTGGGCTGGAATTCCAGGAGGGAGAAGATTTGAAAGTCAGACGTCTTGACCACCTTTGGGTAAGTATGAATATAATCTCAAATTGTAATGGTAATGGGTTGACAATTTTTAAAATTTCATATTTTTAGCTATAATTCTTACATTGTACAGATATTGTTGATGTAATAAAAGTATTATTTTAGGAAAATTTATTTTTAAGAGATTTTCTAATTAGTATAATTTTTAATTGAAAAGAATTAAGAATCTATCATTCTATGATATAACAGAGCACTTACTGATGTTAAAATATATCTAATAATTATTGAGCCCTTAATTAACTATGAAGCACTGGGTAGAATGAATTGTTTCCTCATTTAATAAGTATTATTATGCGTTTATTGTACCTGAACTTGTCCAAAGTCACATAACTAGAGGCACAGTTGAAATTTGGACCCAGGATTATCTGCCTTCAAATCTGGAGGTTTTAAACATTGTTACTATATATTTATATGCTCTTCAAAGGGAAGAATAGTTTTATTCATAAAGGAAACTACAATTAAATTTAATATTTTATTAGTATTATTACTCCAAATTAAACTGGAATTATTAAAATTGAAAATAATATAATTGCAGATACAACATAGATACAGATCTAAATGTCTTTGGGCATGCACAAAAACACACAAACACACCCATAGCTCATTTTAGATAGCCAGAACAAAATCATCTCTCTATGTAAACTGGTAACCATTCAAGCTTTGATTGAATCTCCACTAGTGACACTTTTGAGGTGGCTTTCATAATTAACTAATGTAATGATTCCATAAATTAAGTCCCAAAATGACTACAATGTTATAAGAACAATAAAGACACTGGAGATAGTATGATTGACTTCATATTTCAAAAGCTGGACTGAGCTCTGATTTATCAGGGGAATTTTGTACCCACTAGATTCTACATTCAGGCATTGGCCAGATGCCATGGCTGGCACCTATAATCCCCAGACTTTGGGAGGCTGAGTTGCGAACTGCTTGAACCTAGGAGTTCAAGACCACATGGGCAACACAGTGAGACTATCTCTACAAAAAAATACAAAAATTTTTTTAGCAGAATGTAGTGGCACGTGCCTGTGGTCCCAGCTACTCGGGAGGCTGAGGTGGGAACATCACTAGAACCTCTGGGAGGTAGAGGTTGCAGTGAGCCCAGATCATGCCACTGCAGTCCAGCCTGGGTGACAGGGTGAGACCCCGTCTCAAAATAAATAAATAAGTAAAAATAAATTCAGCTATTACTATATCTCTAAGTTTATGAAAGCCAGGAAAAATATAAAATGCCTGGAATGAATTTATTTTCGAATTGTGGCTTTTTCTAATAACTGATATAATTAATAAAGATTTTGGAGCCTATTCGAGTATTATATCTTGTATGTTGAGCAAGCACATTTAACATGAATCATTTGAAGGTAGAAGTTCTCAGATATGAAGATTTAGAATTGCATTATTCTTATTTTGATTGAAAATGTATAATTTTAATATTTTCTATATTTACTATGTATCAGGCTCTATGTTAATCACTTTACTTATCACCCTATTTTGTTCTTACAGCAACTCCATAAGGTCAGAAGAAATATACCTGTTTTACAGAAATTAAAGAAATGAAAGGTAAAAGAGTTTGCTCAGTTGTGGTGTCAAGGTCGGGGGAGAGGCAGTACAGGGTGGGACAGTGTGGTTTTGCTTTCTTTCCCAATAATTTCCATTAGTTCTCACCTAATTTTTCTAAATAAAAATGTAACCATGTAAAAACATCATGCTTACTATGCAAACAAAGCTTCTAACACTAAAAGTCCTGCTACCAGATAGCTGCCCCTAAGTCCCTTTATATAGAAATGCTGGAGCATTGCCCTAGTTCCTACAGATAGTAAGAGAGAGAGCTAAGAACCAAAGTCAGATGTCTGATTCGTAAGACTATGTACTTATCTATTATTCTGTCTAATAATGTACTCCCACCAATGAGAAACTTCAATGTAAAAATGTTTTAAATACAAAGTATGTAGTGCTAAGGTAATGGCATAAAATAATTATTTTATTAAGGTAGGATTTCACTCTAATTTCACAATTTAATTTCAGAATTTAATTTCAGATGCTGAACGATAGCTCCTTCAACTTTCTCCCAAGTATGTCTATTCCCAAGATAAACAATAAATTAGTTTAAACAGCCTATTAACGTAATGGGAAGTGGGGTGCTAGGAGATGAAAGATAATAGATCCTAGGTGCTTGTTATTGTGAAGCTAAAAAGAGAAGGATGTATGGAGACATACACCTCAAAAATTCTCTTTTAGCAACTATTTCCTTGGAAATGAAGACATTTCCAAGCATAAGAGTGCAAAGCGTAGGTGCAAAGGTCAGATAATCTTGCAAGACGAAGGAAATTTCAGGTCAGTTGTGACAAAAAATAGTTTTCACAGCAGTTGTGGAAAATAAGCTTTGTCTATAATTAGTGCTTTGAAAAAGCTCATTGATAACAAAAGGAAAAAACTAATGTTTTGATGTCATATACTATTTGATAGCATGCCAACCCTGATGTAGTCTTGAAATTTATTTCCTTTTTTTTTTTTTTAGAGACTTATGGTTGATTTTTGTATTTGTTTGTTAGTTTGTTTTCTTCCTAACAATTACTCCTTTCCTTTTGCAAAAGAATACCTTAGGGTGTAGAGCACTCGACCATCATTCCAAATTCTCAGCATCCTGTTGGGGGTGGTGATCCAGTGTGCATCAGCCTTTTTGGAGTTTCTGAAGAAAGTGTCTGGAATCCAGATTTTCCCCACCATGTTGCTGTTCAATCGGAGGACTTTAATGGTGCTGTTAAATTTCAAACGTCTGTCATACCATGTTTGTGCAAAAAATATATCAATAGTGTATTCCTGTTTTAATAAAATGATAAACAGAAAATTTGTACACAGTAAGATTATCTTTCTAAATATTGGTATATTTCGTTCCTGTTTTCTTTGCCAATATGAAGCAAAGCTATCTTGGCTTTGAATAGTCCAAAAGAAAGCTAGAGTTTTGCTGAGGAGGTTACCATCTCACCCGTCTTTTGTAGCTATGTTTGATACTTTTATGAAAAAGTAGATCTGTCTAAGTGAGTTCTGGCAAAAGAGCATAGCCTTGATACAATCCTTTACTTTCCATGTCTGTAGAGCAGAGCGTTGTGTTGTTTTGAGCCAGCTAGTTCCTTGCCATGAGGGCTGTCCTGGGCATTGTGGAATGTTTAGAACCATCCCTGGCCTCTACTCATTAGATGACAGTAGCAAGGCCCAAACCCATACTCAATCCTGCCAAGTAATGACAACTAAAATTGCCTCCAGACACAGTCAAACATCTCCTGAGAGGGAAAAAGAAGTCCAGATTCAGAACCACCACTTTAGAGTGAAAGAAAGTACAGAATATGCAAAAAAAGTCCTAAGCAGGAGATCTGGAAAGTCAGTTGACCTATATTAAAATAGGGATCATAAAGAACCTAACTGGGTAGTCCGTGCTGGATAGAAAAGGGCAATCAACAAAAGGTGCTTTGCATCATGCCTGGCAGAGAACAAACCCCCAAGAAGAGGGGTTTTTTCACTATTTACTTATAATGTTCTTTTCTCTAAACAAGATGAAATTAACAATTAAAGATAATTTATAATACTCTGCTAATCTCTATCATAAAATGCATTCTTAAATGCTATAGTGACAAATTACTGTAATTATTTCCATCAAGTATACATATCCCTAAACTGAAGAGTAGTTGACTTCAGTAAAAAAAAAAAAGCAGATATGGTGTGAAATTCAGACCATTAGGCCTGAGTCTTTTGCCTCATTCACATTGTTCTGTTTTCTTTCCTTGCACCACCTCCCACTGGGTGCCATTGTGATTAGCCACATTTCTACCCCGTAAGCCATTCCACCCTTGTTCACCATTTAGTTTCATTTTTACAGTCTACAAGTAATGAGAAAAGAACCTGTTTTATGAAATCCTTTGTCAACCAATTAGTGATGTGCCAGTAGAAAGAATAATTAATTAATTTATATTCTACATTTTGTCAAGAAAAGCCATGAATAAAAAACTTTGATTCTTAAAACTATTGTTTCACAAACTTTGATCCTAGAACAGTTCTGGGGACTGTTAATTCCTAAAACAAGAAAGTTCTGCATTTAAATAAACTATCTATATAGCTTCTACTTCTTAGATATTTATAATTTATTTCAGAACTCTAAAAATTCTGAGAATTATGGCTATAAAGAAGTTAGAATTTGTTTAATGATTAAACAAGCAAACTTACTAGCTTGGAGTATGCAGGTGATGATATATCACCTCAATTGGCACATCAATCTCTTTCTGACTTAGCAGAGCATCTTTATTGCTAGCTTGGTAAACATGATTTTAAACTTATAGTTTCACTATATTATATCATATATAATATGATTCTCCATTCTGCTCTACTCTTATTTTACATTCTCTATTATATCATATTTTGGACTCCAGTCTAGTTTTGTATTTCACATTTGGGTAGAAAGTGTTACGTAAGAACAGAATTACATTTATTATTACATCTGACACATTATTTTATGTGAGAAACATTTCTGATTTGAACCAAACTATCAATGTTCTAATAAGTAGTTGAGTACGATATCCTATTTTGTAGTAAGTAGCACTTGGCAAGTAAACACCGATTGTTGAATTTCAACAGCATAGCATATTTACACAAATTAATTATATATATAATCCTATTTAATTCTTATAACAAAAATTTTTAACATTTAATTATCTTCATATTACAAGAAAAAAAGGATCTGGAAGACTATCTTTCACTTCTAAAGTTTTAAACTTAAATTTTTTGCTGGCATGTTTTTTGCTATTTCCATGACATCACGTTTTCTCCCAAACATGCTAATAAAATAGACAAAGAATTTTATTTGGAAACTCACCATATTGATAGCGTTCACTGGACCAATGCTATTCACATACATGTCTGTGTGAATTAATGTTGGCTTCACTGTAAAGAGAAACATAGAAATGTGTGCACAAAGAGAGGTGCAAGATTTTAATGTTTTAATCTTTGTTTTCTAGAATAGATTTATTTAGCTACATTAGAAGTAATTTATTCACAACTAATTTGGTACCAGTTACTAATTCACCACATTTGAATAACTATTTTGTTTTCAAAGAAATATCTTTTTTAAGCATGCACATGCACCAAGCATGCCTAGTAGAGTTTTGAAACCAATTATCCTTTTAAAACTAACATAAAAATGAATAAATTTAAAAATTCTGCTCTTAGCTTTTCTCCATTTTTCTCTCAGATATCTTGAATTTTACCATGTTTCCTTCAAGCTCTGAAATTGACTTGAGCATGTCCCTGACTTGACCCACATAGAAAAATAATTGCTTAATAACTCAGAAAAAAATATGCATTCAGAACATGAAATGGGCATAAAGAGCAAACTGGTAATATAAATTGGTTTTGGATCACAGTTCCCTGTTGATTCCTTTAATGACCACATTATCCTCACACATCTCTCACCAACACAAAATTAATCTTCCTTGATGATTTATTGTACCCTGTGATACCACAGATAATAGGAGAAAAACATACGGAAACCCATCATGTACCTATTTGTCAGAGAAGACTGATATTAAAAATCTGTAGTATAATATCCACGACCAAATGCATGGTCTCCATTTTTATTTAACATTTAATGAAAAACAAGAGCATTAGTCTTTTCTTTATTTTTTTCCTTGAAAGCGTCATGACCTAACTCACTGTGGTGGACTGAATTCTCTATAACCGGCATTCACATCCTTGCCTTCTCCTGGATGAGGCTATGCCTCTGCCTCTCGGCTTTGGGCTGGATCATCTGATTGGCTTTGGCTAATAATATATACAAAAAGTGAGTGTGCCAGTGCTAGGCCTAAGCATTCAGCCTCATGAGCTTCTACTTACTCTCTGGCTGTTTTCTACCACTGTGAGAAGGGTTATCCTAGCTACCTCCTGGTCCCAGGAGTAGAACGAGGAACATGTAAAATACAGTTGCCCTAAATAAGCAGCTCCAGCTTGCTTTAGCCTAGATTAGTATATCTCTCAGGGGAGTATTACATAAATGTTTATTGTCATATGTCATTGAGATTTTTCTGGTTGTTTGTTACACAACAACAGGCAAACAATATATCCTCTCTTTGCTATTATTGTCTTGTTTGATTTGTTTATGTTGCTTCATAAAGGGGTCATTGCTTTTTTTCCTACAGCTTCTATCTGAGATATCTAGGAATATTTGAATTTCTAACTCTAGCTCTCAAGCTTCACTTGAAAATAATATTTCTTCATTTTGAATGTATTGACACACACCCCCCCACTCATAGGCCTGAATGCTATTTAAACACTACTTTTACAACATATAAAAAAGTATAATTTAAATCTTCCTTGCTCTTGAACTACATTGATGTTTTTATCTAATAAAGTAGACATGTTTATGTGCTCCTATCTATAGCACAACACAAAAGACTTTAACAAACCTCCTATATCAGGCCGAAGTTTATTGTCATATCCTTCCAGCAGGTTGTTTAAGATGACAGTGACATCACCCTCGGGAACTTTTGGAGTCAAGACCCATGTTTTGTTAGAAGCATAATCTTCATAGTCATCGTCAGATTTCTGGCTAGTGAAGCTAAGAAAAAACATATCGGTCAAAAAACACATAGATTACACACGAGTTGACTTTTATCCACAGACCACCGGTGGAAAAGAAGAAATAAAACAGGATAAAAGCAATGTTTAAACTGAAAAGTCTCACTTGAGGGTCGTTCTAATTAAACTGCATAGATGGAGACTAACTGTATTCAAGTGTACGCTTCAGGTTTTCAGAATTCTTTGCCCTCCCATGGACAAATAAACCATGTTTTGCCCGTTATTTTTACTTTTCCCATATTTGATGTTCTTTCTGCCTACTTCCCAGTCTCCTGAAGGAATTATAAGAAAACTATTTGTGTGAAAATGATGGTTAAAGGATTATATGTAGTCTAAGAATTGAGGTATAATGTCTGCTCTTTCCTTCTTTGAGGAGTTCACTTGCCCCGACTTATTAATGAAAGTAAGAGGCTGATAATTAGATTCCTTCCCACGAACTGCCAGACATGCCCCTCCCTGCTAACTTGAACACTAAGGAGCGAGCTCAGTCTCTTTGCCTTTGCTTCCCCCAGGGTGTGTTTATGTGTGTTTTTTCCCCTCACTTGCACTGAAGGCAAAGGCGGTTCACTTATCTTTGGTTGTTAAGAACCTGGTACTATGAAGAAAAATGTTACCGACTTTAAACCACACTTCATCATGGCAAATGGTTAATGTACTACAATCATAGAAATGAAACGACTTGTTATAACTGATCAAAAAGCCACATAATATTCTTTCATTATATTCACTATGCCCAAACCTATCAGAAAACCTTTCAGCAATTGGGCTGGAAGCCACCTGAGAATGACTCTGGAAGGGGACTGGAATTCCTATAGCTTACCTCTCCCCCTAACCCAAGTCCAGGGCAACCCTGCCAAGATGATGATATTTTCCAGATCCAGGGGCAACACACACACCCTTGCAAAAGCTGCCATTTTCATTTTTATCAGCACTGAATGAATATTGGTTACTTTTGTAGTTTAGAGTAAAATTTAAAAAAAATACAAACTTAAAATACAACATTTCCCACTCCTGCCCCCATCTTTACCTTATTTTTCTAAACATATAGTATAGAATGAATTTTGTCAGCTATGACATAATTGCCACATTTACCTTGAATAAATAAATGTATATATTCATATATTCTCAAGCCAGATTTATCAACTTTCTTCAATCATATTCAGTCATCAAGTATATATACATGTACAGACAATGTAGTCAAATATACATACCTGTGTGTGTATGTTTGTGTGTACACATGAATGCACATATATGTTTTATGCACATTGTATATATAGATCTTGATGACTAAATATTGCAGAAGATGATTATGTAATTAATCTGGTTTGAGAATAAGGATAGAGGATGAAGTCTTAAGAGTAATTATTGTCGTGGGTCAACTTAGTGATTACAGTAACCTCTTTTTTTCATTCCTTTCAAGCTTTATGACTAGGAAACATCATAAGAATACATTTGTAAAAGGCCTAACATACCCAGTGTCTCACGTCTTGCACTTTAGTGAGCATAGGAAGTTTAAAGGAGCATTAATTTCACAGAGTGCCCATAGTGGGTATAATGGGCTGGGCAATGCTTCCATCAGCTCTCAGAGAGAAAAGCCTCCATGCAAGCAGAGGCCAGTGTGCTGCTAGAAAAAAAATCCCTCTTGGGCTTCAATTCATCATTTCTCCAGAGCACTGCTGAACTCTGCCTATTAGAGCTTTAATCCTCTGACCCAAATCTTACTGGTTTAGGGAAAGAAAAAAAAAAAAAGCTCTCTGGTAAAGTAATTTTCAAATCCCTCCCATAACTCATGAGAAAATGATATGGTAGATTCGTCAGATGCCATAATAGAATATATTACGGTTTAAATTGTTCGTGCAAAGGTGCCTTTTCAAAAAATCTCTCTCCCTCTCTCTCTCTCTCTCTCTCAAGACACATGCACCCTGTTAAATTTTCTTCAAGAAAAGGGAATATGTACTAAATTGTTTAGTTTGTTTGTTTATGGCACCTCCTTATGCCAACAAATAAATGAGTCAAGTATAATGGTACTGTATTACCGTTATTACTATCATCTGGCAGACCAGGAGGGAAAATACGTAAAGTGAAAAGATAAGGGATACCTTTTTAGAAGTAAGACTAATTTCCAGAATTGCTCCTATAATTCCCTCAGAGTCATCACCTAGTTTTTTTTTCACACTTCAGGATGTCTACTTCGCCATCGAGAGGTAAAATAGAGTAGAGTATATATTTGGGAATCAGGAAATGCTAGTTCTGCTTTCTGGATTCATGGCTTGCCTGACACTTACTGTTAACAACTTTGGGGAAGTTATTTAACCCTGCTAAGCCTCAAAGTTTTCATCTTATAATAGGCTTAATATTAGTTCTCATATTACATTCTCGTGTAAGGTTAAGACAATGCTTAAGTGCTTAGCACAGTGCCTAACACACAGTACTGAAAATAAGTCCATGACAATTATTATATTATTAATTAATCAATAGCAAAATCCATTAATAAGGGAACGAATATTATTATAAATATTATATTAATCATTTTATAAAGTGATCACCGATAGATTTATAACACCAGCTCCAAACATGTAACTAAAACCTACATCTACGTATGCTGCTTCAAGACTTTTAATACAATATGGGCTGAGGAGAACTAAAAATAAATGTTTTTCGGCCGGGGGTGGCTCACGCTTGTAATCCCAGCACTTTGGGAGGCCGAGGCGGGCGGATCAAGAGGTCAGGAGATGGAGACGACGGTCAAACCCCGTCTCTACTAAAAATACGAAAAATTAGCCGGACGTGGTGGCGGGCGCCTGTAGTCCCAGCTACTCGGAGAGGCTGAGGCAGGAGAATGGCGTGAACCCGGGAGGCGGAGCTTGCAGTGAGCCGAGATCGCGCCACTGCACTCCAGCCTGGGCGACAGAGCGAGACTACGCCTCAAAAAAAAAAAAAAAAAAAACAAAAAAAAAACAAATGTTTTTCAGGAAGAAAAATAATGGCCATCTACATTATAAATAAATGAAGTTTTTCTTTTCCACAGCTTTGCTAGCTGAGGTCTAAATTAAAGGAGCTGATGCATAACCTGGGACTGTTTCCAGATTTGTCTTAAAAAAAAGGAACTTCTTTTATTAAAGCTATGCTGTTTCTTTCTCTAGAGTGCTTTGGACATAAAAACCTCTGCATTCACAGGTAGGCTATCTAGGAATAATGAAGTCTCACCATTAGATGAGACATTCTATGGAATTGTAGACTCCATAAGAATGTCTGGGCCGAAACAGAATGATAATGATTTGACGAATTCACTCAACAGCTGAGTGGATAGAGAGCAAACATATTTGAACTTCTGGCTAAAGGTACCTATCTACACGGAACGGCCTTTAGAAGTTATTACTCCTCCTGGTACCCTATAATTAAAAATACATTCTTACAGAGGAAAATAACTGAAATTAAACTTATCCTTCAATTAACTAACCATAATAAAAACATTTTTGTCATCTGAGTGATAGTTTCTGAGTGATAGTGTCAGAAAAGAATGTGAAGTTTTCGTCTTTGTAAATATTGAAAAAAATGGTTAGAAAATCACCTTAGTGAGAACCTCGGGCCACAGCAGCAAAATTGCCTGGGAGCTTGCCAGAAATGCAGAGCTCTGGGACCCACCCAGACCCCGGAATCAGAATTGCCATTTTAACAAGTTTCACTAATGATTCATATACATATTAATATTTGAGGATCTCAGTTATAGAGTAGTTAGACCAGCGGCACATATTCCTGGCCCCGTGTGTATGTGTATGTGTACGTGTACGTGTACGTGTATGTGTACGTGTACGTGTATGTGTACGTGTATGTGTTGGGATGGGACTTTTTAAAATAAAAATTCTCACGTTCCTGCTTTAGATCTAAATCTGAATCTACATGTTGTATATTAGATTATTCATTTTTATTCTCATCATTACAGTTTTATGCATAATTTGAATTTAGGCATGATTACAAACAGGAATTCATACTTGTAATTAGAAGTAAAAATCAATCTTATTTAGAAAAATAAAAGTGGCTTATAAAACACAACAAATACTGCACAGAGGCTGTTCAATGAGACGTTGCTCACAATTTTAACAAGATTCTAGACATTTTAATTTTGGTACATATGCTGGATGTTTGCCATTGTGGAGATTAGTCATGCAGTTTCTGGAATTTTAAATTTCCACCTAGGTATTTCAGATTTCAATATATTTAATAAAGCTCTAAGTTTAGGGGTAAAGGAGGAAAATCTAGTCATTGCCCAGGATAGTAGAACAGCAAATATTTGGATGAGAAATAAAGGCATTTGTCTGTTTGTTCAGGTATCTTTAAATCTACTGATGTTTGACACAATAAAGACTGAATATATATTTATCCTTCTCTAACGCAGCTAAGTAGTTGAATTTTAAAAATTAATTATTTGTATTCTTAAGCTATTTTTATATTTTAATGTTTTCTTTTTTCATAACATTGGCTTCACTAATATTTTCTTGGTACAATTTTTGATTTACTTTTTTATAAGTGCAATGAGTTCATATGCAAAGTATTTTATAGGTCAAAATAAATCTATCAAGACATACATGCAGGAAAATGTTATCTTTGACCTTTTCTAATAAAAATTCCCATGCATTGGATTTTCTGCTCCATTGTCACCTCTAAATTGTGAATATCCACTGCTTATATCTCATAATTCTCTATTCCTTCCTTTACCATATGCACAGGGACTCACTGCTACTCCAGATTCTCACGAGGCTGTAGGGTCCACTGGGAATCCCATGCCCCAAAAGTATCATTAATACAGGAATCTCTTGTTCCCTACATTGTCATGTTACCCGAGAATTAATTAAGTTCTGAAAATCAGGCCAAACTCCAGAACCTTTGCATGTAACTGTCCTTTCTGCCTTCAATCTTTCCTCTGCTCCACTCCTCAATCTACTACTTAGCATGTTTCAATACAAACATCCCATCATAGAGACCATTTCTGACTATCTTATCTACATTTGTTGCCCACCCACCCATCATATGTTCTACCAGGAGATTGTTTCATAGAATTTATCACAATATGCATTTATTGACTTGTCTATTGTCTGTTTTCATTACTAAACTATAAATTTCATGAGTGTGTGCTCAGTGAAGATTTGTGGAAATAATTTTTTGCTCACCAGTTTTCCTCGGAGAAGTAATAATATTAAAAATATTCACTATGTTCTAGGTATAACTTTAAAGATTTCACATACATTCTCTCACTTAATCCTCAAAACATTGATATTCCCATAATTATTCCTGTTTTACAGATAAAGAAGCACTGTTACAATCATAATAGTCACTTTAGTTGGCCAAAACTGAACATTTAAGCATTATTCTTCATGACTTTGAGAAAGAAATTAGGACCAAAGAATCTACAGCTATACATTCATTAAACAATAAGATCATCCAAAATAAATGATAGTTCCAGCTCGTTTTCCCTTAGGACAATAAATTAATTTATGCCTGAGTCCAATAAAAGACATGATGCCTTTAGCACAAAGTTAATAACATTCAGATTCCATAAACTTACCACTGCAGATACCAATGATTTGATCTCCCCACACAGGAATAAAAGCAAAGCTTGTAATTTAACGTAATAGATGTGATCATCTGCCTTTTTAAACTCTTTCCTCTGTTTGGAAAGCAATGTATATAACAGAGACGAGGCACACATATAAGCTAGTTCAATTTAAAGGATGTCCTTCAGCCACTGCAGAAGGTGGGCTTTGGTAAACAGTGTAGGAAAGGGCAGAGTAGGTGAGTGTACATCCTCAGGAGGCAAAGGCAACTCAGTATATGATCATGGGAAGGGGGACTCCACTCAGTACTATCCAGGAGGACTGGCTACTCTTTAGAGACATACTGATGTTCAATGGACAGGGCCACTGGGGCGCTAGTTGCTACTTCATATAGGTCCTTCAATGGCCTGTGGGATTTTATTCCTCCCAGTAAGGACATGCAAATTCTCTGTGCAGAACCTGTTCAGAGGGTGCTCTATGCATGAGTGTGTACATATGAGTGTATACATGCAAAGAGGGTAGAATTAGGGCAGGAAAGTAAACTATTCTGCTAACAAATTGTCCTACTTAAAATTACTTTCTCACCTCACATCCTGTTTAATTTTTTTGATATTAGGCTAACAGCTGTTGGTGTGTTTGGCTGAATCAATTATCAGACACTTAGTTTGCAATATATAAAATGCAAATTGTTTACTTTATTAACAGCCACAAATGGTGCATATCAAATAAACGTCTACGGGATTTTATCAGCTAGGATGAGTTCAACTGTAAGTATTACAACATTTAATCTAAATTGGGAGACACTGACAGGTACAATTGTAAATCCTAAGGTAAGATGAGCTTCTAGGAGTTTTGACTCAGTTCCTTAACTATGTATTCAAAACCTTAGATTTCTTTTTTTCTATCTCTCTCTTCTATCCTCCACGGTGTTGACTTCAACCCAAAGAAGTATCTATGTGGTCACAAGATTCTGGCAACAACTTTTCACCTCTATGCTTCTTTGTATGTATCCACAAAAACAGAGAGATAAACTTTTCCAAAAGCTCTCTCTAAAAGAGGAAAATAGCCACTTTTCTAAAAGCCCCCCAAAGGCCTCCTGTTTTTAATATCACTAGCCTAAATGAGATCAGACGCATGAAACTGGTATCAGTGGCTAGAGAATGAGAAAATTATAAATATTTAACCTTCATTATATAAACCTACCACTAGCATAAAATATGAAAACAGCTTCCCCAAAAGCGCATGAGCTTCACAGATACCAAATTAAAATTATGGTAGTTCAGAAGGTGAGGAGGGAAAATGTGGAGAGGCAGTGACTATGCTCACTGTGGGGAACAGAACAGAAAAAAATAATCAATGTCAGGTTACATTCTGAAATTATCATTATCATCCATTTTCTATGGATTATACCTCCCTATCATAGTTTATTGTTTTTATTCTTTGCTTCAACCCTTCTTAAATAAAAGGGAAAAGAAGTAGAGAAACTAGGACTCTATACTGCTGGAGGGAAAATATTTTGGCATTATCTGCTAATAATGAACATTTTCTGTATTCTATAACCCAGAAGTTTAATCTCTTATTTCCAAAAGGAAATACATTCACACGTCTACTTAAAGAATGTACAAGAAAGTACATGGTTGCATTATTTGTCACATACAGGAAAAAATAGAACTCAAGTCAACAGTAAAACTGATAAATAAAATGCAGCTTGTACACACAATGAAATACTGTACTACAGTTCAAATTTGTGAAATATTGCTACATGCAGCAAAATAAATTTGAAAAATAAAAATCTGAGCAAAAGATGTCTAGACATTTATATACATGGACAAATATGTAATACTTCTGTTACATAAAATTTAATGACAAGAAAAATTATCTGTAATTTGGACAAAGTCAGGACAGCAGTTATTTGAGGTAAGAGAAAGAGGACAGAAACTAAGAAGGAAAGAAGATGTTTTCTGGGACATTGGCAATATTTCATTTTCAGACATATTTGGTAATTACATGGGTTTTATTTCAATTTTTGATAATGCATTGAGTTATATTTTAACCTTATATGCTTTTTATAACATTAATACTTCATAAGAAAACAAACTAATCAAGTTTAGCTATGAAGGTTAAAAGCAGAGCATTAAGCACCTAAGGACAAGAACTGCTTCTGTCTTCAAAGGTGTTGTTTTCTAAAACTTTATAAGCGTTGGGCATTTGGCAAGGCACCCAATGAATAGTTTTCAAAACATGAGTATGAATTTTTTAAAAGAAGATTCAATATTTGTGGAAATTAACTTAGTAAATGGCTCCCTCTCTTTATATATGTGCCCATGTAACAATTAGAGTTAATACTAAAAGGAGCTGCCTGTATAACACGCTATTGTATGGTTGCCATTGCTCTCTTCAAGTGCTAGTGATTCTCTGCATAGGAAAACTCAAATGACATATATTTAAAATATTTTTTAGACCATAATGAAACAAAGCATGCACGAGTATGTTTATTGTAGCACTATTCACAATGGCAAAGACATGGAATCAACCTAAATGCCCATCAGTGATAGACTGGATAAAAAAAAATGTGGTACGTATACACCATGGAATAGTATGCAGCCATAAAAAAACAATGAGATCATGTCCTTTGCAGGGACATGAATGGAGCTAGAGACCACTATCCTTATCAAACTAACACAGGAACAGAAAACCAAATACCGCGTATTCTTACTTATAAGTGGGAGCTAAACAATGAGGACACAGGGACAAATAGAGAGGAGCAACACACACTGGGGCCTTTCAGAGGGTGAAGGGTAGGAGGAGGGAGAGGATCAGGAAAAATAACTCGTGGGCACCAGGCTTAATACCTGCATGATGAAATAATCTGTACAACAAACCCCCATAACACAAGTTTACCTATATAAGAAACCTGCATTTGTATCACTGAACTCAGAATAAAAGTTAAAAAAAAAAGTAAAAAGAAAAAAAAGTACTAAAAAAAATGAAACAAATCCAAGGTTAACATAAGAACAAATCCTAAAGTCATGTCAACTGTCCATGGCTGCTGGGTAGGACAGAAAGAAAAACGTGCATGTTAAATTGTGGTTAGAAAGAAATGTTAACAAATGATTATTAAACTGGAATATTTCTCATTTATCTCTTTATAAAGCACTTCAGTAGAATTATTTACAACATGTTAAAAATAGTATTTTTACTTTCTCTTTCGTGAATACCTTGCTACAGAATAAAAGCTGTGATGACTTTGTTCCACTTAATATATGTACAAAGAAGCTCACAGTTGCATTATTTGTCACATACAGAAGTAAATAAAACTCAAATCAACAGTAAAATGGGTAAATAAAATATGGCATGTGCATATAATGAAATATTGTACAACAATGCAAATCTGTGAAATATCGCTACATACGATATTGACGGCCTCATAACCTGCATGACCTTGGGAAAACTGGGACAGCTTGTCTTGCACACTACACACTAACATGGAAGTTTTAAAGGCAGTAACCTGAAGTGGGTTCATAAATATGTTGGTCTCATGCAGTATTTTTTTTTATCAGATGGTAGAACTTATACACTATACTTATCTTGTTGTTGGACTATAATGATAACATGGTGACAAAGTCAGTGTAATAAAGAAGGCTTCCTCTCCTTCACTCCGGAAACACACATGGACTGCATTTCTTGCCATGTTCTATGAAAATCCAAGACCAATTTTAACCAGAGAAGATATGCAAACCATAAAAGAGAAGGATGTAATTATTTACCATCAAGAAATGTATCAAGTGGGAAATACTTTGTATTTCTTCATTTATATGATGACTAGCATATTATAAATATGCAAGGTGTGGCATATACTGAATTTTCAAAATAAGACATAGGCTAGTCATTCTTAACCCTGGCTGTGTGCTAATATTAAGTGGAGGGCTTTAAAGAAATGCCAGACTGAAATCTTACCTCTTATACTGATTTAATTGGTCTCTATGAGACCAAGACTTTGATATTCAACTAATTCTAAGGTGCAGCCGTAATTAAGAGCTACTGCAAGAGAGTATGACAGAACCACCTGGACTTTCTCTTCTTAGAGTAAATAATTACCTTGGTAACTGCTTTTAGGTAAGTCAGATGTCACTTGCTATAGTGTTTCATAGTAAACTGAAAATTCAAAATAGCATCATCCTCAATATTTTTGTGATATTAAGATATCCCCATATTAGCATTTCCTAAAGCTTGGTACATCTGCTCTAGTACACAGACAATTTTAATAAAGTGTCACATAGGTACGGTATTAGAAGACATTGAAACATATAATTAGAAAGTTTTTCCCTTTTTAATTTTCCCTCAGCATATCTAATTATATTGAGGGCAAAGTCTCAGTTTATTTCTAATTTGTCTTTAGCCACTCTTTTCAATTTGCTAATCTGCCTTCTGAAGAGAGGAAGAGCAAGCTTGGCATACATGGGAGACAAAATACATAATTAAAATTTGATAACATTGTTCTGGTACCATTGAATTTACTTTGCAGTTGTCTTCTAATACGAAAAGTGACACTGATTTCCAGTTTGTATTGTTTTTATTAAATTCATTAAATAAAATAATTTTACTAAAAAATATTTTGTTTTATGAAAAAAGTTCAGTCATAAATGACCACGTATTACTTAGATGTGGCAGAAAACACTGAATTTGGGAAACAGTGACTTACAGATTTAGATTTCTTGATCTTTCATTAAACGGCTTATATTTGAGACGCTTTTTTGAAAACAGTTGCAGATGGAAAGAAGTACAAAGTATAATGCTGATATCAAAACAGTCCTCATCTATTTAAAGAGACAAATACCTGAACAGCTAGAAAAAAAACACTTAAATAACAATGCCAGACAATACCAAAAACGTTCTCACATTGTAGAACATGACTTAGCTCTGTCAGGACCTCCAACTTGATACTGAGGTTGTTTCTATCAATGTTTTTCTTCATTCATTTTCAAATCTCAATTTATGTGGGTAAGAAGAAAAGTTTCTTCTAGAATCCAAAATATTGTGAGGAACCCATAAAACTTTTGATTTTTTCTGTAGCAAAAACGTTCATATACACAAACATACATAATTTTTTAAATATTTGCAAGGAGTCCACAGATGGATAGGAGATTTTCTGTGCCCTTTGACATGACACATGAACAAAAGATTAAACTGTCTCAGATTTAGAATCATTTAAAGGTCACTGAGAACAAGTGTATGAAAATGAAGGCTGGTTCCATATTTAGGCAGATATTCAAATGTATCGAATGTATTTGAAAATTCATATTGCTCTATGGTAACAGGAAATGAAATATTCCAATTTTATTTTCATGTTTAGATATTTGAAATGATGGAGCAAAATTTTTCAGATAGTTGATTAAATTTTCATTTTCATACACTAGTTTTAACATGTGTACATACATCTGAATGACCACAATTCTGGAAATTTTTCTTATTAGTCTTTTTTTATACTTTTCTGTTTCTTTCTTTTCTAAAATTGTGCTAAAAATTCATCTTTAGATTCAAGGTAAACAAATGCCAAATCTGTCCTCGTGGTCATGGCCAATTCTAGAAGACTACTACTAAGTTTTCATCGACTCTTTATAGATAAAGTATTTTCTCAAAATCAAGGTTTTATTGTTCGCTTTAAAAGTTAATCAAGTCTTTTCTTATCTTTTCGTCTTGTTGTTAGTACTGTTCTTGTTCCTCCTTCCTCCTACTCTCGTTATATAAATAGCTTATTTTTATCTCTATATAATATGAATTTACATAACTAGGAATTATGAATACTCCAGATTATAGAAATTTGTGTTCATTCACTCATTTGTGTTTATTCACAGACATCTCTTATGAGCTAAGCACTATTCTTAGCACTTAGAATTATTACTTTTTTTAAAAAGTTCCATATTGAGAGTGAACAAATTAGTTCTTCATGAACTCATTTTGGAAAGTCCAAAATTACATTTGTTCCTGGAATTCTGCAACAATATAAAAAATCCCCAATGAAATTTGAAAACATTCTAACTTCACACCAATTTTAAGCATGTGTTACGTCAAAAAGGTTTATATAATAGAAGAGGGCTGTTTGTGTAATTTACAGATTTACAAGTTTAGATCTTTCAACACACATTAAGGCTAAAAGCCTTAAATTATTATGAATTCATATTACAAAATGAGAGTGCCTTAATTAAATAACAAGATAACATACTGTCTTTTCTGGCAGTATATTATCATCAGATACAAACAGCTGCAACACTAATGTGCATATTGTAAAATTAGGCTCTTATAGAATCCATGTTTCTTCCCCTATCTTCCCTATTATTACTTTCTCTAGTCTTTCTAATATCATTGGGTACATAATCACCAGTAGTATGAAAGCAGAACACATAAGCACTGAAAAGTTCATAATTAATTCAATCAACTATGTACTCTCAAGGGAAAAAAAAGCTCCATTTTGTCTAGAAAACTGAATGTGATCATTTTTTATGTAAGCGTTTCTGGAAAAAAAACTTAGCTAGATAGTCACTGTGTTTTAAAATCTGTTATTCTGTAAGATAAGTTTTTAATTATCCCATATAAATATTTAGGAGTGGAATTACTGTGTAATATGTTAGGTGTATGTTTAACCTTATGAGAAAATCCTAAACTGTTTTCCTAAGTAGCTATACCATTTTCATTCACACTAGCTATGTAGTTCAAGTTGCTTCACATCCTTACCACACTTGGTCTTGCTAGAGTGGTTTTTATTTTGCCCATTTTAATAGATGCGTAGTGATATCATATTATGATTTTAATTTGCATTTGCCTAATGGGTAATGGCTAATGATGTTGAACCTCTTTTCCTGTGCTTATTTGACACCTAAACAACTTAGAGGAATCTCAAAAGTATTACGCTAAATGAACTGTATGTGTCTCTAATTATATTCTTGAAAGAAAAATCTTCAATGATGAGTAACAGATCAGTTTTAAGGAGTAAAGGATTTTGTTGTTGTTGTTGTTGTTTGCTTTTGTTTTGTTCTTGTCAGGACCATAAGTACCACTCAAACCAAAAATACTGATTTGGGCTGTGCTTATGGTACTCGAGAGAACTAATATATATGTTAAAATGTATGTAAGTATACACTAAGAGGTAAATTATGCTGTATGATAACTTAAAAATACAGCTATTATTGTGCAACTTAATCATTAAACTTTAAAAAATATTCTCTGCCATTAGATATTTGTGGAAATTTCCTGATAATAAAGTATGAGATAATTGGGCTTAAAATTTTAAAAATTTTTTGGGGAGAAATAAAATTTCATTAATGAACTAGTACTCTGGTTTCCTATTAATTTTGTATACAATTTTAATATCTTTTTTGCTATTTTCCTGGATTTATACACAGATTAAGCTCAATAACAAATTTTATCTGTAGGAAATAAGTATACTTTTGTCAATGGTCTCTATGAGAATCCCTTAAAATTTTAAACATTCAATTAATGCACAAATCATAATAATTAAGTTGGAATTTAGCAATAGTCTTTGCCATTTATTAGATGCAAAGTATTTAGCTCTGTAAAAACAAATCTATGTACACACATTAGTTAAATATAATGCAATAATTTCATTACAATGCCATAAAATAAGTATGTTTTAAATCATTGACATAATAGTAAAATCAATAACTGGTTCTTGGTCTCGCTAAGATTTTGCAGTAGGATGTAGAACAACACATTATATAACTCTGATGAAGCTAAAAGTCAGCACTTGATTTAATTGCCAAGCAACTGAAAATGGTAGGTAAAATGCAACCCTCACCATTCCCCAGATCATATAGGTACCCTTTTCCCTAAGAATGAAACTGACAGTATTAGTATATGAAGTCTTACCGCTGATCCAAACTCCTTACCTAGAATACAATTCAAATTACTTAACGATGGTTTTGAGACCATACATTAGGAGATAGCTTTCTGTCTCCCAAGTTCTTCCCCCTGACTTTTTCATTCTCAATCAACCTTCCAGTCACCTGGACCTTCTTTTCATTCTTAAATTACACCAAGCGCTTATTTCTTTGGGGATCCTTGTACCTGCTGTTACCTGTGATGATAATGGTCTTCCCTTCAACCTTTTCATTGCTGGGTTCCTTTCCTCCTCTCATAGTCTCAACTTCTTATCCATTATTCATAATTGCCTTTCCTGGCTAGTATATGCAAAGTAAAATTTCCTTGATTATTTTCAACACACTACACTTGTAAGTTATTTCCTCAACACTATCACAATTTGAAGTTTATTTAGTTTGTTTGTTTACTGTCTCTTTCCCCCAGACAACAAGGTCTGTTTCCTAGTACAGTGGCATGCAAGTATTAGAAACTCAATAAACATTTATTGAAGACAGGAAGCAGACAGGAAGGAATTTGTCCACCTTGCATTTATATTCATTCTGCATTTAACACAGTACCTCAGAGCTCAAGAAGGGCCAAATGGTATCTTATGTTAGCTTATTCCAGCGGAAAAATGAACAGAATCATGTGCGTTTATGGGTTTAAAAATGCAAAAATTAGCTGAGCATGGTGGTGCACCCCTGTAATCTCAGCTACTCAGGAGGCAGAGGTGGGAGAATTTCTTGAACCTGGGAGGCAGAGGCTGCAGTGAGCTATTGCACCACTGCACTCCAGCCTGGGCGACAGAGCGAGACCTCGTCTCAATAAAAATAAGTAAATAAAATAAAAATAAATAATGTTTGAGTATAAGATGTATATCTGGGTACACAATTACCTTCTATCAGAATCAATAAGTGAAGTAAATAAATATATAGGTATGACATTGTCCATAAGTGAATTTATAAAAGCAGTGTTATATATTATCACATTATATATAATATATTATTTTTTAAATTATGTCCTTCTCCTAGAATACCTAGAATATAGGCTTTACAAGAGCAAGGATTATGTTTGCCTTGTTCAGCACTATATCTTCAGCAGCTGACATGGTGTTAGCACCATAGTGGGTAGGAATTAATAAAACGTGATTAACAAAATGAATAGGAATGCAGGAGAGTATAATATAGTGTGGGTCACCTGAATCAGAGTATAAACTACAATCTCTAATTTTGTGCTTCATGTGCATTTACACTTTTCTAATGTATTTTATTGAAACTTAAACAACTGTTAAGAATCTGCTTGGTATATATCACTTACAACCTGAAGTAAAGGAGACTAAAATTGAATCAAGAAATCTCTCCATCCTCATATGACTTTCTAGAATTTACTGTGATGCTTGGTCATCAGAGAAATGGAGCTGCACATGCAAAGGGAAGTCAGTCTCCCAAGAGGACTTCCATCATGGACCATGGAAACTGTGTAAATGGCCTGTTGACCACAAGAGTACCTGGAAAATTACAATCAACTGTAATAGATGTTTTGAGGAGTATGTGAGTACTCACATATTTTTGTTTTTATGACACTGAATTCATTGTATTTCATTTTTAAATTATTAATTATATAATATTAATCTATTTAATTTAAACTAATTAAATAAATTTAATTATTTATATATAAAAGATTTTTTATGAAGTGACATGCAATGTGACTGAAAGGTTGTAGATTTTTGTTTATCTAAAATTGAAAAAATTTTATTATTTCAGGCTTTAGAAAACAAAAATTCACTTAAATATCGTTCCATGTATGACCTCACTTTTTAAACTTTAAATGGAAAATATCTATAACAAAATTATAACTCAAACCTTGAGCCATCACGCTGATGAAAATTCTGTATTGAAGATGACATGCTTAAAAAATAATAGGTGAGGGGTGGCACAGTGGCTCATACCTGTAATCCCAGCATTTTGGGAGGCCAAGGCGGGTGGAGCATGAGGTCAGGAGATTGAGACCATCCTGGCTAACATGATGAAACCTCGTCTCTACTAAAAATATAAAAAATTAGCCGGGCATGGTGGCAGGCCCCTGTAGTCCCAGATACTCGGGAGGCTGAGGTGGGAGAATGCGTGAACCTGGGAGGCACAGCTTGCAGTGAGCGGAGATCAAGCCACTGCACTCCAGCCTGGGCAATAGAGCGAGACTCCGTCTCAAAAAAAAAAAAAAAAAAATATATATATATATATATATATATATATATATATATATATATGGTAAGATGCTCTGAAGGTAATGCCTGTAAAGGTGACAGGAAAATAAACCCAGTGTTCAAAGGGATCTGATTAAGTTTAATGTGGCATAACACTATTTGTGAGGATACAATGAGAAGAGCAATTTGCAACCCACAAGAAGGCCCTCACCAGAACCCAGCCATGTTGGCATCCTGATCTCAGACTTCCAGCCTCCAGAACTGTGAGAAACACATTTCTGTTGTTTATAAGCCATGTATTCTATGGTGTTTTGTTTTAGTAGCAGACGCTGACTAAGGAATCAACTTGATGTAGATCCCTCCCATTATGCATCAGGATAGGTCTGTATCACCAACAGCATATGACAGAAGCGATGGTGTATAATTTTTGACGCTTTCTTGTAAAGACTACAGCTTTCATCTTGAAAGCCCTCTCTCCCACTCCCTTCCTTCCTCCTTCTTTCCTCCCCCAATCCTCTCTGTCTCCTCTCTCCAACCCCATGTAGAGCTCAAAAGGCAAGAAACAGGAACTTCCTTTTAATAGCCACATTGGAGTGAGCATGAAAGTTGATTTTCTAGCACCTTAAGATGGCCAGGACCCTGCTAAACAACTTGACTGCAATCTTATGAGAGATCCTAAACTGCAATTACCAAGCTACCCATTATTGGATTCCTGCTCCTCAGACACTGCAAAATAAGAAGTGTTTCTTATTTTAAATGGCGAACTTTTGGATAACTGGTAATGTAGACATAGATAACTATGCAAAGACAGATGATATCTAAGGTTGCAATGACTTGAAGTAACTTAAACTGTCATACACTGAAATAGTGTTTTGCTAAATTTCTTATAATAAAATACACCCATGCTACGTCCTAGACATTTCATCAAGAATAATAACAGATGCCTACAGCAACACTTGTACAATAACATTCATGACAGTTTGTTTTCAATTAGCCTCAACCTAGAAGCATCAAGGGGATATTGGGTAAATGTACTGTAATTCATACCATGGAATTCATAATAATAAAAAAGAACTCATATGCATAAATATTATATCTCAAAAATATTATATTGAGCAAAAGAAGCTGGGCAAAAAGGTAAGCACATTGTTAATTTCATTATTATGAAGTTGTGCAACAGAAAAATATAATCTATGACGAAAGAAATTGGAAAAGAGGCTACCGGGGCAAGCAGGGATTGGAGAGAGGGAGAATGATGATTATTAAAGAAGCACAATAAAACATGCTGATGAGATAGAAACATCACACACGCACACACACACACACACACACACACACACACACACACACACACACAGGGGTGGTTGCTATAATACTGCATACATTTGGAAAACACTTCATCTAACCGTATATTAAATTCTGAATAATTTGTTGAATCTATATTATGTCTTTATTTAAAAATAGTTGCAGGGGAAAAGTCTATTATGTGGTGAGTGAATTGGAAGGTAGCAAAAACATATTCAGAAAGGTATTTTGAGCAGTGTTGTAGTGACCCAGGTGACAGATGATGTCGAATTTTCTTATATGATCAGATGTATGAGGCACAAAGAAAAATGAAAAGTTAGTCATGACCCTGAATAGCAAAATGCCAGCTTAGATTGTTTCCTTCCTCATTACTCTCCAGATTCCACAACACTGCTTCCGCTTCATGCTATCCAATATAGACCTGACCATCAAGAGTAGCAACCTGAGTTTGCTCTGAATAACGAGTTGAATAAATTTGCCTAGCAACTCAGGGATAATGTTTTATAATGTCTTTGGGAAAATATCCTTCTTTACATACAGTGACAAAATTATCTTCAGGAAGGAGTCTTGTATGACAGGATATATTTTCTCATTTAAATAGAAGCTATTCCACATTGCTAGAGATATTATTGATTTCAATGTTTACACAGGCATTCTCAAAATTTAGGGACCTCTACCCAATTTGCTTATCTCAAGCAAGTCAAAGCAAGAAACTGAAGAATTAGAAAAGTTGTATTTTAAAAAATCCCTCTTCTACACTCTCACAAATTCAGAGTTTAGCAGGGATGGGGAGCCTACTTGTGCCTCCAGTGATATATCAGGGGTTAAATAATGTCCTGTATTAATAACAAAAACAACAATAACAATAACAGTAACAAAAATAACACCATGTAAAGGTCACTTACTATGTGCCCCTTAATATGTATTATATCAATTCCTACTCAAAATAAACTTAAGAAAAATTATTATCTTCCTTTTTATTTGAGACAGGGTCTCACTCTGTCACCCAGGCTTGAGTACAGTGGTGCAAACATGGCTCACTGCAGCCTTGAACTCCTGGGCTGAAGTGATCCTCATGACTTAGCCTCCCAAGAAGCTAGGACCACAGGCATGCACTACCATACCCAGTTAATTTTTTTTTTTTTTCTTGAAATAGGGTCACACCATGTTGCCCAGGCCAGTTTGGAATACCTGGGCACAAGCGATCCTCCTGCCTCAGCTTCCCAAATCTTCATTTTTATATGTGACAAGATAGAGTGAAACTGGTTGACTGAGGGTCATCGAACTGAACCCTGATCAAGTGTGCTGAATAGCTTATGCTATTAACAAGTGTACTATGCTGTGGAAATGGTTTGTTCATTTTCTTTTATTTTTTTTTTTCCTGACAGCCATATATGCTGATTTAGAGTGAGATACTGTAAAAAAAAAAGTCGAAAATATCTCCTTTTTTGGAAAAGAATAAAATTTGGGGGAAAATGAGTGCAATTTTTATTACTTAATTAAGCATAGAATTATTGAACATCTGTTAGGGGCTAGGGATGCCATGAAAGGTGAGTTGTATCAATGGCATCTCTTCCCTTGTGGGTCCTGGCTTCTAGCTGAGAGAGAGAGAAAATAAAAAAGTAAAAAGAATAAACCAATAAATAACATTTTTTTCTGATTAATTACTAAAGGCTATAAGTAAGTACTACAGCAAAGTAAAGCAGAGAGGATTAGAGGACTTAGGAGTACAGGGTGGAGTGGAGTTTCCAATATTACATTGAGTGGTAGGTGCAGGCTTTATTGAGAAGGTGAGATCTGAGCAAAAACTTCAAAAAGGTGAGTTAATCAGTGGATATGTGAAACACATTGCACAGGGAACACAATATTATACAAAATTTTCCTTATGTTATCATGACTAATTTCCCGATACTGAGAAAAGAAGATGACAAACATCATATTCTCATTTAATAAAGATGTGGTACACTGCTACGAAGGAATAGAACTTTCTATAAAAGATTAATAAAATAGCCCTCGTTGCCTTTTCTTTCCTTCCTCCTCCTCGCAGCTATGTGATAGAAGTTTAAGGATTAAATGACAGAGGAGTACTTGTGGAAGAGGGTTATTGGCTTAGCAATCGAAGGAACTGTTCAATTACTTATCTCCTACCATAGTGGGAGGTAGCTCCACTTCTGCCTGCAGAAATCAGATAATTCACTCATAAATGTCCACCGTAAAAAAAAGACTAAGAGGCCAATTCTTATCTCTACTACAAACACAAAAACTTTTACAACCTCTTAGCATTCTCTAAACAAAGAGTGGTTAGAAAGTTCCTAGGGAAATTTGGCCTGTATTCTCTATAATGCAAAAATCCCGGAATTGGCTCAAATGATGTTCGTTTCATAAATTAAGAAATTATACATTTATTTTTACTTTTATGTTTAGAGTCGCTTTCCTCAATTATGTATCTCAAGTGTGTTTTCAAAAGCAATTTATAAAAAAGAGCTGATAACCAACAAAAAAGAACACGTGAAAGCATCAATCATTTATTTTTTCCTATCAAGATTATAATGACATTATATTCAGTTTGTTTTTGCCATTTTATTTATATAAATATACAGTAAGTTCTGCAATTTCTTTAGATGTATTTAAGCAAATACACACCGTATATTTGTCTTACTAGGTAGACTTTGGCTTTACAGAAACACTTGGGTTCATGGCAGGGTTTCAATTATAACAAAGGATCTTTGCTTTAAAACAACCCTTGTTTTCTCCACGATTATGTTATGTGGTACTTATATGGTTTTCTTTATGAATGGGTGGAGAGTGTTGTATCAGTGCTACTTATTTAGCATTTACATGGTATTTTATCTATGCAGAGTTGTACAATGATTTTTATAATAATATAGAATTATTGCCATAGTTTGTGTTCTTATATCATAATACTGTAGGGATTAATATGATTTAGAGTTAAGTTTTATTTTTACCCTAAACCACTAATGTGTAACTTAAAAGGAGCTTTTTATTTCCTCTTTTAAAGGATATTTATTCTTTAGTATGGGGAACAAATGAATGGGAAATAACCCTCCCCAGTAATGCAAGTTAGAGAGGACTTTTACATCTCTAAACAACCAAAGTATTATCTTACATTTAGAAAAAAAAAGCTGGGGGGGGGGGGGGTGACTATACTTGTACAATGTGATGTATTGCGCTATGAATTCAAGGAGGGGGTCTTAATTCTGTTCTACAGCTAATAGTAAAGGATCCTTGAAGAAGTTCCTTAATCTCTCAATATCTCATTTTCTACAGTTGTCAGAAGAAAATATTAACTTTTTCATCTAACTCATGAGTCTACTGAGAGAATAAAACTGTGAATGCAAACATTTCTGTAAAATTGTAAAATCCCTATTACTTTCTAGAAATTACAACTTCTTATTACTCTAGAAATTAAAACTTAAGAGCTTTTATGTTGTTACCACATAGTAATGTTAATTAACCAGTTGCTAGTATGATTGGGGTGATTAAAAATATATCATCATTGAATATCTATATATTAAAACTATACATATCCGAATATGAAGTTGTAATATTAGTTCTACTTTAATATTGAGTATCATTGCCTCAATTTTGTCTTCCACTTTTCTAAGAATTTTTGTAAGAAAACTGGAGGACAACATTGAGCAAGTTTCCTATAGATTTGCTCAATAAAAAGCAAGGTCTCCTCTTTAAAAATGGAATGACGTGCTATAGTTAAGTTTCTGATGAATAATTAAGTGCAGATTAAACTATGTTTTACTTACATAGACACAAACAATGAGGAAATATATATTCTAAACATAATATTTGTTCAGCTCTAAATAATTCCATTTAATATGCTCTTAAATTATAAAAAACTGAATTTCAGACTGCTGCTAAGCATTTCTGTCTAGACCTTTCAATCAAAACAATAAAATATAATGTAATAGTGATGTCATTGGTGGAGACTGAGTATCTTAAAACATGTCCTTCTATAGATTAGACATTTTGATTTATTCAGTGGGCTGAATGGATGTAAAGTATCTGTTGTAGATTCTATTAACTGAAGACGGAATGAGAGAATCATGAATATTAAAACTAGTAAATAACTTACAGATAATCCAGGAACACTATTCATGGATTGAGACCCCAAACTGATTAAAAAAACACAGAAGATAATATTGACAGATCTAAAAAACCAAGTTATTATGATTCATATGTATACAGATATATAAACATCATTATATATGTATACATGTTTACTTACATCCACATTCATACTTATTATATTATGTTACTTCTAATTATCTATTGTGTTTAAGTAAGTCATTTAATCTATCTATAATCTTGATTTCCTAGTCTCTCAAATGTGGTTGATGATAAATACTTTGCAGAGTCACAGTGAGGATTAAGTGTGTGTGTGTGTGTTTGTGTATGTGTATTATTTGATTCAGTGTGTATGTATAACATGACACAAGCAGGGCATAAAATTGATATTATCTTATGACTATTTGGTTTCTGGCTTTGAAGAGGTCACATAGGTGTCTGATCCCCTGTCAGCAGAAAGATGCATTGTCTTCTGCATGTCTACCTGAATAAAGTATCAATCTGGAATATTCATCTAAATTGAAATCCTGAATCTTTAAGCATTTGAATTGTGCTGACACCCATAGTAGTCAAACAATCTCCAAACTACTCTGATTATAACTTTTAATTATAATTCAATCTTCTATAATCAGCCAATTTGGCAGAAGTATTTGGAAAACCATAAGTATGTATAATTCCAGTAAAGCCTACTTGTACTTAAACTGAAAAGCTTGTCTTGGAATGGCTGGGAAATTGTAGTAGAGAGGTAGCCAGGACCCTAGTAACATAATATTTATAGCAAAGAGATACAGTATCTAAAATTAGTCTTAACTTTCTTCCAATTTGAGCGGAAATCCTTGGAATGAAACAATTTTTTGAAGTATAGAACAGAGACCTCTATCATTAAAGTATATATGCTTTAAATCAACTATTTTTTTTTTTTTTTTTTTTTTTTTTTTTTTTTTTTGAGTCGGAGTCTTGCTCTGTCACCCAGGCTGGAGTGCAGTGGCGCAGTCTCGGCTCACTGCAAACTCCGCCTCCCGGGTTCACGCCATTCTCCTGCCTCAGCCTCTCCGAGTAGCTGGGACTACAGGCGCCCGCCACCACGCCCGGCTAATTTTTTGTATTTTTAGTAGAGACGGGGTTTCACTGTGGTCTCGATCTCCTGACCTCGTGATCCACCCGCCTCGGCCTCCCAAAGTGCTGGGATTACAAGCGTGAGCCACCGCGCCCGGCCAAAATCAACTATTTTGAGGAAATTAGCTGATCTAAATGAATCTAGGACGTGAAAGAGACATTTATATAACTCATTATTTAAATTACAAGCCAATTTTCAACTTCTGCCTATAATTCAGGTGTTTTGTTTAGGTAGTAGTGGGCGACTGGGTTCTGGGAAATACTAGGTGATGAGTATTTACTTTCCGTTTTTCTTTTTTTTTTTTTTTTTTTCAGGTTAATGGCCTCTGGGTAACCTTTTGAATTTGAAAGGTGGAGTCCCTACCATTCAAATAGTCTACCAAGTCCACCTCAGGATAGACTATTTGTCTACAACTAAAGCAATTTAGTACGCTGAGGAAATAAATTTTTTTCTGGTGGATACCAGATGGGGCATTTAGAAAGATAGGGAATAACAAGCTTGTCTGTAGAGATTAATTCTGTAAGCAAATAAGGGTATATTGAAGAATAAAAATATCTTTTCTACATGCATAGTCCAGCCGGTTAAAGAAACATGCAAAATAAAATTATGGAATACAAACACTTTAGCAGCTCATAAGAAACATCATCAAAAGCATCTTTGTTTAGGCAACAGATAAAAATAGAAAATATGTATAAACCTTTAACTGTATTTTATTTTTAAAAATTCAGAATGAGCACTTAAAAGTAAAGTTTAGACGGATCATCAAAAATTCAGTCCATTTTATTTCTGCTCAATTTATCCTTGAAAAATAATTATTTGTCACTCTAAGTATGTTACAAAATCTTGTTTTATTCTAATAAAATAAAAACATTTTATGTTTCAGTTATTCTTATTTACTCTAAATTGTTTTTTATTTTTTTCTGTATATATTTTTCCCCTTGCGGTATTTTTACTCTGAGATGGAATAAAATTACACTGAAAAAGTTTATAAAGTTATAAGATTTGTTTTAAAATCTCTATGCATATATATGTGGTATATATATAGTTTTTCAATATAATCACACACACATTTATATATGTATATATGTTTTTTTTTTGGAGCCAATATCTTCTCGTAACTAATGTTGGTGTATTCTTTATACTATTCCTTATGCTTTATTGTATGTATAATATTCTCAATGATTTACATACAAATAAAAGATTATTGATGTTAAATTGATTTATTCTGCCCAACTGAATAATAAAGTATGAAAAATCAAAACACCTTTAAATATTAAATATGATGATAAATAAATGTTTGGAAATCAGCAAAGTATAGACCACTTTTATTCAAAGTGAGGTCTAGGGTACTTGTTGAAAATATTCCTGTTGAATATTCCTTTTCTCCCCAGACGTAATGATTCAAAAGCATTCAGTGTATAGTGTAGGAATCTCCATTTTAGTAAGATCCCCGGGTTATTTTTTATGACAGCACAAGCTATGTGAATGTTTCAAAAATTTTGGGTTTCAGAAATTAACTATTTCACTCGTAAGAAGAGATATTAGTTATTAATATTCTCACTACAATGCTTTATTTTTCTCTTTGTTTTACTTTTGTAAAGACACAGACTAATAAATTTTGTCACTTCATGAGGGCGAAAACAATCTTTTGAGTTACATAAATAAAAAACCAATTAATTATTTTTATTTCTCTTTAACTTTCTAGGTAGTTCTGCTACTACTGTCTACCACAAAAGTATTATTTCATAAGTACCATTTCCTATGGGCTCCTCATGTCTCAAACATTTCCCAGTTATTTATTGTCCTTCCTCAGGATTAACTTTAGAAATCAAAGCTTCTGTTTACCTCCAGTACTACTCAATGATTCAAATGACTTTTTTTAATGGGATTGCAGCAGACTGAAACTCTGATCACATTCTCTGCACCAAACAGCAATGACTCCATTCTCTGTCACTATGAGAGAATGTAAAAATTACCACTTTGGGGAGTTTCCATTACAGATAGCTCATATTTTTAGAGCTCTTTAAAAAAACTCATCTAAGATAGTCTGGTACAAATTGAAAATTAAAATGTATCATCAGATTTACTTTTTATAAGACATTGAAATGGAAAAGGTGGGGCTGTGGCAAAAAGAAGACACCTTAAATACTATTTTCTTATGACCTATAGTAAAGTTAAACATGCTTAGGTTAAAATAGGGTTACTGGAGATAAAATACATAATATTTTATCTATTAAGTTAGACAATTGTTTACTAAGATGGAGATGAGTCACAAAGAAAGACATTCCATTGTGTCTTGTCTAGATTTTAATCCACAGGTTTCATTAATGGTAGAAATAGGGGAAAGATATTTTCTATTAGTAAGTAACTATTTTCTAATTTCTGAAACAAATTAACAGCTATCCACAAACTTAAGTATAAAAATGAGTTCAAATTTTGAATCAAAAAATTACTTTTTTCAGGATTTCACCAAATTGTATTACATATAAGACTGTTTCCAGTAAAAGGCCCTCTCATATTCTGAGAAAGATATTGAAATCTTATAATCCTAGTGAAAATACATTCTATTTTTATAGTAAATTAGGAAGGTACAAAAAGTGCTGGAAGAGTTAAGCAGACCCTCTCTCTGTTTAGAAACTCCAAAGTGAGGCTTTCACTCTTTGTTTTGCCTGGGTCTCTTTATCATAAATCTATCTGTCTTATTACCCATTCTAGAGAAGAGGGGGCCAGAGAAGTTGCCTAGTTTCAATAATTTTTAAAAAAAACTAGTTTAACCTCCATCCCTTTCAGCTGCTTTTGTTACAACTACCATGTAAGATTGTCAACTCACAAAAAAATGTTAGGGCACTGTCTTGATATTTTCTATAGCTAGTTTTTGTTTGTGTCTTTCTTTACATTGGTAGGATATGAGAGGTATATTTATAGAACTTTATTTCAAAATGAAAGTATAGAAGAATGCAAGTAATGTAAATAGTGGACCTCTAACATGCCTTTGGTCCTAGTTAGAAAGCTTGGAGAGCGGGGGAGGTGCTTAGGTAGGTAGACGAATAGTCAGCTAGGCTGCATGGGTGGTTGATCCTCTAATACTCTTAGCTCAAGGAAGTTCAAGTAAATTTAAATGCCAGGCACTTCAGAACATATACATTCTCAGGGTTTTCAGGAGTCCAGTCTCCAGCCTTTCCTTTTTTTTCTATTCAGTGCAGCAAGGTTTTAAAACATTAATGTGTACTTCACGATTTTGGCATCACATTCACCTGGTTCAGCATATTTTCCAACACTGCAGCTAGGCCAACTCTTTTCCAGACGTATATTCCCCTATGCAATCATTTAACTACATTCTCCACCCTATGCCCAGTAGTCCCCTTCCCATATCAAGGAGGGAGCAGAGGTAATCAGATCAGGATCTGTATATGTCATTAGTGCCCCGTGGCTTCATTGGCCTTCTGTCTGACTGTGTGGATGCCCTGAGTATATTTAGAGACGTTCTTTCAGGTTAGACAAGCCTCTATCCCTTTGGCCCTCACCAGGACTGCTGTCCCTGGTGCTGAACCACGTTTGCACACAGGGAGTTGGCTGTTGGGTCAATGGGACTGGATGCAAAACCTGGCTGACTCACCTTAAGAATGCCAGGTGCAGAAGCAAGCGATGCCTTAGTACACAGGAACAGGGCCTCCCGCGGCCCCTCCCCCCAACTCCCTCACACATATCTCTCCGGTGTGCTCCAGGACCCATTTGTAAATTTCTCCCATCAGACCCCCACCCAAAACGCTTGCAACACGGCCTCAAATGCCAGCGTGTATCAGCACAGCCCACTCCGACATCAGATTGCAATAATGTCAAAATGCTACTCCCTAAATATTTAGTCTTTATGAGGTTACCTTTTCCACTCTAAAACCAAACAAAAAATAAAATAAAATCCAATAAATGAATACATTAACGAAAGTGACCTTCCACTTTCCTCCCTCCAGTCCCCGCCCCATATATTCACTCTCCCCTAAATTATAAAGCCTCACATCGTAGGAGAGTGTTTTAAATCTGGGTGGTCTCCCGAGTTACCCCTCCCCACACCTTCCCCCCACCTCTTCAGAAGAAAACGACGCCAAAAAGGGCACATCTTACCCAGGGTAGAGCGACAGCAGGAGCAGAATCCACACCGTCATTTTCTGTGAAAATACAGGAGTCGAGTAGACTGAGCTTCCTGTGCTCCATATATTTGGCGAACTCATCGCTTTTTTTTTTTTTTTTCCTCCTCTCGCCTCTTGCCTCTTGGTTGCAGAAGAATCCCTCCCCTTTGTATTATTCTTATGCTTATGATCTGATGGTGGCTCCCCCCACCTGCCTCTAGTAGGTCCCTTCACTGGGGAGATGGATTGCTACCAGATTTGGGAATTAATATTCAGGGGGCAGAGATAAGATCAGCACAAACGCTTGCAGATACCATCAAAGCGTCACTCTGGCAGCGGCTTCCAAGTCTGGGGGAGTAATATCATCGAGGCAGGGGGAGGGTACAAGGAGAGACTCACACGGAGACAAATAAGGGAGAGGGAAAGACACGCGCACTCGTATACTCATGCCCCTCACACTTACGCGTTCTCCCCGGGGTCCATCTCTTTGGGGTTATTTGTTTGTTTTGATTTTTTTTTCTTTTACAGGGGGCAGAGCCCTGTGGGTGTGTGTATTTGAAATAAATAGGAAAAAAATCACTAGAGACTCTGCGTGATTAACTATCACGCAGATTAACTATGAGGTCAAAGTGGAAGTGATGCACACTGCTGCAGCACGAATTAACACATGCGTGGTGTCTTTCCAAAGCTTTTTAACCCTTTACTGCACACACCAGCATGCAAGGACTGGCATTCATGGGGACAAGAGATGCTTTAGCAAGCCCAGAAACTACATCATCAATGACAGAAGGTTTGTGGTCGTCAGATCTGCCAAGAATCCTTATTTTAAACTTGTACAGTCTTAGAAATCATGGTTGCATTGTTAGAGCCGGGGGAGCAGACAGTGGGGGAGGTGTGAGTGTCTCAGTAAGTCATCCTGTAGGCAGACAGATTTGGTGAATTCAGTTTGAATGAGAGAAGAAAACATTGATAGAATTAAAGGACATGGAGAAATTCTATGCTACTCAGGATTCATTCCTCCCTTGTCAGTTCTCCAACCCCAGTGAAAATGCACAGACACAAAACTGCTTGAAGTTTGACAAATGTAATTGCATGGGGATAGCTGCTTGAATAAAGATTACACACCACAAAATAGGGGGGCTGTTTTTTGAAGGAAGGGTGGGCAGACGGGTATAATCAGGAGGTCATTTAACAATGCAAAGGGATTTCTGTTTGTCACGTGGGGGGCTGATTTTTTGTTCTTGGTAATAATCCTTAAAGTTTTTAGGTTGGATGAGTGGTATTAGCATGCTTCTTTCTTGCCTAGAATGTTACTATAGATACTAATATATAGAAGATACTCCCTTTATACCAAACCAGTTCATCCACCACAGAGGAAATCTCTTTCATTAATCATGAAAAATACAGTGGGGGAGTGTTTCACGGTTCTTTAAAGTCAAGATACCACATTGAAGGTATGCAGGAAGCAGTACTAGTGATGAGGAACAATCTTAGCCCTTTGTGGAAAGTGACAAGGAGTTTTTTCAAAATAAGTGCCTTTTCTGCAAGAAAAAAGTCTTCCATGAATGGAACTTGAGTAAGGAGTCCAGGAGACATAGGAATAGAACATGAGAAAATCAGGTCCACACTTCATCACTAACACTAAATTATACCCAAGGAAAGCAAAAAGAATTACCAGTGGGTGCTGCCCATCATATGGGCTCAGGAGATGCATCCTGACAATGAAGCAAAAAAGACCTGACAGACCCACCTGGAATCCTGCATGGCTTCATAATTCTGCCTTAGGCAGAGTTATTCTTAAGGCATTTAGACAAAATCCAATGAAAACCACATTCAAATGCAGTTTTGACTTTTTTCCATTGTGACTAAAATGGAGGCAGAGCAAACATAAATTCCCTTTTTATATAATTCTCTTGCTCTTTGCTGCACTGTGAAGGTATTTTCCCTTTCTTTAATTTTTTATTTATCTGTTTACTTATTTAATTTAGAGACAAGGTCTTGCTCCGTCACCCAGCCTGGAGTACACTGGGACAATCATAGCTCACTGCATCCTCAAACTCGTGGGCTGAAGCAATCCTCCTACTTCAACCTCCTAAGTAGCTGGGACTATAGGACTACATCGCTATGCCTGGCTAATGTCATGCACCTTCTTATGTTCACAATTTTTTTTCCAAAGAGCCTAGTTTGTTTATAGCTGTATATATTTTCTTAGCAAAATTATTCAATCACACTTTTGTAGGCTAAGATGTGTGTGTGTGTGTGTGTGTGTGTATTTACTTAAGTACCTACAAAACCCAAGCAAGTGAGATAAATGGAAGACATTGGCAGTTTATGAATCAGTAAAGTAGTGGAAACCATGCACACTGAAGTACCAATACTCCATCCAAATGGAGCTGTCACTGTTCAGTTCCAGTCAGAATTGCCAGAAGAAATGGAAATAAGAATTGCAGAATAAAATGTTCTAATTTTTAAAATGCAAAGGAGGCCAAACCAAGTAGGCATCCAGGCCACAAGGTTGCAATTTTTATAGACTATGTAAAATATCTACCATACATGCCATTTCCAATTTTTTGCGTTGTTTCTCAAGTGAGTTTATTTATTGTCAAGCATAACGAAGCTGTGAAAATGAGTGCTGTCACATTCACAAAGAAGTGATTCATATACTAATCCCTTATCAGTCTTATAATGGCCCCTATAAATTAGAAGGTATTGAATGATGGAACTTTGCCCAGCATATTAAGAGAAACCATAGAGGTAATTTTACTATTTATAGTATCTGAGTACAAATTTAATTGTGCCATTCATAGCTAGTAGGCATCAGTATGCCTCTGTGGACTTATCTGCTGACTGCTGTCTTAAAAAAAGTATTTTAATATATTTGCTAAGATTTTACAACACGTGTTACATTCAATGGTGTTTATAAGAGATCTAGTAATTACTTTTATTATCAACTTTGAGGTAAACTCTTGCCCCTTTTTAAGATTATACTTATAATCAATAAAGTAACCTTTATTTGATAAACATGATGCTATCTTCTCATTGCACATAGTATATATGTATATATTATGGAGGAAATATATAACATATTTTCCTATCCGATACAAATTTTATGTCTGAGATCCCTATAACAAATGACAGATTAACAATAGAAAGGCATAAATATTTATTTCATACAAATTTTATATGACATGGGAGCCTTTAGAAACGAAAGCTCAAAAGAAACGGAAAACTGTATATTTTATGCTAATTCAAATAAAGAAGTGGATAGTTGTGCAGAAACATTATTGGACAAAAACTGATATGATCTAAAGGGCATAAACGGGGGAACTCAGAGAGGCCTGCTAGTTCAGATTCTTCTCCATGTCTCTGTGTCTTCAGAGATAAAGACATTGTTTTTCTCCAGGCACAGGGAGGACATCCCTTGGAGGAGGGCCTTATGACCTATTTTCAGGGGAAGGTCAGCTAGGTTTTATGGCCCACTGCAGGGGAAAAGGAGTGAAGGAAATTCTCTATAGTTTCTATGGCCTGATTCAGGAGAGAAGGGGTGCAGAAGAAGTTCAGAAAGACCTTCTTGCTTCTGTGGTCTTCTCAATTTCCTTCAGTTTAAAATCCTCAGTATGCCAAGTTGCCGCATATATGTGTATATGTATGTGTATTTATTTAATTATACTAACGTTTGAAAAACATTGGAAAGTAAAAGAAGAAAACTACCACCCAAATTCACTCATCCAAACAAGCTTTGCCAATATGTTGGAAAATTGTTTTACAAGTTAATTCTCTATGAATAAAGTGGGTTTTTTTGCTTATAATTTGACACTGTATTATTACTACTATTTTTGTGATAGTTACTACACCCAGAAGTGAATTATGAGGTTATAAGTTGGACAAGTTTGGTTGTTGATATCAAATCTCTCATTACTTGGAAAAGTAAAATATATTATTTATATCCTACTTCTGGTAGTGACAAAGTTGACTATTTTGTAGGTAATAATTATTACCATTGGACAAAATATTAAATAAGCAAATATGTGAAGTAGTAGGATGCTACCAAAAGGAGGCGTGAAGATATGGCCAATAAGAGAGGAAATTGAGGCTGGGAGAGGTGGCTTACACCTGTAATCCCAGCACTTCGGGAGGCCTAGGTGGGCAAATCCCCTGAGGTTCAAGACCAGCCTGGCCAACATGGGGAAACCCCATCTCTCGTAAAAATACAAAAAATCAGCTGGGCGTGGTGGTGCGTGCCTATAGTCCCAGCTACTTGGGAGGCTGTGGCAAGAGCAACTCTTGAACCTGGGAGGGGGAGATTGCAGTGAGCCAAGATCATGCCATTGCACTCCAGCCTGGGTGACAATAGCAAAACTCTGTCTAAATAAATAAATAAATACATTGAATTGGATGAGATCTAAGACTTTGTGGCTTTTCCCCTGGGGAAACTTCCTGGTTTTAGCACAGAAAGTCCAACATCCAGGAAGCCCCTCCATCCCAAAAATGCAGGATGGTTAGAATCAGCAGAAGGCATCAATCTTATTGGCTTGAGGTTTAAGAGGAAACTTTGGGGCTACCAGAGCTGCTCACATTAACGGAGAACTCACAGACAGAAGTATAAGACTTCATATCTGTATGTAAACTTCCCTTAAATTTTGTTTGCTTTTGTGTGGAAAAGGAGAAAAGACTTCAAGAAGCCCAGATGAAAGCAAAAATTGAGAGACTTAAAAAGTTGAGCAAATATTTCAGCTGCCACTCACTGCAGGAGACACAGAGCTTGAAGTTTGAATTCCAATAAGTGAGGGGGTCTTCATAAACCTCTCTGACATTCCTTCAAAACCCTAGAAGGACCATAACTTTCCTCTGTTTTGTAACAATGGATTTACTCTAAGGAAGAAAATGAGATTGACCAACCTGAAAAGAGTATAAGATGAATCCTCCACAAGATTAATTTATCAATAATTTAACTCATAATATTGATAATAAAAATCAACAGGAATCAATCAGAGGAATATAACAAATCTGAATGTCATTGATATAAAAAATGTCTTGTACATTGTTTTAAAAAAGTCACGAAACAGTATAATAGGATAAATATATATACATATATATATATTTGTATGTGTGGGTGGGTATGTATATATTTTTTAATACAGTCAGTAGAAACAGGCAAAACCTGAGATGCTCCAGATACTGCAGTTGGCAGATAAGGATATTCAAGCAGCCACTATAAAGTAGTTAAAGAACTTAAAGAAAAATTTGGTAATGATGTTTTTATGGTCAAATAAGTTAGCAGTAGTGAATCTCAGCAGATAAATGGAAATTATTATTATTATTACAGAGTCTTGCTGTGTCACCCAAACTGGAGTGCAGTGGCATGATCTTGGCTCACTGTAACCTTCTCTTTCCAAGTTCAAGCGATTCTCCTGTCTCTGCCTCCCAAGTATCTGGACTACGAGTGCATGCCACCATGCCTGGCTAATTTTTGTATTCTTAGTAGAGACAGGATTTTACCATCTTGGCCAGGGTGGTCTTGAACTCCTGACCTCATGTGATCTGCCGGCCTTAGCCTCCCAAAGTGCTGGGATTACAGGAGTGAGCCACTGAGACTGGCTGGAATGATTTTTTTTTTAAGCAAAATAGAAATTGTAGAACTGAAATTTATAAGGCCTGAAAGGAACAAGTCACTGCATAAGTTTTCATAGCAGGTTGGCAATTACAGAATAGCAGTTGAAGAAATGATCAGCAAAACTTGAAGACAGATTAATAAAAATTATCCAATTTTTTTTAAAAAGAAATATATTAAAAACAAAAATAAAAGAGATACTGGCTAACTGTGAGATAACATCAAACACCCTAATAAAGTTGTGTAGAGGGATAAGAAAGGAAGAATTAAGCAGAAAAGTATTCAACGTAATAATGGGCAAAATTTTCCCCAAATTGCTGGAAAATATTAACATATAGATCCAAGAAGCTTAGTAGACCCAAAGCAGTGTAAACACTGTAAAATCGAAATGTAGGGACTTTATAGTCACACATCCAGAAACTAAAGATACATTGAAATTTTGGAAAGTACCCAGAGAAACATGACCCATTACAATTGCTAGAGAGGCCAATAATACAGTGACTTACCAAAACAAGTGAGCCCTGGAAGTAGTGGATGACAACTTCTTTTCTTTTCTTCTTTTTTCTTTTCTTTTCTTTTGTTTTCTTTTTTCTTTTCTTTTCTTTCCTCTTTTCTCTTCCTTCTCTTTCTTTCTTTCTATCTTTCTTTCCTTCTTTCTTTCTTTCTTTTTCTTTTTTTTTCTTTCTTTCTCTTTCTTTATTTGTCTTGCTGTGTTTTCCAGGCTGGAGCACAGTGGCTATTCTTAGGCACAATCATTGCCCACTACAGCTTGGAACTCCAGGGCTCAAGCGATTGTGCCTCAGCTTCCCAAGTAGTAGTGATGACAGGCATGCACCACCATGCCGGCTTTTTGGATGACAACATCTTTAAAGTGCTGAAATAAAATGTATACACAGAATTCTATATCTAGTAAATAAATCCTTCAAAAATAAAAGCAAAATAAAGACATTTTCAAATAAATGAAGGCTGAGAGAATTTGTCAGCAGTGAAACTGAACTAAAAATAATGATACAGAAATTCTTTATGCTGAAAGTGAGACCAGATGGAAACCCAGATCTAGAAAAAGGAGTGAGGAGCACTGAAAATGGTTAATATGTGAGAAAACAGAAAAAGAGGATATATTTTATCCTGATATCTTTAAAAGGCACCTGACTTTTTAATGCAAAAACCATAACAGTGCATTTTTGAGTTTATAACACATATAAAATATATGTTAACAATAGCACAAAGTAGTGCCACAGGATGAAATTACAATGAATTTAAAGACCTCAATTGGTTTTATTGTGATTCTAGAATTAGGCAATGCTTCATTTCATGAAGTAGAATCTGTTCCAATGAGAAGAGTTTGGTTTCATAGAGAGGGGCTGAAGGAAGCAGAAGTGAACAATGAGTCAGTGGTCCTTTCAAAGTTTACTTTTCTTGTAAGGTGGGGACAGGGGGAAAAACAATAGAAAAATAACATTATTTAACATCAGATTACTTGAAGCTAACTCTTTTGTTTTATTTTCTAGAGACAAGGTCTAACTTTACTGTCCAGGCTGCAGTGTACTGGTATAATCATAACTCACTGCAGCCTAGAACTCCTGGGTTCAGTTGGTCCTCCCACTTCAGCCTCCCAAGTAACTGGGACTACAGGTATGCACCACCACACCTGGCTAATTTGTAATTTTTTTTAAAGAGATGCAGCCTCACTATGCTGCCCAGGCTGGTGTCATACTCCTGGCCTCAAGCAATTCTTTTGCCTAAGCCTCCCAAAGTGCTGGAATTATAGACATGAGCCAGTACACCCTGCCTTGGTAACCTTTTTGTGTGTGTAAAGATTAAAGTAGAGAAAATTTCATAATCCTGTCACCTGAAGATTTCAATTGGCCTCTTTGAGAAGTTGGCTGTTATCTGTCTCTTCTCATTTATCTAAAGGTCAGATAACAACTTAGTTTAGGTTTGGCAATCTGGAACTTTAGCATAAATTACTCCAATTTGATTTTTATTCTGGTCTGTTGGGGCCTAGTGTAAAAGCTTAGTCCAAAATAATAGCCTCCTATAATTTGTACTTAACATTGTCTGGAGTTGGAGATAAATAAAATTCTACTCTTATAAGATTCTTGCTTATCTCATGAAGTGATATAATAGTAACTATAAATAGACTTTGATACATTAAATATGAAAATGGCAATCCTGAAAGTATCAATAAAATAATACAAAAAAGATATATTTAAAAACACAGAAATTAAAACACAAAAACTAAAAAATAATTTAATATATGAAAAAGAAGGCAGAAAGTACAGAGTGGAGAAGGAAAATAATGGGACAAACAAAATCCAAATAGCAAAATTGTGGCTGAAAGTAGATATGAATCTAAGGGATATTGTGAAAGATAATGAGAGGTTTATTATAATGATAAAAAGATTAACTCACCAAGGAGACATACAAATTATAAGAAATTATATGTCTGATTATAGAGCTTCAAAGTAAATGTAGTAAAAGCAGTGAGAGCAGGAGAAATAGACAAATCCCGTAATCATACTTTGAGATAGTAACAGAAGTTTTCTGACTTGACGTGTATAGAATACTACATCCAATAATTGCAGAATAAACTATAAAATGTGCATTATTTTCAACTTCTTACAAAATAAGCCTCATGATTTGGCTGTCTATTTGTCTGTTATTGGTGTATAGGAATGCTTGTGATTTTTGCACATTGATTTTGTATCCTGAGACTTTGCTGAAGTTGCTTATCAGCTTAAGGAGATTTGGGGCTGAGAGGATGGGATTTTTTAAATATAAAATCATATCATCTGCAAACAGAGACAATTTGACTTCCTCTCTTCCTATTTGAATACAATTTATTTATTTCTCTTGCCTGATTGCCCTGGCCAGAACTTCCAATACTATGTTGAATAGGAGTGGTGAGAGAGGGCATCCTTGTCTTGTGCCAGTTTTCAAAGGGAATATTTTCAGTTTTTGCTTTTTATACTCACTATAATAGTCACAATGAACAAAACTGGTAATATCAATTTTATTTTGAGGATATAGAGTAACAAAAACTGAAACACTTCTGGTGAAAATGTAAAATGGTACAACAAATTGCAAAATATGTTTGAGCTTCTAGCAATGTTCATCACTCATTTATCATAAAACTAAGTGATTCTACTTCAAGATATTTATTTTTTAAGTCAAAATATATATCTCTAATAAAGCCCTTCTAGTAAAGATTTGTATAGATATATTCAAACTGGAAATGTCATCAACAGGAAACCAAATAATCAGATTCCAGGACACATATACAATGGAATACCATTCAGCAATAATCTTAGGAAAAACTCATTAATATTACACATTCATTCACATTGTTCAATATCAAAAATATTATATTAAACAAAGAACAAAAACAGTACATATTGCCTAATTCCATTTATATAATCTTCAAGAGTAGCAAAATAAGTCTACGTGATTAAAATCAGTACAGAAGTTGCCTATAATAGGTAGCAATTCACTGGTTGAGGCACAGGAGAAATTTATTGAGTGAAGCAATATTCCATATTTTTATAGGAAGTTATAAACAGGTTTAAATACTTATAAACTAATTGAATTACACACTTAAGATCTAAGCATTTTCACTATGTGTCGATTTAGTCTTGATTAAAAATTTGATTAATAAATATTATCTTAATCATTAAGCATTTTTTCTATGCCAGGCTGAGTGCTAGGTGACAGAACTTATTTGGTCCTTATTTAAAAATTCATACAAAGCAGATACTATTATTATTAAAGTTTACTATAGAGAAGATTAAAGTTTACGAAGGTTAAATTTCTTGCCCATAGAGTTCATACAGTTCATGGTAGAGCAAGTTTTAAACCTGGATAATCTGATTTTAAAATTTGCACACTTAAGCATAAATGTATACAGTGTTTTAATAATACGATTGTAATAAATAGCATTTTTATCAATTCACTTCTCTAATCATTATCTATAACAAAACTTTAGTGACAACATGCTATGATACAGAAAGTATGTAATTCAGAGTCAGGAATCTTGATTCTGTTATTAACTCTGTGACGCTGAAAAAATTACTGCATTTTTCAGATATGATTTTCTCATCAATACAATGAGGGGATGGTATACGAGATAGACACAAATCTTAAAGTTATAGCATTCATTGACCATGAGACAAAATATCTATAACTCCTCCAGATAAATTAGCTCATTTAATTAGACCATGACATTAATGGGGTCAATGTCCATGTTATTTCACTAAAGGAAAAACTGGAAAAAATGCTGTGCTTAGTCATCTTAAGCTTAGTGTTCTTAAACTTCATAGGAGAGTCAAAGTACTTCCCCATGGCTCAGAAGAATACTAGATGAGTCAGATTGAGAGGTCGACTCATTTTTTCCATGCTTTGAGCTTGGGCTGCCCTCATGATTTGCTTTGTTCGAGAGAATATACAGATATGGAAGTTCTGAAGTCTGGGCCTCCAAGGGCATTGACTCTTCCGTCTTTGTTCTCATGTCCCTGCTATCATGTGAGAATGTCAGTCTTCTGTGACAACAGAGGCTTTACTTGTCTTCAATGCAGCACCTACAGCAGGGCCTGGCACAAACTATACATGCTCACTGAATATTTGTTGAAGTCTAAAAGTTGACCCGTAAAGTGTACTCCAGAAATATTGTCCATATACATTTGAAACAAATGTGTGAATGCCAATTTGACCATTCTTTTGAAATCATCAGGTTTATCATTTTTTAAAATGCCAAGAATAGAGTCTGAAAACTCCTAGCCATTCTCAATATTTTACTTGGTATGGCACACAATGTAAAAACTTGATCAATGTTGTGAATTACCTTGTAATGTTTCTAAGATGTTCTGGGCAATCACTACACACTTAAGCAAATTTTTCCCAGGCTATCATCTTATTGCTAATGATATTCCTCTCAAGGACTTCCTTGTAGACATTTGAGTCACAGAAGTGCCTGTGGGACAGACAGGCGCTGGAATTGTAGTGTGAATGACCTTTCTAATGGCTTCCCAATCTCCTCAGGTATCCCTACAAGAGGATTTTAAACTACAGGGACAAATAAGGGGCAAGCAGAAATGACAGTGCACAATCATAGTGATCATTTATGGCATTCTTGGAATATACTTTAATTAATTTCCTTTCTTTTTTTCAGACAAAAGGTGAATTTTTTTTAATTGATACATAATATTTTACACGTGTTTATGGGACATGTGTGATATTCTGATACATTCATACAATATGTAATAATCAAGCAGGGTATTTAGAATATCCATCATCTTGGACACTTATACTTTTTCTTTTGAGAACATTTCAAATCTTCTCTTCTAGTTATTTAAAAATATGCAATAAATTATTGTGAATTATAGTCATCATATTGTGCTACTGAGCACTAGAATGTATCCCTCTTATCTAGTTCTCGGTTTGCATTCCTTCACCAACCTCTCCCTGTCCTCCTCTCTTCTCTACCCTTCCCAGCCTCTCATAACCATAATTCTACCGTTTACTGCTGAGTACAACTTTTTTAGCTTTCACATGTCAGTAAGAACGTGCACTATGTATCTTTCTATGGTTGACTTACTTCACTTAACGTAACTTTGTCCAGGCTCATCCCTGTTGCCATGAATGATAAGCTTTCATTTTTTAAATGGCTGAAGTACTATTTCATTTGCATGTATACAACATATTTTCTTTATCTATTCATCTGTTGATGAACATTTAGGTTGATTCCGTATCTTGGCTACCATGAATAGTGCTGCAGTAAACAATGGGGGTGCAAATATGGCTTTGATATACTAATTTCCTTTCCTTTGGATAAATACAGCAGTGAAATTGCTGAATCACATGCTAGTTCTATTTTTAGTGTTTGGAGAAACCTCCATACTGTTTTTCATAGTGGCTGTACTAATTTACATTCCCACCAACAGTGTGTGAGTTCCCTTTTCTCTGCATCTTCACAAGAATGGCTACAGTCTAGCCATTGGCTAGCCTCACATAGAATGGCTACAATAACCTATATTCTAAAGGCAAAAATTGCCTTACTTTTGTCATTTTGATCATAGCTGTTCTAACTGTGTGAAATTATATCTCCTTGTGGTTATGATTTACATTGGAAACGTGAATTATTTCTTAAATGATGGATTTAATTTAAAACATGTTTAATTTTTGTAAAAACATGATTATAAATAAAAGCATTATTGCAACCATCACAATTTATTTGATACAGTTTGCATCAACAGAAAGCAAGCATGAAAACTTAGAAAATACAATATGAATATATCAAATTGTAGGGAGACTTTCAGCTTAAAAACATCAGACTGTTTTATTAAGGAAACTAATTTTAGCCCCTCAAACTAATTTTAGCCCCTCAAGTTAATATTTTAAAGAAAGCATGGCTCCTTTAAACTTAGAGAAAATATCTTAAAATATTAACTGCCAGATATTACTGCCAAATATTAATACTACTGTCAAAAAGTGAAAGGTTTCAGCAAAGAGAATTAATATATATTTTAAGTCTTATCAGAAATGTTAGTATCTTTTCTAGGTTACAACTGATTAAGAACTTTTACATTTGTCTTTTCTGCATAGGAGTCCATAATAACACTAAGGTCATGGCACTTCATGGATTAAAAGATTAACATGCGTAAACAATTTAGACAATTCTTGGCCTATATTATATGTTCAACAAATATTATCTTTTAAAATCATTGTGACTTTTTTATTATTCTGCAACATGTGTCAAAATTTATTAGCACCTACTAATTACCAGGCATTAATCTAGTCATTAATTAAGCAAAGTTGCATTGAACAAATTTCTTGCCCTTAAGGAGATTAAAGTTTAGTGATTATTATTTTCTACCATTCTCACTCCTACTGGAACACTAAGTAAGCACTTTGTTCTTCTGTGCTTTGTAAACAAATAACCTCTCCCTCATGGATCTATTCCCTTGGGAGTCTCCCAGAGCAACAAACTTGGTACATCTGAAACTTAGATTCTTATAAAATCTTTCCCAAAAAACTTCATTTCCACCTTCTCTGTGGACAAATTCTTCCTGTGTCCACATGAAATCCTGGGCATATCTCTCACAGTTTTTCTGGCCATGTCAGCTATTAATGAATGGGTATTTAGGAGGCATTAAGAAATGCAATTCAATTTACCACAAAACTCGAAATGCTTCCCAATTGAAAACATGTCTTGCTGCAATGGAAGGGTTTACTCCAGGAGAAGAAAGCTGAGCAGAGGAGGGAGAATTAACACTTCTGCTTTGTCTTGGTATATCTTCCTCCATTCCATCCCTGAGAAGTACACACACCCCACACAGGCAAGCACGCACGTGCACGCTCTGAAGCTGCTTTTTAACAAGAAAGCAGAAAAGATTTCACTTAATAAATACATTATAATCTGGTGTCAGGACCTTGGATATACAATTACTGTCTCTTTTATAAAACACTTTTGAGAGTTCATTGGCTATCTCCACCAAGAACCATTAAAAGATTTCTGTTGCAGAGAGTGTATCTGGGTGGTGACGATGATCTCTCTCAGTTTGAGATGTCAGTCTCTGCCCTGATCAGAAGTCCTTTACAGTGACCCACAGCCAACTTCCTTTCCTGGAAATCACATCTAACTCAGAAAACACGTAACTATGTTGCCAATCTCTGAAAGCGCAGGATATTTCGCATGCACTCTGTGTCTTCCTCTCTTACCAGAAAGCTCTAGTCCTAGTCTCTTGCCTTCAGACTGTTCCAATTCTCAATCATGCACATATCATAAGTCCTGCAAACCTTCCAAGGAACAGATTACTCTTTTGAACTCCAAACACAGCTTAAAATGAGAAGAAGCAGTCCCCTTCCTGGCTTCCTTCCCATAGTTGTAGTTTTCTAAACAGATCTAACTGCATACTGAAAATTCCCCAGTGAAGTTCTCTCTGCTTGTTGTTTAATATTTGTTAATGAATTTACCATTTTCATTTTCATGCCCTGCGGTTAGGTGATCGATATGGATATGGTTCTCAACTGTATCAAACCTAATCACCTTTTTTGTTAACTAATTTTTTAAATTAATCTATGGACTATCTTATAATACAATTCAAAACCACCCCAACCTAGCCAATAATTTAAAAATACTTTCCTAAGAGTAATATAATGTAAAATAAAAGTAAAGTAATATATAATACAAATATATTTCCAACTTGTAAACACCAAGGAATGACTATCATGAAAGATATAAAGAAGTCAATATTTTTTAAAAATTATAGGTTTATGCTTTACAGCAGTCTTTTGTTCACTGTAAAATTGACCAGCAAGTACATAGTTCCCACATACCCCTTTTTCTTTCTTTCTCTTTCACAGGTAGCCTCCTCCACCATCAAGGGTCTGCACCTGTGTGATACATTTGTTACAACTGAGGAACCAACATTGACATATCATTATTTATTTATGTATTTATTTAGAGACAGAGTCTCGCTCTGCCACCCAGGCTGGAGGGCAGTGGTGCGATCTCTGCTCACTACAATCTCCACCTCCTGGGTTTGAGCAATTCTCCTGCCTCGGCCTCCCAAGTAGCTAGGATTACACGTGCCTGTCACCACACCCGACAAATGTTTGTATTTTTAGAGAGACCAGGTTTCGCCATGTTGGCCAGGCTGGTCTCGAACTCCTGACCTCAAGTGATTTGCCCCCCTCAGCCTTGGAAAGTGTTGGGATTACAGGCGTGAGCCACTGCACCCAGCCGACATATTATTATTACTATTATTATTATTATTATTATTTGAGACTGAGTCTCGCTCCATTGCCTAGGCTGGAGTGTGGTGGCTGAAATCGGCTCACTGCAACCTCTGCCGCAAGGCTAATTTTTATATTTTTAGTAGAGATGGGGTTTCACCGTGTTTTCCAGGTTGGTCTTGAACTTTTGACCTCAGGTGATCTGCCCGCCTCAGCCTCCCAAAGTGCTGGGATTACGAGTGTGAGCCACTGTGCCCAGCCCGTATCATTATTTACCAAAGTCCATAGTTTACATTAGGGTTCGCTCTTTATGTTGTATGTTCTACGGATTTTGACAAATGTATAATGGCATATAGTCAATGTTACAGTATCATAAGAGGTGTTTCACTGTCATAAAAATCCCTTGTGCTCTACTTATTCATTCCTTTCTCCCCCCAAAACTCCCGCAGTCCCTGATCTTTCACTGTCTCCGTAGTTTTGCCTTTTCCAGAAAGTCATATAGTTGGAATCCTACAGATGGGCTTCTTTTTCTTAGTAAAATGTGTTTCCTCCATGCCTTTTTGCTGTATGATAGCTCATTTCTTTTTAGCACTGAATACTATTTCATCATATGGATGTACTGCAGGTTACTTTTCCATTCACATACTGAAGAATATTTTGTTTTTTCCAAGTTTTGGCAATTATGAATAAAGTTAGTTTAAAAATGATGTGCAGGTTTGTGTGGACATAAATTTCAACTCATTTGGGTAAATGCTGAGGAACAGTTTCTGGATGATATACTAACAGTACGTTTTGTTGTATAAGAATCTGTCAAACTCTCTTCCAAAGTTTCTGTGCCAATTTTCATTCCCACCTGCAAAGAATGAATTCTTGCAGCTCCACGTCCTTACCAGCCTTTCTTTGTGTTGTCAGGGTTTTGGATTTGGATTTTCACCATTCTAATAGGAGTGAGAGTATCTTATTGTGTTTTTAGTTTGCACATTCCTAATAGCGTTGAGCATCTTTTCAAATGCTTACTTGGAATTTGTACACCTTCACTGGTGAGGTGTCTATTAAGTTTTTTGTCCATTTTTTTCAGTCTGATTGAAAAGGGAAAAGAGAAACGAAAAGAACAGAAAAGACAAGATTGACAAGAAAAGAACTTAAGACACTATATAAGAATTGTGTGGAAGACAGTGTGGCAATTCCTCAAGGATCTAGAACTAGAAATACCGTTTGACCCAGTCATCCCATTACTGGGTATATACCCAAAGGATTTATAAATCATGCTGCTATAAAGACACATGCACACGTATGTTTATTGTGGCACTATTCACAATAACAAAGACTTGAAACCAACCCAAATGTCCATCAATGATAGACTGGATTAAGAAAATGTGGCACATATACACCATGGAATACTATGCAGCCATAAAAAAGGATGAGTTCATGTCCTTTGCAGTGACATGGATGAGGCTGGAAACCATCATTCTCAGCAAGCTATCTCAAGGACAAAAAAAACAAACACTGCATGTTCTCACTTATAGGTGAGAATTGAACAATGAGAACACTTGGACACAGGAAGGGGAACATCACACACCAGGGCCTGTCCTGGGGTGGGGGGAAGGGGGAGGGATAGTATTAGGAAATATAACTAATGTAAATGACAAGTTAATGGGTGCAGCACACGAATATGGCACATGTATACATAGGTAACAAACCTGCACGTTGTGCACATGTACCCTAGAACTTAAAGTATAATAAAAAAAAGAAAGAAACATAAAACATAAAAAATAAAAAAGTAAGCAAAAACCAACAACAAAATTATATTTAAATAGAATTTTAGCATGTAACTTTAGTGATGCATATCTTTTGTTTTTGGGGGGTCCACAAAAATTAACTGTGTGAGAAAGTATAAAACAATTTTAAGACAAAAAATACTGCTAAAATCTAATAAGATTGAAATGTATTTGTCACTACTAATTTAATAATTTGGTCTAATTTTCTTTTAGGGGATCTATATCATATTTGCAACGATGCAATTAGTTTTCTTTTTCAGTTATTGCACTATTGTGCTGCAATATTGCCAAGTAGATATGGACTTAGAAATGTTATATTGTAAATTGTCTTCAGCATTAAGAATATGCCCCATGAACAAATTTTCTACATCATATCTTCTTTCCATTAAGTTTCCATCTCAATAATTTTTTTTGTTGTTTGTTTGTTTAATAGCTAGCTTTTCATGTAACATAAAAGATTGTAGTTTTTTGCTTTTTTAGAGACAAGGTCTCACTCTGTTGCCCAGGCTGTAGCTGGAGTGCAGTGGTGCGATCATGGTTCACTGCAGCCTTGACATCCCAGGCTCAAACAATCCTCCCTCCTGACCTCCCAAGTAGCTAGGACTACAGGCATGTGCCACCACACTGTGCTAATTTTTAATTTTTTTTCTGGAGAGGAGGTATCCCTATGTTGCCCAGGCTGTTCTCAAACTTCTGGTCTCAAGTAATCCTCTCGTCTTGCCCTCCCAATGTTCTAGGATCACAAACATGAGCCACCATGCCCAGATGAGATTCTAGTATTAATATTAAGAAATATGATTTATATTGTTAAAGCAAAGTAAACATGGCCTGAGAAGGACTCTATACTTCCATATTTGAGTCCTTGTGGATGAACTGTGTAACCTAGTTTAATAGTCAGATAAAATTGAAAACCTGACTTAATAGTGTGCACCTGTAACAATAGTCCAGTGTTGGGCAATCCCAGCAGCCATACCTCAACCACTCATAGTCTTCTGAGCGTTCAGACTGCATTCAAATATGGCAAACACTGAGCTGTAACCAGTCTTGCTGTTTCTGTACCTCATGTTGATTCCTGTACGTCACTTTACCTTTTTTGTCTATAAATATGTTCTGACCACTAGGCACCCCTGGAGTCTCTGTGAATCTGCTGTGATTCTGGGGGCTGCCGGATTCACAAATCATTCATTGCTCTTTAAACTCCTTTGAACTTAATTCGACTGAAGTTTTTCTTTTATCAACATATATAGTAATTTAGTTTTATGGGATGAAGAATGACTCTTCATAAGATTGTATCATTTAGCACACAGCAGCATATGTAGAGGTATTCAAATGGTTGTAATAGCCAGAATCATCCCACACATTTCCAAAATTGCCCCTTTGAAAAATACTCGCTGAGGATTATAATATCAGTTTTCCTCCTTTTTTTTTTTCCAGTATATTCTGCAAAGGAGGTCTGAAACTCTTTCTATGTTATCAGCTTTGGGACCTCAGCCAGTTTCAAGGCAGATGATTGCTCATATAATATTAACTAGCAAATCAAGGCATAAACCTGGAGGCATCTTTGATAACTCTTTCCTTCATCCTTCACACCCAAACACAGTCTTCTCAATTATTGTTTTTAAATTTAACTTTAATCCATACTACTCTCCTTCCCTCTGCAAATCCCCTAATATGGATCCTCGTCATTTTTTCACCCATTATTGTTCAATATCCTTATATATTGACCACATATCCACTGCTGCTCTTAGAATACTTAGTGTGATCTTGTAAAAACACAAATTGTATGAAATCACATACTTTGCTAAACCAATTTAATACATCTCCTCTGCCATAGTAAGATAAAATTAAGGACTCTTAACATGCCCAAGTCCCGAATGAGCTAACCCTACACATCTGTCTATTTTTAGACCTCTTTTGTAATGGCTTTCTCAGACCAATTTTGAAATGGCTTTCTAACCACACTGATACTTTACAGTACAAAAGGCTTTTCTAGCTCTTGGACCTTGGCTCATGCTGTTGTGTCTGCATTATAATGTTTCTCTATTTGCCTGGTTATCTCCTACACACTATGCAGATGTCGTCTTAAACATATTTTCTTCAGTGCGGCCTTCCCTCACCCACAAATTAGGTTATGTCTCCATTAAACATGTTTCATATCATCCTGGATTTATCATCAGTTCAAATATAAATGATTATAATTCCATACTTAATTAAATGTTTACTTAATGCTTGTCTCTCCAATTAAACCATACGTTCTGCAAAGATGGTCTAGTACTGTTTCATTGGTGGCCTAATAGTTAAATGACTGCGTGACTCACGTCCAAACCTCACTGCTTGTGTTTTCTCCAGTTTCTTGATTTTCTGCTCTTCTTTGCACATTAAATAAGTTTCAAGTTGATTGCGTTTAAAAGATAATGGCAAAATATTGTACTATTTATGTGTAGTTATATATAATAATCTTAAAACATGGAACATTTTAAACCAAGGAACATTATATATCATAGGGTTATTATAAGTTTTGTAACAAAATAGTAGAAACTATTTTAATATTCAATTTCTAATAGAAAAACTTTTCAAACCCAGTTCTCCAAAAAGCTAGGCAAACCAGTCTGCTTTCAAGTCAGGTTATCATTCATTCATTCATTTATTCATTCATTTAACAATTACTGTTAATTGTCATTAAGGTGTCAGACACTGCCAGGTGCTGGAGAATGCAGAGGTGAGTAAGTCATGATATTTGCCTTCAAGTCCCTTATAATTACATGAGAAAAGCAGTGTGGTGACAAATTTTTTAGGGTACTGCATTTTATAAAAATGATTTAAGAAGATGAAATATTTATTGGCATTCTAAGAGATTATTCATGGCAGATTGTGGGGATTAGATATTAAATAGAATTGCAACTAAAACTTTTTTAAAAATTTCTGGAGTCCATTAATATAATTCCTATAGAATTTGATAGTTTATCAACTTTCTTACTTTCTGCTCATTTTCCTTAATCAGTATCAAATGGATTACTCAGTGAGAAAGTTATCAAATGTAATTCCAGACCTGAACGTGACCTTAGGAAAATGCCTGACCAAAGTTTCTCTGTGAATAAAAAATATATAAATTTGGCCCAGAGAGGATAAATGACTGATTGAAAATTACCCAGATGACTAATAACAGAATTAAGATAGGAAATGCAAATTCACTACCAGGCCTCATTTTGTCTTCACATCCATGTAAACAACTTCAATTTATAGTTTAAGACAAAGGTAAATATTATGGTCATAAAGTATTTGTGATTCAATTCTTCTTACTAAATACTCTGAAATACATAAAATTGTTTGTTTATTTAATTCAGTCTTTAAAGGATGATATGCTTTTAGTAAAGTCATGATATTTAATTATTCAATGTAACAATATTCCATTTATCATTTTACAGTATTGGGGATGAAGAACAAAGGATTGCTTATTAGTGCAATGCATAGGGTGGGGCTTTCAGTTTGGGAGTTTTGCTTGGCTAAGAATTAAGTTTAATGATGGAATTGGTTTGAACCATTGAGCTGTTGGCATTCTTTTACTCATCTCTTCAGAAAGATAGTCTTCATTTTATTTCCTTTCTTGGAATGTTGATTGCATTTCTTGGAATCTTACTCAGGTGACAACCATTTTATTTTAGCCACATTTTAAACAGTACTTTATATACCTGAAGTGTGTGAAAATATAAGTGGTGATTATAAGTTTAATTTTCATTTGAGAAAAATATGCTTGTTTCAACTAGGCTGGCATAAAGCATTTAGTATGAGCAAAAAAAAAAAAAAAAAAAAACTAAAAAAAAAGAAAGAAAAACAAAACGTTCCCTTTTAACACAAAAATTCATTTTTCCAAATATTTTTCATTTTCATTAGACCATATTAGCCTTGTCATCTCCAGTTGCCTTAGGGAGAACTCATTTAGTCATTTAGCATTTTATTTTAGAATTTTGGCTTCAGACTTTAAATGAATAAAAAATTGCTGGAGAATTCAAACTCCAATGTGATATGTAGCTAATTGAATAGACTTTTTAAATAATAATTAACTCATGAGTACATAATTAAATTCAGGGACACATTTGACTTATTTTATGAAATATTCTTGAGTAAAATGCCATTTTTCTAGGGTATTTTTAGGAAGCTAAAAGCTTAAGTTGTGTTAAGATATAGATTAAGTAGCAAGGAAATAAAGATCTCTTTTTAAAGAAGGAGGTAGATAGTGTTAAAAACAGAGGGAAATATATGTGTCATTAAGACAATATTAAAATATTTAATGATGTAAAATATGTTGGTGATATATTGCTAAATAAGTAAGCAGGATTTAGAAGATATACCTTATATGATTTTAAATTACAGATTATAGATAAATGGACTGATGCAGACATAAAGAATAGATGGATGGATGGGTGGATGGATAGATGGATGGATGGTAGACAGACTGATACTTAGAATAAATTGTAGCTACTAGAATTACACTGATTGTTTGAATATTGACAAAATTTACTAGTTCTAGGTTAATTAATTGTGTATTGCAATTACATAAAGTCTCTCTGAGCCTTATTTTTCCCATTTGTAAAATGTAGGTAATACCAATAACTAGTTCATGGGCTATTACGAATAAAATAAGGTAATTCTAGTCAAGTGCTTAGCATACTGGCAGGTACATAACTAGCCATATCATAGCAGTAAGTGTTCACTTGTGTGTTATTATTACCATCTATATGTATACATGTATAGACATTTTATTTAATATTATTTATATATACATTTTTATATTACATTTTAATTGAGCCTCATTGTAAACATAAAATTTTAAATTTTAAATTTGATTGTTGTTTCAATAGACATTTATTAATCCCCAACTATGTGTAGGTTTGTGAGACAGATACAGACATCTGCATGTATTGTGATACTTGTAAAGTTACAGAGGAAGGCAAGTTTAATTACAGTGGGTGAAAAGTGCAAACCAGAGAAGGTGAGTACAAATTCAAGAGCTAGACAGTGAAAGATCAAAGAGAGAAGTTAGAGTCCAGGAGATTTTTCCCTTAATCTCTGCCATTGATTCCAAGAGGAAGCAGAGAATGAAGTGAATTGTTTACTGCCTTATTTATCTTCATTTCCCACATGCTGCTCACAATGTGAGCATTCTACCTAGTTTAATGTCAGCATATATATTTAAATTTCATGGGCAATTTTGTTAGTTTTAAAGTTATTTTAACCATTCTTAAAATTTAACTTACATGCAAAATTGAAACCCTATTATCCCCACAATTAAATAAAATGAATTGTAAAATGTATACTTTTTTCTCGAATACAGCGATACACAATTGTTTAAGGAATCCTAGTGACGGATAATTCAATTCAATCTTTTTTATTTTACTAAGAAACAACTTGAATTCTGAAAATGCTAAATGATTTGCCAAAGACTACACAATAAAAGCGTGATAGAAGCAAACAACAGCCTTCTGATTTTTCTCAATACCATGCTTTGGGTACCTCTTCTTTGAAGCCATGCCTACTTTCTTCTCATAATTTTAAATTTTCCCTCTTCTGGGACTATACTGCCTCATGGCAGATCTCATTCAGATCCCTTTGTCTGTCTATCTCTCTCATATTAACCTATACATGGAAGTGAAAAATAAGTATCTCTGAACTCTACAGAAAATTATATTTTATGCATATTTAAATACCTCAGTCTGTAAATCTTCAAGCAGTAATATCAAAGATAACTTTAAAATGTTAGTAATATTAAAAAATAATGTGCCAGTCATGGTGGTTCACACCTATAATCCCAGGACTTTGAGAGGCCAAGGTGGGTGGATCACTTGAGGTTAGGAGTTCGAGACCAGCCTGACCAACATGGTGAAACCCTGTCTCTACTAAATATACAAAATTAGCTGGGTTTGGTGGCACATGCCTGTAATTCCAGCTACTTGGGAGCCTGAGGCAGAAGAATCACTTGAACCCAGGGGGTGGAGGTTGCAGTGAGCTGAGATCGTGCCATTACACTCCAGCCTGGGCAACAAGAACGAAACTTTGCCTCAAAATAATAATAATAATAATAATAATGTTTCTGTGACTAGAGAGTGGTGTGTGTGTACATCTGTGTACACATGTGCATGTGTCTGTGAAACCTGAATACCCTGTTAAAATTATTTTTTAAGAAATACTACTGCATCGATATAGTTTCTCATCTTACTAAGGAAACTTTAAGCTCCTTAAAAATAGGGATTGTACCTTATAGTTTTTAACAATTTTTCATTGTGATAAGAATAGAATTCTCCTTCCTGTATTCAATATATTTTATCTGAGGTGGCCACATTGCCAGTTATGAGCAAACAGTTCAATATGATACCTTGTTTGTGACCTCAACTATTTGCAAGCAATTGTTGCCTTTTACTTAAGAGTATTAAGCCAAAAAAACACTAAAAATAGCCGGGCGCGGTGGCTCAGGCTTGTAATCCCAGCACTTTGGGAGGCTGAGGCGGGCGGATCACGAGGTCAGGAGATCGAGACCACGGTGAAACCCCGTCTCTACTAAAAATACAAAAAAAAAAAAAATTAGCCGGGCGTGGTGGTGGGAGCCTGTAGTCCCAGCTACTCCGAGAGGCTGAGGCAGGAGCATGACGTGAACCTGGGAGGCGGAGCTTGCAGTGAGCCGAGATCGCGCCACTGCGCTCCAGTCTGGGTGAAAGAGCGAGACTCCAACTCAAAAAGAAAAAAAAAAGCAAGAATCAGAATGACTCTATATTATACTTACACATTTTTCGGAAAAAAATAATATTATGTAATATTATGAAAACGGTTGCTCCTAGTGTTGCTGGACAAAATGATGGCAGAAAAACATGAGCTCAGCGATTCAGTTTCCCAGCGTGAGTGCTACATAACTAACCTGAAAGATTCTCTGAGTGTTCTAGAGGAGATCCTCATCTTCTACAGCCACAAGTCTGAGATGACTGAAAATTACATGCAGCATCTCATACTGTGGCTGGCACAGTTACAACCCTTAAGAATCTACTAACCCTCCAGCCCTATGTCCTAATTATTTCACAGAGATGTGGGTCACCTTTTCCTTCTGCAAGATATCACACTTGTCCCTTATATTGATAATATATGCTGATTGGACCTAGAGTGCAAGAAGTAGCAACTATTCTGGACTTATTAGTAAGACATCTGCATGTAAAGAGTAGAAAATAAATCAGACAAAAATTCAGGGGCCTTCTACCTCAGCAAAATTTCTTGGGGTCCAATGATATAGGGCATGCTGAGATACAAAAAAAAAAAAAAGGAACAATGCCTAGGGACCTATTTGAATTTTTGAACATATTCTACATTTGGGTGTGTTACTCTGGTCAATTTACTAAGTAATCCAAAAAGGCGCTAGTTTTGAGTGGGACCCAGAACAAGAAAAAGCTCTGCTAGAGGTTCAGGCTGCTGTGAAAGACGTGTTACTGCTTCGACCTTATGATCTAGCAAATCCAGTAATGTTTGAAGTGTCAATGGCGATAGGGAGGCTGTTTTTTAGCAGGCCATTTGAGGCAAATTGCTGTGCATGCCCTTGGGGTTTTGGAAACAGGAAACTAATTTGGTTTCACAGGTTCATAGATGAAGAGGATCTTTGTCTCTGGAAGAATGACATGAATTATACTTGGAGTCTCACCTATATCTGATTTAGATAGTATTTACAAGAGACTTTAGACTTTAGAGTTGAGCTGAAATGAGTTAAGACTTTTGGGGTTGTTGAGATGAAATGAGGGTATTTTGCATGTGAGAAGGAGAGGGCTTGTAAGGGCCAGTGGTAAAATGTGATAAACCAAATGCAAGTGTCCTCTCAAAATTCATATGTTAAAGTTTGAATCCCCAGTGTGATGGTATTAGGAGGTGGAACGCTTTTCTTAATTTTTTTATATAAAGTTTTGATTATATTATACATATTGTTTTGTAGTTTTTTTATTTTTTTTTGCCTTGAAAGCACTATCTCTTCATGACAAAATATAAATTTATCTTGTTCTAGGTAAGTGCAGAATAATATCCCAAGGAATGGATGTATCATAATTTATTTAACTCCTCTTCCCCTAGGTTGTTTTCCATTTTTCACTATAGCAAACCTCTACAACACGGATATTTGAGTGTTGTCATACAAATATGCAAAGAAAAAAAATTGCAAGTAGTTGTTATTTGCAATCTTTCCAAAGATATTTTTTTCTATAATCAGAGATAAGGAATAAAGAAATTAAAATACATTTAAAAAGAGGTAACAAGAGGTTAATAATAGTGCAGTAATTCTCAAATAATTTTTCTAAGTTATAAAGTTACAAAAGCATTTAAACTTTTATTTAAAAAGAATCATTTTTTTCCTGTAGCTGCCAATTTGTTATAAATCCTCTAAGGTGAAAGGAATAAAAGTTTAAAAATAGCCATTTTGTATGTTATTTATTATTTATCCTTTACAAAGGAAAGAAAAGTGAAGGAAAAACATGCAATAGGAAATTAGCTGGAGGACACATGTAGTCAATTCTCCAACTTCTGAGATGTTGCTCTTCCTGAATTTTATTTTCTTCCTCTTTCTTTCTCATGTCTCACTTCACAATATCATGTTCTTTAAAACATTAATTTTGTTTGCCACTCTAGACAAAAATAGAAATTTGAATATGCACATGAGAACTGGAACATTTTCTTAGTCTTGTACTACTAGTTGAGGTTCTTTTAGTTACAAGCTACAATAACTAGCATGTACAGCAGTTTTATACTATTAATAATTGAGCCTCTTTGAGTTACAAACTCTTGTTATCTTACTTAAAACAGAATATTAGAAGATCTTTTCTTTTTTAAGATTTGGGGTCTCTTTCTGTTGCTCAGGCTGGTGTACAATAGTGTGATAGTAGCTCACTACAACCTCAAACTTCTGGGTTCAAGTGATCCTCCCACCTCAGCCTCCTGAATAGCTGGCACTACAGGTACGCACCACCACACCTGGCCAATACATTTATTTATTTATTTATTTTTTTGTAGAGATGGGGGTTTTGTTATTTTCCCTAGGCTGTTATTGAACTCTTGCCTTAAGCAATCCTCCCACCTCAGCCTGCCAAAGTGCTGGGGTTACAAGCGTGAGTCACCATGCTCAGCAGAAGACTCTTAATACATCTTAGATATAAAGACGTGAATAACTAACAGCTAGAAAGAAAGGAAAACAGATCAGTTCTGGAAACCTCATAATGCTTGCTAGATCCCACTTTAATGTGATACTTTCTATGGCTCTGTGTCACTGTGTTTCTATTCTAAAAATCGAATTTCTGAAATGTGAAATACATAAGACAATATGTCTAAGATATATGTCCTCGTGAAATCAAGGCATTTGACCAAATGACTGGGTCGTAAGATACAGAAATAGTCACAGGCATAGACTTTTAATATCACCTGCCTCAGAGAAGGAATTGGAGAATGCTTTGTGCCAATCACTTGGTTAGCTGTGGTTAGCTGATTCATATGCACTATTTCATTTAAGCATCACAACTCAATGAAGTAGGGAGTAGTGTTATACTTAATTTAATAGTGAATAGAAAACTGAGGTTTAGAGAGATTATATTGCCAAGACAGTAGTAGAGGTCAGCCGAGAAACTAAATCTTCATGATGTCAGACTATGTCCCTCACCACTACTCCGTATTGTTAGAAGAAATTATTTCAGATCCTTTGCCACACACGCTATTACTCCTTTCCCTCTCCCTCTTCTGCCCTTTAAGTTGTTTCTAGGGCTAGATCCTGAAGAAAAAACACTAGCCAAAAAACTGCCTGCATTTCTAATTCAATCCATTCACACCATCTATGCATTAATAAACAAAAGTTGTAAGATTAAGTAAAATCATCAAGGTGTGGATTTTTTTGTTTTGTTTTTGTTTTTGTTTGTTTGTTGTTTGTTTGTTTGTTTTTTGAGACAGAGTCTTGCTCTGTCACCCAGGCTGGAGTGCAGTGGCATGATCTCTGTTCATTGAAACCTCCACCTCCCGGAATCAAGGAATTCTCTGCCTCAGCCTCCTGAGTAGCTGGGACTACAGGTGCCTGCCACCACGCCCACCTAATTTTTTTGTATTTTTAGTAGAGATGGGGTTTCACCATCTTGGCCAGGCTTGCCTTGAATTCCTGACCTCGTGATCCACCTGCTTCAGCTTCCCAAAGTGCTGGAGTTACAGACGTGAGCCACTGTGCCTGGCCTTATCAAGGTATTTTTTTACTGCTAAGTATATTTAGTACTTTAGATGCTTTGCTAGAAATTCTAGAAATACTCTTTAGAAAGATACTTATGTGCAAAAGCGTTCAGTTTGATACTTAAGGGGTACCACATATTTTAATAGGGTATTATAATTTAACTCTCCAATCCATATAACTGGAAGACTGGTACACTTAAGATCTTTTACGTTTTGAGTAATTTTTTTTATAAAATTGTATATTTCATTATTCTTTGACTTTGTGTCCTTTTGGATAGGTCTATATTTGTATAACTACCTTCTCAGAATGCTTATCTTTATATAAAGATTAACAAGTGGCAAATATCATTGCTGCTTTACGTTGTTAGAGAATAGAAATAAGTACTAGAAAGATACATTTCAGAAGTGAAAACAAAAGGAAGTTGGTCCAGTTCTGATAAGAGGCTTATCCCTATGAGGGCCTTCCTTTGTGTTTGGTATAATATTCACAAATCTTTTAAAATCTAACTAGTTGTTTCTTATCTTTATTTTATGCATCAAAGGTGAGAAAAAATGGAGACTTAAATATAATACATATTTTAATTTCCCAGAACTATGGGGAATATCTTGGAGAAAATTAATTGAGTGAAATATTCTACTTGCTTCATGTGCCTGCATTTAGACAGAGGTCTTCATAGGTCTCTCTCTCTCTCCTTTTCCTTTATTAAATACAGTTATTGAAAGTAGGGTGATAAAAAATCTATACTAAATATCTATCAGAATGTGAGAAACAATACCACTCACTGGTAGGAGACTAGGGAGATTCGAGTGAACTGGATGTAGTTGAATGGGTGGGCAGGAGTGGAAAACAATTATATATAATTCCCTGCTTTAGAAAAACCTGGCTATGCCAGTGTTATTTCTGCGAAATGTGTCTTCATACATTTTATAATATTTACTTTTTACTGATTACAAAAGGAACCCATGATCCAGGTGGAATATTTGGGAAATATAAGGAAAATGAAATTTAAAAATTTTATTATATGCAAACCTTTGATTGTCACTCTACTCATTCCCATAGGATAATTTATTGTTACCAAATTATTGAGTCAAAGGACAAAAGCATTTTTATAATTCTCCATTTTTAAGCTGTATTGTCAAATTGCAACAATTTGGCAACTAGGTCTTAGAAAAGGCCTCTCCCAGGAGATTGGCGTGAACCTGGGAAGCAGAGCTTGCAGTGATCCGAGATCGCGCCACTGCACTCCAGTCTGGCGAGAGTGCGAGACTCCGTCTCAAAAAAAAAAAAAGAAAAGAAAAATAAAAGACCTCTCCGCAGTAGTATCTCCACTATTGCATTTGCTTGCAATGCAAGGTTCACTGTCCTTTCTTACCTTTCCTTACTTAATTTTGTTTCAATTAATTCATTTCATCACACTATTGAATATTTACTATGCATTAGGCAACAATCCCTAGGTATCCCGAAGACTGAGCAATGAATAAAGCAAGGTGGTCATTTTCTTCTTTGGGCTAATTTTCTAATTTGGGAGATAGATATTAAACAGAAAAACACACAGTAGTAAATAAATATGAACTAATGAATAATTGTAAGAACTGTAAATAAACTAAGTTGTAATGAAAACTAGTAACGTGGTAGAAGACATGTTGACATTGAGGTTGGGCTCAGGGAAGGCCTTATTAAATCCTGAACAAATCCTGCTTTCTAATCCTTTATATATCTTGATAAATAATTGCCTAATGCAACTTCCCTCAAATTTATCATAATACTTTTATGTCAAAAGAGATGAAGATCAAAAAATGAATAGCTTAGATTTTACTTGCCCGGTCACAGGAAAATATTTTTGTAACTTATGGTTTCTTAAGCAGGACACAAATCCGAAATCCATAAAGGAAAGTGATGAGATAGAAATGTTTTTCACGAAAAAAAGATGTAAAAGAAACCAAAGTCTAACTACAGACTATGAATTTTTTGTAAAATATTTGACACAAAAAGACTTAAAATATTATTCTTCAAAGAGCCCCTATTAATTGACAAGTTTTTCTTTTTAATATAATGATAAAGGGATACAAAAAGACTTTTAACTGAGAAGAATTGATACAGGTCAATAAATATATGAAAAAAGGCTTAACTAACTAGTAACCAAGGATACGCGTATTAAAACATCATACCATTATATCCATCATATAGTTATATATCCTCTCCTCAAGACCAAAAATATCTGTTGCAGACATTGTTTGCCTAACCACAACCAACTACATCACTGTTTTAAAAAACAACCAATTTTGTTCAGTTTTTTTCTCCTCTTAGTATACCCATACACTTTAGAATATGATGGCCATAGATCCGAATCTGGGTTAAATCCTCATGAGTCATTTGCTTTCCCAGTAATTGGTTTAAGCATGGATTTTTGACATAATTCAGGGAAATGAGAGAGGAGAAATCTGCTAAAAAAATTCTGCAGAAGATTTGCAGACTCTTAAAAAATAGGTCAAGAGGCCCATTTCTGTCTCTGAATGGTGTCAGGTCTAGCATGGACACCAGGAAGAGCTGCACCTGTCATCTTGAAATCACCTTGGAGAGCTCTATGAGAATAGAATAACAGGAAGAAAAATAGGCCACAGCACAGCCCTCTTCATCCTCTGAACTTTGTTACATGACAAAGTGAATTTTCTCATTTAAATAAACTTAAATTGACATTTTCTTTTATTTGAAACCCAAAGTAACCTGATACAATACCTCAAACACTGGATGGTAATGTAAATTATTGCAACATTTTTGGATAATTATCAGCAAATAAATGTAAGTAAATTAAAGTGTTCATCTCTTTTGACCCAGCTACTAATACTAGGAATCTTAGGAATCTATCCAAATTACATAGCGCCTATAAATAGATAGATGAATATATCTATGTCATATATTTGATATATATATATATTGCATATCTATGGGCTAATTTCACACAACACATGCACACATCAGTCTTATTTGTAAAAGCAAAAAGAAAAAAAAACAGAAATAAAACACTGGAAATAATTATATAAATACCCATGTATGGAAGTATATCTAAATAAACTTGAGGCACTGTGGAATACCATAAAATTTTATGGAGCACTATAATATGTTTAAAGTAGATAAGACAGATCTATAATATATAATTTGGAAAGACTTATTTTAATGTCAATGCAAATTTATTTATTTATTCATAGTATGATTCCATTTTACCAAAGAATTATGTATTAGAAGAGTTCTAAAATCATATTCTTAGACATAAAGGAAAAATGATGATGGTATTTTGAACAGTGCTTAATATAAAAGCGACCTTAAAGATCATAGTTCCTGCCCTTTTATTTTATTAAGGCGAGTATGTGACTTGGCCAGTTCTCACAGATAGAAAAGAATCCAGCATTCTGAATTTTACATCTATATATTGACAAGTTGCTCTGCACGGTGAGATATGTGAGATAAAATGGGAGTGACACACAATTGTCTTTTCAGTTAGTACAGATTAGAATAATATAATTTCAGAGTTTCAGAAAAGTCCTCCTCTACATTATGTGAGGCTTCTCATTTATTTAGGGGCAATAACCTTAGCACTTAAGACACTGAGGTTGCAGCAATGTTCAAAATACTCAAAATTTGAAAGTAACCTGGTCCATCAGCAGATGAATGAATAAAGAAAATGTAGTGCTTATACACAATAGAGTACCATTCAGCCATAAAAAAGAATAAAATCCAGTCACCTGCAACAATATGAATGGAACTGGAGGGCTTATGCTAAGTGAAATAAACCAGGCACAGAAAGACAAACATCACATATTTTCACTTATTTGTGGGATCTAAAATTCAAAACAATTCAACTCATGAAGATAGAAAGTAACAGGATGGTTACTAGGGAGGGTAGTAGGAGGTGGGGGAGAGGTAGGTATAGTTAATGGGTACAAGAAGTAGCTAGAAAGAATGAATAAGACCTACTATTTAATCACACAACATGGTAACTATAATCAATAATAACTTAATTGTGCATTTAAAAATAACTTAAAGAGTGTGATTGGATTGTTTGTAACTCAAAGGATAAATGCTTGAGGGGATGGATACCTCATTCTTCATGACGTGCTTATTTCACTGTGAATGCCCATATCAAAATTTCATGTATCCCATAAATATATATATCTGCTATGTACCCATACAAATTAAAAAAAAAGGTAGCGGGTCTTGTAGTAAGAAATATTTGAATTAGAATTCTGGATTTGCCATTTTTGGTTTGTAAATCCTGGATAGTTTACTTAACCTGTCTTAGATTTGGCTTCCTGTACTATACAATGGGAATAATAGCTTAGAACTGTTTTAAAGGCCTAAAAAACATAAACATATGAAAATATTGGAATGTATTGTCGTCCATTTTTATTTTGGCAAAATCTACCCAATCTTTTTAAGAAACGCACTTTGTAACCAAAGACTTGCTTCCAGTGTTCACTCTGCAGAGCAGTTTCTGAACAAGCTAAGGAATGGAGACATATCAGTCCCCTATATTTTTATACTTTTCTCATCTTGACACCTGATTATCTGGTGCTCATCTGTACAGACAATTCAAGCAGAAACTGCAATAGACATTATCAAATATCCATACCAACTGAGGTTAACAGGTGCCTGACATTACCACCAAACTTCATTTACACAAGACTTTAGAGCACATATTTGGTCTGATGGTGGATAAGTGGCAAGGAGCCATTTTGAGTGTTAGTTTTCCAGTTCTACAAAGCTATCGTCTTTCCCAATTGATATTCCAGGAATTATTGAACCACACATTCCAATTATTGAACCAAATAAACCAAAAATATTTGCTTGTTTTACATATTGTGTATTTATTTAATCTATTAAGCACCTGCATGCCGTTTAATTTCATTCATGCACTGGTAACAGGCAGAATTCTACAGACCACTACTGTAGACCAGCAGTGCTATGCCATCTACCTGTGTGCAGGCAAGTAGGGCAGAAGCAATGGACTCCAGCTCAGCCACTCCATACTACCATATTTGACCCAAAGATGAATGATTGATTTAGAAATTAATCAAGGTCTTAAGTGTGGTTGGTATTGAGACTATTCATGAGAAATAAGCTTGATGTGTTTGCTGTTGTCATCCTCCTTGATGTTGCTGAAAGCAAGTTGTGACTGGAAGAAATATCAGCACATTACAGAATCCAATAGTGTTAGATCTTGATCAGCTCCTGATATACATCTAATCCAACTCTCTCACTTTATGAATGTCATAGTATTCCTTGTGCCTTTATACAGGTAATCTAAATTTTTTGTGTTTTGACATTTATCATCCTTATGTGGGAAAAAATTATAATCCCATAAGTATACGTACAACTTAGACAAAGTTTTGGAGGAAAGTGGTATGTGTGAATTAGCGTTGAAACTTCTGAAATCCTGTAGGGAATCATAACAACATTATATGTTATTTTTCTCTCATTTTCACACTTAAGGAAAACTTAGTTCCATATGGAGTGTTAGATTCTTTTTATTAAATTCCATTCAGAACATTCACCTGACTTTTCTCACCTTTTGGTCTTGTTCTTTTATGGAGACTAAGAATCTAAAAACAACCAAGTAGGATGTGGGTCACATGATATTTGTAGAGAAACTTGAGTGAGACCTTCTTCTATAATTAAGGTGAAAATTATTTGGCCTGATTAAAGAGAAGTTGAATCTAGCTAGAATGCCATTTTTTTTAACCATTAGATGCCAGATTAATTTTGGGTGATTTAGAACAGGGGAAAAAAGCTACAAGTAAATATTAAAGGCAAAGGCTGTCTTTAATAGTATCCTCAGAGATCATGGGGAAAATTATATTTTATAAAATACTTTTTAAAATATTTTATATGCTACATATATTGAAAGTTTTATATATTTTATAGACTATATATATTTATATATTCAAAGTTTAAATATATATATTGAAACTTTTGCTTCAGCTTACTTCTGCTTACTTCTGTCTAAGTCTGTTTTGTCCTGCTATAACAGAATACTTGACACTGGGTAATTCATAATAAACACAAATTTGTTGGTTTATACTTCAGGAGTCTGGGAAGTTCAAGATCAAGACATTTGCACCTGGCTAAGACTTTCATGATGTGCCATCACATGATGAAGGGCTGAAGGGCAAAAGCCCAGGAGGGTGTTGAACTTGTTTTTTTATAATGACATTAATCTATTTCATGAGAGTTCTGCCCTCATGACCTAAACACCTCCTTTTAGGCCTCACTTTCCAACACTATTACATTAGGGATTCAGTTTCCAACACATGCTTATCTGTGGGACACATTAAAACAATAGCAGCTTCTGTGCCCATTCTGCTACTCCATGATATATGCTAATATTCTATTAATACATCCTGGATTTTCTAATTACTATACCTTTTTGGAGAAAGGTACAGAATAGAATAGAATAACTAGTAGCAGCATTTCCCAAAGTCCATTCCACAAAATCACTAGTCCTATGAGGTAGATGTTCGAGGGAGGGGAATAACCATCATAATCAAATGAATTTGAAAAACAATGTGTATAATGTTCCCTATTTAATGAAGAATCAAAATATGGTTTATTGTTTTACATCCTCTAAATCAGTAGTAAAGGAACCTATTACCCGTGGTTGACAAGGTATTTCCAAAATTTGTTTGCCCCTGAAAACATTTTGCAGAATTTGTGTTAGGTGAAATCAATCAGTTAATGAACTAAGCTTGGTTAAATCTCTAGCCTAGGCTAGACACGGCGTGTTGAAGAAGTAGTGAGGTGGACCTTGGTCATATGACATGTAATACAGAAAGGAGAAACATGAGGGTTTTTTACTTTAATGTTTTCTACTTCCCACAGCTCTATTTTGGGGGCCTGATGGCTTGACTCTTCTTGTGATTGATAATTTACAATGCAATGGTAGTGATATATTATCAAGTAATATGGTTATAATTTATCAAACACATTTCACAGCTTCTGAAGGAAAAAGTGATAGCTCAAATGGATAAAAGTATTGAGCCAATTTCAATGTTATTTCAAGTCCTTGGATGGTACCAGTATGCAGGTCACAGGTGTACATGCATACACACACACACACACACACAGAGAGATGTGCATCTACTAACAGTGAAACACAGTCTTAGATTTGGCTGGGGATCTAGCTATGTGAGAATCAAAATGGCAGCAATTCTGCTTCTGAACAGGTATTTAAATGCAGTATATGCCAGAAATAAAATCCAGAGTTAGCCAAATTTTTCTTCATGTCAACTACCGTATAGGTGATAAATAGGTCATCATAGTAGCTAATGCCAGGAGTCCAAAATTATTCTCTTTTTTATTACTTCTAAAATTTTGTTTGGGGTTTAATTTTTTGATTTATTTTCTTTCTTTTTTATTTCTTCTTCAATGCTTAAGGAGCAATAATATGTTTTAATTTAATTATTATAAATACCTATTTAAAACACAAGTATTACACAATCACCCATCATTTTTCATTAAATATTGAGTAGATACAAAAGGAAATTTATAAAATATGTGTAAAGGATTAAGAATAAAGATATTGTGATCTTTTGTGGGCACAACACTCAGTTTAATTAAAAAATTGTTGGCTTAAAATTCTTTGTGTGCCCAATCCCTTTCCCATCTTTTTCTCTCCACCTTCAGGGTACTCATCATATTGAGTTATTTATTGTTCCTTTGCTTCTATTTACTTGTATATATTTGTATCTCTAAAAGTTTCCTGTTTTATTTGAAATATGCATCAATAGAATTAAGCTGTATATTCTTCAAGTTTTCTTTTCGCTTGATTTACATCTTGCAGCTCATCCATGTCATTTCATGTAGCTATTATTCAGTTGTTTTCTCTGCTGTAGAATAGTCTGTGGAATTAATATATCAAACATTACTTACCTCTTCTAATGTTGGTGGTCATGCACTATTTATTTAATTACAAGCTGTTCTTTTATATATAATTTTAAATATCTTAGGTTCTCTAGAGGGACAGAACAAATAGAATATATATATATATATATATATATATATATATATATATATATATATATATACATACATACATACATATATATACATGTATATAAAGGGGAGTTTATTTAGTATTAACTCATACTATCACAAGGTCCCACAATAGGCTGTCTGCAAGATGAGGAGCAAGGAAAGCCAGTTCAAGTTTCAAAGCCAAAGAACATGGAGTCTGATGTTTGAGGGCAGGAAGCATTCAGCATGGGAGAAAGATGCAGGCTAGGACAGTCTAGCCTTGTCATGCTTTTCTGCCTGCCTTATAGTCTAGCCATGCTAGCAGCTGATTAGATGGTGTCCACCCAGATTAAGGGTGGATCTTCCTTTCCCAGACCACTGACTCAAATGTTAATCTCTTTTAGCAAGACCCTCACAGGCACACCTAGGATCAATACTTTGCATCCTTCAATCAAATAAAGTTGACATTCAGTATTAACCATCACAAGTCCACCCCTTGTGAATTTGAACCCATACGCATCTCCTGAGATCATACATAATCTTCAAATAAAGACAACAATAAGGTCATAATTACGCCTAACATCATACAACTATCCTTTGTACAACCAGAAATGAACCAATCCCCAACCCAAATACTATCACATAAAGTTAACAATACTTAAATGCTGATATGAAGTCAATAAATCTTACATCACACGATAAAGGAGAAAGGAAATAAAATAAACATATTTTCTTAGTACAAGTGTATACATGCACAAACACGTATTTAAAAAAACAATGAGGAAATACTCATCACAATTACAGTCCTCATTTCTGCAGCTGGTCACGTGGTCATAGCTTGTATTGATGACTACCTTCTTCTACTACCCATTCTGTATTCCCTTTGCCTTCAGCAAGCACCTCATCAGATTGTGTTTTGTTTTCTTTTGTTTTTTATTCCTGGTGGAGTGACCCAAGCCTTTATTCCTGAAGGATCTGGACCATTTGTAGTCCTGCCTGGATTGAGCTGTTGTAGTTTCCCATTGACCTTAATCTCAGGGCATGGTAATAATAAAAGACAACCTAATAGATCTCCTATATTCCATGTATATTCTTCCTTACCTCTGTTGTGTACTAGTAGACTGATTTCATCTTAATAGTCAAGGTCAATCACTCCAGCCAACACTGTAACTTCTTCTTAGCCTGTTAACTTAAAGGTAGGAGGAGCCCAAAGTGTCCAGGTGACAATCTTAACTTCCTGTTTAATGGGATCATTGTGGTGTCTCCTGGTGGCAGCATTCCTCCCTCTGAAGCTAAGACCTCTAGGCAATCAGCACGTAATGTTATGGGAACATATCTCTTCTAGAAGATTTGAGGATATATATTCATATGCTTAAGAATGAAATTGCTGGGCCGTAAGCTGTGTGCAAATTCAACACTATCAGGTCATACTAAATTATTTTTTGAAGTCATTTTACCAATGTACTCTTTCAACCAGAAATATATTTCAGTAACTCCACACCATTCCTGACATTTGATATTACCTACTTAGGAATTTTTAAAAGACATAGTAAGATTACCTCACTAGAGTCTCAAATAATTATTTAAGTATATAATATTTATAATTTCTGATTTATGATTAAGTACATAATCCTACCTACCATCATTTAGAAAATATTTACATTTGTCCATTTACATTCCTCACAAATGATTCAAACATAAATAGTTGTGAGTGCAAGGGAGCTAGTTTCCTATAATATATGTATAACCTTTGTTAAATTAATCAATGCATTTATCACATATAATTGATAGCCATTCAGTTATCAATCACTAAATATTACTTGACAATCAAAAGACATAAAATGATGAGTGAAAATGCAAGATCAACCAGTATGTATAGTTCGCACAGAAAAATCACAATCCATGAATATTTCTATTTGCTGTTAAAACCTCTGCATTCAAATATATTGAAAATTATAATTAAAAAGAAAATACTTATCAAGTTTCAGCCAAAGATATGTTTTTAAATGAATTCATGATTCAACTGTGGCTTGTATACTTCGTGAATTATTACATGTTAACGGCCTCCCTCCCTTCCTTCCTTCCTTGCTTCCTTCCTCCCATTTTTCTTTCCTTACTTTGGTTAGGATTGCTTTTGCTTTTTTGGTTCCATAAATATTTTAGTTTTTTTTTTCTAATTCTGTGAAAATGACATTGGTATTTTGATAGAGATTGCATTGAATCTATAGATTAACTTGGACAGTATGTTCATTTTAACAATATTAATTCTTCCAATTCATGAACATGGAATGTCTTTCCATTTATTTACATCCTCTTCAATTTCTTACAACAGTGTTTCGTAGTTTTCCTTGTAGAGATCTTTTATCTCCTTGGTTAAATTTATTCCTAGGTATTTTTTTAATAACTATTGTAAATAGGTTTGTCTTCTTTGTTTCTCTTCAGCTATTTCATTATTGATGTATGAAATGCAACTGATGTTTGTGTGTTGATTTTATGTTCTGCAACTTTGCTGAATTTGTTCATCAGTCCTAAAAGTTTTTTTGTGAAGTCATTTGTTTATTCCCAGATATTAGAAAAAAACTGCAGTTATGTTTGCACCAACCTAATATAAGATTATGCCATTTGAGAAGATGGACGATTTGACTTCTGCTTCTCCAATTTGACTGGTTTTATTTCTTTTTATTGCCTAATTGCTCTTACTAGACTCTCTGTACTATGTTGAATAGGAGTGGCGAAAGTGGGCATCCTGTATTGTTCCAGTTTTTAGATGAAAGGTTTTCAACCTTCCCCTATTCAGTATGGTGTTTGTCATATATGGCCTTTATTACTTTGAGGTATGATTCTTCTATGCTGAGTTTCTTGAGAGTTTTTGTCATAAAGGGATTTTTATTCCTGTCAAATGCTTTCTCTGCATCTATTGATGGTCATGTGTTTTTTCCTTTGTTCTGTTAATGTGATGCATCACGTTTATTGATTTGCAAATATTGAGCCATCCTTGCAACCCTAAGATAAATGTCACTTTATCATGGTGTATTATCTTTTCTTAACCTGTTGTTGGATTTGGTATGCTAGTATTTGTTGAGGATTTTCACTTCAGTGTTCATCAGGGATATCAGCCTGTAGTTTTCTTTTCGTTGTGTCCTTCTCTCATCTTGGTATTAGAGTCATGCCATCCTCATAGAATGAGTTATAGAGAATTCCCTCCACTTCTGTTTTTTGGAATAGTTTGAGAAAGTTTGATGTTGGTTCTTTTTTATATCTTTAGGAGAATTCAGCAGTGAATTCATCCGGTCCTGGGTTTTTCTTTGTTGGCAGACTTTATTACTGCTTCAATCTTGATACTTGTTATTGGTCTGCTCAGGTTTTCTATTTCTTGCTGATGCAATCTTGGTAGGTTGTATGTTTCCAGGAAAACTTAATTATTAGAACATTCTCAGGAGGAAAAGCATCACTATTCAACAACATTTCAAAGAGACAGCAAGTAAGGAAAACAGGAAACATTTATTCTTTAAACAACCTTCCCTAATGGAGCTTACAAAGAAAGTCCTAGAGAAAGAGGACTGAACATCTGTGGAACAAAAATTTAGAAAGACATATTGATTGTTCAGACAAGATAACAATAAAAAGTTAACAAAATAAGAGTTTTGATAACAGACTCTTGCCTTCAACAAGAGTCTATCGAGTAGGACATCAGTTGTATCATGCCTCTTTTACAGATTCTGAGCTTTCTTTTGGAAATTAGCCCATTGAAAAACCATGCACACACGCCATAGGGCACTCAGATTTTGCCTAGGACCTAGGCTCCAGTGCAGTGAAATTGTTTGCAATAAATCTCCAGTAACACCTTGTCAAAGCCAACACAAACTAATTAAAGGAAGAAGAAAGAGCAGATGGCTGTATTCTCGCCTTTAGAGATTATATAGCTTCAATTAATAGGAGGCAAAATAAAAAAAAAATGTGCTGTACCTTTTTGGTAACAAGAATATAAATATTATTTTAATCATAGTTTGGCCATAGTGAAACAATATATAATTACAATTTACAATGCTATTTCAGAATTTTAATAGCTGTTGGCTATCTTGTCCTCTAAAAGAAGAATATTATTAAAGTCTTTCTCCTTGGTGATACATTTTCCCCAGTGAAAGTTAAGTTTCTAACTGCCTCTATATACAGAGGTTTTATTTCAGGCTTTCAGATGCTATCAGGAAATATTACAAACAAAAATTTAATTCAGAGATTGTCTTAGTAAAGTGAACAAGCAATAAATATTGCGGTGTATTATGAAAGTGATAAGAATTTTGCAGCCGGGCGCGGTGGCTCACGCCTGTAATCCCAGCACTTTGGGAGGCCCAGGCGGGGGGATCGTGAGGTCAGGAGATCAAGACCATCGTGGCTAACGGAGTGAAACCCCATCTCTACTAAAAATACAAAAAATTAGCCGGGCGTGGTGGAGGGCGCCTGTAGTCCCAGCTACTCGGGAAGCTGAGGCAGGAGAATGGCGTGAACATGGGAGGCGGAACTTGGAGTGAGCCGAGATTGCGCCACTGCATTCCAGCCTGGGCGACAGAGCGAGACTCCGTCTCAAAAAAAAAAAAAAGAAAGTGATAAGAATTTTGTGATTAAAAAAAATTTAGCCTGAATTCCTTTTTGTTATATTTCAAGGTAAACATGAGGGAAGTATTTGGTTCATACGAGTAGTGACGGTTATTCAATTTGGGAAACTAAAAAAAGATAGTGCCCAAATGACTATTGGATATTATCACTACGTTTCCCTTATTCGCTTAGTTGGTTAATACTTTTTCTAACATTAGAAAAGAAAGAAACTCACTACTATCTCATGAATTGATATGCCTCGTTTACTAAAGCAGATTATTCTTCGCTCTCTTATTAGAGCCATCTGCAACAAGACTAACAATGGCAAAAGAGGCCCTTTGAATTGTTAAGTGACAAGCAATGGGAAAAATAATCACCTTTTCCTCAAAGTTATACTATTACAGAAGCTCATTCTTTTCAAAAAAATGTTCTTACTTTGAAGCAGTAAGTGTGATTAAAAAGAAGAATGTTAGCAACAGAAGGAGACATTTCCATCTAAGGAGCTCTGTGACTTTTCATCTAAAGTAATTTTAAAGAAATGGAGAGAAAAAATTGAATTTGAATTAATCAAAATTAAGACGACAGATGTGAAATCTTGTCTTCAAAATGCTAATGGAGAGTTGTGCATTTATAAACTCCAATGTTTCTTCTGCAAAAATGGTTTCACATTACCACTCTAGCTAAATTTGACCCATTTCTATCACATTTTATAATTTTCATAGAACTTAGCACTAACAGAAATTATCTTATTTATTTTTCTTACTATGCTTCAGTCTTCCTAACTAGAATATAATTTTCATGATACAGGGATTATTTTCTGTCTTGTTTTAAATTTCTAATGCCCAGGGGATCTTCATTAAATAAACATTTGTTAAATGAATTAACAAATGAGTGAATAAAATAATCAACAGAAGTGCTCTCAGCCTTTCTGAGCTTATAGTTTAATTGACTAAAACCCAAAAGAACTAATTTTTCATAACTGTCATGTTAGCTCAGAGGCAAAATGTCAAAGGCATTGAGAGCCACGGCTTTTAACGGCGAGACCTAGGGTGACACTGCTTTGACACTGACTAGTTTGCAGAATTGCGAGTCACTTGACCATCTTGGGCCCCTAGTTATTTGTACATAATGGACATAATAATTTATAATGTAGTGGGAAAGCTAAAAATATAACTTATGTGTAGTGTTTGACACTGTTTTAAGTGTTCAGTAAGTGTTAGTTAGTTCTTAGGATTTTTAGAAATAATTCTTGGGGTTCTTGCTGTACAAAGTGAGTCTATCTGTCCATAGGTCATCAGTTGCAATAAATGTCAAATAGAGCTTTCCTTAACGCCCTTTAATTTTTAATTCCACATGTTAAAATTTATATTTAGAAGATGGGCAAGGTTGCTTGTGCTTGTAGTCTCAGCTACTCAGGAGGCTGAGGCAGGAGGATCATTAGAGGCTTGAGGCCAGGAGTTTGAGACAAGCCTGGGTAACACAGTGAGACCATCTCTCTAAAAAATATATTAAAATATTTTAAAAGTTCATATTTAGAGTGAGAACATTAGCTATATGATAAGTAAGGAGTTAACACCATACTTAAAGAGATTTTAGGTACTTTCTGTGGGCAATTTAACCCCACTATATTTTGGAATTATTTCAAATCTTTCTTCTACATGCATATATACCTTGAGTAGTTACAGCAAAGAATGTGTCTTTGTAACAATTTAGAATTCTTTACTTCATGTTGGATTTAGCTAACTTGAGGTAAATATAAATCAAGGACATTTCTATGCAATGGCTTTGTGATTTTACAAATGCAATGCTGGTCAATACAAACGACTTGGTGTTATTTTTAGTATTTGCAAACCTCACTTCAGGTGGAGTGAAGGATGTGAGCTGAATTATGCTTAGAGTTTGAATACCTACACTACTTGAGACATACGTATTGCCTCTAAATAAGTTTTCTGGAGTTTTTTCCCCAACTTTTCCTAGCTACTTAGGAAAAAGTATCACTTATTTTCATTTCTTTGGATTTGAAAAATGTCTTCCTTGAAGAATTTAATTAATATTCAAGAAATTTGAGCCTCAGGTTAAAAACTTTATTAGGTAACTTTTCTTATTAAGTAATATTATTATTTAAGCTCTAGAACACAACTTTCCCTGAAGGCATTTTGTAATGTATTCCCTTTCACTGTTTTTATTTTTAATTTTTGTGGGTACATAGTAGGTATATATGTTTATGAGATACATGAAACGTTTTAATAGACATGCAAAGTGAAATAAGCACATCATGGAGGATGGGGTATCCATCTTCTCAAGCATTTATCCTTTGAGTTACAAACAATCCAATTACACTCTTTAAGTTATCTTAAAAAGCACAATTAAATCATTATTAATCACAGTTATCCTGTTGTGTGATCAAATAGTAAGTCTTATTAATTCTTTCTAGTTATTTTTTGTTCCCATTAACTATACCTACCTCACCGCCACTTTCCACTACCATTCTCAGCCTCTGGTAATTAGCCTTCTATTGTCTTTGTCCATGAGTTCAATTGTTTTGATTTTTAAATCCCACAGATAAGTGAGAACATGCAACGTCTGTCTTTCTGTGCCTGGCTAACTTCACTTAACATAATGATCTCCAGTTCCATCCATGTTGTTGCAAATTACTAAATCTCATCCCTTTTTATGGCTGAACTCCTTTGTGTACTTCACTGTGTACATGTACCAGATTTTCTTTATCAGTTCATATGTTGATGGACACGTAGCGTGCTTCCAAATCTTAGCTATTGTAAACAGTGCTGCAACAAACACAGGAGTGCAGATATCTCTTCGATATACTGATTTCCTTTATTTTGGGTAGATATCCAGCAATGGGATTGCTGATTCATATGATAGTTCAGATTTTAGTTTATTGAGGAACCTCCTGACTGTTCTTCATAGTGGTTGTACTAATTTGCATTTCTACCAAATGTAGAAAAGGGTTCCCTTTTCTCCATATCCTCGCAAATATTTGTCATGGCTTGTCTTTTGTATATAAGTCATTTTACCTGCATGATATGATATATCTCATTGCAGTTTTCGTTTGCATTTCCCTGATGATCAGTGATGCTGAGTACCTTTTCATATGGCTGTTTGCTATTTGTATGTCTTCCTTTTGAGACATGTCTATTCAAATCTTTTGCCCCCGTTTTGATAGAGTATTAGGTTTTTTTTTTTTTTTTTTTTTTTTTCCTGTAGGGTGGTTAGAGCTCGTTATATTCTCGTTATTAATCCCTTGTCAGATGGGTAGTTTGCAAATACTTTCTCCCATTCTGTGGGTTTTCCCTTCGCTTTGTTTATTGTATCCTTTGTTGTGTAGAAGCTTTTTAACTTCATGTGATCTCATTTGTCCCCATTTTTGCTTCAGTTGTCTGTATTTGCGGGGTATTGCTGTAGAATTCTTGCCCAGACAACTGTCCTGTAGATTTTCCTCAATATTTTCTTTTCATAGTTTCATAGTTTAAGGTCTTAAATTTAAGTCTTTAATCCATTTTGATTTGATTTTTGTATATGGTGATACATAAAAGTCTAGTTTAATTCTTCTGCCTATGAATCTCAAGTTTCCCCAGCACAATTTATTAAAGAGACTGTCTCTTCCCCAGTGTATTTTTTGGTAGCTTTGTCAAAAATGAGTTCACTGTGGATGTGGGTATTAGTTTCTGAGTTCTCTATTCTGTTCCATTCATCTATGTGTTTGTTTTTTTTTTTCTTTTTTTTTTGAGACAGAGTCTCACTGTCGCCCAGGCTGGAGTTCAGTGGCGTGATCTCGGCTCACTGCAGGCTCCGCGCCCCGGGGTTCATGCCATTCTCCTGCCTCAGCCTCCCCAGTAGCTGGCACTACAGGCACCCGCCACCTCGCCCGGCTAATTTTTTGTATTTTTAGTAGAGATGGGGTTTCACTGTGTTAGCCAGGATGGTCTCGATCTCCTGACCTCGTGATCTGCCCGCCTTGGCCTCCCAAAGTGCTGGGATTACAGGCATGAGCCACCGTGCCCGGCCCTATGTGTTTGTTTTTTATGTCACTACCATGCTGTTTTGATTACTATAGCTCTGTAATATAACTTGAGGAAAAGTAATGTTATGTTTCCAGTATGTTTTTGCTTTTTGCTTAGAATAACTTCGGCCATTCTGGGTCTTTTGTGATTCCATATAAATTTTGGTATTTGTTTCTTTTTCTCTGAAGAATATGATAGGTATTTTGATAGGGATTGCATCAAATCTGTAGATTGCTTTGGGTAGTGTGAACATGTTAACAATATTGATTCTGAAAATCCATGAACATGAAATATATTTCCATTTTTTGGTGTTTTCTTCAATTTCTTTCATCAGTGTTTTATATGGTTAAGTTAACTCCTAGGTATTTAATTTTATGTGTGGCTATCATAAATGGGATTACTTTTTAAACTTCTTTTTCACATTGTTCATTGTTGGAATATAGTGATGCTACTGACTCTTGCAAGTTGATTTTGTATCCTGCAACTTTACTAAATGAATCAGTTCTAAGAGTTTCCTTGTGGAGTCTTTAGGTTTTTCCAAATATAAGATCATTTCTTTTGCAAACAAGATAGTTTGACTTCTTCCTTTCCAATTTGGATGGCCTTTATTTATTTCTCTTGTCTGATTGCTCTAGTTAGGGCTTCCAGTACTATGTTGAATAACAATGGTGACACTGGGCATCCTTGTCGTGTTCCAGATCTTAGAGGAAAGGCTTTCAGATTTTTCTCATTCAGTATGATACTAGCTGAATGGTCTGTCATATATGGTTTTTATTAAGTTGAGGTATGTTCTTCCATCCCAGTTTTTTGAGGGCTTTTATCATGAAGGGATGTTGAATTCATGAAGGGATGTTGAATATGATGAAGGATGTTTATCATGAAGTAATGTTGATGTCCTGGAATCAGGGACCCCAAGAGCCTGCTTGGTGTTCTACCCACTATAGGTCTCCTGATACCTAAGGTGCAAGACAAAGTCCCCTTTACTTTACCCTCTGCTTTTCTTAAAAAGAAGGAGTTTTGCACCATAACTACTACAGCTGAGAATGTGCTGAGTCTCACCTGAAGCCAGCAAATCTCAAAGGCTCTTTCAAGGACCTTGATGTAATACCTAGGTATTGTTGCTGATTATTCAGGGCCCAAGAGCTCTCCAGTTAGCAACTGATGAATCCTTCCAGGACTGGGTCCTTCCCTTCAAGGCAGAGAGTTCCCTTCTGGCCGAGAGTGTGTCTAAAAATGTCATCTGCTAGCTAGGGTCTGGAATGGGAGACTCATGACTCTGATCATTGCCCTATCCTACTATTGCTGAGCTGGTATCCAAGATGCAAGATTAAGTCCTCTCCACATTTGCCTCTCCTCTCCTCTCCTGTCCTCTCCTCTCCTCTCCAAGTAGAAGGAAAGGGATTGTTTTGGAGCCATGTGAGCTGTGCAGCCTGGGTTTAGGGAGGGGCAATGCCAGCACTTTCTCAGTTGCCCCAACTGGTGTCTCAGTATGTTGCATGTCACCCAGGTCCACTGTCTCTGGGCGTACTTCAGCCCTAGGACTCATCTAGGTTTTGCCGTCCTTGTGGTCTAGAATGCCTTTCAAATTAACTTGAAAACACAGAACACAGTAGCCCTAGGTGGCAAGGTTTGTTGGCACTCAAGTTTGAATCTCTATAATCAGCTATTCCCCTATGGCTAGGGCTGGTTTAAATGCTCCCTCTGTGGGCAGGCATCACCTCAGCTTGGTCTAGTTTTTCTTTCAGCTCTAACAGGACAGCACTGAGTTCAATCCCTCAAAATTGCTGTATTTTCCATCTCTCAGCACGCAGAGAAGCTCTCTGACCACACAAGTGATGCTGGGGGTCGGGGAGTTATGGTGTTGAGATTCAAGACGGTTTTTTCTACCTTCTCAGTGCCTCTTTCAGTGATATGAAGTTAAAACCTAATAGTATGAGTACTCACTTGATTTTTGCTTTTTATGAAAGTCGTGTGGGTGTGTGTGTGTAAATACTTGTTAAATTTGTGTTTTTCTAGGGGTGGAGGTAGGTGATCAGTGGAGAGTTCTATTCCTCCATTTTGCTCTGCCTCACTCTCTAATGTATTCTTAATGCAGACATTCTTTTATAAAAAAAGATGAGAAGATTCTAACAGCCTCTATCAGTTATATATGTTAATGGAAATGGGAAATAGTTAAGAGAATTTCAAACTTCAAGCAAGCTTCATATTATTCACATATTGCTCTGAGATATTTATGTTTAGCTCTGATCAGAGTATGTGTAAGATTGATGCTAATTAAATGAGAAAGGATTCAAAACAAATAAAAGAGCTCTAAGAAAAAGGACATGGTACTTGCTTATATCTTCATCTTTTGAGGCAGGGGGACAGAACTGTACAACTTCTCTGGTTGATCAATACAATGTATGAAAAAGAGCTCACCCCACCCTCCCATTGTTTTATTTTGCCTTCATCCTTACCTTCTACCCTCTCTAAACTTTATGCCTTACATCTATCTTCCTTTGAAGTAATCAGAGAACATGTAGAATTACAGCAAGAGTCATATTTATCTTTTCTTATAATTTAACTACAAACTTTATGTGAAAATAATAAGACCACACAACTGGTTCTATAAAAGATGGCATAAGATGACATCAGACCAAATCACTGTAAAACACATACACACACACACATACACTGAAAAAAACTATAAAATCTGGGCAGAATATTTCCAAGCAATCAGGTGTTTCTTTTCTATTTTCTGGATAATATGAAAAATTATTGAAATAAGGGAGGTACAAGAGTTGAACTTCACTTTTACTGTGGCTTTTGTCCTGAGAACCCATGAAAACAGGGATCAGCAAACTACATTCCCTACTAAAATATTGGTCAATCCCTGCTCTAAAATGTGGTGTAGGGAAATAGGTTGTTAAGCAGAGAACGGTGGTCTCTGCAGGCGGGGAATGTAGATTTAGTACTGAGAACTGGCCAGACAGTTGGGATTTGGGAAACCTGGTCCTAGAGAGAAGGAAGCACAGAAGAGGCTCCAAAAATCTTTGTAAACAACCCTTGTTAATGTCTTTACCAACTCCTACACATCTACAAGGGAAAACTTCAGGAGGTCTGGAAGGCAGAACCACTGGGAAGCTGGAGATCCAGGCAAATAATTCAGAGCTTATACAGTATTGGGGAGATAGAGCTTAAGTTGTTTTTTCTATTTATATGCCTCCATTTTGGATGCGAGAGCTTAAGTTCTGTGCCCAACTAAAGAGACATTGATAGACACTCTGGGGTTCGGCTGAAACTCCAATGAAGGCATAATCTAGGATTAGGATCATGTCATATTTTTAAGAAAAAAAGATATTCAACAAAGCCTAAAACCAAAGTTTGATACAAAGTGATTCACTTATAATCGTATTGCCTGACCAATCACTGTCCGACAGATCCCTTTTGGAGCCATGTGAGCTGTGCAGCCTGGGTTTAGGGATGGGTGATGCCACCGCTTCCTTGGCTGCCCCAGCTGGTGTCTCAGTATGTCGCATGTCCCCCAGGTCCACTGTCTCTGGGCGTACTTCAGAATGCTCCTTAAATAAAGGTTATATAATATATACCCACCACATATCTTCCATGATATCCAATGCAATCAAAAAAACACGAAAGAAAGAAAAAGCAGCAGGGAATAAAGAGGAAAAAAAGACAGTAAAATTATAACCAAAGATATTCAAAACACTGGGTATTGTAGACAAAGGCATCAGCATAACTATAATCCTATGTTAGAGACAACTGAGAATCCATTTAAAAAGTCATATGGACATTTTTGGGATGGAAAAATACAATACCTGAACTTAAGAACTTGGGTGTTTTAAGAGGAGAGTGGAGAGAGAAGAAAAAACTACTTGAAAGGTAAAAGACAAATTAATGGAAGAGATCTAGAGTAGACAGAAAAGAACAAAAAATAGTTTCTAAGAAATGTGAGGTATGGTCAAATATATGATATACATTTATTTTTGAGTTCCTAAAATAAAGAAGGTTAGCACTGAGCATAAATAACATTTGAAAAAATATTGTTCAGTAATTTTCCTAATATGATGAAAACCCACAGATTCAAAAAATTTAGCAAGCCCTGTGCAGAATAAATAAATACAAAGAAACCATACCTAAGCATATGATAGTCAAAAAGCTGACATCTTAAATGTAGCCAGATTAAAAAATTTTTAAAACATTTAAAAGGAAGTAATAATAGACAAATGATAAACCTTTTAAAAAATCTAAAAAAATTCAGATAATCTTGAATGAGATAAAAGAAAAAAATGCTGCCAACTCAGAATTATATGCAGATAAAATATTCTTCAGTAATTAAAATTTTTTGAAAGGAATTTTGTTTTTTATTAAAAAGCTCATATTTTTCAATAGTTTCTTGCCAGCAAGATGAAATTATTTATATTAGTTAAAGGGAAAATTATCACAAATGAAAGCACAAAACGCTAAGAAAAAAACACACGAAAAGACTAGAAAGTTAAGTAGAGTGATAAATATAATTGAATATTAGCTATTTATTAAAAGAAAAATAATAATATCCTATGAAGTTTATAATATATTAAAATTATATTTAGCACAAAGATTAGGAAGTGGTAAATGAAGTTATGATGTTGTAAGTTTCTTACATTCTCTGGGAAGCAGCAAATAAACGAATTTAATCAATAGTGTGAATAAACCTAGGACACATAATTTAATCTATAGAGTAACAATTAAAAGAATAAAATGAGTAACAAAATAAAATGTGATTAAAGAGCTAATAAAGAAATAAAATGAAACAAAATACTTAATCTCAAAGAATGTGACAAAAACGAAAGAAATGAAAACATACATGGAAAAAAGAAAAAAAGAAAAAATAGTAGACTTGATTGCAGCTTGAATAGTTGTCATATTATATGTACCTGGTAGAGAATTTCCAGTTTCAGTTCCAATATATAGAGTTGAAAGTTGTCACTGCTATCCTGAGAACAAGAAAAATCAAGAGAAACATTTAGCAATAATTTTCTTATGGCTATCACAGAACTAAGTTCACAGAGCAGACTGCCACCTCAAATCAGAGAAGAACAGCTGAGGTATGCTCTCCTGGAGTCATAAATTTGTAATCACCTAAGTAGCAATTTTGATAAATTTCTGAAGGTTGAGTGTGAACAAGCTATACGGTGTGAAACTCCCATTGCAGTCTTAAGGGACGTCCTACATTAAGGTGAGTTCTATCATCAGGATTCCCACCAAGTTCTCATAGTGAAAAGCCAGAGATCCCCTCATATCTCTAGCAGGGAAGGTGACAAATAAACACTGTAAAATATATCTAGGTAGCCTAACTCATTACTCACGTTCAACGTCGTACTGGAAGTACTAACTAATGCGAGCTTAAAGAGGAACCAAGTTGGAAAAGTTACACCATTAGATTTCTGGACTTTACATAAACCTACAGTAATTAAGGCAGTATAAGATTAGGGTAAGGTAGCACAATTAGACCAATGGAATTAAGTAGAAATCCCGGAAATATACCTACATATATGCATGCTTGATATTTCACAAATGAGACATTATTAAATGTAAAGGGAAAATAACTGGATATCCAATAAATGTTGCTGGGGTAAATGAACAAAATGGGAAAAATTAACTGATGCCTATCTTATACCGTATACAAAAATAATCCAATATGAATTGAAAATATATATGTGAAAGCTAAAATCATAAATCTTCTAGGCAAAAACGTTAGAGAATATCATCCCTACTTTGCAAATACAAATATTTTTATTACACATAACATTAAAAATAATAACTGTACTAAAGAAGAGAGAAAAATGACAAAGCACTTGTAGCCAGAGATAAAAACACAAAAAAACCCCAAAACACATTGCTTACAAAGAACAAACAACTCATTTTAAAAAAATTGCCAAAGCCACAAATGGGTTATCATATCAAGTTCATCAGCTGAACAACAAATAAAAAATGAGCAGCATTAATCACCAGAGATACGAATCATTAACAGAAAGCCATACAACTATGCATCAACAGAGTAACTAATATTGAAAAGATTGACAATACCAAGGGTTACCAATGTGGTGTCAATTACATCACTAGTACATTCATACCGTCACTTTGGAAAACAATTGGAAAATTTCTAAGAAAGCTAAAATATGTATACTCTATACTGTATGACTTCGTTAATATGGATTTTATACAGGGCAAACTAAGCTGTTGTGTTAGTGGCCAGAATAGTGATTACATTTAAAAAGGGGATAATGTTTCGAAGAGGAATAATAGATCCTTTTTGGTCTTGAAAGATGTTCAAAATCTTAATCAAAATAGTAGTTACAGGTACTAATCATACGTAAAAGTTTATAAAGCTATACATCTAAGGTATACACACATTATATGTTATTTCTTAATTTAAAAACAATAAGAAAAACAGATAGTAGCAATTGTAATATAGGTAAGCTGTGTAGGTGATGATAAAAATTGAAATGTGAATTAATGTATATAAATATCAATGTATATAAGTCAGCTGCTAATGATTCTTTCTATACCTAGGTCTCTGCTTTTATCTCTCATAATTAACTTTTCACTATAGATACACAGAAGAAAAATAAGGTGAAATGATAAGCATATAGTCACATAAGTAAATTTCTAATTTTGTTCCTTTTATTTTTAGGTGACACGTAATAATTGTACACATTTACGGGATACAGTGATGTGTTGATAGATGCATACAGTGTATAATGATGAAATCAGGGTAAGTAGCATATCCATCACCTCAAATATTTATCAATCCTTTGTGTTGTGAACATTCAATAGCCTCTCTTCTAACTTTTGAACATATACATTATTGTTCACTATATTCACCATGCAGTTCTGTAGAGCACTAGAAATTATTCCTTCCATCTAGCTATAATTTTGTTCCTATTAACCAACCTTTGTGTCTACTCATCATTTTTATGCTTCCCAGCCTATAGTAACCACAATTCTAATCTCCACTTCTATAAGCTCAAGTTTTTTTTAGTTCTCACATATGAATTACTATTTGCAGTATTTTTCTTTTTGTGCTTGACTTCTTTCCTTTAACACAATGTGCTTCAGGGTTATCCATGTTGCCATGAATGACAACATTTTATTTTTATTATGACTCAATAGTATTCAATTGTGTATGTATACCACATTTTTTATCTATTCATCTGTTGATGAACTTTTAGGTTTATTTCATATATTAACTATTGTGAATAGTGTTGCAATAAACACGGGGTTGCAGATATTGCATCAATAAACTGATTTTCTTTCCTTTGAAAAAATACCTAGCAGTGGGATTGCTGCATCGTTTGCTAGTCTGAGTTTTTCAAGAAATCTCCATAGTGTTTTCCATACTGGTTGTACTAACTTACATTCCCACCAACAGTCTGTAAGAGTTCCCTTTTCTCTACATCCTTGCCAGCATTTGTTATTTTTGTCTTCTTGATAATAGCCAGTCTAACTGGAGTGATATAAGATTTCCTGGTTTTGATTTGCATTTATCTGATGATTAATTATGGTGATGATTATTTCATAAATGTGTTGGCCATTTCCATATCTTTGAGAAATTCTGTGCAAATTCTTTGCTCACTTTTAAATCAGATTATTCATTTTTTTCCTGTTAAGTTGTTGGAATTTCTCGCACATTTTGGATATTAGTCTCTTGTCGAATGTACCGCCTGCAAACATTTTCTCTTATTCTGTGGGCTGTCTCTTTACTCTGTTGATTGCTTCCTTTGCTATGCAGAAGCGTCTTAGCTTAATATAGTCCCATTTGTTTGTTTTTGCTTTTGTTGCCTGTACTTCTGAAATCATAGCCATAAAATCTTTGCCTAGACCTATGTCTTGAAGAGTTTTTTTTTAGTTTCCTTCTTGTAGTTTCATAGTTTTAAGTTTGACATTTAAGTCTTTAATTCATGTTGACTTTTGTATATGATGAGAGGTAGGTTCAGTTTTATTCTTCAGCATATGGTTATTCAGTTTTCTCAGCACCATTTATTAAAGAAGCTGCTCTTTCCTTAATGTAGGTTCTCGGCAGCTTTGTCAAAAATAATAGGCTGTAAATATGTGGATTTATTTCTGGACTTTTTATTCTGTTCCACGTATCTATGTGTCTACTTTTATAGTAATACCACTCTTTTCTGGTTACTATTGCCTTGTAATAAGTTTTGAAGTCAGGAGTGTGATGCCTCCAGCTTTGTTCTTTTTGCTCAGTATTGCTTTGACTATTTGGGGTCTTATGTGGTTCCATACAAATTTTAGGGTTATTTTTTCTAATTCTGGGAAGACCATCATTGATATTTTAATAAGTATTTCAAGGAATTGGTAGATTACTTTGGGTAGACTAGTCATTTTCATGGTATTAATTCTTCCAGTCCATTAACATGAGATGTTTTTTCATTATTTTTGTGTGTCTTCTTCAATTTCTTTCATCAGTATTTTACACTTTTCCTTTTAAAGATGTTTCAACTCCTTGTTTGAATATTTTATTTTATTTGTCTGTAACTACTGTAAATGGAGTTGCTTTCTTGATATCTTTTTCAGTTGGTTTTTTATCTGCACATTGAAATGCTGCTGATTTTTTTAATTTTGATTTAATATCATGCAAATTTACTGTATTAGTCTATTCTCAAGCTGCTAATAAAGACATACCCAAGACTGGGTAATTTATAAAGGAAAGATGTTTAATTGACTCACTGTTCAGCATGACTGGGGAAGCTTCGGGAAACTTACAATCATGGCAGAAGGGGAAGCAAACACATCTTTCTTCACATGACAACAGCAAGGGGAAATGTTGATGAAAAGGGAGAAAGCCTGTTATAAAACCATCAGCTCTTTTGAGAACTCACTCACTATCATGAGAACAGCATGAGGGTAATTGCTCCATAATTGCCTTCCACTGGGTCCATCCCACAACACGTGGGGATTATGAGAACTACAATTCAAGATGAGATTTGAGTGGGGACACAGCCAAACCATGTCATTTACTGAAATGGTTTTATCAGTTCCGAGGGTTTGTTGATGGAGTCTTTAGGTTTCTCTATGTATAAGATCATGTCCCTGCGAAGAGAAACAACATTAATGTAGTTTTTCCAATTTGGATGCCCTTTTTTTCTTTATCTTCCCTTATTGCTCTGGATAGAACTTTCAGTACTGTATTGAATAAGAGTGTTGAAAGCGAGCATTCTTGTCTTGTTCCAATTTAGTATGATGTTAGCCATACATTTGTCTTATATGGCCTTTATTATAATGAAGTATGTTCTTTCATTACCTAATTGGCTGAAAATTTTCTTCATGAAGGGATGTTGAATAATAATTTCCGCTATTTACTGCTATGATCATATGGGTTTTGTTCTTCATTTTGTTAATGTTATGTATCACATTTATTGATTTGCTTATGTTGAACCATCCTTACATCCCTGTGGTTAATCCCACTTGATCATGGTGTATTATCTTTTTGATGTGTTTTTGAATTTGGTAAACTTCTTTTTGGGATCTAGTATCAGAATGTCAGAATTCAAATAAAAGTTCTGCTTGATTTTGGATGAGTGATTTTCTAAGCTGCAGTTTTTCCTATACCTGTTAAATAGCAATAACAGAGGATAGCCTTCCCAAAAATTACTGAAACATTTGTTTAGCTTAGACCTGTAACATGTTTGACAAATAGTAAAGTTCCAGGCAGATTAACTGTAATTATAATTTGCTAAAAAGAGAGCACAATTATCATACTTTTGATTTGGATAGTAATTTGTTAAATGAATCGTTGCTTTTATTTTTTTCTCTGAACAAAGCAACAAATTGAGTAGAAAACTTGATGTCTCAAGTAATTTTCCATTTGATTTGGCTTATCACAAATGCAGAAAAGGGACAATTTTTTCCTACCCTTACATCCATCTTTATTCAAAGGATTCTTATATTTCTATTTTATGAATGTTGGTGTATTTATTTATTTATTTATTTGAGACAAAGTCTTACTCTTTCTCCCAGGCTGGAGTACAGTGAGTGGTGCAATCTAAGCTCACTGCAACCTCTGTTTCCCCAGTTCAAGTAATTCTCTTGTTTCAGCTCCCCCAGTAGCTGGGATTGAAGACATGTGCCACACCTGGCTAATTTTTGTATTTGTATTAGACACAGGGTTTCACCATGTTGGCCAGGCCAGTCTTGAACTCCTGACCTCAGGTGATCTGCCAGCCTTGGCCCCCCAAAGTGCTGGGATTATAGGCATGAGCCAATGTTCCTGGCCAGTATATTCATTATTAATGAATGTTTTGCTAAGTTATGCTTTGTCTTATTCCCTTATTTTGGTAAAAATAAGTGGTAAGCAGATTTGATCAAAATATCAATATAACATGTCCTGTTTTGTAGCAATTTTACTTTTAGTTAATTATTATGTGGAAATTAATAAACAGAGATGTAAGCTAATATTTATATATGATAATCATTGCAGAAAATTTTATAATAACATAAATTGGAAAACTATAACTTAACTATGTAAAAGTATAAGACTGTTTAAGTCATTTCCCTGTAACTTAATATTATGCAACTGTTAGAAATCAGAATGTATGAGAATATTTACCACTCAATAAGATGATTTACGATGTTTAATTAAGAGGGATAAAAAGCAGGCTGGAAAACAGAATTTGCAATATGAATAGATAGATAGATAGATAACTTGTATATATACACATACATCTGAAAGTGAAAACATCAAAATGTGAATGGTGGCTTATGAATGATTTATGAAAATTAAATTTCAGTATTTTTTCTGTGTTTCTTAAGTTTTCTACAATGAGCAAGTATTACTCTTTAAAATTTGAAAGACACATAAAATCCAAAAGATGCCGTTAAAAACAAACAAAAACAATGAAGTTATGTTTTCCTTAGCAATCACTTGACTTGATCGGTTTTCAGAAGAAGACTTTAGGACACAAGAAATGACACCAAAAAAATCACACTTACCCATACCTATTAAGACATACAATTGCTGTTTAGCTTTGGACAAAATAAAAGACCTGAAAAAATTTTAATACAGATCCTTTCTTTCCTGAAGATTGAAATCCTCAAACCCATTGAATGCTGAGGTATTGATGTCAAGGTATAGTCACCCTAGGTTAGTTTAGACCCATTATTAATCGATAACTACCAAAATTAGAATCTTTCCTTTGGAGATGACACAGTGACAGCCTGACATGATTTGGCTGTGCTCCCACCCAAATCTTACCTTGAACTGTAGCTCCCATAATTCCCATGTGTCATGAGAGGGACCCAGAGGGAGGTAATTGAATCATGGGGCAGGTCTTTCTGTGTTGTTCACATGGTAGTGAATAAGTCTCATGAGATCTGGTGGTTTTATAAAGGGGAGTTCCCCTGCACACATTCTTTCTTGCCTTCTGCCATGTAAGACATGCCTTTGCCTCCCCTTTGCCTTCCACCAAGATTTTGAGGCCTCCCCACCCACGAGGAACTGTGAGTTCATTAAACCTCTTTTAGTTATAAATTACCCAGTTTTGGGGTATGTCTTTCTAGTAGTGTGAGAACAGACTAATACACAGCTTAAGTAAATTTTCCTCCTTCTTGAGAATATTCTGGGCACAAGGTACCATCTGGTAAGCGTGTATACACACGTCAATGTAGAAGATTTCATCATGTCCTTTTGAGAACAATTAAGTGGCTGCAAAATCAAAAGTTCAAGTTTTAAACAATGTCTTTCACATGTCTAATGACTTTACACCAAATGCTCTTAATGCTTTCTGGAATTAGCATTAGTCCAACAGGAAGATATTATAATCCTAAATTTCTATGCACTTAACACTGGAGCTCCCAAACTTATAAAACATATACAAATAATTATAAACATATAAAAATTATTATAAAATTACTACTAGACCTAAGTAATGAGATAGCTACACTCTAATAGTCGGAAACTTTAATACCCCACTGACAACACTAGGCAGATCATCAAGACAGAACGTCAACAAAGAAACAATGGACTTAAACTATACCCTAGAACAAATGAACTTAACAGATATTTACAGAACATTCTTTCCAACAAGTGCAGAATGTACATTCTTCTCATCAGCCCCATAGAACATTCTGCAAGGTATACTACATTATGGGCCACAAAACAAGTCTCAATCAATTTAAGAAAACTGAAATCAGATCGAGTATCTTCTCAGACCACAGTGGAACAAAACTGGAAATCAACTCCAGAAGAAACCCTCAAAACTGTACAAATACATGAAAATTAAATAATCTGCTCTTGAATGATTTTTGGGTTAACCATGAAATCAAGATGGGAATTTAAAGTTTTTGAAATGAATGATAATAGTGACACAACCTATTAAAATCTCTGGGATACAGCAAAAGGAGTGCTAAGAGGAAAGTTCATAGCATTAAATGCCTACATCAAGAAGTCTGAAAGAGCACAAATAGACACATAAACAGAATTTAAAACAAAAATCATATGATCATCTCAATAGATGCAGAAAAAGCATTTGATAAAATCAAGCATCCTTTTATGATAAAAACCCTCAACTAAACAGGCATAGAAAGGACATACCTCAATGTAATAAAAGTCATGGCCAAGTGCGGTGGCTCACGTAGTTGTAATCCCAGCACTTTGGTAGGCCGAGGCGAGTGGATCACGAGGTCAGGAGTTCAAGACCAGCCTGGCCAAGATGGTGAAACCCCGTCTCTATTAAAAATACAAAAATTAGCCAGGCATGGTAGTGGGTGCCTGTAATCCCAGCTACTCGGGAGGCTGAGGCAGAGAATTGCTTGAACCCTGGAGGCGGAGGCTGCAGTGAGTTGAGATCACACACTGTACTCCAGCCTGGGCAACAGAGTGAGAATCTGTCTCAAAATAATAATAATAATAAAACAGAAAATAAAAGTCAAACCCACAGCCAACATCCTACTGAATGGGGAAAAGTTGAAAGCATTCCCTGTGAGAGCTGGTATGAGACAAGAAATGCTCACTTTTACCACTTTGATTCAACATAGTACTGGAAGTCCTGGCCAGAGTAATCAGACAAGATAAGGAAATAAAGTGCATCCAAATTGGAAAAGAAGTCAAATTGTCGCTGTTCACAGATCACATCAGTGCTATACACCCACAATGACCAAGCTGATAATCAAATCAAGAACTCAATCCCTTTTATAACAGCTGTGAAAAGAAAAAAGTACTTAGAAATATAACTAACCAAGGTGGTAAAAAATCTCTACAAGGAAAATGACAAAACACTACTGTTCGATATTATAGACAACACAGACAAATGGAAACACATCCCATGCTCATGGATGGGTAGAATCGATATTGTGAGAATGACCATACTGCCCAAAGCAATCCTCAGATTCAATGAAATTCCCATCAAAATACCATCATTATTCTTCACAAAACTATAAGAAACAATCCTAAAATTCATATGGAACCAAAAAAGAACTTGCATTGCCAAAGCAATACTAAGCAAAAAGAACAAATCTGGAGGCATCACATTACCCAACTTCAAATTATGCTACAAGGCTGTAAGTTACCCAAACAGCATAGTACTGGAAAAAAAATAGGCATGTAGACTATTGGAGCAGAATAGAGAATCCAGAAATAAAGCCAAGTACTTATAGCCAACTGATCTTTGACGAAGCATACAAAAAGATAAAGTGGGGAAAGGACATACTATTCAATAAATGGTGCTGGGATACTTGGGAAGCCCCGTGTAGAAAAATGAAACTGGATCCTCATTTCTCACCTTATACAAAAATCAACTCAAGTTGGATAAAATACTTAAATCTAAGACCTGCAATCCTAAAAATTCTAGAAGATAACATCGGAAAATCTCTTCTAGACGTTGGCTTAGGGAAATAATTCATGACTAAGACCTCAAAAGCAAATGCAACAAAAACAAAAGTAAATAAATGGGACCAAATTAAACTAAAGAGCTTCCACACAAAGAAATAAATCATCAGAAAAGTAAACAGACAACCCACAAAGTGGGAGAAAATATTTGTAAACTATGCATCCAGCAGAGGAATAATATCAAGAATCTACAAGGAACTAACTCCAACAATGCAGCAAGAAAAAAACAAAGAATCCCATCAAAACATGGGCTAAGGACATGAATAAACATTTCTTTTTTTTTTTTTTTTTTTTTGAGACGGAGTCTCGCTCTGTCGCCCAGGCTGGAGTGCGGTGGTGCAATCTCGGCTCACTGCAAGCTCCGCCTCCCGGGTTCACGCCATTCTCCTGCCTCAGCCTCTCCGAGTAGCTGGGACTACAGGCGCCCGCCACCATGCCCGGCTAATTTTTTGTATTTTTAGTAGAGACGGGGTTTCACCGTGGTCTCGATCTCCTGACCTCGTGATCTGCCCGCCTCGGCCTCCCAAATTGCTGGGATTACAAGCGTGAGCCACCGCGCCTGGCCTCATGAATAAACATTTCTTAAAAGAAGATATACAAACAGCCAACAAACATACAAAAAATGCTCAGCATCACTAATTATCAGGGAAATGCAAGTTAAAACCACAGGGAGATACCACCTTACTCCTGCAAGAATGGCCATAATTAAAAAGTAATGATAAATGTTGGCACCGATGTGGTGAAAGGCAAACACTTTTATACTGATGTTGGGAATGTAAACTAGTACAGCCACTATGGAAAACAGAATGGAGATTTGAAGAACTACCATTCGATCTGGCAATCTCACTACTGGGTTATCTACCCAAAGAAAAAGAAATCATTTATGAAAAAGACACATACACACGCATGTTTATAACAGCACGATGTGCAATTGCAAAAAAATATGGAACTAACCTAAATGCCCTTCAACCAACAAGTAGATAAAGAAAATGTAGTATATATACACCATGGAATACTAATTAGCCATAAAAAAGAACAAAATAGTGTCTTCTGCAGCAACTTGGTTGGAGTTGGAGGCCATTATTCTAAGTGAAGTAACTTAGAAATGGAAAATGCAAATATTGTATGTTCTCACTTATAAGTGGGAGCCAAACTCTGAGGACACAAAGGCATAAAAATGATATAATGGAGGCCAAGGAGGGTGGATCAATTGAGCCCAGGAGTTTGAGACCAGCCTGGCCAAAATAGCAAAACCTTGTCTTTACTAAAAATACAAAATATTAGCAGGGTGTGGTGGCTCACACCTGTAATCTCACCTAGTCAGGAGGCTGAAGCACGAGAATCACTTGAACCTGGGAGGTGGAGGTTGCAGTGGGCCGAGATCATGTTACTACACTCCAGCCTGAGAGACGAGCAAGATTCTGTCTGTTAATAATAATAATAATAATAATAATAATAATAATAATAATGAAATTTGCCAACTCAGATGGTAAGGGTTGGGAATGAGTGAGGGATGAAAGACTACATATTGGGTACAGTGTACACTGCTTAAGTGACTGATGCTCCAAAATCTCAGAAATCACCACTAAAGAATTTATCCCTGTAACCAAAAACCTCTGTACCCCCAAAAGTATTGAAATTAAAATAAAATTTTAAAAAGACAATAGGCTATAGAATATATTTTACAACATTCTGATCAACTATCATGGTGAATTTGAGTGAAAGTTATCCACATCTTAGTTAAATATTAAATGGAGTTTCTTTATATGGGTAGCTGCACAAACTTCCCAAAAATGTTTAATTGACACTTTGTATAGCAAGGTGATAAAGAGTGACATATGAGTTTTAAAATTATTTATGTTCCATAGAAAAGTAAGAAAAATGTTTACTTTTATATGGAGATAATTTAGATAGTATTTGGCTACATCTATTTTTTCAACTTGTTCTCCAAGGTACTCGTAAAAATCACTTGCTGTTATACTTTTGCTTTTTGAAGCAGGACAGCTTGGATTGCTGTTCAGGATGTCCTTATTAAGTATATAGAGGAGAAAAGATAAAAGAAGAAATTTACAGCCTGCTTGATACCTGTCTTTCGAATATCTTTAGAGTTACGCTACCCGGAATATCTTGCAAATTTTCATAGAGAACTCTTTGGATAGAGTATGAAATATTGGCCTGAGCTGAAATGAGCTCATTTGTTTTAAGAAAAGATATATAAACCACAAGGAATTTAAAAGAATATTATCTCATGCCAAATCAAGTTTTAGTTTTCTTTCTTCCTACTATTATTGTTAATGTTTTATGTAAATATCTGTGTTTACCTGGAAAACATATAGTAGTATTAGAAAAGAAACAAGTAAAACATTGCATAACATGTTTTTTTAAATTTTAAAGTTACGAAAATATAGAAAAGGTTTATAATTCCTGATAGTTTGATGGCATTTGCTTATCTTGAGATATGAGATTGTTTTGTTTTTTGTCAATGCAGTTTTGAAAAGAAAAGCAATTGGTAAGAAACCCCTAAGGTGCCCCTCAATGTTTGCTGCCTCTTGTTACATATTCCCCTTTTTCTCAGGATGGGCTGGATTTAGGAATGCTCTTATGCAATAGCATATGATAAAAGTGATGGATTTTTACATCAAAGATTGGGCTACCAAGTACACTTGCAGCTTACACAAGTTTCATATTTGCTGGCTCACCTCCTTGGCATGGGCTGCAATCAGCCTGCAGCTGCCTCTTCTAATCATTCCCCCTTCACCATTTTCCTTCAGCTATTCCAACAACTGGGAAAAATGCATGTTTAACTCCATGATGCAGGGTGTTGGTTTGTCTTGCAGGACATCCATATCTGCTGAAGTTAAAGGAGGTGAAAGGCAGAAAGATTGAAACATCTTAGTGCATCCTCATTGGGTCCACCTTCTATTTATGGGTTTCAGCTTATCCTCATTGTTTCTGATCTTACATCAATCTTTCCTTCCTGATTTCCTACCCTGCAATTTAAAGCTCTACTGCAAGACACAAATACAGCATCCTTACAGAAACTGTTTGTTTAATCAACTCATATGATTGCATAACATCAAATCCATATAATCACACACACACATACGCACACACACAAAGTAAACAACTTAAAATAATAGATAATAAGCAAGTTATGGAAATCCTAGGAAGGCCAGGGGGGTGGACTAACATTAAACAAACATATATGTTTAATATGTCTAATGTTCATGTTTTATGAGTGGACTCTGGCTAATATAAATGAAAAAAATAAATAATAAATGAAAAATAATCAAAAATAAAATTCATAAACTGCAAAAGAGAAAAACACTTGAGAAAAATAGAAGCCCAAATAGTTAATGACAAGAATTAAAACAAGACACACTACAGAAATTGCAGGTTTTAAAAATATAAAATAACAGGACACAATTTAGGCACGTAAATTTGGAATTTAAAGAATATAGACAAAATATTTTAAAGTATATGTTAGCAAATATTATTCAGAATAAATATAATAGAAAAAAATGAATAAGATCTACTATTTGATAGCAGAGCAGGGTAACTATAGTCAGTAATAATTTAATTGTACATTTTAAAATACTAGAAGAGCATAATTAGATTGTTTTAACACAAAGAATAAATGCTCAATGGGATGGATGCTCCATTTTCCATGATGTGGTTATTACACATTGCATGCCCGTATCAAAACATCTCATGTACCTTATAAACATATGTACCTACAATGTACCCACAAAAATAAAATAAAAAAGTAAAAAAAAGAAGAAATAGGTAAACCTAAATTATCACATAACCATCAATAAAATTGAGTAAGTAGTGAAACATCTTCCCACAAAGTAAACTCCTGGCTCAAGTGGCTTCACTCCTAGCTTCTACCGAGTGTTAAAAAAAAAAAAAAAAAAAAAATTTCAGTAAAACAAAAATGCTTCTAGATAATATAAAAAGAAGAAAAAAAACCTTAGCTTATTTTATAAAGCTAGCATATTTGTGATTCAAACCTCCAAACTGAACAGCATGAAAAAGAAAAAAATATATATACACACACATATATATGTACACATAAGAATACAGATAACTATATATATATATATATACTATGTATGTGTATATATATGTATATATATTTCTTTCTTTTTCATGCTGCCCTATTTTGAATTTTTGTACCAAGCATATTCTAGCTTCATACATATATTCATTCCAAGTTCCTTTATGAATGTAGCTGTATCCTAACAAAATAGTAGCAAACTAAAACTACTTTAAAATGGATAACAAGGAAGTTACAGGCATCACAGAAGGCAAGGGATGTTGTTTAACACTACAAAAATTAATTCATGTAATCTGCCAAATTTAGAGATTAAAATACAAAAATCCCCTGATGTAACAGATTCAGAACAACAATTTGACAAAATTCAGCATATTTTGTGATTATTTTTTAATAAAGTTGTAAATGAGGAAAGTCCTGATACAATCTATTTACAAAATTTTCATCAAATTGTTGCATCCAGGGAGAATGTAATTGCTATAGGCCAGAGCTCTTGCTGTATCAGGAAGATATAGCCAAATATTATACAAATACAATGTTTTTAAAGGCACTAGATGGCAGATGCAATGAACTAAAGATGGGGATGTAATGAGAGCAAGTAAAACAAATAAATACTAATTTTTAAAAAGTAAAAATAAAACAATGTAGGTTATAATAAAAATTAGAAATATAATCAGTCTTAAGTCACTTACATAACAATTTCAGATAACTTACAGATAACAGGAAATAATGTTAAGATTTATGTGAATTCTTAGAATTTTACAGATAAAAACTCAAATTTGTGGTTTTGCAATACTCTGACTTACATTTTCTCTTCCAAAATTACTTTCAAAGAATAACACAAACTAAGAACCATACTGTAATAGCACTTAATTATATACTAGAAAAAATAAATATAAAATTAACATTCAGAAGAGGTAGTTTCTAATTGTTATCAGCCTAACTGTGCCTTTTCTAAGTAGCCTAAGGTTACTTGGTATTAGCAAGTGTATTAGTCTGTTCAGGCTGCCATAACCAAATACCACAGCCTGGGTAGCTTAGGCAACAGAATTTTCTTTTCACAGTTGTGGAGGCTGGAAGTCACAGATCAAGATCTGGACACTGATTTTTGTTGAGAGCTCTCTTCCTGGCTTGCAGATGGCCAATCTCTTCTCATATGATAAGAGAGCTCTCTGGTCTCTTGTTTCTTTTTTTTTTTTTTTTTTTTTTGAGAAGAAGTCTCGCTCTGTCACCCAGGCTGGAGTGCAGTAGTGTGATTTCGGTTCACTGCAACCTCCACCTCTCAGGTTCAAGAGATTCTCCTGCCTCAGCCTCCTGAGTAGCTGGGATTACAGGTGCATGCCACCAAGCCCGGCTAATTTTTTTCTGTTTTTAATACAGACGGAGTTTCACCATGTTGGTCAGGCTGGTCTCAAACTCCTGACCTCGTGATCCACCGGCCTCAACCTTCCAAAGTGCTGAGTGCTGAGATTACAGGCATGAGCCACCACGCCCAGCCTGGTGTCTCTTTTTATAGGGACACTAATTCTATCAGATCAAGGTCCTACCTTTATTACCTTATTTAACCTAAATTAATTCTTAGAGACCCTATCTACAAACACAGCCACACTGGAGGTCAAGTCTTCAACCTATGAATTCTATAAGAGACACAACATTCAGTGCATAACAGCAAGATATATATTTTTTCTTTAAGAAAATTAGTACACAAATAAAAGATGAAAACAGTCCTTAAACCAAAGCATTGGTCTATACTTTTGAACAACTAGATGCATGTCTGTCTTGAGGAAAGATGAGTGATATTCTTCCTTTGGTTAGAATTATGCCTGTCTTGTGCTTTTAGTACATATATCTCCATAAATATATTAGGGAGATAGTCCATGGGGATTTAAAATACTATAAAAAAGAAACTGTAATTGGATTTCATTATGGAGTCATAGTTCAAACAATGGGATTGCAGTGCAGTAGAACCTGCCAGTCTCAGATGAGAGGCTTTGGCAAACTGTTCTTCCCATGCACAAATGCAGTGCACCTGTGAGGTTCTTAATCTTCCAGAAAATTGAAGCTGTCCACCTTCAAGTAGAGATTTAAAACCTATAACAGTAATCAGTGGAAATAAAGTGGGCATTGCAATTCATAAGGTGTGGGAGTCACATAAACCTTTTGTCCACTCTGTCATATGGAGTCCTAAAATTTCTGTCTCTCTGTGATTAAAATGAATGATCAATGTATGATCTAATTTAGAGCAAGGAGACCTCCTCATTATTAAATTATCTCAATAATAAAAGTGAATTCCGAATGTTTTCCTGGGATTTAGTGTTAATCTTTTATTTTTAAAATTTCCATGCTTCTTTTTACTGTTCAAGATGAATGAAGAGGAAGATTATAAATTTCGTGTAATACTAAAATGGTTTTATTTCATATCTTGTGGTTTTTTTTTCTGTGGGAGAAAGAGGGGGAGTAGATTGTGACTTTATGATGAAATGAGCAGTCGACCCCCTTAAAAAATCATTTTTCCCCTCCAAACTTTCAACTACTTTGGAATTTCCAATTCCGTTTTTAAAATGTGAAAAATGCTTTAGGTAATTTCGTTCGAGTCAACAAAACTCTGGCATTTTCTTTCTTTCTTTCTTTTTTTTTTTTTTTTTGAGATGGAGTTTCACTCTTGTGGTCCAGGATGGAGTGCAATGGTGCAATGGTGTCATCTCTGCTCACTGCATCCCCTGCCTCCCAGGTTCAAGAGATTCTCCTGCCTCAGCCTCCCAAGTAGCTGGGATTACAGGCACCCGCCACCACGCCCAGCTAATTTTTGTATTTTTAGTAGAGACGAGGTTTCACCAAGTTTGCCAGGCAGGTCTCGAACTCCTGGCCTCAAGAGATCCACCCACCTCGGCCTCCCAAAGTGCTGGGATTACAGGCGTGAGCCACTGTGCCGGGCCAACACTGGCATTTTCAAATGATGTTTAGAAGCCTTGATAGCTTGTGACTTTAAAAATGAACCATCCGTTTTAGTCTTGTTTTTTCAGAGCTGCAGTTAAACATGCCATATGTTGACTAATCTGCAAATAATACATCTGTGATCTTTTGTGGAATTTCCCTCCCCCAGACTTCTATTCCAAGCTCCACATGAGTTAAGAAGTATCTTGTGAGTTATAGTTCCTGTGCTTTCCTTCTATGGGCAGAAGATTTTGAAGACCTCTCTGTAGCCACATGTGATTCACATTTTGCATACAGGAATTAGGTTCAGCAACAGGCAAAAAAATAACCTTTGTTAAGTATCTACAATCTATTAAATTGCTTTCTTCGGAATAATAAGTAAATGTAATACACAATTTTACCTTCAAGAAATGTGTAATGTAAGGGAAGAGACTGTGTACACTCAGACACCACACACAAACACAAGTTGTCATAAATAATAGTTGCATGGGAGATAAGTCAGGGTTACAAGAGTGAAGAGAAGCAAAAAGTCAAGAGTGGTGGCTCATGCCTATAGTCTGTACTTTGGGAGTCCAAGGCAGCAGGATCGCTTGAGGCCAAGATTTAGAGTCCAGCTAGGGTAACATAGTGAGACTCCATCTCTACAGAAATAAATAAATAAATAAATATTACCCCGCTGTGGTAGTGTGGAGCTGTATTCCCAGCTACTCAGAAGGGAGAGGTAGGAGGATCACTTGAGCCCAGAAGTTCAAGGCTGCAGTGAACTATGATCATGCCACTGCACTCCCGCCTGGGTGACAGAGTAAGATCCTGTCTCAGAGAAAGAGAGAGAGAGATTGAGAAGAGAGAAGTGCGAGATCACACTTTTTCAGCTCTTTTTTTCTCCTTCTGGCACATTTTTCATTTTCAAGACCCCACGTCCTCCATATACGCTTTCCTGGCCCACCCATTTCCCTCCTCCCCTTACACAGATGGAGAACTTCCTTTCTGGTGTTCTCTCAGCACTCAGCACAGATTGCTAGTGCTTTTATGTGCTGAGCCTTTCCCTTCAACCTGGACCGAAAGAGGATGGCAATCTCGCTGAAGCTGTTTCTTTTTCTTCACAACATATAGGAAAGTGTTGCCCCTTTTTGGAGGTAAGCCCTTTGGTTCTTAAAAATTCTGTAAGAAAGAATGAGGGGAAAAGGACAAGAAGTTATTAAACCAAATTGAGGAAGGGATATGTATCTCTCTCCATGCTTGAAAATTAAAAGGAGATATTAGAAAATTTGTTAGACAGTTAATGATTTGGACCATCTGTAGTGGTCTCTGTAACATAGAAAAGAATAGAATCTCCTTTTAATTAATTTTCGGTTATAAATCATGCTGCAAAATAACAACCATCCTTAGAGACTAAATCTTATGAGTCATGGCTTCATAATAATGTGACTCAGGTTTCACAGACGTACAATACTGAAATATTATATTTTTTCCAATACTTTGAAATAATCTATTTAAATTTGTAGCGAGGGAATATTTTGATATCCTAACTACCGGGGATTTATTTCCCTGTTAACTACTACCACTTACTTTACATTGCTATTCACATTGAAATAGATCAGAGAGATAAATCATATGCACAGAACAGAAGTAAAAATAAAAACAAACTTCTTTAACTTTTTGGAGAGAATTTAAGCCTGAAAGCATAAGGTTTTGGCTTGTACAAGCTTGTTAACTCATGGCTAAGCCCCAAAAGGAGAAGCTTATATTAGAAAGAATACATTTGAAAGAAAATAAAAACAGATAAATCTGACTCCACTACTATAGACTAGAAACAGTTCCCAAAAGATTAGAAAGTTTTGTGAGACCCTGGGGAAAACAAACAAACAAACAACAAAAAAAAACATACACACAACACACACACACACACACACACACACACACATATAGACTGTCCACGACCATGATCAGCAATGATTGATTGCCTCAAAGAGTGAGTGGGAGCTATGGCACAATCACAGACATAACAGTGAGTGCTACCTTTGTGGAGGTTATAGTCCATCTCTGGCTGACATTAACAGGTTCAGCAGGAAGGATGTGCCATCTGCCAAGGACATCACTCAACCCTGTTCAAATTATTGCTTGCAAATAAAATCCCTCTTTTTGCCCATAATCCAGGACATTAAAACATTAAACAGGTGCAATTTTGTCTGCTCCTCTTGGAAACATTTGACCACTTCTGGAGACAATTTTGGTTGTCAGACCTTGGAGGGAGGGATGGTGTTGATATCTAGTGTGTAAACGCCAGCATTGCTGCTAAATATCCTACAATCCACCATACAACTCTCCTACAACAAATAATTAGCCAATTTTCTGGCCTAAAATGTCAGTAGTGTTGAGGTTAAAAATTCTGACCTAAAGCATGGCCCATAGTGAAGCAACTTTTGTTATGCTACTCTATATTAAGACCACAATACACTAACATAAGTCTTACAAAAAAGATAAATAAGACATTTTAGTAGTCTTTATCTAGAAATTAAAGTGGAAAGAAGAGTATGCTCTGCAAATGAGAGATAAAATTCCCAGAAAAAATTTTCTGTTAATTATTTTTAATAAAAACATTTTTGTTTCTTTTTCTTTTTATATATGTATTTTTTAAGAGGGAGGATCTCACTCTGTCGTCCAGCCTGGAGTGTAGTGGTACAATCTTGGCTCACTGCCGCCTTGAATACCTGGGTTCAATAAATAAATACCTATGAGGAGATACTTATACCTCTGTGTAATAAAATTAAACTACGTTTTGCTGAATAACAAATTACTCCAAAACTTAATGACTGAAAACAACCAAGATTTATATTCTCACATTTTCTGTGGTCAGAAATTTGGAAGTGGTTTGCCTGGATTTCTGTGACTCAAGGTCTCTAATGAGGTTTCACACAAGCTGTTAGCGAGAGCTGCAGGCATATCAAGACTTAAGTGAGTCCAAAGGATCCACTAAGGTCACACACGTGATTATTAGGCTTCAGTTTTTTTACTGGCTGCTGAACTGACAGCTTCAGATCTCAGCCATGAAGTATGGGCTTCTCCACAGGGCTGCTCAGGATATAGCAGCTGGTTTCTTCATGGCAACGGAGCCAAGGAGAATGAGGGAGGGAGGGAAAGAGAGAAAGAGCGAGAGAGAAAGAGCAAGCAAGTGAAAGATGGAAATGATGGTCTTTTATAACCTAATATCAGAAGTTGATCTTACTTAGGTGATTGTTGCTGTAGTTGTTGCTTGTTGTATATTCCTAAACCTAACAAAAGCTCATTTCTTAGATTTTGGCTTCTCTACATATACAAATGCAGATATAAATTAGAACAGAATAGAAACAATAATTTCAGTCTGTACTCAAGGGGAGGAATACACAAGAGAACGAAGGCCAGGAGATAGAGATCAGTGTGGGAACTGCACACCCTATTATATTGAATAAGACACTGAGATTCAATAGATGCAGTAAATTCATACTTCTGTGAAAGGTGGATTTGACATTGGAAGCTAGGAGTCCCAGGACTGAATAATTAGCTCTTTCTTCTTACAAATAACTTATGTAAATCGTTTGTGTGCTGATTTATGTGATCATAAATTGTATTGCTTTAAATTATTAACAACATTATGAAGATTTATTTTTTACCTCCCTGCATTAGTTAGGTTTAGGCTTCTCTGCATATACAACAAGCAATAACTAGAGCAATGATCACCTAAACAAGGTCAACATTTTTTTCCATCTCTGGAAAAAGAGAAGTCTGGAGGTAGATAAGCCAAAGCAGATAAGAAGGCTCCATGCTGTGATTCAGGGCCCCAGGCTCCTATTATTCTGCTCCATCACTCTCTTTAGTGCTTCCATTTTCAAGTTCACTTCATAATCCAAAATGTTTGTGGGAATTCTAAAATATCATTACTTGACAAGGAAAGATGGAAGATAGAAGAAAAAGGTCCCTTTTTTTCCAGCCCATTTTAGCTCCAAATGATCCAACTTTCTCAAGATTGTATATACTATTTCCCTTTACATCTCATTGGCCATAACTAAGTCACATGGCCATATCTAACTGTAAAGCAAATGGGAAAACACGATTATTTATTCTGTGCAGCAACATGTTCAAATATTTTTAAAAATTCCAACACTAAGATGGAAGAGAGTAGATAGCAAAGTAAGAAAATGGCTGTTTTTTCTTTTCTGTGTTATAAAAGAAATGCTTTCCCACTAAAAACTGTAAACAGTAGAGAAAAGTAGAAAAATGATATAAAATGATACCTATACTCCCATTTTCCCCAAGATAAGCATTTTTTCTTTCCTTTTGTAAAAATTTCTATTTTCGATTTTTGTGGGTTCATAGGAGGTGTATGTATTTATGGAGTAAATGAGATATTTTGATACAGTTATACAATGTGTAATAATTATATCAGGGTGAATGTGGCATTCATCACCTCAAGCATTTATATTTTGTGTTACTAACCATCCAATTATACTCTTTCAGTTATTTTGAAATTCACAATTAAATTATTATTGACTGTTGTGCTTTCAAATACTAGATTGTATTAATTCTATATAACTACTTTTTGTACCCGTTAACCATCCCCACTTTCCCTGTAAACCTCCAACTACCTTTCCCAGCGTCTGGTAACCATTGTCCTCAGATCCTCATGAGTTCAATTGTTTTAATTTTTAGTTCCCGCAAATCAGTAAGAACATGTGAAGTTTGTCTTTCTGTGCCTGGCTTATTTAAGTTAACATAATGGCCAGAATTTCCATCCATGTTTTTGTAAATAACAGTATCTCAAATATTTTATGGATAAATAGTGCACCATTGTGTATATGTGCCACATTTTCTTTGTCCATTCATTTGTTGATGGACACTTAGGTTGCTTCCAAATCTTAGCTATTGTGTACAGAGCTGCAATGAATATGGGAGTGCAGATATCTCTTCGATATACTGATTTCCTTTTTTGGGGATATATACCCAGCAGTGGGATTGCTGGATCGTAGGGTAGCTCTTTTTAGTTTTTCGAGGAAGCTCAAAAGTGTTCTGCCTAGTAGTTTTACTAATTTACATTTTCATCAACAGTGTATAAGGGTTCCCTTTGCTCCATATCCTTACCAGCATGTATTATTGCCTGTCTTTTGGATACAAGCCATTTTAACTGTAGTGAGATCATATCACATTGTAATTTTGATTTGCATTTCTCAGATTGTTGTATCAATGATGTCGAGCACTTTCTCATACCTGTTTGCCATTTATATGTCCTATTTTGAGAAATGTCTATTCAGATATTGGAGAAAGGACAATCTCTTCAATAAATGGTGCTGGGAAAATGATATCCACACGCAGAAGAATGAAACTGGATACCTATGTCTTGCCATATACAAAATAAACTCGAAATGGATTAAAGACTTAAATCTAAGACCTCAGGCTGAAACTACAAAAAGGAAACATTTGGGAAATTCCCCAGGACATTGCTCTGGGAAAAGATTTCTTGAGTAATACCCCACAAGCACAGGCAACCAAAGCAAAAATAGATAGAATAACATCAAATTGAAAAGCTCTGCTCAGCAAAAGAAACAATCAACAAAGTGAAGAGACAACCCACAGAATGGGAGAAAATATATGCAAACTATTCATCTGACAAGGGATTGATAGCCAGAACACATAAAGAGCTCAAACAACTCTAGAGGAAAAAATTTAACTTGTGAGTTAAAGACAGGTAAAATATCTGAATAGGCATTTCTCAAAAGAAAACATACAAATGGCAAACAGGTATAGGAAAAGGTGCTCAACATCACTGATGATCAGATAAATGAAAATCAAAACTACAATAAGAGATCATCTCACTGCAGTTAAAAGAACTTTTATCCAAAACATGGGCAATAGCAAATGTTGGCAAGGATGTTTAGAAAAGGGAATCCTCTTTATTATTATTATTATACTTTAAGTTTTAGGGTACATTCACTGTTAGTGGGAATGTAAATTAGTACAATGACTGTGGAAAACAGTTTAGAAGCTCCTCATTAAACGATAAATAGAGCTACCATATAAGTCAGCAATCCCACTGCTAGGTATACACCCACAGGAAAGGAAATCAGTATATTGAAGAGGTATCTGCACTCCCATGTTTATTGCAGCACTATTCTGAAGTTAAGCACTTTGTAACTTCACTATGTATTTTCTTCCATCACTTTCCTCAATACAAAGCTTGAGGGTTATTTCTTTTTATATTTAACATGAGGGGATGCTCTGGATTTACAAAAAAAAAAAAAAAATGAGAATAAAATAAAAAAGTGTGGACCAAAGACAGGAAAGCTAGACTCATTTTGAGGATTTATATGAGAACAAAGACAGCCAATTATGTCCTAGAATAAAGGAACTTGAAAGTAAATAGGATTGTTTATTGCAGTCAGCAGGGTGTTTTAGGACTTCATAACAATATATACATTATGATATATCCCAGGAATTTCATTTAGATTATTAGAATATTCTACAAAAAGAGAAGACTAAAATAAAGTTTGATGACAGACTAATGTTGACTATCCAGTCATGAGATAACAACATCTTAGAGAATGGTGGGTAAAGTGAAATGGAAGGAAAGGATGCAACAAGGTAACTTTGCAAAAGTTGGAAATGATGGGATGTGTGTAAGCTGGATAAATAATTGACTATAAGATTTGTTTTCCTTATTTGAGGGTATGAATAAAATCAAATGATAAGTAGTAAAGTAGGGATGAGAGAGTAAGCTATAAATAATATTTAAGGAGATTTGAGGTTCATATAGATGAGAGTCAGGATCCCCACTAGAGATGGGTATGCACTGGAGCCATGTTTGTTTGCTTGAGTGGTTTTGTTTTGGTTTTTGCTCTGAGCTTCAACTTTATTGTTGCTTCAGTACTCTTTGTCTAGGAAAGGACTAGTTCCATGATGAAGACCACTTGAAAAGTGACTGCAGCAATTTTGATAGTAAGAGAATTGGTGTCAGTTGCTGGTAGGATCCAGGGTGAGAAACTGAGTTAGCAGGTATATTATTTCAACTATGCAGAATACTGGCTTCGTGGTTTGTAATGTTCTTCAGATTCCTAACATTTCCCAAGAGTTATGTGAATGAATTTTTCTTCTCTTGCCAAATGCCAAATGGTCAGTGCCTTATGTGGAATTAAAAATAATTGAGTAAATTACACTCAGATTGTTTGGCCCATCTCTTAACTCAGAAGTTGTTCCAGGTGGTGATGTTGGTTTCTTTTTTCCCCCTCCAACAATGGATAGATAAACAAATGCTAAACTTTTTTTTTAATATGTTGAAACTTATTATTGTTATTATTATTATACTTTAAGTTTTAGGGTACATGTGCACAACATGCAGGTTTGTCACATATGTATACATGTGCCATGTTGGTGTGCTGCACCCATTAACTCGTCATTTAACATTAGGTATATCTCCTAATGCTATCCCTTCCCCCTCCCCCCACCCCACAACAGTCTCCGGTGTGTGATGTTCCCCTTCCTGTGTCCATGTGTTCTCATTGTTCAAGTCCCACCTATGAGTGAGAACATGCGGTGTTTGGTTTTTTGTCCTTGGGATAGTTGGCTGAGAATGATGGTTTCCAGTTTCATCCATGTCCCTACAAAGGACATGAACTCATCATTTTTTATGACTGCATAGTATTCCATGGTGTGTATGTGCCACATTTTCTTAATCCAGTCTATCATTGTTGGACATTTGGGTTGGTTCCAAGTCTTCGCTATTGTGAATAGTGCCACAATAAACATACGTGTGCATGTGTCTTTATAGCAGCATGATTTATAGTCCTTTGGGTATATACTCAGTAATGGGATGGCTGGGTCAAATGGTATTTCTAGTTCTAGATCCCTGAGGAATCGCCACACTGACTTCCACAATGGTTGAACTAGTTTACAGTCCCACCAACAGTGTAAAAGTGTTCCTATTTCTCCACATCCTCTCCAGCACCTGTTGTTTCCTGACTTTTTAATGATGGCCATTCTAACTGGTGTGAGATGGTATCTCGTTGTGGTTTTGATTTGCATTTCTCTGATGGCCAGTGATGATGAGCATTTTTTCATGTTTTTTTTGGCTCCATAAATGTCTTCTTTTGAGAAGTGTCTGCTCATATCCTTCGCCCACTTTTTGATGGGGTTGTTTTTTTCTTGTTAATTTATTTGAGTTCATTGTAGATTCTGGATATTAGCCTTTTTTCAGATGAGTAGGTTGCAAAAATTTTCTCCCATTCTGTCAGTTGGCTATTCACTCTGATGGTGGTTTCTTTTGCTGTGCAGAAGGTCTTTAGTTTAATTAGATCCCATTTGTCAATTTTGGCTTTTGTTGCCATTGCTTTTGGTGTTTTAGATATGAAGTTCTTGCCCATGCCTATGTCCTGAATGGTATTGCCTAGGTTTTCTTCTAGTGTTTTTATGATTTTAGGTCTAACATGTAAGTCTTTAATCCATCTTGAATTAATTTTTGTATAAGGTGTAAGGAAGGGATCCAGTTTCAGCTTTCTACACATGGCTAGCTCTCAAAATGTTGCCCAGGCATGTGGCATGTGCAGTGGCCCAATCTCAGCTCACTTCGACCTGCACTTCTGGGGTTCAATCCATTCTCCTGCCTCAACCCCACGAGCTGGAATTACAGGCATGCACCACCACCCCCAGCTGATATTTGTATTTTTAGTAGAGACTGGGTTTCGCCGTGTTGCCCATGCTAATCTTGAACTCCTGACCTCAGGTGATCTGCCCACCTCACTCTCCCAAAATGTTGAGATTACAGGTATGAGCAATCATGCCCAACCACAAATGCTGAAGTTTTGCCTGTCCTTGTTAAAACTCCAGAACTCAAATTCATCCTGCAATTGGAATTTGCAAGTTTTCCAAAAAGTCACTAAACGGCTGCCATAGATCTGGTCTTCTCCAATACTACAGGGGGTGAGGGACCACAGTATGATTATTTCACTATTAGAGGTGTAACTCTTTTAAAGTTGTATATTCTAGAAGTCTGAAAAAAACTTAGTTTGAGTCCCAATTCTCAAATAGAAAATTATATTGCTGTCTAACACTTGGAGCTTTGGGAAGAATTAAAGAACAACATGTATGAATAACCCACATATCTTTTACATCTGGAGGGAGATATACATACAGATATTCATTGCAAGATTATTTACAATAGAAAAAAATATGGTAAAATTCTAAATTTCAATAGAAAGGCAAAGGGTAATTATGTTTGATTAATGCTCTTGAATAGTTTGGAGCAGTTACAAAGATGAGGAAGATTTATACAGAAAAAATGCTAAGATATTGTTGAGATAAGGAAGTCTCAGAAAATGTATTCTACCAACATTTGTTTGAAAAACAGAGTATTGTATTTTAACATCCCCTGTTTGCAAAAGAGGAAACTATCTGCATAGGGAGGTTAAGTAAATTTCCAAGGGTCACACAGATACTTGAATTCAAACTTAGATCTATCTGATAACTACAGACTATACTTCACTAAAAAGAATCAGATTTATTAGAAATGCAAAGAATATTAGACATTGTTTAGTTCAATGGCTTGTTCCCTGTACATCTAAGGGCCTGAGAAGGAGTTCCTTTGGTTTTTGCCCTTTCCCTCACAACCTCTTTCTACTTTAAACAGAGAAGTTGCAAATTTTTATTGCTTTTTATTTAAGAGTTTGATGAAAAAAATGTTCCAAGTGTTCTATTGCTAACTGAAATCCAGTACTTCAAATTAAAAATAAGGGCCTTGAAGCCCAGAGAGAGTGAAACAAATTTCCCAGAGTTATAAAACGAAGAACTAGAAATCAGAACTTTGTCCTCCAAAGCCAGGGTGACTTCTAGGGTACACTGCTGACTCTATACATTCTTAGATCTTAGCCTAGGTGCCTCTGTGAACAATAAGAAGAAAATTACTACTAGAAAAAAACAAAGACATGCAGGGAATTATCTTAGGGAGGCATCGGGGACCAAACAAGGGGAAGCTGGGCCTAAACAGGGAAAACTGAAATGCTAGATGGTTAAGAAAGGGTGAGGAGACTTTCTTCAAAACATTTTTGGTTTCAACATCCATTTTCAGAGGTTCTGCTATTCTCTTGGAGCAGGAATAAATTTTCAAAGGGGACTAATTGCACTCTCTTAGGGGGAAAAAAGTAAGTGCGTCATAGTTTAACTGAATATAGATAAATTAGTTTCTGTCCACGGTTTATTTGTTTTCTTTTAGTAGTGGAGACTCACGGAAAATGAGCAGCCAAAGAGCAGAGGAAACTGGCTCTTAGATCCCAAACTGATGGGTCCTTGGAATGTAAACACTGGTCTCATGTCCCCTATTACAATTTCAGGACATATCTGTTTTCTTTCATTGATGCCTCATTATTAGTTCCTGTGGCCTTTGCTGGCCACCAATAAGTTACAAATTCAGAAATACTTTATTACAGTGTTGTATGAAAATACTGGACTAGAAAACAGGACACCTGCTTTAAATCTGGGGGAAAATCTCTTTTAACCCCACAGCATCTCCATTTTGTCATTTGTAATGAGTTCACAAAAAAAGAATATTTATTGATTCGTATTTAGGAGATAGGACTACTTTCTCTCTTGAGACACTTCTTTCCAGGTGAAAGGAGGTCAGGTAATGTACCTATTGGCTTCTCTCCACCTCTTGACATAGTGAGCCTCTAGGACAGCAGAGTGATCTCATCTGATACCAGAAGAATAAACTGGTCAGTCTCAGTATAGCTCCTTCTTTTTTCATTGTAAGTCATGAATTCTCATTTGATCCTCCGGCAGTATATTTTTCTGCATCAGGCCTGACCCAGCTGATATTGACTGAGACAGGGAGAGTCAGCCTAATTATCTTGTTAATTGGTTGACCTATTTGTTTCTCAAACTATACTACAGCCAGTGATGAGATAATACTTTGACCTTCATCTGCCCCTCCTTTTTTCTCTTTTTTTTCTCCCTCTCTGTTTCTTGAACACTTACGGAGAAGATGTAAAGATGTGGACCTTTGCACCACCAATGTGTCAGTCACTCTTCTATATTTGGGGATGCTATTGTGCCATTGACAGAAAAGAACTTTTCAAATAGGGCTTTCCATCTTGTGGAAGAGACAAACAAGAAAAGCAATAAATCTATAAGATGATTGTTTTAAGATAATATTAGGGACAGAATCTTTGACTGGACTTCAGATTGAATAGTAATGGGCATTTGAGCTGGTGTCTGAATAGGGAGAAATAGTCCTGTGAAATTTTGAGAAAAGTACATTTCAGGCAGTAAAAGGAGCAAGTGAAAAATAATTTGGCATGTTCCAGGAACAAAAAGAGAAAGGCTAATATGACTCTGACAAAAGTGATGTGTGGGAGAAAATGTAGGGAAATTGAAACCAAGTTGTAGGCAAAATCCTCCTACTCAAATGAAAGAAATGAAAAATAAATTATTTGAGAAAATATTACAGGCATGCTCCTGTCTTTTAGGTGATCAAAGAAAGGGAGGGAGGTAGAGAGATAGAAAGATGGACCGATAGACAGGCATTCAGATCTTTTTCCTTAAAGTACTTTTGGAATGTTTAGAAGAACAATGAATTTTATTACTGAAAGAATGATATCTATTCTTTTTGGTTTTGTTTTACCTATGTTTTATGCTCAACATCAATTCTCCTTTCCACATTTTAATATTTTCATATGATCAGGCACAAATATAAGCAGCATGTCTCTATCTGTTTGTCACCTCACTGTGTAATATACACACACATTCATAGAGAGAGAGAAAGAGTGAGAGAGAGAGAGACTAAAAGAGAGAGAGAGAACCTGAGTATCTCTGGGGATTTGAAAGAGATAGACAACTGATAGCTAGAAGTCACAACAATGTCTGGGTTGTTCTAGGTACATCTCTGTCTTCAATCAGGGATTTAAACAAGCCCTCCTGACCTTAATATTTTTATGAAGTAAAAACCAGGGAAATCCCTGTGATATGGTTTGGCTGTGGCCCTACCCAAATCTGATCTTGAATTCCCATGTGTTGTGACAGGGACCCAGTAAGAGATAATTGAATCATTGGGGCAGATCTTTCCCATGCTATTCTCATGAGAGTGGGTGAGTCTCACAAATCTGATGGTTATTGTAAGGGGGAGTTTTCCTTGCACAAGGTCTCTTTGCCTGCCACCAACCATGTAAGCTGTGACTCGCTCCTCCTTGCCTTCCGCCATGATTGTGAGGCTTCCCCAGCCATATGGAACCGTAAGACCAATTAAACCTCTTTGTTTTGTAAATTGCCCAGTCTTGGGTATGTCTTTATCAGCAGCGTGAAAATGGACTAATACAGTAAATTGGTACCAGTAGAGTGGGGTGCTGCTGAAAAGATAAGCAAAAATGTGGAAGCAACTTTGGAACTAGCTAACAGGCAGGGGTTGGAACAGTTTGGAGGATTCAGAAAGACAGGATGATATGGGAAAGTTTGGAACCTCCTAGATACTTATTGAATGGCTTTGCCCAAAATGCTAATAGTGATATGCAAAATAAAGTCTAGGCTGAGGTGGTCTCAGATGGAAATGAGGAAGTTTTTGGGAACTGGAGCAAAGGTGACTCTTGTTATATTTTAGCAAAGAGACTGGTGACATTTTCCCCCTGCCCTAGAGATTTTTGGAACTTTGAACTTGAGTGAGATGATTTAGGATATCTAGTGGAAGAATTTTCTAAGCAGCAAAGCATTCAAGAGGTGACTTGGATGCTGTTAAAGGCACTCAGTTTTGTAAGGGAATCAGAACATAAACGTTCAGAAAATTTGCAGCCTGACAATGTGATAGAAAAGAAAATTCCATTTTCTGAGGAGAAGGTCAAGCTGGTTGCAGAAATTTGTACAAGTAATGAGAAGCAGAATGTTAATCTCCAAAACAACAGGGAAAATATCCCCAGGGCATGTCAGAGGTCTTCAAAGCAGGCCTCCCATCACAAGCCTGGAGGCCTAGGAGAAAATGGTTTCTTGGACCTGGCCCAGGGTCCCCATGCTGTGTGCAGTCTAGGAACTTGGTGCCCTGCATCCCAGCCACTCCAGTCATGACTAAAAGGGGCCAAGGTACAGCTTGGGCTATTGCTTCAGAGGATGGAAGCCCCAAAGTTCAGCAGCTTCCATGTGGTGTTGAGCCTGTGAGTTCACAGAAGTCAAGAAATGGGGTTTGGTAACCTCCACCTAGATTTCACCTGATAAAGACATACCCGAGACTGGGCAATACGGAAATGCATGGATGCCCAGGCAGAAGTTTGCTGCAGGGGCAGGGTCTTCTGGAGAACCTCTGTGAGGGCAGTGTGGAAGGGAAATGTGGGGTGGGAGCCCCAACACAGAGTCCCTACTGGGGCACTGACTAGTGCAGCTGTGAGAAGAGGGCCACAGTCCTCTCTAGACACCAGAATGGTAGATTCACTGATAGCTTGCACTCTGCTCCTGGAAAAGCCACAGACCTCAATGCCAGCTATGAAAGCAGCCAGGAGGGGGGCTATAACCTGCAAAGCCACAGGGAGCTGCCCACAACCATGGGAGCCTACCTGTTGCATCACTGTGATGTGGATATGAGACATGGAGTCAAAGGAGGTCATTTTGGATCTTTAAGATTTGATTGTCCCACTGAATTTCAGACTTGTGTAGGGCCTGTAGCCCCTTTGTTTTGTACAATGGCTCCCATTTGGAATGGCTGTATTTACTCAATGCCTGTACCTCCATTGTATCTAGGAAGTAACTAACTTGTTTTTGATTTTACAGGCTCATAGGCAGAAGGGACTTGCCTTGTCTCAGATGAGACTTTGGACTTGTGGACTTTAGAATTAATGCTGAAATGAGTTAAGACTTTGGGGGACTTTTGGGAAGGCATGATTCATTTTTAAATGTGAGTACATGAGATTTGAGAGGGCCAGGGCAGAATGATATGGTTTGGCTGTGTCCCCACTTTAATCTCATCTTGAATTCCCACATCTTGTGGCAGAGATCCGGTGGGAGGTAATTGAATCATATGGGCAGGTCTTTCCCATGTTGTTCTCATAATACAGAGTAAGTCTCATGACATCTGATGGTTACTATAAGGGGGGAATTTCCTGTACAAGCTCTCTTTTCCTGCTGCCAGCCACGTAAGATGTGACTTGCTCCTCCTTGCCTTCCACTATGATTGTGAGGCCTCCTCATCCTTGTGGAACCATAAGTCCAATTAAACCTCTTTTTTTTCTTGTAAATTGCCCAGTCTCAGCTATGTCTTTATCAGCAGTGTGAAAATAGACAAATACACCCTACTGTTCCTTTCTCTTAACTATCCAAAGGACTTAAATACTTTTGATTCTATGTCTGAAACTTTTTAATTCAAATTATTGCCCTATTTTATCTCCATATTAACTAGATGGAATCTTTCTGATCATCTTCCTAATTTTTTCTATACTCTCTGCCTCTTCTTCCACTTTACCCCACAATTTTTGGAGATATAATAACAATGCAGCAAAGAAAGTGGAGGACAAAGAAAAACGATCAAGAACAAGATTAATGTATGCAACTCATTTAGCCAATAAACAGTACAATGCTCCTGTGAATTTATTCATTCTCAGAACAGTGGGTTGAGAAAGGTGGAGTAAACATACTTAATTCTGCAGTGTTGACATTGAGTGGGAGCCAGAGTCTTGAGCTATTGCAAATAGCAGGCTATATATGGATGGCATGCGAAATGTTTTTTTGTGGCCCACAGAGTTGCATTTTGTTTTTTAATAAATTAGATTTTGAGTTATAAACACGAGGATATTTCACACAACCATCAGACAGTCAGCCTCTTTTTAAAAAATGAGAAGATCAGGCATACATGGCCTGAATTTTTGCATGATAACAACTATTTGGCAGTGAGTAGAAGCTGTCCCCTTTGGAGAAGATATGCAGACTCATGACTTTGTTCATCACTACCCTGCTCACTCCATGAATTTATATTATCTTTCTTGCTCTTATAGGACATGGACTTCATGGCTCATGACTTAAGAGAATGCTGAATGATTTCATTAAAATGGTAAGGTCATTATATTAGGTAGACATGGCTTTGTATACTTTTTCCTCATTCTATTTGCCCTATAGCCATTCACAAACCCCAGATACGCTCCAGTTTCCTCATCTGCAATATGAAGATTATAATATTGACCTAAGTAGTTTAAAGTATTGAAAGCTCACTGGAAAGCAATTTAGAGTTTAGTTACTAAGTAGCTGTTGCTGAAGAAGATTTGACTGAAATTATTGGAATAGTACTAGGGTTTCTACGATAAGAATTGGTAATTTGAAGTCAAACCTGCCTTCATCAGTATAATGGGCATCTGTTTTGGAAGATTCCAGGCATCTATATAATCTTTTTTTGATAAGATAGTGGGAGAAACCTTTCCTTCATAAAAATTCACTTGGTTTATTTGTGGTGGTGCTGAATTCACCTCTAGAATTAGGAGTATCAGAGTTGACCAATTTAAGGCATTGTAACCCTCTCTCATTTCCCTCCCTCATACACACAGTGTGCTTACTTCAGGCATGGTCATGTAGGTACACAAACCTGAACTAATGATGCAGACAACGTACTCATGGGATTTTTGTTGAGATGGTTAAAAAATCATTTGTCTCTGATTCCTGTTTGTCCTTGAGGTAGTGAGGATGTAACTTTGGACTGCCAAGAGCCACCTCATAGAGAAAGCCTGAAAGAAAGTGCATCTAACACAAGTCAGGGAAAGCCAGCTGAATGATGGATGGGTATAAAGAAAAGAGGGAGAAACCCACCATATTGTTCGAACACGGATTAAGCTGTTTCTGAATTTAGTGCTTACCCTGCACATTCCAGTATCAATCCTTCTCTCCCACTCCCCACTTTGCTTGATGAATATATTTAAAATTTGTTTCTGCAAATTGTAGATTGCAGATTAATCCTTATCTATGCTGATGTCTTTCTATCTGTCTATCTATCTATCTATCTATCTATCTATCATCTATCTATCATCTATCTGTCTATGCATTTATCTGTCCATCTATCTGCAGGGTCCAAATTTAGTCATTTCAACATTATTGTCTATTAAACTGGGTCATTTGAAGAACCCACATTTTATCTATTTCTGAATATGTTTTGTTTCCCCAAAATAAGATGTAGGAATTTCCTTGTAATTTTATTATTCATCTGAACTATTGGAGAAAGGAATAATTCATAGGTATTAAATAGTCTAGGTCATTCTAAGAACTTTCAATGCCTTTAATTCAGAGAATAACACAAAATGACACAAGTCTTTGAAGACATCTCAGTCTTCACCACCTCAACCTCAGTAAACTTCATCACAAATCAGCCCATTTTCTGAATACTTGAGAAAATTTCAATATGAGCTCTGTATTAGATGATATGGAATTATTACTAATATGTTAGATTTGGTAACAGAATGTAGAGTAGAAAATGATTTTTATTATTAGGTAATGCACACTGAAGCATTTAAAGAAGAAGTGCCATGATGTTTGCCAATTATTTTCAAGTTTGTTTGTTTAAAGTACATATATATGCACAGATATTAGCACAAAAATTTTGTTTTCGAAAATGCCTCCTCCACCATGATAAATGCTTATGTTCAGTTCTTCAGTTCTAGAAGGGCGTGGAAGAGACCTGATGATGTACCATTATCTCCTTGTCCACAGTGATTATTTCAGGATTGGCATGAGGCTTGAGATCAATGAGATACATTTTGACTTTTACTTGCTATATTTTGAGTCTGTGAGTCAAGGGAGGGCAATAATTTTGCCAGTTTACAATGAGGACCTCCATGAAAACGAAGTTAGCAAAAAAGAAAATGGAATGGAGAAATAGAAAGAAACTGATAACTGATGAAATTGTTTGACTCCCAGGAACCAGCCAGGTCTAAAATTTGCCCGGAATCTTTAATTTGTATAAGCTAATACTTTCACGTTTCTGTTTCATCTAATTTGAGTTGATGTCACTTGCAGTTGGAGAAATTCTTGCCAATACACTACCACATCAACACTTTTGCTATGATATTTAACCTTTGAGTTGATAGTCCATTATGTTGTGTATGAATGACCTATAGGAATTAGTCTTCTTTAATTCAGCCAAAATAAAAATTATTTAAGAACATAGACCATCCATTCCTTATACTCCTAAAATGTTACCCACTGGCTCTTTATATATTATCCAGTAGATACTATATAGATGACAGTTGCTAATCAATAGTTGTATATTAACAGGAAATAATTGTGGATGGTTGCATGTTGTTGAATTGTATTTGATGAATGAACTAGTGACACAAGAGGAGAAAGCTGTCCTCCACCCCCAACACACACGTATACCTGCTATCTGTACCAGTAGTATTCAGAAGTCCAATTTGTTTATCTTTGTGGTAATCACTAACATTCATAACAACTGCCTGCGTGTAATAATAATACCAGTAATAGCTAACAAATGTTAATGAACACTTTCTATACACCAGGTACTGTGCTGGGTACTTTATGTGCATCATCTCATAACTACCTATGAGATAGTCAAATAACTACCCTTTAATCAAATAACTACCCTATGATGTATATAATGTATTATTGTCCTCGTTTTGCAGATGAGAAATCCTGAGGCTAATTGTAATTAAAGGATTTTCCCAGTAATTTAGAGTGGTGATATTGGGACTCAAACCCAGGTCAAACTCTATATTCCAAAGACTGTGTTTTGAAACAAGTCCATGAATAATTTTACAATAAACGTAAAGTCAACCACCAAAGATTTCATACTTTATCAAATAAGATATGCATTTAAGTCAGACTATTCCATTGTTCTTCCAACTTTGACAATATATCTAATATTTTATGCCTAATCTAGTAACAAGGAAATACTAAAATTTAATTTTTATTTATGTAGATTTGTTTCTTTAAAAGTCTGAAAACTAAATCTCTCTGGTTTTGGATTCTGTTTTTGTAAGAATTAGAAAGACAGTGTTTTATGAAACAGTGTCTTGGTTAAATTATCCAGAGTAACTGATCTTAATTTCTTCAGAGGTCCACATTAGCTCTAAGTCTTTTACAGTTTATGAAATTATCTAACATGAGAGTCCTTTATTTTTGAAATAAATTAGAAATATCCATGAGGGTGATAGAATGCTCATCTAGAAAGGACAAAATAAAACAGCGCTGATTTTTTTATAAAGGAAAAGGAAGTATTAACAATCCCAGAAAAACAGACGTATTTATTGACCTAAGAGATGACTTATGTTCACCAAATGCATTGAATGCTATTTCTTATGTGATATTTACATTACGGCTCTATGATTGACTTTTTAAACATAAAACAAATATTTTGTTTCATTTATTAACCACTAAGTATACATTCTTTTTATGGGAATTCTAGTTCATTTTCAACTATTAGGCAGTGTGTATCAGCTTTCTGACCTTAAGGAATGAATATATATAACGATTACACTGAAATGAAAAGTATTTTGAAATACCTAAAAGAAAAAAAAGTAAAAATAAATAGAGTTTTAAACCCAGGAAAGTTTACTCTGAAATATTTTAAGAGTTAAATCTTATTTTCCATTTTTTAAAGAACAGTTGGTTCCTGAAACAGAGAAATAAAAAGATGCCATAAAACCCCTATGAATATTAAAAGGTCAAACTCGATTGTATGAAGTTATTTTTAGCCATGGTTTGAAATATCTTTAGCAATCAAGAAGACAGGAGATTTATGCTTCTACTTTTATCTCAGATGATACAAAACCAAAAACTGGCATTAAGTTTTTGTTATTAATTACAGTGTAATGTGCGGCCGGGCGCGGTGGCTCACGCTTGTAATCCCAGCACTTTGGGAGGCTGAGGCGGGCGGATCACAAGGTCAGGAGATCGAGACCACGGTGAAACCCCGTCTCTACTAAAAAATACAAAAAATTAGCCAGGCACGGTGGCGGGCGCCTGTAGTCCCAGCTACTCGGAGGCTGAGGCAGGAGAATGGCATGAACCCGGGAGGCGGAGCTTGCAGTGAGCCGAGATTGCGCCACTGCACTCCAGCCCGGGCGACAGAGCGAGACTCTGTCTCAAAAAAAAAAAAAAAAAAAAAAAAAAAATTACAGTGTAATGTGTATTTATAAGGTTCTTCTCTAAGAATTATCCATAATGAAAATAATTTCCAGAGCCCAATAAAAAAGTAGAAAGTGAAAAATTATAGAATAAATGGTTCTATAATCTGTTTAGCTTGTTATCATAAATTGACTTTCTTGTTTTAATACCAAAGCAGAGAATTTCTCTGCAAAGTTTAGGCAGATTATGGATTCTTTAACTATGTAATTAAATCAATTTCATAGTCTGAAGTTTGAATGACAAAGCTAGACTCTAGTACAATGTAAAGCGGCCAACATTTTTGTAAGGACAAAGGCCATAGAAAGTCTGATTAAAGGAGGCTTTTAAATATTGATTTTAAAACTTTATGGGGCATGAAGCAAATGCCAAAAGAAAATGAGTCCTGTGAGCGTAAGCCTTGGACGAAAGGATTATGACTTACATGTCATCTGTATTTATGATTTGGGTAGGTGTTTATGAACATAATAGAACAATATTATTTCTTTACAGGAATATGGATTACAAAGAGAGCCATGTTCTTTCAAAAGGCCTTGTGAATATCTTCTTGAGATGACTATGCCCCAGATTCATTATCTCCGTTGTAAATATAAGAAAACCTTATTCAAAGCAGGACCAAAAAAAGAGAAGGAGGCTGTCAGAGATCCATGCTGAGAATATGTATGAGAGAAGGTGTAGAAATTGTTCAGAGGCAGACAAGAAAAATCAGTGACCAACCAGTGGATCACGTGAATCCTGCAGGATTTAAATTATGAAATTTTTAGGTGCACATTTCTTTTATTTAAGATGGATATTTGAAATCTAATATTTGAAACAAAGAGTGATAAAGAAATAGATGCAAAGCACTTGCTTTATAGAATTATTTAATAGTTAATTTTCTTAATATCACAACATAGACTGCAATTAACACATAAACATGTATACAATTTTCAAAACCAAGTCTACTTTACTAGCTAATCAAAATTGCTAGTACGGAGTAATTCACATGCAAAATGCACTGTTTGAAGCATGCAACATGCATTAAGTAATATAATCATTATCCTCTCAAGTGGTCACTATTATTTCCCCAGTTTATAGGTTTAGACACTGTGAGATTAACTGTACCAAACATTCAGTTCATAAGTGGCAGGAATGAGTTTTCAACTCAGGCATGTTCCAGAGCCTGTGTTGTTTTCTTTTCTTTTCTTTTTTTTTTTTTTTTTTTTTTTTTTTTTTGAGACAGTGTCTCACTCTGTCACCCAGGATGGAGTGCAGTGGCGCAATCTTGGCTCACTGCAAGCTCCACTTCCTGGGTTCATGCCATTCTTCTGCCTCCGCCTCCTGAGTAGCTGGGACTACAGGCACCCACCACCATGGCCAGCTAATTTTTTTGTATTTTTTTTTTAAATTAAACTTTTTACTTTGACATAATAATAGATTCACAAATAATACAGATACAGAAAAATCCTGTGTACCCTTTACCCAATTTCCTCCAATGGTAACATAATATAATGTCACAACAAGCATATTGACACTGATACAGTCAAGATACAGAGCAGTTCTGTCACTAACAGGCTCTCGTTTCCCGTTACATGTTCACCCCTGACCCTCTACCTTGCGTCATTCCTTACCCCTGGCAACCACTAATCTCCATCTTTACAATTGTGTTATTTGAAGAAAGTTACATAAATGAAATCATACAGTATGTAACCTTTTAGACTGGCTGTTTCATTCTCTATAAATTCTTGGGAATTCATCTGAGCTGTTGCTTGTATCAATAGTTTGTTCTTTTTAATTGCTGAGTAGTATTTCATGGCAATCATTAAAAAATCAGGGAACAACAGATGCTGGAGAGGATGTGGAGAAAGGGGAATGCTTTTACACTGTTGGTGGGACTGTAAATTAGTTCAACTATTGTGGAAGACAGTGTGGTGATTCCTCAAGGATCTAGAACCAGAAATACCATTTGACCCAGCAATCCCATTAATGGGTATATACCCAAAGGATTATAAATCATTCTACTACAAAGACACATGAACACCTATGTTTATTGCAGCAGTATTCACAATAGTAAAGGCTTGGAACCAACCCAAATGCCCATCAATGATAGACTGGATAAACAAAATGTGGCACATATACACCATGGAATACTATGCAGGCATAAAAAAGAATGAGTTCCTGTCCTTTGCAGGGACATGGATGAAGCCGGAAACCATCATTCTCAGCAAACTAACACAAGAATAGAAAACCAAACACTGCATGTTCTCACTCATAAATAGGAGTTGAACAATGAGAACACATGGGCATGGGGAGGGGAACATCACACACTGAGGGCTGTCAGGGGGTGGGGGGCTAGGGGAAGGATAGCATTAGGAAAAATACCTAGTGTAGATGACAGATTGAAGGGTGCAGCAAATCACCATGGCACATGTACACCTATGCAACAAACCTGCACGTTCTGCACATGTATCCTAGAACTTAAAGTATAATTTTTTTAAAAAAGTAAAGCGCTTTTCCTAGCGCTTCTGGATACTACTTCAAGTTGGGAGCAATTTTGCAACCCTAATCTGACATTACACTTGTCTTGCCTATTCTCTCACTTCACTTCAGTTGACCTTAAGGTCACTGTGGCATAATTAAAGCTTATAAAATCTTTTTCAAAAGAAGGATTCTAAACAGCAAATTTAAGATAACTTTAAGCCAGGTTTGAATGTTAGGTAATAGTATTGCGTACTTACGATACAGATCTCCTCATTCTTAGTCCAGGGAAGATTTTATTATCTCCTATGTACTTCTAATTTTACTGAAACAAAAGTAAATAAGCATTATTAAAACTTTGTCAAGAAGACAGAAAGAGCAATGTCTTCAGTAAAAATTATGTATTTAGCTAACCAAAAGCTTATACTCACCATGCTTTGAATCCTTACTCTGATGTATAATTTAATTTCTGCTGTCAATGGCTTTTTGTTAATGCAATGAGCATTTAATTTATCAACACCTAACAATTCATATATTAACAGGGGTTTAGTTCATTTCTATTCTAATATGTAACAGTTGGGTAGCCTGGAAAAATAATGGTGCCCTACACCTTAAAAGGTCAAACTTGATGGTAAGAAGTAATTTTTGTCAAAGAAAACAAAACAAAACAAAATGAGAGAAAAATTATGTATCTTAAAATGATATAAATTAATATTTAAAATAAAAAAGTAACATATAATGAACCTAATGGAAAAAAAGTATTGTGAGTAGTTTCAACAAGTGAAATCATGATTCCATTGACTATCAAATGTTCAAGCAGTTTCATTAAAATGACCTATCAGAGCAGAATTAAAAGACTTAAATTTGTAGAGTTATATAATATAGATAAGTATTATATGTATACATAACTTATTATACATATAATAAATGATATTATAAACAATATTTAGGATTTGGGGCCATTCAAATTAGGGGCTTTCCAATATCTACATCAATAAAATTGAATATTTTACTGATATTTTAAAGTTTCTAAAGAGATGCACTCATTCACCATAAAGTGTTAAAATGACACATGGAAGTCACTGAAATAGTTAAGTGTATCTGACATTTTCATCACCATTGAAATAATATGTTGCTCCTTTATTATTGAAGAAACTTTAAAAGATGTGAATACCATGGATTTTTCCAGTCATTTTCTCAAATTTTCTTCCTCCATGTTAAGCTTATCTCAGTTTTATTTAAGTTAGATAGACATCTTTTCTTTTTTAAGAAATTGATATTTAATATAATTGAATAAAAATAATTTGCCTTAATCATAAAAGTTTAGATTTTTATAACAAGTACATCTAGAAAATTCCATCCAGATGAAGACAAAGATTATTTCTAGCATGACGAGAGCCTTCCTTATCCCCTATCAAAATCAATACACCTCAACCACTGCCCCAAAAAGGCAGCACAATTCTGAATGTTTAAATTAAATATTAATATCACTGGATTAAAATTTTACATTAATGGTATCATATAAATCTTTTATATCTAGCTATTAATAGTCAATTTTTATCAATTTCCAAAAAGAAAATCTATTTGCCTAATGATTATGATTTTATATGAATGTGGTGTATCTCTCTACTTATTTTGATTTCTTTAAATTTTAAGAATAAAATTCAATATTTTAGATTAAATTTATTTCTACAGATTTACTGTTTTGATATTACTACAACTAAAACATTTTAATATTTGTTAATACATACAAATATACACTATTATCCAGGTAACTATTTGATACTGACTTAGTTCTAAAAGTTTTTCATTAGATTCCTATAGAACTTTTTCCAGCCCCAATATGATATGTGAATAAATGACAATTTTATTTCTACTTTTCAAATCCTCTACGCAGGTAATTTTTCTTATGTTATTGCTTTGCCTAGGGTTTCATCATGTTGAATTCAGTAGAGACTGAGTACTGAACTCAGTAAAAATGTTCTCAACAATGTGTCAATGTATATGATGGCTACAATAGGCATTTTATAAATATTCCTTATTAGATAATTTTTGTTTCCTATATTTCTAGTTTTCTGAGTTGTGAGATACTATTTTGTCTATATGGCTAGATTCAATTAGCAAATATTTAGTTTTGCACTCTTAGGTCTGTATTTATAAGACAGATTAACATGTAATTATCTTTTCTTATAACGTCCCGGCCTCATAAAACGAGATAACATATATACTTACTGTTTCCATTGTGTGAAAACATTTTTTAAAGATGGTTTTTGGCCAAGAGCGGTGGCTCACGCTTGTAATCCCAGCACTTTGGGAGGCCGAGGCGGGTGGATCATGAGGTCAGGAGATCGAGACCATGGTGAAACCCTGTCTCTACTAAAAATACAAAAAACTTAGCCAGGTGTGGTGGCGGGCGCCTGTAGTCCCAGCTACTAGGAGAGGCTGAGGTAGGAGAATGACGTGAACCCGGGAGGCGGAGCTTGCAGTGAGCCGAGATTGCGCCACTGCACTCCAGCCTGGGTGACAGAGTGAGACTCCGTCTCAAAAAAAAAAAAAAAAAAAAAAAAGATGGTTTTGTTTTTCTCTAAAACATTTAGAACAATTCACCAATGAAACCATTTGTGCCTGGAGGTGCCTTTCTAAATGCTTTTGATTAAAAATTTACTTTTGTTAACACTTATGGAATTGACAGAATTTTTTTTCTTCCAAGTTTGGTAAATTTTCTTTTTCAAGAAAGGTATGCATTTTAGTTATTAATCAGGTTTTGGGGCTTTACGTTGTTCATCATATGCTTTTATTATTTTTCTATTATGTGTAAGATTTATAGTGACATCACTCTTTTCATTCCTAATACTGGCATTTGTGTTTTCTCTCTTTTTTCTTGATGAGTGTTTCGAAATATGCAAATATTTAATATCTTCAAAGTAATTAAGACTGTTTGATTTTCTATAATGTATTTGTGTTATTTCATTGATATTTTTGCTTTTATTCATATGTACACGGCTTATAAATTTCTTTATGGTTTCCTGAAATAGATATTTAAATAATTGATCTTCAGACTTTTAAATTTTTTTCTAATTTGACAGATATAAGGCTATACATTTTCATTAAATATTGCTTTGATTCTATTCCAAGCATTTTAATATATAGTATTTACATTATGATTTAGCTTAAAATATTTTCTAATTTCCCATGTGACTTCTTTAATGCTTGGCTTACATAATTTGGTATTGCCTATTTCCCAAACATTTAATGGAATTTTTTAGTTATCTTTCTGTTGCATATTTTTACCTACATTTCTCTACGGATAGAGAATATACTCTGCACAATTACTAATCATAATTATTTTGAGAATTTGAGAATTCTTTATTGTCTAGCATATGGTATATTTTATCAAGTATTTTATAGACACTAAAATTGTATTTATTCTGCATTGGGCAGGTACAGCACTCTATATTTGTCATATAGATCAAGTTTTCAAATCACGTTGTGTAGATAATCTATTCTTGCTGCTTTTTAATGCCTCCTTGATTTTTATTTGCTTGTTTTTTAGTTGCTGAGAGAAATGAGTTGACATCTCCAATTGTGATTGTGTATTGATCTATCTTTCATTTTAGTTCTAATGAACTTTACTTCATATATTTTGAAACTGCATTGTCAGGTGCTTTGAAAGTACATTGTCAGGTGCATAAACATTTGGCATTTTTGCATTTCTCTGTTGAATTTAGTCCCATTTTAGTAAGAAAAAGTCCTTATGCTTTTAATACTAACTTGTCTTAAATTCTATTTTTAATAATATTGTAATAGTTGAGCAACTTTCCAGTTTGCATACGTTGAGAATGTTGTCACACCATCCTCTCTCCTCTGCCTTCCATCCTTTCAGAGTGCCACCATGGTAGTCCCTTTGAAGGTTATATGTCCTTTACTTTCCTTCTATCTACTTAAAATGTATCTTTCCTTTTAGATCTCAAAAATGTTAACGTAATATGACCCAGGTGCTTTTTCGTTATTCTTTCTTATATTGTTTTGTTTTTTCACATAGGGTTATTTAGAGATAAATTATGTGGGCTATATCTCACCAGTTTTAGAAAATATTTAGCCAGTAGCTCTTCAAATTGTCTGGACTAATGCTCTCTCTTCTCACTTTATGGGATTCCTACATAAATCACGGAATTTTATGCAGCCGTAAAAAAGAACAAGGTCATGTCCTTTACAGGGACATGTATGGAGCTGGAGACCATAATCCTTAGCAACTAACGCAGGAACAGAAAACCAAATGCCACATATTCTCACTTAGAAGAGGGAGCTAAATGATGAGAACACAGGATATATAGAGGGGAACAAAACACACTGGGAGTTTTCTGAGGGTAAAGGGTGGGAGGAGGAAGAGGATCAGGAAAAATAATAATGGGTACTAGGCTTAATACCTGGGTGATGAAATAATCTGTACAACAAACCCTGATGCCACAATTTTACCTATGTAACAAACCTGCACTTGTACACCTAAACTTAAAATAAAAAGGATTAAAGGCATATGGAATCCATAATTATTTCAAAGTTTAAAAAGTACATGATATATTTTCACCACTTTACAAAACACATTTCATTTATTTTTTGTATTTTCCATTTTTATATTTTTCTCTCAGCCTCAATCTGGATACTTTCTATATGCTTAACTTCCAGACAGTTTGTTCTTTTTCTACCATGTCCAAATAACTATTTAATTTCATGATAACTATTCTTTAAGAATTTTCTTCTAACTATTTTATAATAGTGGGTGTTTACCTAGATATTTAACAGTTTTGGCTTCCAAAGCTTTCATCCTCATAAAATGAAAGTAAAAAATATTTTATTTTAAGCTATCAGTTCTAAAAACCTAGTTATTAAGAAAACTGAATTAATATAAGTAGATTTGTGACCATTTCATTATCAACAGAATACATTTCCTTTAAATTCTAGCTGGAATTTTACATAATTCTAGTGTATACATGGATAAAAGGTAAGCTTCTCTTACTGATGAATGTAAGCTCCGGCGGGTAGGGATATCTCTTTTGCTTTTTACAGCTGTATTTTCAGCACCAGGAACAGAGACTGGCACAGACTATGTCTCCTTTATTGAATGAATTAAATAAATTAGCGAATCAAGGTGGATGTGAAGAAGCAACTCATTTTTTTGTATCCTCTCACAACATTAAATCTCACAATATATTAATTTCTAGGAGCCACTAATCTTATAAAATAGCAACATTTAAAAAATAGTGTAATATATGAGTGGTCTTAATTATAAAGTAATATCAATAACAATGTTTTCAAGATACATTTTATGATAAAAAATATTACTGAAAATTAAAATGTCATTTCATAATGATAAAAAGAATCAATTCATCTAAAAGACATAAGGTTGAATATATATACATACTAGAACAGATGAAAATATATGATTTGAAAACTGAAAAAACTAAAGGAGAATATAGAAAAATAGGGAATCATAGCTAGAAATTTTAATACCATTTCTTAGTATTTGATAAAATAAACATACAAAAATCCAAAAGAATTGAAGATTTGAAAACCAGCATCAATGACTTTTTCTAATCCACATTTTAGAACATGACATCCAACAGCTGCTTGATAGGTGTTCTATTCAAAAGCATGGGGTAATACTTATGAATGTCGGCTATATAGTAGGCAATAAAAATGTCTTAATATATTTCAAAGGGTTAAAATATAGTATATTCTCTGGCCAAAATAATATTAAATTAGAAATCAATAACAGTTAGATATCTTTAAAAGTCTCCATATATTTAAACATCATGTTTCTGAATAACCTATGGTTATGTGAAGAAATCACAAAGACCATTGATAATTGTTATTTATTTATTGTTGCTCCAGATATTACAGAGCCCTAGTATTGAACTGCTATCAGTGTGGAACTCTGTGTGTATGTTCCTTTCATGTCTTTTACTATTAAATAAATACAGCCACCTCCTCAGGTACGTAATAAAAAAAAATACAGAAAGAATGATGTGAAAAAAAAAAAGCATTGCACAGTTATTTTTTTTTAAAGAACCAGGGTGTCACATGAATAGGATGAAGCCCAAATGAGGGAAGTTGCTGTATGACTATCACATATCCTGGCAGAAAGGGGTCATGACTACTCAGTTCCAGCCAAAATACATTTACCTTTTAGGAAACTTTATTTTGTTATTATTATTATTATTATTATTATTATTATTTTGAGACAGTGTCTTGCTCTGTTGCCCAGGCAGTGGGGCAATCTTTGGCTCACTGCAACTCCTCCACCTCCCAGGTTCAAGCGATTCTCCTGCCTCAGCCTCCCGAGTAGCTGGGACTACAGGTGTCCACCACCATGCCCAGCTAATTTTTGTATTTTTAGTAGAGACGGGGTTTCATCATGCTAGCCGGGCTGGTCTCGAACTCCTGATCTCAGGCAATCCGCCTGCTTCCCAAAGTGCTGGGATTACAGGCATGAACCACCACGCACGGCCCTTTTAGGAAACTTTGATAGAAACTTTCCAATTGCACTGCTAAGAATACTGTGGAGAGTAAACCATACACATAGGGTGGCTTTGCAGACTGTGATTTGTAATAAGAGCACTTCATCATCATTCATCTACATAAAAATTTTCACAAAATGCATTGATATTAAATTAATGCATTGATAGTAAATAAATGCATTGATATTAAATACTTTTTTTTTACTTTAATCTGTATTATTGGAAGCTTACAAGAGTGCCTTATGGGCTAAAGATATTTTTAACTGAGGTTAATACGTAATTATTTTCAAGATGATTAGTTTTTTTTTCCTTCAATTAAATCAGTGGATTTCACTTCTGTCCCACCTGCTTCATTAACCTGGCCATTGTTTTCTGGTAGTCCAAGGTTATTTAAACTACCACCTTTTTATAAGCTCCTTCCTGACTTCACTGATAGTATTGGTGGTTACTTCTCGTAGTTTAATAAATGCTTTTCTCTAATATACTTCATTTCACTAAATACTAAATACAAGTCTCTGTTAAAAACATTAGCTGAATTTTCACTTAATCCTCCCAATAACCCACATGATAGGTAGTGTTATAGTATTAGCACTCTTATCTTCCCAAGAAGAAAAAGTGAATCACATTGAGATTAAATTACCTCTGAATTTCCAATGAACAATAAGTACCACAGGGAGGATTTCAAACCAGACGGACTGAGTTCAGAGCTGATGTTCTTGTTCACCCTACACATACCATCTACTCATCTATAGTTAGAAAAAATATACAAATAGTTACACTAATTATAAAACACAAAAATAAAAAGTATATACTTCCTCCTATCACACACACCCATCCAAACTATCTCCAAATTCTCCCTGTGTTTAACATCCAATCTTCTAAACCTCTAACCTTAATAGTGTAGGTCAAAATACCATCAAGTCTCACCAAGAGAACCTCTGGCAATATTCCCCTGAATGATACCCTTGCTTTCAATCTTGCTCACAGATAATCCACACAGCAGCAGAAAAGGATCTTCTAAAATGTAAATTATATCATGTCATCCCAAGTTGAAGAATTTCAGTGAGCTTTCCACTGCATGTAGTGTAAGATCTGACCTGGTTTTCCCTTCCAACCTCATTCTATGCCACTTTAACCCACATTGACTATTGTCTTGGAATACCAGCCTCCTTTCTTTTCCTCAGAGTTTCCAAGATCCCCCCATCCCTTAACTTACTGCTGGTTTTTTCTGCCTGAAACATTCTCACATTCAAACTGATGTACTCCTCTAACTCACAATCATATCCAAACCCACACATGATTTTCTTTCTCAGCTTTCAGATCTCAAATCAAATGTCTCTTCTAAGAAGCCTTTATTGTTTTTCCCTATCACACTACTCTTCTCCTTTCCTCTCTATAATTTTCTTATTTTACAATTATAAATTTACTTGTTTCTGTCTGCCTTCTACATTGATCCACACTTTTATGAAAACAAGTATCCACGTAGTAACATATTGGTAAATGTTTGTAAGTCCTGATAAATGTTTTACAATTGGCCTCAAAAATTTTTGATTTGTGGTGTGTATTAGTCCCATGTTGCATTGCTATAAAAACATACATGAGACTGGGTAATTTATAAATAAAAGAGATTTGATTGGTTCAGGGTCCTGTAAGCTGTACAGGAAGCATGAGGCTGACATCTGTGTGGCTTCTGGGGAGGCCTTTGGAAACTTAGAATCATGACGGAAAGCCATGATGGAGAAGCCAGCATGTCTTAACCGGCAGGAGTTGGAGCAAGAGAGAGATGGGGGAGGTGCCACACGCTTTTAAACAACCAGATCTCATGATAACTCACTCACTAGAACAGCACCAAGGAGACCAAGGGGATGGTGTTAAATCATTCATGAAAGCCCACCCCCAAGATCCAATCACCTCTCACCAGGCTCCATATCCAACACTGGGAATAACAACTGGACATGAGATTCGGGCAGGGACACAGATCCAAACCATATCATGGTGCTTGCCAATTTACATGCTATTAATACTGTCATCTTGGCTAAAACGAAGCTACTAACATGATGTCAGCTGCCTCGCAAAATGTTTGAAAGGGTAGTAATCAATTCTCACAAGCACATATTAGCTAGCTTACCACTTGGCCCATGTCTATTCCATTCACCACGGTGGTAGCAATACTTAGCATGATAAAGTATATTACCTTATACTTAATGGTGAAAGACTGAATGCTTCTGCCCTCAGATTAACGTTTAGGGATGCCCACTTTCACCACTGCTATTCAACATAGTACTAGAAGTTCTAGTCCATGTATTCAGATCATAAAAACGAAAGAAAACAGTCCCTAATTCCCAATGGTCTGCATACAATAACCAAAAAAATCTAAAAACAGCAACAGAAAACCCTCTTAAAATTAAAAACTCAGTTCAGCAAGGTGGCAGGATACACGATTACTATAGAAAAATCATGTACTAGCAATGAAAATGAGGACATATAGATTATAACTATAATACCATTTAAAATTACTCAAAAATGAAATAATTAGGTGTACATCTAACAAACATGTAGAGGATTACATGTTGAAGACTACAAAATGCTGATCAAAAGAACCACAGAAGATATAAAACCGCAGAAGATATAAATAAAAGATAATCCATGCTCATTGTTTCAAAGATTCAACATAGCTAAGAAGCAAAATCTCCTTACATTGATATATAGATTTATCACAGTTCCTTCCAACATCTCAGGGAAATTTGTGTAGATATAGAAAAGATTCTGCTAAAATTTATTTGAAATAAAAAATGACATCACTGAAACATTTCTAAGATAAAAGAAAATCAAATGAATCAGTCTATCCCATTTCCAGACTTATTATATAGCTGGAGTAATCAAGACTATACAATACTGTCAGAGATGAACACATTGAACCAAACAACAAAGTAGAGAACCCAGAAGTATTTTCACACACATACAACCAACTGAATGTTTTACAAAGTTGCAAAAGCAATTCAGTGAAACAATATGTTTTCAACAAATTGCGCCTGGCTAATTGTATATCCATAGGCAAGAAAAAAAAAAAAAAAATGAGGGCCGGGCGCGGTGGCTCACGCCTGTAATCCCAGCTCTTTGGGAGGCTGAGGTGGGTGGATCACCTGAGGTCAGAAGTCTGAGACCAGCCTGGCCAACATGGCGAAACCCCGTCTCTACTAAAATTACAAAAATTAGCCGGGCCTGATGGTGCACACCTGTAATCCCAGCTACTCAGGAGCCTGAGGCAGCAGAATTGCTTGAACCCACTAGGCGGATGTTGCAATGAGCCGAGATCACTCCACTGTACTCCAGCCTGGGTGACAAGAGTGCGACTCCATCTCAAATAAATAAATGAATAATAAAAATGAAAATCAAAAACTATAAAAGTTTAAAAGATTGTGCTGCAGAAAAACTTTGGGACATAGGGCTTAATTAGGCTTAACTTAGGGACATAGGGCGTAATGATGACACTGAAAACATTATTTCTAAAAGAAGAAATCAATAAGTTGGAAGTATCAAAATTAAAACCTTTTGCTGTGCAAAAAAAATTCTTATCACTGGATAAAAGGATAAATTACAGACTGAAAGAAGATATTTGCAAACCAGATGTCTGGCAAAGGACTAGAAACCAAAGTATATAAAATACTCTTAAGACTCAATAATTAAAAAAAAAATCCCATTACAAAATGAGCAAAAGACATGAAAAGGCATTTCACTGAAGAGGATATAGAGACGTCAAAAATGCACATAAGATGTTCAACATCACTAGCTATTAGGATAATGCAAATTAAAAATACAAAGTGGTATTACTGAAAGATACGGACAGCAAAAAATAAAGCATAATGAAAATACCAAATGCTGGATAGGTTACAAAGAAAATAGATACGACATACATTGCTGTGGGAATGTAAAATGGTACGGTCACTCTAGGAAATAATTTGGGAGTTTCTTATAAAAACAAACATACTTACCATAAAACCCAAGAACAGCACTCTTGGGCATTTAACCTAGAAAAATAAAAACTAGGATAAATGCCCTAGAAGATACAAAGCAGATTAAAAAAATTACATAAACTCAAAATTCTGTAGAAACCTATCAAAGCAGCTTTATTTGTAATGGTAAAAACCTGAAAATAACCAAAATGCCTCTCAATGGGCAAATGTTTAGACAAACTTTGATGAATCCATACTTTGAAAACTGTTGAGCAAGAAAAAAGAACAAACTTGATTCAAACAAGTTGATAGATCTCAAGGGCATCATGCTGATGAAAAAAAAAAAGACACTCTCAAAAGGTCAAGTACTCTATAATTTCATTACATAACATTCTCAGAATAACAATATAGAGGGAAGCTGATTAGCAATTGCCATAGTTCAGGGATGGGGTAGGGGGAGGGCTTGAGTGTGTACAAAATGGTAGTACCAGAGACATCTTTGTGGTGATGAAATAGCTTTGTGTCTGGATTGTAGTGATGGCTACACAAATTGCAAATGATAAAATAATAACTGTATATACAAATTATACAAATGTTAACTTCCTTATTTTTATATGACATAAGATGTATCCATCCGGTGAAACTGGGTGAAAGGTATGTAAGAATTTTCTGTGCTTTATTTCAATTATTTATGAATCTATAGTTATTTAAATAAAATGTTCAAAAATAATTTGAGTACATATAGTAGATGAAAAATGCTGAAACATTTAAAATGCAAGTTGAAAATATTTGGGGGTACAGGGTCATGGTGTTATGACTAATATGATTTTCATAACTAAGAAATACTATGGTGTCTTTTAGCAAACACTTTCTACCAAAAGCAACCTAGAGTTGCTTAAATTTATCGTATATTTCAATCAAACATTCCCTGAGAATTTGAAACATGGGATTCTTTGTACTTGACATTCATTGATAAATCTTTACAGTTACTAACTTAAGACATAATTAATTTCTTCTAACAATATTTAGTGTTCCTAAAAAAAAGCAATCTAGAGTTGCTTTTTACAAAATCATGGTGGTCGTGTTATATTTACATGTATTGAGTAGAAGTGTTGGAATTTGAATGCTATTTTCTTTGCAAGTATACTTCAATTTAGTAAGTTCAAAAGGCCTACATTGTTTCTCCTACATGTTTGATTTTTTAATGAAACCTAGAGGCTCATGTCTATTGAAATTTCGAGTCAATGATACAGTAATCCCTCCTTATCCATGGTTTCATCTTCCACAGTTTCAGATTCCTACAGTCATCTGTGATCCAAAAAATAAGTGAGTATGGTTAGTAAGTTCTTTTGAGAGAGAGAAAAAAAGACCACATTCACATAACTTTGATCACATTATGTTGTTATAATTGTTCTATTTTATTGTTATTGTTGTTAATCTCTTGCTGTGCCTAATATATAAACTAAATTTTATCATAGGTATGTATGTATAAGACAAAAAAAAAAATAGTATGACATTACCTGTCCTTTCAGGCACCCACTGGGGGCCTTGGACGGTATCCTCCATAAATGAGAGGACTACTGTACTTAAAGATCTTCAGTAACATAAACTTGTTAAATTTGAAATTAACACCACAAGATGCATTTTAAGTTATTATGTTGTAGTTAATAGGTCACATGAAATTTTGGTGAAAAAAAAAGGTGAGAGAAGAAGACAAATTAGGTTATTATCAGACGAGGAAAACAAAACCTAATTAAAGTTAAAATCTATTGTACCAGAAAGTAGTTTAATTAATACTAACTTATCTACTGGGTTGTTTTTAGCTCCAAGTAAATTTCCAACGATATGGAACAAATTTTTTAATGCACCGTTTTTCTAGCAAAGTAACTCTTCCATGTGTGCTTACATTTATCATATACTTTGATCAAACCTTCTCTGGGAATTTGAAACATGAGATTCTTTGTACTTGATATTCATTGACGAATCTTTACACTTTACTAATTTAGGACATCATTAGTTTTTTCAAACAATATTTAGTGTGCCTACCAGGCACTGGGGCCAAAATCAGTAAATAAGAAAGTTGTGGCTCCTGCACTCAAGGATCTTACAGCCTAATGGGGAAAGAGAGAGGGGTAAAAAGACAGTTGCAATGTAGGGTGGCAAGAACGTGGATGGGAAAATATAGACTACCACAGGATCGCATAGAAAGTCATATAAAATTTCGCAGCAGAGGAAGAAAGGAAATGATACTCAGGCTAATATAAAAAGATAAGTAAAGTTTTCCATCTGGAAGCAATTGCAGAAAGTGTTTCAGGCTGATAGAACACACATGATAGTCCAGAGTAAAAACACTATCAATGGCAATTTGTTGTAGTTGTTCTAAAGAAAGTAAAGGGTAATTCACTAAGTTCCCAATTTCAGAACTGCCTTCATCAGCTATACAGTGAAGTGCAGTATCTTTAATAGGCAGTGTTCATTTTAGTAGAGGATATTAGGTATGTTGTTCAATTTTTTGATTTTTTTCTTTTGTTTTGTGGCAACTTTAATTTCTTTTTTTCTTTTTAATAGAGATGGGGTTGTGCCATGTTGCCCATGCTGGTCTGGAACTCCTGGACTCAAGCAGTCCACCCGCCTCAGCCTCCGAAACCCTGTGATTACAGATGTTAGCCACTGCGCCCAGCCCTAGGGAACTTTAATTTCTACTATCTGTTTTATTCACTCCCTTTGCCTCCTAGTTTCCAAGGTATGCCTGGTCCTCCTTTAGAAGCAGTCCTCTCTCAAGACTGTCACTTCTTGTACTGAACAATTTCAAATCTCTTTCTGTCAATTTCCCTGCAGCCAGTGTTCTGATCCCCCAGGTTTTGGACCAATTATTATGTCTTCACTCATGTGAGACTTTTTTTACTTAACTTTCTGAATTTTAGGAACATCATAAATTACTTAGAAATAAGTAAGTTATGGCAAATTCTTAGAACAGTTTCACTACATGATGAGTTTAAAATATGGTATTAATTATTGCATTATATGAAAATCAGAACTAAATTTTAAAACGTATTTGCATACAATTATTGTAAGTTGTCCCCTGCTTAGCTTGCTTCTTAGATTTCTCCTGCTTCTTTTTAAGCTGTGATTTTCCAACACCATCTCTAAGTGCTCTTGAAAAGTAGACTTAGTACTTTGTTCAGCTGAATGTGCTTGAAGAAGCCCTCTTTGCATGTTTCAACAGAACCAAAGAAGTGTGTAGACTCTGACATAAACACTTTGCAGTTACATGGAGAAAGAAATGACAGAAAATGTGTGTGTTCTGGGTTTTAAAATCAGTATGTTTTGCAGCACTGTGAAAATGAGTAGCTTCTAACGCTTGCCAAGTTAAACCCAGCTAGGCCAAATATTGTTAGAGCTCCTCCTAATGGAGGCAACTGATGCAGGAGGGACATGTTTGCCAGCATATTCTCCTTCTCTGAGTAATAAATAGTAGAAACTTACTCTACCTATTTGCAGTTAGTGCAGTGGTTCAGAGCAAGATAAACATTTCTTTTGTAACATTAGAGAAAACAGTTCCAGTTCTCATGATGAGGAAAATTGCCCTGTTATTTCTCTGGATGTAGAAACACAAATGCTTTTTGTTGAAAGAGAGCTGACACAATTGAATGCCATGTTAAGATAATCATGGACATTTTTCTCAACTGTCTAAATCATCCCATAGCAATTGATGCATAAGCTATTCATTTGCACTGTCATAAAAGAAAAAAAATGCCTGTATTCAAAAAGCATTCAAATCTCATTTACGCCATGCACGACTGTCCTGTTAAATTCAATATGGGCTTATAATAAAATTTTTGGGTTTCCTGTCCTACTTCATCTCTAATGTAGCACATGTGTCTCTACCTGTCTCTATAAGAGGGGCAAACATAATCTTAAATTGATGAGCAATTTCCTTTCCAGACAAATCACAGAGACATAATTTACAGTGAATGAAATGGCATATCTAAATCTCCATTTTTGTAGATAATGATTATGTAGCCCTCTAATTCATTCAGATGCTTTTGAGTTTCTCCTTTTGAAAAGAAGAGCCATCTTGAAATATTTTCTAAAATAAATTCCTTTAAGGAAATGAAAAGAAGGGTTAATTACAATTCTCTAAAATATTCTTAAATGGCTATTCCTGTCAGATGAGTGCAAAAGGACATTTTAAAAAGGTGACACTTATAGATGATGACAACAGGAGTATTTTACCCAGCATATCATATTAACTGCTGTTTTCTTTTATATGCATAAGGAGAAAATGTTGGCTTCAGTGTAGAAGCCAAAAGAACATTGTAATTTAGGAGCAAGGACTTTATCTAGAAAGTTCTATTGAGCAGTTTGTAATGCTAATGCATGCATTTAGTCATACTTCACCTTGGAAATGACTTATCTAATAGCTTCTAATTGAGAATAAGGTTTTCTTCTAAAGGGAAAAACAACTACCCATACAAAAAGGAGACACTCAATTCATTTCCCCATTAGCCAAGAATTATATAATTAACTGGTAATAACTCCTGATTCTGGACACAAGGAAGGTCAAACTACTGATACCAAGTTTTTAAGCGTCTATTTGTTAACCTGAAAGAGGGATAATTTTATTAAAAAGTCAACGGATTTAACTGTATATAATCTTTTTTAAAGAAGAATAAATATAATTTAAAGTTTAACTGATATCAACCAATAAATACTTTGATTATTGCTAGTTGAATTAAGTATAATTGGATATTACGTAAAGTGATCATTTGAATTTTAGATTTATAAAATAGTGGAAATATAATTGTTACTTCAGGGCAGGGGCTATTTTTTTTATTATTCTGTGTATTGCTAGTGTCCAACATACACCTGACACATAATAAATGTTACATAAAGATTTTTTTGTTTGAGTGGGAGGATATATAGATGAGCAGATTCAAGTTAGATGTGCTCAATTTCTTTTTAATTTTTTCTTTTCTTTTCTTTTTTTTTTTTTTTTTTTTTTTTTGAGTGGGAGTCTCAATCTCTCGCCCCAGCTGGAGTGCAGTGGCACGATCTTGGCTCACTGCAACCTCTGCCTCCTGGGTTCCAGCGATTCTCCTGCCTCAGCCTCCCGAGTAGCTGGATCTACAGGCACGTGCCACCAGGCCTGGCTAATTTTTGTATTTTTTAGTAGAGATGGGGTTTCACCATACTGGACAGGCTGGTCTCGCACTCCTGATCTGTAAGAAAGGCTATCACTATATTCTTTCCTCGTTATTAAAAACATGTTAACTGTTAGTGTACTTCTTGAATTATTTTTATTTCTTCCCAGCAAACTGGGAATGCATCTTTTGCCCATTGTGTATGGCATTCACATCCACTGTCAGGCACTTGGTAAGCCAACATTGACAATATTTCATAAAATTTAATTACATTTGAAATGTACTAGGCTTGATAGTTCTTAGAGTTTTAAGCAATACATAACATAATTCATCTAGCTTCTGTGATACTTGATAAACCCCAGGCTTTACCTGCCTTCTAAATTAAACTGTAGGAAAAAAAAATAGAGAGGCAATCAATCCATAAATCTGTGGATATTGATATAATGTGTGAAAGACAGGTTTATGAGGTTATAGGGTGGCTTAGAAAATAAATTATACCTAATAATGTTGATATAAAATTTAGTGAAGTTTAAGATTTTATTTGCATGGTAAGTAATTTACTTTATTTTTTCTCATCAAATTTCAGCTGACTTTTTTTGTTGCATTGAATTCGTTAAGGAGTCTTAAAATAAGGGAGAAAAGAAAAAGTGACAACAAATCAGTTGAGAACATCTTATTGCTGAAATCAGCAAATGGTTCATTTGTCTGACACGTCATCTTGTTCTAACTGGAGACTCTGGTTTCTTCTTGAAAAGTAAGCCACATCTTTGAAAGCTATAAGCAACAGAGACAGGGCATCACTTAAAATTCCCCTTTAGCTAAAACTAATATCTGAATATCTTAAATCTAAACAATGAAACACAGAAAGAAAAAATAACAAAACACATAAATTAATGATTTAATTTTAAAACTTAATATTCAAATTGATCTGTAGCCAGTCAAATGATCAGTTTGTTCTTTTAATGTATTCAGGAGTGATTTTATATTAAAAAAATGGTTTCTTTGATCATACATCTGTGAAAGTGTACATAACCACAATGAATGATTGCAGAGCCTGCTGTTCTTCAGGAAGCAGTGTAAAATAATATTGTAATAAATACTCTTACTGGGCATTATTAATCGTTCTAGGCATTCTTCTAAAGTATCTTAAAAAGTAACTTATTTATGCATAAAACAACCCTACACATCAAGTGTTTTACTATTGATTTTTTTGTAGATGAAGAAATTGATTCATAGGAGGGCTGAGGAATTTTACAGCCTGGCACAGTTAATAAGTAGTCGAGTTGAGATGTGAACACTGCCAGTCTGGCTTCAGAATGTTCAGAGCTACTTTCTCATAGTTTTAGAACACAGAAGTTGAGTTATCGTGGGCTTTTAACTGAACCTATTAATCCTGGGCTTTTAACTGAGTTTCTAAATTTTAGAACTTTCTGTACTTCATAATGTTGGGCTTTTAATTGAGTTCTTAAATCTTAGAATGCAGATACTATGTATTTCTTATGGCCTAATGTGATGTTTGAGAGCTGAGATTCTACAACATGACTGGGTTTCAACCCAGGTTCTACCATTTACCAGCTGTATCATTTGAAGGAGTTAGTAGCAACTTTCTATCTTTGGGCCTTGGTTTTGCCATAAAAACACACATACTTTATAGATATTCTGAAAATTAAGTGAGTTTCTGTCTCTCTCTCACAAGATAGACTGCTGTTTTACAAGTTCTTAACTATAATAAAAGTGTAAGAATGAAATTAATTTAAATGAAAAATGGCTGTACTGCCATGTAGAAACTAAATACAAAGTACGCATTGTTATCTTCAGCAAATTCAGTCATGTCTCTATTCTCACATCTCATCAATCCTATTCCGGGATTCTGTGCTTTATAATAAACTAGGTTACTGTAAAATTCCAATGTATTTCTCAGTCCTTGGTCTCACTACCTGTTACCAATATCTGAACAATATTTTCTTCTCTGCATCTTTTCCTTCCTTCCTGATTGCTGTTGTCATCATAATCATAGTCATTATTGTCATCATAACTTAGCTTTTAACTTGGCCCTCACTTTATCTGGGAACCCTTCTCTCAATCCTTTAATCAAAATGGTAGTCCTTACTCTCTGCTTATAGCACCCTATTTGACACTGACATAGACTTAACATTATTCTGTATTGCAATTGATTTTCAGTTTGCCTGTCTGTTACTTCTCCCCAGCTAAGCATATCTTATCAAAATCTCCATCCCTCTAGCACCTATCACAATTCCTGACACAGCAGTTTTTCAGAATGTGTTTTGAGCAAATGGAATGTTCCTTTTTCAGTTGACTGACAACAAAGTCTAGATCAGTAATTGCCAAAAAATGGTTTGGAAATATTTTCTTGAGTCAATGAAAAATAAATAAACAAATGTGATTAGTTTTCATAAAGGTAAATTTGTGTATGTTTTCATGTTCTGAGATTGTTTTTCTATTTTTTAATAAAAAATATTTCTTTCATTAAATGAAAGCAATCATAATTGAGTTGATTTATTTTTATTCTCTTAAAAAATACAAAGCTGGCAACTGATTGTTATTGCAATCTCTATTGTTTTTAAATTTAATTAGTTTATGAGATCCAAAATTCTGGCATAAAGTAAACAAGGAATAGAAATTTGAACATAAGTAGATGATGCAAAAAAGGAGGATGGTAAAGAGGCCTGGAACAGGATATGTGGTAGTATTATTTTCTTATAATTTTGCTTAGAATTAGTGAAAACGTTATCATGACAAAATAATGGATGTTAAGCTATTTATTGTCATCTAAATGTTAATTACAATAACACATTGATTATTATTAATTACAATAATCTATTTATTTATTGCACCTATCCCCAAACAGATTTCATAGATTAGAAGCCATAGTGCTTCTGTATATCAGGAAGTTATTTGACAGAGTGCCCAGAAATGTTATTGAACCAGGCATAGAAATATTTCCTAGTAGAGATGGATGCAATCACAGTCTACAAGTGTTGGATATATGTTAATGTTAACTTTGGAATATGATGGCTTTTTATTTGGCTCTGGCACATCAAAAAACTTATTAATGACTCAGATGAAGACACTGATAGCTTGTCTATCTAATTTCAAGGTGACGAATATTGTAAATAAATGAAGATGGAATACAATATCAAATGCAAAAAAAGTTTGAGAGGTTGAGATAATTTTCCATTTTAAGAAGATAAAATATCAGGTAATAATACAAAGTTTTATGCTGGCTTGCCAAAAGGAAATAACAGGAACAATAAGTTAATTATATATTTAAGTAAAGATAGGAGAGATATAGGAATTTTAGTTCAACATGAGCTAACTGTAGAAAATGCCTAAAAAATTGTTGTGATCTCCTTTTGAATTAACAAATGAAAGGATAGAGTCAGCACAAAGGAGAATAATGCTTTGCTTCTTAGTAGTATATACCACATTCCAAGATGGTTTGACGAGAACAATGCACATGTAAATGAGTTACTTCATATGAAAGGAGAGAAGATTCAGATTTTTGTCTATATTTCAAATACTTATTCGATCTGACCATTTCATTCGAGGGAGTGTGTCCCTGTGTGTGTGTATATTGCCCAAACTTAGAGTTTCTAGATAGATATCTATGAAGGAAAAGTGTTTGTATTTCTTTGTAAAAATGTTTCAGATTATGTAATGTCAAAGTACAGACTGTAGGAAACAAAGGAAAGTAGTAATATAAAGTCATTTTTTTCCTGCAGTTAGAGATCAGAAGAAACAATATTTTATTTCCTCCCAAGGGACTGTTGAAAAATACAATTACTGTTCAAACTTATTTAAACATTGGGAGCTGCAAAATATATGTCTATTGTAATAAGCTTGCATTTGATTTTTGCATATAAGTAATGTCATAAGTGAAGGTGTGGACCATACTCAGAATACAAGAATTCAGACTTGAATACCTTTTATACATTTCTGCCTTTAAAATACATTTTGTTCGTGATAAGTAAATAAAGCAAATAATAGGGAGGTGAGAAAATGTCTTTATAATGCATGTTTGCATTTTGTTAATGTAGATCAGAAATTAGTCTGGAGAGTGAAGTGGGGTGGCGTTGGAGTCTGAAATTCACTTGCCATTCTAGATGCTGTCCTTACCCCAAATATTGCTCTTACACCTTGTTCCCATTTATTGTATCAGGCTCATGGGAAGAAACAGGTATACTGGTAAATTTGGAGTTACTGGGAAAGAGGTATCCTCTTAACTTGAATAACTGGATTTTTCTTTTTTTGTTTTCTTTTACTACTTCTCTTTTATAATGAATGCCAAACTACAATAGTCTAGCCTAAGGGTAATATATCATCATGATGAATGCTACTCACTTCTCTCAGACAATGTAGTCTAGTAAAATGAGGGCTCCATTATGAGCCGTAGTTCATTTCTGATTTTAACACAGACTGGCTGAGTGACCTTGAATAAATTGGGTCATGTCAGCATATTGAAGCTTTTTGGCTGCGTCTTTGTCTGTCTCATGTATAATGCATGTATTACATATGGTAACTTTTCAATATGAATATTCAAAATTATCAATAAGACAGCTCCAATTCTGCACTTTAACTAGCATCGCTAATTTCCCACCTTCATCTCAAGAGCTAGTTTCTTTTTTTTTTGAGACGGAGTCTCGCTCTGTCGCCCAGGCCGGAGTGCAGTGGCTCAATCTCGGCTCACTGCAAGCTCCGCCTCCCGGGTTCACGCCATTCTCCTGCCTCAGCCTCTCCGAGTAGCTGGGACTACAGGCGCCCACCACCACGCCCGGCTAATTTTTTTTTGTATTTTTAGTAGAGACGTGATTTCACCGTGGTCTCGATCTCCTGACCTCGTGATCCACCCGCCTCGGCCTCCCAAAGTGCTAGGATTACAAGCGTGAGCCACTGCGCCCGGCCAAGAGCTAGTTTCTTTAGCAAGATTATAGAAATGTTTTTCTTTCTGTCTGCATATTATTTATCTTTTCTGTTGTTTCAGTAGAAGTTTTTTGAGACGTTCATCTTAGGAAGTTCTTCTAAATATCATTTTCAGAAATAACTTTTGCTGTTTAGATAGTATAGTTCCCCACAGGGCTTACATACATATGTTTGTTTTTAGCCAGATATTCTCTCTCTAAAAAGAATACATATTTACTCTGTGTAAAGATAAAAAATTAAAAGTTACAAAAGTACACAAAGTGAAAAAAAGTTTCCTGCCCCCCGCCACCAACCCCTCTTCTTAGAGAAATTCTTTTACCATATATTAATATCCAATGTCTCTACAAATGTGTATGTATACTCCTTTATTAATTTCAATGGTATTTTGCTCTACTGCAGATGTACAACTTGCTTACTATTACTTAATAATATATGTTTAGATTGTTTCACCTCACAATCATGTAGAGATGCTTTATTCTATTAATGGCTATATAATCTGTCATTATAATTATGTGTCATAATTTATTTACTCAATTCCATATTGGTGGACATTCAGATTTTTCCAATATTTTATGATTACAAACTATGGCGCAAATAATATGCTTGTATATATCCTATTTTAAGAAACTTTTCTAGTAGTGGGATTCCTCAATCAATATGTTCTCTGTCCATAGTAATACCCTAAAGCAATATTATATTGTGAAAAATATTGCAAATTGTTTTCTAAAGAGATATATATAAATTCATCTCCTATCAATAGCTTCGAAAGATGCCTATTTCTCTTACCCTCGCTAATAGATATTAAAGATGCAAATTCAAGACATATGATTTTATCAAAAAATCTTACTGAGCAATTGTCTCTTCACTTTACTGTACAAAACAAATTTTGTTTGAAAAATAAATAATACTGATAATATCAAGAACTGTAAAAATAGTTTATAATTTTGTTTCAATTATGTAATATCAAAATTGTGAAGAGAGAATAAAGAAATGAAAATTATATTAGAGTCTTTAGCATTTGAGGTTGAATACATTCCATCAAAAGGAAAATTTAACAGCAATAGTGGTTATTTCAGTATTTTGCAGAGCAAAGTAACCACTCTTCTGATGTTGTAACTCTAAGTGTAGCTGCAAAATAATAAACTGAAATAATTCATTTTTAGATTTTCAAGGCCCTCATTGCATTTAGAGAAAAATATGCTGGGAGAAAAGAGTGTTTTATCTGCATCTAGCTACCTTACAGAATGTCAATAAAAGATACTTCCAGGGTTTTTATGTAGTCAGGTGAGAATCTCTGGCCTTTGAGCAATTGGTAGCACTGCCATTATGCCCTGTTGAAGATTAGAAAAGGGGAAATGTATATTGCCTAGTTCATTTCATCATCAATCATTTATTTAGTTATTTATTTATTCATTCATTAATTTTGTCTACTTGTTTGTTTGCTTCTTTCTCATTTTGCGTCAACATCCAGGACTAATATCACCAAGTATATTTTTGAAATCTCCTCTAAATATATTTTAGAAATATTGAATTAAAAAATTATTATATGTGCATACAAAAATGATTGAGAGACAATTATAAGTTAAATTTAATATGAGACTCTGACCTCTGGAGTAACTTTTGCCACATCATTTAACCCTCAGAATGTCTACCTTCTCTTTTGTAAAAATTGACAGGGAGGAACAAATGAGATAACAAACATAAAGTAATTAACATATTCCTACTACATGGCATCACTAACCCATTTTACAGATGAAATGAAGGCCCAGGGATATAAAACCGAACTCATTGATAGTAGGGCAGATAGTTTACTATTGTTGACGGGGAAATCTAGTTATAAACTGAAAAAAAAAAAAAGAATAGAAATAATAACTGAAAATAATGTGAAAAATAATTTTAACATTGTGTTTATTTCTAAAGCATTTCTGTCTACTTTGTTTTAATTTTTTGGTACTTATTTTGTTGCATAACAGGGACTTAGATTCAGGTCTATTTGACTCTGGATTCCATGCATTTTGTCATTATCCTGTCTGCTATATATCCTGGAAAATAAATATTAAGATTTGGAATATTAGAGGGAAAATTATTGAATAAAACATTCTTCTTCAGAAGTCTAACTAAATAAAAAGTTGTAAAAGTAAAAAATGGTGATTTTCACAGAATGAAACAAAACACCATGAGAAATGTTAGAACTTAAATAGAGCCTTAGAAATAGAATTGGAATTATTTGCAAGGCAATAAGGCACAATATCATGCTTTCAATGAAATAGGTGTACTGCAGATTAGACGTGACATACAAAAGGCACAATGCATGATAATAGCATGCAGTAAATGGCAATATCATTAGTCCTAGAAAATATCATTAGTCCTAGAAAAAACACTGGTGATCGAAAATTTTATAATAATCTCTGGTAGAACCTGCAAAAATGCTGGCTATTTAATTATGCAAGAATTTCCTGTAAAAAGAGAGAAATGAATATCCATGTTTAAAGAATGTTATAAAAATGGTGTCTCTAGATTTTTCACTGGAGTTATTGAATTTCTCTAAAGAAAAGTTTACAATCCACTATCTGAAGTGGCCTGGAAGTAGGGGTTTAGGGTGCTGCTCCATGCTGGATGCCAGCCTGGTGGGAAATGAACAGCAGAAAGAGGCTGAGTGTATCTCCTGTTCAGTACTTTTCCTTCTACGTAATCTGCCTTTGTTGTGGGTGGATTTCCCTGGAAAGGAGTGTTTTATGGCTTCTCTCCCCACTGCTACCTAATGAATAAGTATATCAAAGGGAACTGGGTATGCTCAGCACCACTCCTTCTTCCCATTGTTTGATGAGCCAGCCTGACCAAATGCAACGTGAGGTTCTCTGTGCCATACTTTTCCAGTGGAGAAGTCTACAGAGGAAGCCTAAAGTTTCACATTTCTGACTAACGGAGTTGATAAGTCAATGTGATTCTTAGGAGAATTAGCAAGCCTCTTTATATTTCGAATATAAAGGCACATCTTACCAATGTGTTGTGACTCTTGCACAACACCAGTTTGAACTTAGCAGGTCCACTTATACATGGATATTTTTATCAATAAATATATTAAAAATTTTTAGAGATTTGAAAAAACTTTTATATGAACCCAGTATCCTAGAAACATTGAAAGAATTAAGGAAAAATTAATTATTTACAAATGCATAAAATATATGTTGATACTATCTAATCATTTACTACCATAAAATATATATACATCTATTATAAACAGTTAAAATGTATTAAAACTTACACAAATACAGACCATACATGGCACCATTCACAGTCAAGAGAAATGTAAACAAACATAAGGATGCGGTGTTAAATTATAACTTTGTAATATTTACTGTAGTCTATACTGTAGTATTAATTTCATAGCTACCTACTGTTGTTATGGCAGTGAACATAAGTGTTGCGAGTGTCCACTTAAAATGATGTAGATTGCTAATCATCTCTGTGTGAGCATTTCGCCTCTCCAGTAAATTGCATATAGCAGCATAAAGTGATCTGTAGCGGTGCGTATTTTTCATTGTATTTTGGGCAATACCACAAACCTTGACTAACACCATGGTACCCATGTTGAGTGCCACTAGTGATACTGGGAGTGCTCCCAAGATGCAGAGAAAAGTCATGACATTACAAGAAAAAAGTTGAATTGCTTCATATGTATCTTAGATTGAGATCTGCAGCTGTGATTGCCCACCATTTCAGACAGGATTCATCTTGTAAACAGATGAGGTAAACTTATGGTATCGATCAAGACAGTACAGAACTGTTAATGTATTTTCTTTTCCTGGCAATTTCCTTAATAACATTTCCTTTTACTAGCTTTCTTTATTGTAACATAAATAATATATAAAACATACAAAATATGTTTTAATCGACTGTATGTTATTATTAAGGCCTCCAGACATCAATAGGTTATTAATAGTTAAGTTTTCAGGGAGTCAAAAGTTATACATGTATTTACAACTGTGTGGAAGGTCAGAACCCCAGCCATTATGTTGTTCAAGGATCACCTGTAGTCTGGGTTCATCTATACTCATCATAAAGCTTGCATTTTAATTTCTATCTGTCTATATCTCAGATGGTTCTAAAATCAGACAGGAAAGGCAGTTGGTTTTTATTAGGACTACTCATATCCCCAAAACACTGTTGTTAGAATGTAGCCACACCTCTTCCTTTGTGCCCTAGCCTGTAGCTTACCAAGTTCAGTTTATCTAGAGAATAAAATTGCTATCTTCCATTTGTTTGGAGAGCTGACTTCCAACTGCACATGTGTCAGGATATATTTTATTAAATAGATTTTCATGAATTTCTAATCTTCGTGCTTATTCCTCAAGTCCTACTGTCATAAGTGTATGTATCTCCAATTCATGGAACTTTTGTTCCTTGTGCGTACTTGATTGCTTCTTGTAAAAGTCATAGCATATGAACTCAGCTTTATCTGCTCCCTTACGTTAGTTATTCTCTCTTCTCTATCTTCCAAAATTCTGTTGGCATGGGTAGTCAATAGCTGTCTTCTCTCCCATTCATTTGTCTTTGTGAATATGTGCCTATACTATTTGTTGATTGACATTTTAATAAGAGTGTGGAGAGGTAGTAGTGTGGCTAACCCAGTGCTGAATCTGCCATATTTTCTGGGCAGTCCCAAAGTGTCATCACCAAGTGGTTAGTCAACTAGAAATACTTCTATAAATGAAGATTAATTAATAATAAATAATATCGATCAATTGAAGCATTTTATATTTGCAGAATTGGTGCTCGTATGAATTATTGGTCATTTACTGCTCTAAAATACATTCTTAGAAGGGTGTTGTGATCTATGACACATTAAAAAAAGAATCTAAAGACAAATAAGAGAAGTTTTGTGGAAAGAATGCTGATCCTGGGATAAGAATCTCAGATTGCATCCTGGCCTATTCACTGACTTTTTGTGTAGCTGTGAAATGTTGGACCATAACTGTGTTGTAATTGTAAAATGAATGTAGCGAGGTGGTGAAAATAAATTGTTTCCATGTTTTCAGTTTTAAATTTTTTAGTTTCCCTCCCCATTTAACATTTTAGTAAATGTGCTTAAATAAAACTTTTGAATGCAAGTTACATGTTTATCAATGAAAAATCTAAATAATATAAAGTAATATTTACTTAGCAATTACTAACTTCGTATTAGTTTACTATGCTTGTTACATTGGTTAATTTATTAGTTCTCATACCAAACCCATGGGAGTAAGTAAAAACTTTAAAAATCTCCCATTAGAAGACAGAGAAATTGATGCACAGAAAGGCATAGTAATTTGCTTTAGATCACTCAGCTAGGATACTTGGTACCGAGAAATGCAAACTATAAAACCCATATTCTTAACCACTGTGTTGTACAATTGTGATTGAATGTACTTTGTAACTATTCAGCCAAATACATTAAATCTGTATATTTAACATGGAAGTTATCCACGATGTATTCTTTATAGAATATAAAAGAACTCTTACTATTTTATTCCTTCCAACAACTGGCAAGTTTTAGGAACTAGAAAGACCTGTTTTTTATTTTTGAGTTGAGTATACCGTAAAAATGGAATCTGATTTTATTCTAAACTTTGTGTTATTTTAAGATATTAGGTACATTTTAACAATAAAATTTTCCAAGAGTACTGTATGCTATTGTTAGATCTAAAGCTCAAAAATTATAAACCTCACCAATAATGCTACCATCTAGAAAAAAACAGAAAAAAAAATACTATATATGTGGGTGAAATGGTACTTTGAAGAAAGTAACTTTCGGGTAGCTTAACAAAATTCCATCTGAGTTTACAGTGTAGGAAATGTCAATAGATATATTTTCATTTTAAATCTATTTAGCAACTATTTGTTCTTATTTCTTGCTGCATCCATTCTCATTTCAGTGATAGATTTAAATGCTCTAAAGCTCAACTTCATTAAAGAGTTTACACCAGAAAAATCTCTCCTTTTTTTGGTAAACTAATATTTTATTAGTTCCGACCTACTCTCTTTCTCTCTCTCTCAAAACTACTTTCCATTTTGAATTCCTAGATCATTTAGTATGACAACTCAATTTACCTTTAAGAAAAATGTTGAAATTATATGATTTCGTCCATTGATTTTTGGAAAATGTTTCAGAAGTGATTTATGATATAATGATAAAATGCTTTTTCAAAACATTATAACAAATAATGGAATCTGGGACACAAAAGTAAGAAGGAAAATATATAGAAATTGATGAGAATATAAATAATGAGCATAATCAACATTTAAACTCTTATAAAAGAAGCAACTTATCTCCAGATTCTTGAGTCTAGGCTATTCACCCTTAACCCTGGCTAAAACACCGGGTAATTAAGCAAAACAAAAAAGTCTACAAAAAATAATGAAGGCAAAATTCTTGTAAAATAAATTGATGCTAAATACTATCAAAGAACTAAACATTTTATATTAATGTTTAAGTAATGTAAATTTGGTTTTAATATTCACAGGTGATAAAAATAAGATATGCACATGTATGTAAACTAACTCTGTTCTTGTGAAATATGCTTTAAACCTATGCTGAAATTGCTTTATTCTTTTAGAGGTGGGACAATATATACAAGTAGTACCAGGGTCAGAAGAAAAAAAAGTAAACGGATTAGGACTAGCATAGAAAAACTGCAGTTTATATATTAAACCATTCAAATAAAACAACATGAACACTTGTGATGCAACACATGCTTGACAAAATTTAACATGATCCTATTTAATTCAGATATTGTTCAAAGAAACAAAGCAAAAATAAAATGTTATAAAAAGTGGAATCTCCTGTGTAACCTTCCTTGATTAAACCAGGCATTGTATTAAGCATTTTACAGATACTACATATATTAGCTAACCTAGTGCCCATAAGATTGTTATGAAATAGCTTTTATGATTATCTTCAGTTTGCAAATAAAGAAATTAAGGCAAGCGCTTATATTAAGTAAGTGAATGGGGTTTGAACCCAGCAGGTTGACTGCATGTGACCTTGTGTGTGTAGCTTGTCCAAATCCTACCAACTATTGCCCACAGCTATTGAACCAATTAACTTCCCCATGAGCCAAGTATGTGAGTTTATGATCTCCACATTCATGTGCACAATTGCTATTTTCAGACATTTTAATCTTTGCCAATTTGGTTATGGTACACTACTGTATTTTTCTAAATATGAATAATATACTTTGGATATTTGTCCTCTCCAAATCTCATGTTGAAATCGCTCCAGTGTTGGAGGTGGAGCCCAGTGGGAGGTGTTCGGGTCATGGGGGTGGATCCCTCATGAGTGGCTTGGTGCCCTGCCTGCAGTAATGAGTTCACAGGAGATCTGATTGTTAAAAAGACTGGGACTTCCCTCCTCTCTCTTAGCTCGCTCTCTCACCATATGACTAGTTGACTACTATTCCCTTTCTCCATGACTAAAAGTTTATTGAGGCCTTATCACAAGCAGATCCTTGTGATATATTCGGAAGAACCAAAAGACAAAACAAATCTCATTTCTTATAAATTACTCACTCTCTGGTATTTCTTTATAGCAACGCAAAACAGACTAACACACCGAGTAAAGTGGAGTATCTTTTCATATGCCTAATATCTATGTAATGTTCCTTTAGACTTTTCATTATCACATTTTATTTAGCTATATCATGGTATAATTTACAAATAACAAAATGCCCAAAATGTGAGTATATAGTTTCAATGAACTGTGGGAGATTACTGTCTTGTATAACCTCAATAAAGCCCCTTTTCTGTCAATCCTTGCATTCACGATCCCAGGCAAACACTGATCCGCTTTCTGGTACTACCAACTAGAATCTCAGACAAATGAATCCATAAAGTATGTAGTCTATTCTGCCTGGCTTCTTTCACCCAGGATATTTTTTAGTTTCATTTATAATTATATATGTATATATATATATATATATATACACACACATATATACAGTAAACTTTATCAATAGGTAAACAATAGATTAATGTTACATTGAGGAAATAAAACTTAAAAGGCATAAAGGCATTATCAGACAGCTAGCTTTGAGGTAAGATTCATCTAATTCAAACTCTATCTGTATTATCTCAGACCTGTGAGACCTTACTTAAATAATGTAAACTTTGTATGGCTTTTCTTCTCACCTGAAAATTAAGGATGCTGTTAACATCTTTCAGAACTGCTGTGTGGACTTAGTAAGGCGCTGAATGCAAAGTTCTTATTACAAAAGCAGGCACATAGAAACCAATCCATTAATATTCTTTAACTGTTATTTTTAATATTTATATAATTGAACTTTATACCCTTAATTGGAGTTTGAGAAATGATGATGAAAGTCAATAAGGGTGTTAGCTAAGTCAGAATATTTCCCCTTTTATTAAAAGAAACGCTTTATTATGATGGAAATTATGGCATTTAATTTAAGCCATCAAAACCACTTGCTTTATTTAGATTTCCCTTAAAAAGAGTAATCATTGTCTGTCAAAATTCTAGATTCTTGATTTTTGCAGGGCTTGGAAGTCATCACTCCCCTGTTACAACAAGAAAAAAAATCTAAACACACCGAAAAGGAACAACTATTCTTAGATTCGTCAGAGAATTGGAGTGTCAGTGCAAACTGATGACCTGAAAAATTGAAAAAGAAGCAGAAATAGAGAATCACACCTTGCCAGGAGCAGAAGCCCAATGCTAGAACCAATACAACCATGAACACCAACACCCTAACTAATGAGTTGCTGGAGGCTCACTATGAACTAACTTGAGAGTTAAAAACTATGGAGGGTACAGTCCTAGGTAGTTCCCACACGTTCATGAGTTTTACTATCAGGACCCCCATCAGGTTCTCACTGTGATTATGTGAGAAAAATCTGATCACACTTTTTGTAAGAAGATGGGAAAAGGTAACCATTGTAACATAGGCAAAGAAGAAAAGTCATCGTTTTGAAATACATGCAGAGCATCTGTTCTTTTTATTTATTTATTTTTTTAATAAAGGCTAACTCTCAAAGAACTACATTTAGAGTGCCATATTTAACCTGGAAAAGATCAATTAGTGAACTTTTATCTCTCCTGTTTTATACAAGGAGAAGGGGAAAAAAAAAAAAAAAACTAAGAAACTATTATGAAAGTCACAGCACAAAAACTGTGACTCACCAGTAATAAATAAATAGCACAGATTACAGAATGTTTTCCATTCCTGGTATCTTACCACCACATCAACAGAGCTTCGTATACTGAGTAAGTAACAGTAAATAACAACTTAGAGAGCTGCCAGACACACATTCCATTTAAGGAGTTTCTAGGGGAGCCCAAAGTCAATAGCAGAAACAAAGCAAGGACAGTAGAAGAAGTGGAAGCCCTTGACACCTACAGCTGATGCACACATTGAACTAGGCCTAAATTCCATCCAAATAAATAAATTAAAAAATTTCACAGTAAAGACCTATGGACTTCAAGTTCCTCTTACCCAAAATGTCATGTCCAGCATTCCAAAAAGTTATGCTAAAAGGCAGGAAAAAAACCACCATCTAAATAAACAAAGTAAATATAAAATTAGACTTGCATATGGCAAAAATATTGGAGTAATCAGGTAGAAATTTAAAATGACTATAATTGGCTGGCCATGGAGACTCAAGCCTGTAATCCCAGCACTTTGGGAGGCCAAGGTGGGCAGATCATTTGAGGTCAGGAGTTCGAGACCGGCCTGACCAACATGGGGAAACTCCTTCTCTACTAAAAATACAAAAAAACTGGCTGGGCATAGTGGTGCGTGACTGTAATCCCAGCTACTCAGGAGGCTGAAGCACAAGAATCGCATGAACCCAGGAGAAGGAGGTAGCAGTGAGCCAAGATCACGCCACTGCACCCCAGCCTGGGAGACACAGCAAGACTCTGTCTCAAAAAAATTTAAAAAATAAGATATCTATGATTAATATGCTTAGGTCTGTCATGGAAAAGGTAGACAACATGCAAGAACACATGGGTAATCTAATAAGTGGAAGAAAAACACTAATAAATAATCAAAGCAAATTGAAAAAATAGAAATAATGTATCAAAAATGAAGAATGTTTTTGATCAGCTTACCAGTAGATTGCACATGGACAAGGAAAGAATCAGTAAGCTTGCAGATATGTCAATAGAATCATTGCAAACTGAAATGTAAAAAGGAAAATAACAAGAGCAAAAAACAACAACAACATAATATCCAAGAACTATGGAACAATTATAAAAGATATAACATGTGTAATGGAACTACCAAAAGAAGGAGGAAACAGAAAGAAGTAGTAAAGCAATATGAATGAAAATTTCTCTAAATTGATAGACTCTATGCCACAGATAAAACAAAGTCAGAAAACACCAAGCAGGATAAATACCAAAAAATCCACACCTGAGTAGATCATACTCAAAATGCAGGTAATTAAAAACAGAGAGAAAATGTTGAAAGATTTTAAAGGAAAAAACAAATTTTACCTACAGAACATAAGAAGAAGAATTACATCAGAATTTTTCATAAAACATTCAAGCAAGGCAAAGGGTGGAATAAAATATTTATAGTGCTAAAGGAAACAAACTACCAGCCTGCAATTCCATATCCAACAGTCATTCTTCAGAAGTGAAAGTAAAGTAAGAATTTTCTCAGACAAATAAAAACTGAGAATTTGTTACCAATAGACCTGCTTTGCAAAAAAATGGTAGAGAAATTCTTCAGAGAGAAGGAAAATAATACGTGTCATAAAGTCGGATTTACATAAAAACAAAATCATTAGATAAGGCATAAATAAAAGCAAAATAGAACATTTACTTTCTCTTACTCAACAAATTGAATAAATAACTGTTCAAAATAGTAATGGCACGATATGTGGGGTAATTACAGCTTATGAGTACATAAAATAAATAGTAGTAATGTTATAAGGAAAAAGGTAGAATTGGAGATAGTCTGTTATAAGTTACTTGTATTATCTGTTAAGTAGTATAATGTTATTTGAAAGTGAGCTTAAAATAGTCTTAAATGCATACTTCAAACCTAGGATAGTCAATAAAGGAAAATAAAAAGGAAACACAATTACCTGTTAAGAGAAAAGTAGCCTGGACAATACAGTAAGAATCTATCTATAAATAATTTTTTTCTAAACAAAAAATTAGCTGGGTATGGTGGCCTGTAGTCCCAGCCACTTGAGAGGCTGAGGTGCAAGAATCACTTGGGGCCAAGAGTTCAAGACAAGCCTAGGGAACATAGTGAGACTATATATATATATACACACACACACACATATATATATACATATATATAGATATATATATAATATTAATTTAAAACAAAAATAAAGACAAAAATGAAATGATATAAATGATGTAAGACAAAAATAAAATGATATATAAAGCTCAATTAAATCCAAAGAAGGCAGAAAAAGAGGACAAGATTTAGAAAGTAAGCAAATATTAAGTGCAATCAATTGAAGAGTTACAAATATAGTAGATATTATTCAATTATATATATATCAATAATCACATTAGAAGTGAATGTTCTAAACACACTAATTAAAAGACAGACTGACAGAATGGATAAAAAAAGAGGACCCAATTTTATGTTGTCTATAAGAAATCTATTTTAAATATAAAGATACAAATTAAAAGAACATTTATGGCAAAGGGTATACCATATTAACACAAAAGTAGAGAAAGCTGGAGTAGCTTATTAATTTCAGATACATTGACTGGCCTCTCTATCTGAAATTTACAGAGAGAATTAGAAATAGTTACAAAGAATTGCAAAATATTACAAAGATAATTATCGGGATATAGAGGTGGATTGCATAAAAGAGTTGATTTTCCAAGGTGACATACTAATCATTAATTTGCATTCATCTAAGATGGAGCATCAAAATACATGAAGGAAAAACTGTTATAATTCCAAAGAGAAGTAAATAAATGCATTTTTATAGTTGGAGATTTCACTACCTATTAGTAATTGAAAGATTCAACAGGTAGTAAATGAACAAATACATAGTTTAAATAAATAGTATCATCAAACAATGATATCTAATTGATGTACATAAAATACAGCAACAAACAGAATATATATTATGCTCAAGCTCAAACAAAACTTCATCAAAACAGATCATATTCTCAGCATAAAACTTACCTACAAATTTAAAAGAACAAAAATCATACAAAGTATGCTCTGGGACTGCAATGAAATTAATCTAGAAATCAATAACAAAAAGATAGGAATTTCCAAAATACGTAGAGACTAAATCACAAATTCTAATATCAAATGTGTCACAGACAAAGTCACAAGAGACATTTTTAAAAATTGAACTGAAGGAAAATTTAAAAAATAATATTTGAAAATGTATGGATACAATAAGAACAGCACTTAGGGAAACATTTGTGGCATTGAACGCATATTATGGAAAATTTAAAAAAATCTAAAATCAATGCTTAAGCTTCTACCACAGGAAACTAGAGAAAGAAAGAATGATATAAACATAGATCAAGTGGGAAAATACATTTTTTAAAGTAGCAGAAATCAGTGAAATTTATAACAGAAAAGCAAAAGAGATTTTTTCTTTGAAAACTTTTTTCGAAAAGATTAATAAAATTGATTAAATGCATACAAGGAGAAAAAGACCATCTAAATATAACTATATTATTAAAAAAGGAATCATTAACTCTTATTGTTGCAGAATAGAAACTACTAGGACCTGTTGTTTTTATTGGTGAATTCCACAAACAAGACACAAGTCATATTTCTGCAATTATGTCAAAAAAATAGAAGGAGAGGAAACTTATAACTAACTCTTTCTTCCTAACTCACTTGATGAAGCCAACGTTACCTTAATACAATAGCAAAACCAGGTAAAAACATTCGAGAAACAAAACTACAGACCAATATCCCTCATGAGCCTAGATGCAACAATTCTCAATAAAACATTAACAAACCAAATAAAAATGTATAAAAAGAATTATACTCCACAACTAAGTGAGATTTATTTCATGTATGCAAGGCTGGTTCAACATTCAAAAATCAAGTAATATAATCCATAACATCAGTCACTAAAGAAGAAAACTTATATGATCATATCAATAGATGCAGAAAAAGCACTTGACAAAATACAGCATTTCACAATAAAAATTGTCAGCAACCTAGGAACAGAGAGAAAGTTACTCAACTTCATAAAGAACACCTTCATAAAACCTGCAGCTGGCATCATACCTAAAGGTTAGAAACTGAATGTTTTTCCCTTAAGATCAGGAACAGGACAAGGAAGTCACCTCTGACCACTCCTATTCACATCATATTGGAAATTGTAGCCAATACTAAGACAACATCAACAAAAAAAAGTAAAATAAAATGTTTAAAAGGGGAAAGAAAGATAGACAGATTGGGAAAGTAGAAATAAAACTGTCTTTGTTCACAAATGACATGATGGTTGTCTATGTAGAATATCCCAAAGAATTAACAGAAGAAAACTCTTGGATTTAATAAGTGATTATAGCATGGTTGAAGAATAAAGATTAATATAAGAAAATTGGAAGTCCTATCCAGAGCAATCAGGCAAAAGAAAGAAATAAAAGATATCCAAATGGAAAAATAAGTCAAACTAACTTTCCTCACTGACAGTATGATTCTGTACCTAGAAAACCCTAAAGATTCTGCCAAAGGTTCCTGGAACTGATAAATGACTTCAGTAAAGTTTCAGGACACAAAAGTCAACGTGCAAAAATAAGTAGTATTTCTATACAATAACATTCAAGCTGAGAGCCAAATCAAGAATGCAATCCTATGTACAATAGCAACAAAAAAATAAAATACTTACGAATGCATCTAATAAAGGAGGTGAAAGAGCCCTATAAGGAGAACTACAAAACCCTACTCAAAGATATCAGAGATTACACAAATGAATAAATATTCCATGCTTGTAAATTGGAAGAATCATTATCATTAAAATGGCCATACTGCCCAGAGCAATTTACAGATTCAGGGCTATTCTTATCAGCTGCCAATGTCATTTTTCTCAAAACTAAAAGAAACTATTCTAAAACTCATATGGAACCAAAAAAAAGAGCCAGAATAGCCCAAGCAATTCTAAGGAAAAAGAACGAGCCAGAGGCATCACGTGATCTGACTTCAAACTATATTGTAATACTACAATAACAAAAACAGCATGGTACTAGTACAGAAACATGACACCAACCAATGGAACAGAATAGAGAACCTAGAAATAAAGTCACATACCTATAGCCACTTGATCTTTCACAACATCCACAAAAATAAGCAATGAGGAAAAGACTCCCTAGTTAACAAATTGTGCTGGGATAGCTGACTACCAATATGCAGAAGAATGAAACTAGACCACTATCTTTCACAGACTTCATGCTATAAGAATCCTAGAAGAAAACCCAGGAAACACCATTCTGGAGATCATCTTTGGGAAATATTTTATGACTAAGTCCTCAGAAGAAAACACAAAAAGACAAACGGGACATAATAAATAAAAGAGCTTACACACAGCAAAAGAAACTATCAACAGAATAAACAGACTATCCTACAGAATGGGAGAAAATATTTGCAAACTATGCATCTGACAAAGGACTAATATCCAGAATCTATAAGATACATAACAAGTGAACAGGCAAAAAACAAATAACTTCATTTTAATAAAGGGCAAAAGACACCAGAAAGACACATGCATGCGTTATGTTAATCGCAGCACTATTCACAATGGCAAAGACATGGAGTCAACATAAATGCCCATCAATAGTGGATTGGATAAAGAAAATTTGGCACATATACACCATGGAATACTATGCCACTATAAAAAAAGAATGAGATTGTATCCTTTGCAGCAACATGGGTGGAGCTGGAGGCCATTAGACTTAGTGAACTAATGCAGGAACAGAAAACCAAATACCTTATGTTCTCACTTATAAGTGAGAACTAAACACTGAGTACACATGGAGGCAAAAAAGAGAAAAATAGACACCAGGGCCTACTTGAAGAACGTAGAGGGGAGGGTGAGGATTGTAAAACTACCTATGAGGTACCATGTTTATTACCTGGCAATGAAATAATCTGAAATAATCTGTACACTAAACCCATGAGTCATGAAATTGACCTACATAACAAACCTGCACAGGTACCCCTGAAACTAAAAGTCTTTTTTTTTTTTTCTTTTTGTAACATCAATCAGTACTTTATTCCTTTTTGTGGCCAAATAATATTCCATTGTGTGAATGTGCCATATTATTTTATCCATTTATCAGCTGATGGACATTTGGGTTGTTTCCAACTTTTGGTTATTGTATATAATGCTCCTCTGAACAGTGGTGTACAGATATTTGTTTGAGTCCCTCCTTTGAATTCCTTTGGGTATATTCCCAGAAGTAGAATCACTGGGTTATCTTATAACTATGTGTTTAACTATTTAAGGAACTGCCAGTCTGCTTTCCACAATGTCTGCACCGTTTTACATTGTCACCAAAAATATCTGGGAGTTTCAATTGCTCCACACCCTTGATAACACTTGTTATTGTCTGACATTGTGGTTATAGCTATCCTGATGGGAATGAGGTGGTGTCTCACTGTGGTTTTGATTTTCCTTTCCCTGATGACTAATGACGTTGAGCATCATTTCATGTTCTTGTTAGCCATTTGTGTATCTTCCTTGGGAAAATGTCTATTCAAATTCTTTGTACATTTTAAAATTGTTCTGTTTGTCTTTTTATTATTGAGTTCTAAGAGTTCTTATATATTCTAGATACAGTTTCCTTATCAGATATATGATTTGCAAATATTGATCAGCAAGCATCTTTCAATAAAGGAATTCTAAAATTTCAAAAAAAAGAGCAAAAGACATGAACATACATTTCTCAAAAGAAGATATACAAGTGGCCAAAAAACATGAAAAAAAGCTCCACATGACTAATCATCAGAGAAATGCAAATCAAAACGACAGTGAGATACCATCTCAAACCAGTCAGAATGGCTATTATTAAACAGTTTTTTTAAAAAAAGATGCTGGTGAAGCTGCAGAGAAAAGGGAACACTTATACACTGTTGGTGGGAATGTGAATCCATTCAGCCACAGTAGAAAGCAGTTTGGAGGTTTCTCAAAGAACTTAAAACAGAACAACAATTTGACCTGCCATCCCATTACTGAGTATATATAAAAAATAATATACATTGCTCTACAGAAAAGACATATCCAATTGTATGTTCATCACAGCATTATTCATGATAGCAAAGACATTGAATCAAAATAGGTGCCTATCAATGGTATATTAAATAAAGAAAATGTAGTTCAGATATAGCATGGAATACTACACCACCCTAAAAAAGGATGAAATAATGTCTTTTGCAGCAGCATGGTTGCAGTCGGAAACTATTATTCTAAGCAAATTAATGTGGGAGCAAAAAACCACATGCCACATATTCTCACTTATAAGTGGGAGCTAAACATTGGGCACTCATGGACATAAAGATGACAACAATAGACACTGGAGACTACTAGACAGGAGAGGTAGGGAAAGGGTGATTCAAGGGTTGAAAACTAACTATTGGGTAATATGCTCAGTACCTTGTGATCAGATCAATCATACCCCAAACCTCAGCATCATGCAAATATACCCATGTAATAAATCTGCACGTGTATCCCCTGAATCTAAAATAAAAGCTTAAATTATTAAAGAAAACAACAAACAAAAGGTCAGCTACTTTCCAGCACTGAGCAATTTTCATTAGAAATTAAGACACACTACTATTAAATGAGCTCCACCCAGTGCTTTGGGAGGCCAAGGCAAGAGGATTGCCTGAGGCCAGGATCTTGAGACAAGAATGACAACATAGCAAGACTTCATCTCTAGAAAAAAATTTGAAAATTAGCCAGACATGGTGGCGCATGCCTGTAGTCCTAGCTAACTGGGAGGCTGAGATGGGAGAATCACTTGAGCCCAAGATTTCCAGGTTACAGTGAGCTATAATCATGCCACTGTACTCCAGCCTGGGTGACCAAGCTAGACTTACCTCTGTAATAATAATAATCATAATAATAATAATAAACTCCAAATTCAATATTTATTTGAGAAAATCTACAAAACACCAATGACAGAAATCAAAGAACTAAATAAATGGAGAGGCATTTTATGTTCATTGATAGGAAATCTCAATGCCAGATCTTTCCAAACTCATCTATAAATTCAATGCAGTCCTGACCAAATCACAGCAAGTTAATTTATGAATATAGACGAATTGATTCTGAAATTTTTATAGAAAGGCAAAAGTACCAGAAGAGGTGATACAATACTGAAGAAGAATAAGAAAGTCAGCCCGACACTACCTAACTTCAAGAATCATTATTAACTTACGATTATTATAGTGTGATATTAGATAAGGAGAAAAATAAATCATGCATCGTGGAATAGAGAGCCTAAAAACAGATCCCCACAAATAATAGTCAACTGATCTTTGACAAAGAAGAAGGATATTCAATGGCAAAAAGATGTTATTTTTAATAAATTTCTTTTAAATAGACAACTAAACATCACATGCCTCCGCTCAAAAAAATTGTACTCCCTTCAAAAGAAACATTTAGCATTGGCCTTACTCCTTTCTCAAAAATTAACTCAAAATGAATCTAAGACCTAAATGTGAGATATGAGACTCAAAAACTTCTGAAATATAATATAGGAGAAATTCTAGATGACCTCGGCTTGGTGATGAATTTTAGTTGCAAAACTAGAAGCACCATACATGAAAGAAAAAAAAGATACTTTTGACTTCGTTAAAATTATTATTATTATTTGCTTTGTGAAAGATACTGTTAAGAGATAGAAAAGACAAGCCACAAATTTGGAGAAAATAATATTCTAATAGTGGATACTGTCATAATTCATTTTTCAAAACCCACAGACTGTACAAAACAAAAAGTGAATCTTAATGTAAAATATAAGCTTTAGATAATAACAGCGTATCAATATTTGGTCTATCATTAATTGTTACAAATATACTACACCCACACAAGATGTTAATTATATGGGAAACTCTGAGGAAGGGGGAGGAAATATAAAGGAACTCTGGATCTCAATTTTCAATATGCCTAAAAGTACTCTAAAAATAACATCCATTAATTAATTATTTCAGACAAAAATTTTAAGTTTTTGATATACATCAGCATTTTCAATTATATGTGATAGTAGAATCCTATCTAAACTAGTGACTCGGTCATTCATTAGAGGATTCTATTTTAATTCACTGCAGAACATGTTTTTTCAGTTATTTTCTTATTTTTATTTTATTTTATTTTTGAGACAGGGTCACCCAGGCTGGAGTGCAGTGGGACAATCACAGCTCACTGCAGCTTTGACCTCCTGGGCCCATGCAATCCACCCACCTCAGCCTCCCAAGCAGCTGAGACCACAGGTGCACACCACCATGCCTGCCTAATTTTTTCATTGTTTGTAGAGATGGGCTCTTACTATGTTGCGCAGACTGATCTCAAACTCCTGAGCTCAAGCAGTCCTTCCACCTTGACCTCCCAAAGTGCTGAGATTACAGTTGTGAGCCACTGTGGTGGGCTATTTTTTTGTATATTTGTTGATATGGGTTGTTTCTTTTTTTATCCCCACAAGTATTTAAGATCTCTATATTTACATAATATAAAATGGTGCTTGTAGTAGTGTATACCAGGGATTGAAGGCATCTTAAGGGTCTCAGTAATTTTTTCAGAGCACTCTTAAGCAAAAAATGTGTGTGTTTGTGTGTTTGTGTGTGTGTGCATATACACATATATATGAGTAAAATAAAGGCATACCTTTGAGATATTGGGGTATGCTTCCAGACCACTGCAATGAAGTGAATATTGCAATAAAGTGAGTAATAATTTTTTTGTATCCCAGTGCATATAAAATTATGTTTATGCTATACTGTAGTCTATTAAGTGTGTTATAGCATTATGTCTAAAACAACAATGTACACACCTTAATTAAAAATACTTTATTGCTAAACAATGTTAACAATCATCTGAGCCTACAGAGGCAGGCAGGCCTCCTTGAGCTGTGGTGGACTCCACCCAGTTCGAGCTTCCTGGCTGCTTTGTTTACCTAAGCAAGCCTGGGCAATGGCGGGCGCCCCTCCCCCAGCCTCGCTGCCGCCTTGCAGCTTTATCTCAGACTGCTGTGCTAGCAATCAGCGAGACTCCGTGGGCATAGGACCCTCCGAGCCAGGCGCGGGACACAATCTCCTAGTGTGCCGTTTTCCAGGCCCGTTGGAAAAGCGCGGTATGAGGGTGAGACTGACCCGATTTTCCAGGTGCCGTCTGTTACCCCTTTCTTTGACTAGGAAAGGGAACTCCCTCACCCCTTGCGCTTCCCGAGTGAGGCAATGCCTCGCCCTGCTTCGGCTCGCGCACAGTGCGCTTCACCGACTGTCCTGCACCCACTGTTTGGCACTCCCTAGTGAGATGAAACCCGTACCTCAAACAGAAATGCAGAAATCACCCGTCTTCTGTGTCGCTCAGGCTGGGAGCTGTAGACCGGAGCTGTTCCTTTTCGGCCATCTTGGCTCCACCCCCACAATAGCAGAGAGTTGGAACCAACCCAAATGTCCAACAACGATACATTGGATTAAGAAAATGTGGCACATATACACCATGGAATACTATGCAGCCATAAAAAATGATGAGTTCATGTCCTTTGTAGGGACATGGATGAAACTGGAAAACATCATTCTCAGTAAACTATCGCAAGGACAAAAAAACCAAACACTGCATGTTCTCACTCACAGGTGGGAACTGAACAATGAGAACTCATGGACACAGGAAGGGGAACATCACACTCTGGGGACTGTTGTGGGGTGGGGGGAGGGGGGAGGGACAGCATTAGGAGATATACCTAATGCTAAATGACGAGTTAATGGGCACAGCAAAACAACATGGCACATGGATACATATGTAACAAACCTGCACATTGTGCACATGTACCCTAAAACCTAAAGTATAATAATAAAAAAATTAAAAAATTAAAAAAATAAAAAAAAACAATCATCTGAGCTTTCAATGAGTCGTAATATTTTTGTTGGTGGAAGGTATTACCTCAATGTTGGTGCAAACTGACTGATCAGGGTGGTGGCTACTGAAGGCTGGGTTAGCTGTGGCAAATTCTTTAAATAAGACAGTAGTAAAATTTGCTACATTAATTGACACTTTCACACCCACAAAAAAAAAAATCATTAGCAGGTGATATTGTTTGATAGCATTTTACCCACAATTGAACATCTTTAAAATGGGAGTCTATTCTCTCAAACCCCTGCTGCTGCTTTATCAACTAAGTTTATGTAATTCGATTTTTTTTTTGTTATTTCAGCAACAGCATCTTCAGCAGGAGTAGATACCACCTCAAGAAACCACCTTGTATTTTAATCCACAAGAAGCAACTCCTCATTCATTCAAGAGTTATCATGAGGTTGCAGCAATTCAATTATATCTTCATGGTCCACTTCTACTTCTAGTTTTCTTGCTGTTTTCACCACGTATGTAATGACTTTCTCCACTGAAGCCTTGGACCCCTCTAAGTCATACATTAGGGTTGAAATCAACTTCTTACAGCCTCCTGTTAATATTGCTATTTTGATCTCCTCCTATGAATCAAAAATGTTCTTAATGGCCTCTAGAATGGTGAATCCTTTCCAGAAGGTTTTCGTTTTACCTTTCCCAGATCCATCAGACAACTTACAATCCATGGCAGCTGTAGTCTTGTGAAATGTATTTCTAGAATAATAAAACTTGAAAGTAAAGATCACTGCTTGGTCCATGGGCTGTAGAATGGATGGCATATTAGCAGGCATGTAAACATTAATCTCTTTGTCCATTTCCATCAGAGTTCTTGGGTGATCAGGTGCATTGTCAATGAGCAGTAATTTTTAAAAGGGCCCTTTTGCTTTTCTGAGCAGTAGGTCTCAACAGTGGACTGAACGTACTCAGCATACTGTGCTGTAAACAGATGTGCTTTCATTCAAGCTTTGTCACTGCATTTATACAACACAGGCAGAGTAAATTCAGCATAATTCTTAAGGGCTGTATGACTTTCAGAATGGTAAATAAGCATTGGTTTTAACTTCAAGTTACCAGGTGCACTAGCCCCTAATAAGACTGAGTCACTCTGTCCTTTGAAGGGTTGAAGCCAGGAATTAAAGTCTCTCTAGCTTCCGAAGTCCTCATTGCATCTTCTTCCAACAGAAGGCTCTTGTGTCTATTGAAACTCCATTGTGTATTGTAACCACCTTCATCAATTAATTTACCTAGATCTTTAGATAACTTGTTGGAGCTTTTCCATCAGCACTTGTTGCTTCACCTTGCACTTATATGTTATGGAGATGACTTCTTTCCTTAAACTTCACGAACAAACCTCTGCTAGCATAACATTTTTCTTCCACAACTTCCTCCCTTCTCTCAGCCTTCATAGAATTCAAGAGAGTTACGGTCTTGCTCTGGTTAGGATTTGGCTTAAGGGAATGTAGTGGTTGGTTTGATCTATCCAGACCATTCAAAGTTTCTCCATATCAGCAGCAAAGATGTTTCACTTTCTTATTATTTATGCTTTCACTGGAGTAGCACCTGCATTTCAAGATTTTGTTTTTTTTTTTGTTTTTTTTTTTTTTTTTGCATTTACAACCTGTTTGGTGCATGAGGCCCAGCTTTTGGTCTATCTTAGCTATCGATATGTCTTCTTCACTAAGTGTAATCATTACTAGTTCTTGTATAAAGTGAAAAATGTTCAACTGTCTTTCACTTGAACACTTAGAGGCCATTATAGAATTATAAATTGGCTTAATTTCAGTATATTTGTGTCTCAGGGAATAGGGAGGCCCACGGAGAAAAAGAAAGAGACCAATTAGTGGAGCAATCAGAACACATACAACATTTATCAATTAAGTTTGTTGCTTTATGTGGGTGTGGTTAGTGGTGTTTCAAAACAATTAAAATAGTAACATCGAAGGTCATAGATCATTACGACAGATATAATAATAATGAAAAAGTCTAAAATATTCTGAGAATTACCCTAACGTGACACAGAGATATGATGGAGTTCATGTTGTTGGATAAAATGGCCCCGAAAGACTTGCTTGATATAGGGTTGCCACAAACCTCCAATTTGTATAAAACACAGTATCTGCAGAGCGCAATAAAGCAAAGTGCAAGAAAACAAGGTGTATCATACATTCATATATTCATATACATGAATAAGACATATATGTGTATTTCATTTATTATGTAGATTCTCTCAAATAACTTAAATATTTATGTACCAACACCAGGTGAACTTGGGCACCGAACAAGTTCTCAAATTTTGTAATCAGATTGGACATTCCTACTCTCATTTTCTGTTACACACAGATTTTACATACTACCAACTTTTATTACAATAACTACTGAAAACCAAGCTTTGCAAAGAAATGACATCATTGAAGGGATGTAGCAATCTAATATTGAAACTATATTCTTCATCGGGCTGATAGTTTGCACACTCACAGTTGTGCAAAACTGTATATCTGTGTCTACCTAAAAATTGTATAATATCCCACAGCACCCACGTAAATTTTCTGTGTGTTTCAGTGCACTGTTTGGGGACAGCAGGAGTAGACTCGTCATATATTAAATAATATGAAATATTATGGAAATTATGCATACCAAAAATTACATATTATGCTATTGTTCAGTTCAAAGGATAAAAGTGAAATGAATTCCTGTGTGCTCACTACACAGCATAGTAATGGGAAATTACCGGTACTTTGAAGCCCTCTATATGGCTCTCTCTGAATATATTCTTCTTTCTCTTTCCCATAAAAGAAACTTGTCAAGTATGCTGCTGGGACAAACACCACAAACACAGGCAGTGATGGTTTAAATTAGACATGTAGAAGCAGAGGACTAGGCAGGGCATGGTGGCTCACTCCTATAATCCCAGCACTTTGGGAGGCAGAGGCAGATGGATCACCTGAGGACAGGAGTTTGAGATCAACCTCATCAACATGGAGAAACCACATCTCTAATAAAAATACAAAATTAGCTGGGCGTGGTGGTGCATGCCTGTAATTCCAACTACTCCAGAGGCTGAGGCAGGAGAATCGCTTGAACCCGGGAGGCAGAGGTTGCAATAAGCTGAGATCGTGCCATTGCACTCCAGCATGGGCAACAAGAGCGAAACTTCACCTCAAAAAAAAAAAAAAAAAAAAGGAAAGGACTACTAGGATGCACAAGAGTCTCCACACTTTCACAATCACAGAATAAGAGTCTCCAGACTTTCACAATCCCAGGGAAATGTAACTGAATGCATAGGTTTTGCTGGCAGAAAGGATTTTTCCTCTAGATGTGGAACCCTCTTTGGGCAGGTACACGTGCGACAATATGATCAGCTTGTTGCTAAATATTTGCATCTGTTCCCATAGTTAGTCAATGCATGTGGTCATTCCTTAAACAATACATATCTGGGTAGTCCAGGAGCCTGTACACCCATCTAGTCTTTTAACAATGAATCCGGCATTTATATAAATGTAGGAACAGCATCTTCTGTGGCCAGCACATTACTGTCAGTTCAGCCCATTTTGCTGAGTGGTCAATACAGCAGGCTGTCAGTCAGTATGATGATGGCAGCAGCACCTCACTGGATTTTTCTATCTTAAAGTCAGACAATTCCATGCCTTATTTTCAAGGCCATTAAAACAAGAGACGCATTATATAGCACCTGCAGAAGCTTTAAATCCCACATATAAGAATGATTATTTATTTTTACCATTTTAGTGTGTGGTAATGCTTTAACTGCAGGCCGTTGGCAGGCTTTAAGAATTTAGGTAGCTTGCAGAAATGTACTTGAACCCATCAATGTGGGAAACACTTCCAGGGATCAGAGTGAATGAGGTCAAACCAACCTCAACTAGTAGACATGCTGGTGTTGGAGAAAAATAAACTAAAATATTTGCACTGATTAGGAGTCTGAATAATTACTAGCAATCACACTCCAGTCGTAGATGTCAAAACCTGAATGTATTGGCCATCAGCGACCATGCTCTATTAGAACCCAAGTTATAGTCCACTAGGGAGATACTCAGAAGACAAATGAAGGTTTGTGTTCACTTACCTCTCCAGTGAACTGACTTCCAAGCCTTTCCTGATTATTCAGTTACACATGTAAAACAATTTCATATTTTTAGGTGACCTGTAAAAATGATATATTTCTGACAAAGAAGTATTTAAATGAATACTTTCTCCTTAAAATCATGTTCAAATGAATGAATGAGTGACCTATATATGCTACAGTTTGAATGGAAATATTTTGTATCACAGAAATATCAAGAATATGAGAAATATAACAAACTTGCTGAAAAAGCCCATGAATACTAGTAATCCTATTTCTTTTTTCTTTTTTTTAATAAAAAAAGAAAGAGCAATGCCTTCAATGATGGTACTTTATCTCAGCAATGCAATATTGCACTTGTTTAAATGTTGCTACTAATTAGTACATATCCTAATCTACCTGCCTAAATACTAGTGTAATACTAGTGAAAAATGGTTACTGTATTTACCTGCCTAAATATTAGTGGTATACTAGTGGAAAATGGTTACTGTATTAGTCAGGGTTCTCCTAAAGGGACAGAACTACTAGGAGATATATATATATATATATATATCCTATTATATATAGAATATATATATTTATATATAAATTATATATATTACCATATATAGTATCATATTTATATAGTAGCATTTATATATATAGTAGCATATATATATATATATATATAGTAGTCCAGGAGCCTGTACACCCATCTGGTCTTTTAACAATGAATCCAACATTTATATAAATGTAGGAACAGCGTCACATATATCTCATATAAATATATGGGAGTTTATTAAGTATTAATTCATGAGGTCCCACAATAGGCTGTCTGCAAGCTGAGGAACAAGGAGAGCCAGTATGAGTCCTAAAACTGAAGAACTTGGAGTCCAATGTTCGAGGGCAGGAAGCATCCTGCATGGGAGAAAGATGTAGGCTGGGAGGCTAGGCCTGTCTTTCTCCTTTTTCAGGTTTTTCTGCCTGCTTTATATTTCCTGGTAGTTGATTAGATTGTGCCCACCAGATTAAGGGTGGATCTGCCTTCCCCAGCCCACTGACTCGAATGTTAATCTCTTTTGGCAACACCCACACAGACACACCCAGGATTAATACTTTGTATCCCTCAACTCAATCAACTTGACACTCAGTATTAACCATCACAGTTATATATGAGAATATTTTTTTCACTTTCATTAAGCATAGCATATTTTGATTTTTTTAGCTAGAATATTTCTGAAGTAGTTGTATAAGGTATACACAATTATTTACTATATTATATATACAAAAATTGACTTTTTATTATTAACTCATATATTTTTGAATATAGTATATTATAATATTAAATTTAGTTCTCTTGTTGCACATTGCATCTTCAGATAGGTTCATCTTGCATAATTACAATTTGTCCCTCTTGACCCACACCTTCCCATTTTCTCCTCCTCACACTGATAACTACTTTTCTACTCTCTCTACTTCTATGTATTTATCATTTTTTAGATTCCATATATAAATAAAGTCATGCAGTATTTTCCTTTCTGTGTTTGGTTTATTTCACTTTGCATAATGTCTTCCAGGTTCATCTATACTGTCACAAACGGAAGAATCCTCTTATCTTTTAAGTCTGAATAATATTCCTTTGCACCACAATTTATTTTTTATTGTATGTATCTAGCATGCATGTGACTATATATATATATATATATATACACACACCCATTTATACATATGTGTGTATATTATATGTAATATATAGGTTATATAATGTAATATATAAGTTTCAGGACCCTCACCATTTATTAACTCCATGTATACACAAGGCATGTGAGTTCATATTAAAATCTATTCAAGTGATGTAATTGGAGAACGGTGATTTTTTTTTTTTTTTTTTTTGCCTAAATAATTGCAAATGTACTTTGGAGCATAGGACATGATTACATACACTGTTCTTAAAATCATCACTGGAAAACTTGTTTTCAGTCAATTGTGAATCATTTCTTTTTTAATGTTTTATTCCTCCAAATTCAAATTTTGGATCTTATATTCCCAGGGTTCAAAAAGACAAGGGGATAGGAGAGGAAGAGAAAAAAAAGGAGAAGATTGATCAATGATATTCTTTCAAACGAACAGTTCATTTGAATTGCAACACTGTGCCGACTATGCCCTTAAAATCACATTTCTTTACTCAAGAGTATGCTTCAATTGTGAAAATAGATCATTTTATTTTCTCTGTTGAGGTCAGCTTGTTACAGATGAAACAGCCCGTTGCTGTGTTTATGCTGAAATGGGTTTTTGAGCTGTGCAGGTGCATAGGTGGTAATACACTGCATGATTACATTTAATTTATATTTCAATTCTAACTCTCCTGAGCCCTGACTCTACTTTCTCATTTTCTTCTTTCGTGACAGTGGTGCATAGGGTGATGACTATAGATTTTCATCTGTAACTCCCAAAACCCTACTCAGGTTGATATGGTAAAGCAACCTTTTTTTCTACAATGTTTTTCTTTTGGTTTTGTTTTACACATTTTGGTGATATTTTTTTTTCCTTGCTGATCTTATTTTGTTCCAGAAACAAGGAATTATCTAAAATTTGGGTTGCCATTACACAAGCTTAACAACTAAAATGATTTAATTCACACGAATTAGATTATATCAAATCTTATTAACATCCATATCTCCAATTAATTACTGTGAAATTCCACGTGCTAAGAAAATTGTTTTATTTTCTCAAAATGGGTGAAAAATACTGCATTTGTCACAGTTGTAGAAGAGAAAAAAGCTGAAATCTGAGCTTTGTAAAGGCTATCATCATTAACAAATGTAAAATTTTGGAAGATTTATTAGAGTTACGCATACATGTCCACCTACCAAGGTTTTCTATCTTCTTGCATTTTAAGCAACATGTGAATGTTTGAAACTATTTTTTCTAAATGTTCAATTTAATTATCACATAAAGATTCTTCTTCAAATGAAACAATTGCATTTTCCCTAAAAATGCAAGCATCCTTACTTATAATTAGGCAATACAACTATGAAGATTGAGGGATTAAAGCAATTATTATGAATTATGTAAAGAAAATGAAGAGCAATTTGAAAAAATTCAGGTGTTGTAATGCATAGAATGTCTATAAATGCCAAAATTTACTAAGCACCTTCTAAGACATAGGGTTCTGTGTTTATGTCATATGAATAGATATTTGCTGAGTTATTGCTTTGTTCCTGAAAATATGCTAGCTGCTCTAATACATATGGCTTCTCCTTGCCTTTTTCCTTCTACAGGTTAATATCTCTTGAACCAGTTTTCTTCTCGCTGTTCCTCCTACTACTATCTTGTTCAGATCTCCATCCATAATCTCTCACTTTTATAACTTTAGGCCTTCAGGATGATCTACCTGTAATCCATACCTCATTGTGTCTATCTTTAGTGCAGACCTGCTCATGTCATTCTCCTGTATGAATTGCCCAATGTCACTCTATTGTCTTCAGTTTAGCATCCACATTTCTCATGATAATGTGGTATGCATGTCTTGAGTCTGTTGCTCTTTGTCCTTTGCAGCTCCTTTTGCCTACATAGTGCACCTATGCATATTTGTTTCAGAAGAAATTACCTTTCCCATTTCATAGTGTTCTCTTAGGACTGTCAACAACAGTGTTGCTCTAGAGAATGAGGACATGAACCAAACGAGATCAATTGATCTTTTCCAAGAATTGAATACATAGTAGAGTGCCAAAAAGGACCAAAGTTGGTCAGAACTGAGTCAATGCAATGCGATGGCTGTGCCCTAATGAAGATGTCATGAATCTCTGCTACTGAGATCTCTGGGAACTGCTTTGTTTCTACATTTCTAGTGATCTGACTACACAGCTTCTATTTCAATTATGTGGTTTAGCCAGTGTATTAGTCTGTTCCCATGCTGCTAATAAAGACATACCCAAGACTGGGTAATTTATAAAGAAAGGAAGTTTAATTCACTCACAGTTTCACATGGCTGGGGAGGCCTCATAATCATGGCAGGGGTTGAAGGGGAAGCAAGACAAGTCTTACATGGTGGCAGGCAAGAGGACATGTGCAGGGGAACTCCCCTTTATAAAACCATCAGATCACATGAGACTGATTCACAATCGCGAGAACAGCGTGGGAGAGACCCACCCCATGACTCAATTACCTCCCACTGGGTCCCTCCCACAACATGTAGGAATTATGGGAGCTACAATTCAAGATGAGATATGGATGGAGACACTGCCAAACCATATCAGTCCACCCCTGGACCTTCTCAAATCTCATGTTCTCACATTTAAAACCAATTATGCCTTCCCAACGGTCCCCCAAAGTCTTAACTCATTTCAACATTAACTCAAGAGTCCACAGTCCGAAGTCTCATCTGAGACAAGGCAAGTCCCTTCCACCTATGAGCCTGTAATATCAGAAGGAAGTTAGTTATTTCCTAGATACAATTGGTGTACTGGTATTGGGTAAATATACCCATTCCGAATGGGAGAAAATGGACAAAACAAAGGGGTACAGGCCCCATGCAAGTCTGAAAACCAGCAGGGCAATCAAATCTTAAAGCTCCAAAATGATCTCATTTGACTCCTTATCTCACATCCAGGTCATGCTGACGCAAGAGGCGGGTTCCCATAGTCTTGGGCAGCTCCACCCACGTGGCTTTGCAGGATACAGCCTCCCTTCTGGCTCCTTTCACAGGCTGGTATTGAGTGTCTGCGGCTTTTCCAGCTGCGTGGTGCAAGCTGTCAGTGGATCAACCATTCTAGGGTCTGGAGGATGGTGGCCCTCTCTCACAGCTCCACTAGGGGGTGCCCCAGTAGGGACTCTGTGTGGGGACTCCAACTCGACATTTCCCTTCCACACTGCCCTAGCAGAGGTTTGCCATGACGACCCCGCCCCTGCAGCAAACGTCTACCTGGACATCCAGGCATTTCAGTACCTCCTCTGAAATGCAGGTGGAGGTTCCCAAACTTCAATTCTTGACCTCTGTGCACCTGCAGGCTCAACACCATGTAGAAGCTGCCAAGGACTGGGTTTTGCACCCTCTAGAGCCATGGCCTGAGCTGTACTTTGGTCCCTTTTAGCCACTGCTAGAGCAGCTATGATGCAGAGCACCAAGTCACTAGACTGCACACAGCAAGCGGGGCCTGGGCCCAGCCCACAGTCCAACCATATCAGCCAGTTTAAATTATTTTTATTTCTAAAAAGTTATCCATAGTTGAATTTGTTTGTTTCCAAGAACATTTATTAATAGATCCCTTTATTGTTCTTCAACTTTATCTCTTACTATTTTTCACTTTGTACCTGAGACTTACAGAATTCTTCCTTCTTCACTAATTTATCATCCTTTCATTTGGCTCTAGACATTTGTTCCTCATGGCCCCTTATCATGGAACCCCATTGCTTTTATCTGTATTTCTCTAATTACTACACATCCTCTAGAACTCAACTTCATGTTTTCCAGGAAGACTTTCTTCATGCCTCAGACACTCCTACTCTGTGTTCCTATAACCCATTAATTACATTTTATAGTTTTTGCCTATCTACTGTGAAAAAGGAACTTCAGCTGTAGAATCTGTGTCTGTCATCTTCATATTTTATTTATAGTGCCTAGATCACTGCCTCATCTATAAAAACAAATTAGCTAATATTTGTTGAATAACAAATGAATAAATGTAAGAAAAACTCATTTAACTCTATAAGACATTATATAATCATGCTCCAAATTGAATATAATCAAGGCCCAGGAAGCCCGTTCTCTGGTTACTAAACAAAATGAGAGGTATTAGTGTTAGGTTAGATAACTGGAAAGGCTGAAAGAAGTACATAGCGCTTGATTTTGTTGATGGCAGGCAGAATTCAAGGAGTTGTAAAAAAAAAAATAAGGAGCGTATTTTGGCCCCAGCATAGCAAACTTTGTATTCAAAATGGTTCTTGTGAAATCTAGAGGTTTTTTTTTTTTCTTGCTAGCATTTCATCACTATGCAGATGTTTGGACAAATAAGTTTTACTTCATCTGTCATTTCTGATTTCACTGAGCTAATCAGGCCTCATCCAGTCTTCTAGTAGCTTTTTGAATTAAATTATTTCAGAAATTTCCCAAGAAGATATAGAAAAGGCCAGCTTGACTGATAAATCTATAGAAAGCTAACATAAAATTATAGAAACATAAAATTTTTAGCATGCCTCAAACATATCTATTCACTTTACGGATGTGGAAGTCAATGGCTGAAAAGGGTAAAAGAGCTTCTCCAAGATTGCCACCAATCAATCAACACTAAAATTTACATTTTTTTTCCTATTTTGTTTGCAAGAGCTTTCAGCTTACATAATCCAATTCAAACTTTCCTTTTAAATCAAACACTGAATTAATAAATTTTTGATTATTTATGATGACTTGACTAATTTACTTTAGTCCTCTTTTTAAATTTGTAAAGTATGGTTGATAATTGGATAACATAGTAACTATATACCTGACCCATAGTGAGGAACTAATAAGTGTTATCTCATATTTCCATTGTGACGTCTTAGTTCAAGCATAACGTTTAAGTGACTCAACCTTCAAATTACTTGAAAGAATTTTGTGTCAGTTTTGAAGGCTTGGCAAAACCAGCTATGTTTACAGGAGTAGGGCCACATGTTATAAAGGGCCACCCCTTTCATTGTGACTTCTCTAACAAAGGCTTTTCCATTAATAAAATAATCGGTGGTAAATGGGGTTAGCAAATATAGAATCTGGGTTATAGGCCAGGCACTGAGTTAATTGTTTTGTTAACATTACCTTACTTAATCACCATTGTAATTCCATGGGGAAAATGTCCCCATTTTATGGATAAGGAAGATGAGATTTGCACCAGTTAACTTACCTGAAGCTATGAAGGTAACAACCATGTTTAAAAATGCAAAGCCTCCCTGTCTCCAAAGCCAATGCTTTTAATCATCATAACAGACTCTATGAACTCACTCGCCTTCCTTCTTTTTTTCTTGTGATTTTCATGCAGAAAGGACAAGCTCCACTGACACTACTTGAATCAGTATTGAACGAATGTCAGGTCCTTGGGAAACTCTCCAACCCTATCTCCTGTCCTGTCCGGGTGTGCTCCAGGTGCACCATTTGGCTAAGTCAATTTGAACTATTTGGGAGACCTTTGTACCTACGATTCCTTCTGCTTGGAAGATGCTTTCTGTTTTGTCAGCTCTTACTTCCGTGTTGTGGAAAACTGGTCTGACCTCCTAGTTGTGAATCAGGTATTGCTCCTCAGCACCGCAAACACTTTGGCCTCAGGTGTTACTCCACTGCATCAGGGTGAGATCTTTTGTATTTACCTTCAACACATTATATATGATGTGGTATTAAAACTACTGGTTAACTTCTCTCTTTCTTCACAGATGATGAGTCCAGGAACTCAATGTTATTCATCCTTCTAGTACTTGTGTCAAGCATAGCAAATATCACCAAATAGATTATTCAAAAATATCAAATGATTGAATAATTAATGATATAATTATTGAATAATTCTATGTGCAAGATATTTTATTTTTTCCATGCATTACCTCATTCAATTTACCCAATCTGTCTAGAAACTAAATAATAATATTCCTACTCTAAAAAGTAGGAAAATGAGGCATAGACAGTATATAGGATTTAACCTTGTTCACACCGAGAGTTAATGTCAGTGGACATTTCAAATTTGTCTCTTTAAAGTAGAGTTCATACTCCTAAGCACTGCACTTTAGTAGATGTTTTTGTGAATGGGAATAATGCATACATTAAGACATGTGATTTTAGAACATGGTCTTAGCTTCCACAGCTGCTCTCCTGTTGGAAACAAAATGGCTTAAATAGACCATTTCCTCATTGTTCTCACAATGTGCCCCAGTAGATTCTAAACTGTCACCTTTGACTTTTTGTTCTGCATCCCAGGATACTCACTACTTCTGGACTTTATATTCAAACTTTACCTTTCCATTTGGGGTAGACGGAGGAGTATTTTTTCTTGATTTTCAAGCTCATGAGGGTGCATTCACCTCTGAACTCACCAGTGCATCTTGTCCCTTCCATTCACTCCATTTCTTGTGGATTTAGTAAAATTTTTATTGCTAATAAGAGTACAGTCCTTGGAGTGAATCAAAGCTAGGTTTGTAAGTAACTCAACACATTAACTTTGCCTCTAACACGATGTTGATTTTATGTTTGACACATGTCTCTCTGGTGAACCACTTGACCAGTGAGTCTTGAGAGCCAGTGACGGGTGTGAGAAGGGGCAGATAGGACCTGAAACTGTGGGTACCAGGCAAGGAAAATGAAGGCCTGGTTGCCAGTGAAGAGAATAAGGGGAATAAGGAAAGATAAACCTTCAATTTAATGGAGGCACTAAGAATTAGAAATCAACCTCAAATGGGAATTCGGAGTTTGCAAAAGACATTGGGGTGACTAAAGTGTACCCCTAAGGCAGACATTCAGAGGGAGCCGAGTTTTAGTCCAGGGACCTGACCTAGTTCATGCAGGGGACAGTCATCTGAAGTACAATAAGAGGTTAAAATCATACATTCTATTTGAAGTGCCTTTGGAAATCTTTAGACTTGTGGCTATTTCTGCCGTTTTCTGTGTCTGATAAACAGGTTCTTCTTGTGTTGTTGTTTTGTTTTGCTTTTCCTTAGGTTTATAATTTCTTTGTATTCTCATAGATGAACAGAGGATATTTGACCCCTCCTTAAAATCAGGTCTCCTTTGCCCCCAAGGATTTTGTATTGAGTGAAGAAGAGCCAAAAGGAACAGTTGGGAAGGGAATATTCACTATTTTTTCTGCATTATTCTAAGGTGCCCGAACTCCATGCCACCTGGATCATTTAGCAGTCCTGATTAAAGAGCACAGGGCCTGGCAGTCTGTGGAAGTTTGCTCCCTGGTGCTGCCTGGACTGCCTTGGGCTGCTAGCAGCCTTATGATCCCCAGACAATCTGTCATTTCTGCTGTGTCCCAATAACCTTTGGCAACAACAAAAGCAAACAGGTACCTAAAGGCTGAGGGATTCCAAGTTAGAGAAATTGTACTTTATTTTAAAAAATTGTGTCATCCGTACCATAAGAAGTTATTGAGAAGTTTCATTTAGAATCATGATCACCTCTGGGCTTGTAATTTTTCTGAATCAAAGAATGTGTGGTTGCTGTTTTTGCTATGTTTTTACTCTGTCTTCACCACGTTCTGAGTGTAGAAGGGAACATTTAAATATTTGAGGAGATAACTACATAAGTACGTGTAAGTATATGCTTCTTTCTCTCTCTCTCTCGCTGTATGCATTAGAGAGAGAGAGAGAGACAAATACACACACACACACATACATACATACTTACATAAATGTGCAGTTATTTCCTCAAGTATAAGAAAGATAAAGAGTCAGATATCCAGATACATGAAGAAGGCACTAGGTAAGAAATCCTAACTGTTTAGTTTCCACTGAGATCTGCCTAATGTTATAGACTCAGGGCCTCCAAATGCCTGCAAGGTTCAGAAAGATTATATCAATAAATGAAGCCAGACCTGGCTGCTGGGTTTTGGGGCCCAACAAGGGTGTTGGGGCCCGTCAGGGGTGTTGGGAAAGAAACAAGAAGAGCAGAGACATTCATGCCCAATCTGGAAGGGGAAGTAGCCACTATTTTCTTGCAGAATGTAGGTCTAATGTTGCCAGCTTTTCTTTTGATTCCAAAGAAGCCCACAAACGGGAGTGTATACAATTTCTCCCGAGTTAGAAATAGTAATTCTATTTTGTTTTTAACAAAAACACACCAGAAGGCTGAAGCTTGCCGATGGGTCTTATTATAGCCTGTGCCTTCATGGCCAAATTGTTCAAGTGACTCTAACTCTTTTCCATCTCTCTTCTACAGTAAGAATCTCTAAAATTTTAAAACTAATTATTTTTAATATGCCTTCAGTTATTACTTTAGTATACAGATAGATTAAAACAAGCATAATATTAAAAGATATGAGTGTTTCTACATTTTCTCTCAATTCAAGGGTCAATATATTTAGAAAATATATTTTAGAGTGATAATTACTCTCTGTGATGGAAGAATAATATTTTTTATTCATTGTCTCTTTAAAGTGTATATAATAGAGTGTTTATGTATTCATCAACTGTGAATCTGGGTTTTCTCTAATTCCAAAACCTATTTACTGATGTTTAATTATCTTCTTCATCTGTTATAAACAAAATTTTCCCTTTTTGGGGGGTTCAGCTAAAGCTCCTTGGTAGAAAAAATTGGTATACCAACTTCCGAAATTCCCCTTACAAAGCTCATTTCATTTTTATGCAATCTCTCTTTTAGGGTATTGGAACTTATAGTTTTCAGCCTATCTTGGGGAGTGGGAGAATCCTGATACTATTTATTTAAACTTAAAAAAATATGGTTGTCTAATTTTCCAAGCCCAACATCAGCTTTATCTATTTCTCGTTCAATTGGCCCTTTCTAATGTTCTGGTTGTAGTTTTTCTTTATATATCCATTGCAAGTTTACAACAAATTCCAAATTTATACTTGCAATTTTCTACATTACCATTTCCCCCCAGGCATTAGTCAATCAATAGGAAATGAATAAAACTCACATGTGAATACATACCCGAAGAGAAGGTATACTGTTTTGGTTCCTGGAAATGAGATTTCACTTGGTTGACTCACTAAGCTCCTTGTTGGGTTTTCCAGCTTCTCCTACCACTTAGAGAAATAGGTTTTATTTTCCTTCTAAAAACTACCTGAGATGTACAAATATTTTTGTGCCTACAAAGCAATTCTTATCTATTTTAAAATCAACTCTCTCTCTCTGGCTCTCTTTTGAAACAGTTATGATGTTACAGTTATTGGCAGAGTTGAAAAAACATGAATTTTTAATTCATGTTAAAAAAGCAGTAGAGCATCCTGGCCACCAGCATTTGATTAACTATAAGGGCTTCTAATAAAACTTAGCATTAAATCCAGTCTAAAACACCCTCCAGGATATCCCCTGCATATCTATCCAGAATCTCCTGCAATTCTCTATCTCAGCCACAACACCTCAGCTATGTGTACTTTATTTCTCTTCTAGAATTTTAACAAATGTATTCCAGCCACAGGTCCTTTGCTCTTACTTTTCTCTCTGGCTCATGTCTATTTTCAGTTGCTGGCTTTCATATCTTAGAACTTGTGTTGATTTCCCACCGAGATCATCCTTGACCATCAGAGGAGTTATTTATAAATAGGTTTATATTATTCGTTGTAGTTATCTTAATAATTTAATTACATTTCTATCATTTGTCTAAACCACTGGAATGTAAAGTCTATGAGATCAGGAACCTGTATTGTCTTGTTCACTTTGACATTTCCAGTGCTTAAGACAGTGTCTGGCCCTTACGAAAAATATTCTCTTTCTCTCTCTCTCTCTCTCTCTCATATAAGAAACATGACGACTGATAAAATAATTCTACCTGAGTTTCTTTTATAAAAAAATTCCTAACAAGCATAAATAATTCTAAATTCATGAAGTTGTAAGAGTTAGTGAGGTCATGCATGTGAAGGACTTACCAGAGTGTCTGGCAGTGCATTAGGTAAGTAAGTAATAGCTGCTGTAGTTATTTTCAACATGCTGCCAAAGATATGAATGAAAGACCTCCAGAAAATTTCTGGTCAATGTCTTTAAATCCTGGCCGGGCGCGGTGGCTTACGCCTGCAATCCCAGCACTTTGGGAGGCGGAGGCAGGCGGATCAGGAGGTCAGGAGATCGAGACCATCCTGGCTAAAACGGTGAAACCCCGTCTCTACTAAAAATACAAAACATTAGGTGGGCGTGGTGGCTGGCACCTGTCGTCCCAGCTACTCGGAAGGCTGAGGCAGGAGAATGGCGTGAACCCGGGAGGCGGAGCTTGCAGTGAGCCGAGATCACGCCATGGCACTCCAGCCTGGGCGACAGAGGGAGACTCCGTCTCAAAAAAAAAAAAAAAAAAAAAAAAAAAAACTATAGGAACATGTAGCAAATTCTAAGGAAGAAAACAGAGTTTCTCATTCTTAGATTTTGGAGATAGTATTCAGCATTTTTCTTTTTCATCTTTTTTTTTTAAGTCTTTTTAGAATTTTATTTTAGATTCAGCTAGGTACATGTGCTTGTCTGTTGCATGGGATTTACGTGTGTAATTGTGGGAGTCGGGCTTCCAGTATATCCATCACTCAAATACTAGATATTGTACCCAGCGGGTAATTTTTCAAATCTTACCCCCTTTCCACCCTTCTCCCTCTGGAGTCCCCATAGTCTATTTTTTGTATTGGGCATGTCTCTAATGCAACATATAATCAAAGTAACTGGTATCTGTTACTGTTGTATCACTAGTTCTCAAATATTTTAGTTTCATGACCCTTTTGTAGTATAATAAATTATTGAGGACCCCAAGGAGTTTTGTACTTTTTTTGTACCTATCATTATTTGCTGTTTTAAAAATTGAAAGATAATTTTGGGAGGCCGAGGTGGGCAGATCACCTGAAGTTAGGAGTTCGAGATTAGCCTGGCCAACATGGTGAAACCCCATCGCTACTAAAAATACAAAAAGTAGCCAGGCTTGGTGGCACGTGCCTGTAATCCCAGCTACTTGGGAGACTGAGGCAGGAGAATCAGGCAGCGGAGGTTGCAGTGAGCTAAGATATCACAACACTGCACTCCATCCAGCCTGGGCAACAGAGTGAGACTCCGCCACCCCCCCACCCCCCCCACACACAAATTAAAAGGTAAATATGCATGTTATTTAAATATAAAATAATTAAATTGATTACAAAAATAAATAATATTTTAATGAAAATTATTTTTACAAAAAAAAGAAGAGTGATATTGATTTATATTTTTGCAAACTTCCTTAATGTCCAGCTTAATAGAAGACAGCTAGATTCTTATATATAATTCTTGTTCATTCTGCTGCAATACATTGTTTTGGTTTGAATATATGAATAAAAGCTGGTCTCAAATATGTAGTTGAAAGTGGAGAAATATTTAAATATTCTTTTAAGATAATCATGAATATTATCTGATATTACACAAAAATTTGACCAATGATTGTTTCTTAAAGGGTAGTGTTAATATAGAAGCTGAAATTCTATTTATAAAATTTTCTTACTGTGTTACAATAAAATCCAATAGTCCATCTAGTACATGAATGGATATTTTACCCATGCACATTTAAAAAAAATTATTCACTAGTCATTTAGAAAATGTTGTTTCAATCACTGAGTTATATAAATCTTTACTTGAAAGCTCAAATCCTATTACTGGCAAAAAATACTATTCATTGTTTTCTTCAAAGTGATAAAATGACTTCATTCATTTTGAGAAAATGTCTGGCCAATACCCAAATCTGATAGTGCCAATAGTTTTTTAAGTACAGATGGTATTCCGTGAAACAAGGCTCCAGGTAAGAATTCATGCAATTATTTAAGAACTTCTCCTTAAAATAACATAATCATTCAGCTTTCAGCAAAAGTGTTTTATCAATACTTTCCATTTCATCACACAGAATACCAAGGAGTTGTGGACTTAATGGTTGAGATATAATAAAATCAATAGTTTTACTTCTTTATTGCGTATACTGTTAAGTAAAACCGACTTTTTTTGTTTTTGTTTTCCTGTGATGGCTGGGTGGTAAACAACATAATGACTACTGTAATTTTGGGTTTGAGTGTCTTGATCTATTCTAAAGTTCAAGACGTTTTACCCACAATGCTATTGTCCCATCAGTGCAAATGTCAATTGAGTGAACCAAAACAAAAGGTCTTAGTATCATTAGAAAAAAATAGACTTGACGGTATGGATCCCCTATAAAGATCACAAGGATACAAGAGGTCTACGTGGCACATTACATTATTGCCAAACATTTGAACACATATCCAGACAGATAGCTTAATCCTCAGTTCACTTTTACTCATTCAAACGAAGCTTGATTTCCCATTGGAATACATAAAATTATAATATGAAAGAAACAACAATAATCATATCTGAATTCAGCTTACCTTCCAAATAAAATGTCACTTAATTAATTCAGTTGGGCCATATTGAAGAAAGTGAACAAACAGTTCTTCAACACTATCTACCATATTAACTACCTAAAATTTTGAGGTAATAAAGTATCTTGATTCTGGAAAGCTGGATGTGAATGTTTAATATTTTATGGGTAAACCTACATTTATGGCTATACTAAGAGGTAGTCATGCCACCCATCTCTGTAAAAGGGAACATTATCTTTTACATAATTCACATGAGAAACAGTGTTCTTGAAACAATTTTTAATCATGTTATGAAACTTCATAAAAATTTCTTGTCTCAATTTCTCAACTTACAATCACGATAGTGAAACAAGATCCTTCAGGTAAAGGTAAATGTGAGTCAAGGTTGACTCACTGAATTCGTACAAGTTAAAAAAGAAATCTAGGTCACTTGCTCATTGCAAAAATGAATGTAAGTTTCAAATATAAGTTCTAGTTTATGTCAAAATAAATATTCACCTATATATAAAAAACATTTAAAAATGTTTGCGGTGCATATTAATTGGAGAAAATAATTTTCCAAAAAAAAAGCGTGCTTGAATTGTGAGAGTCTGAACTATTTAGACAATAAACTGTCTCCTGAATATTGCTATGCAAATAGCAATGCTAGGTGGCATCCTCTCTATTGTCTGATTGGAGTGGAAAAACCTGCTTCTTTATGATTTTTTTTGCAGGAGTCATTTACATTTAATACTTATTATCTCTGTATTTTCAGCTGTAAACACACCCTGTCTTAATCAAACAAAAGCAAATAATCTTCAATGAGTAACTCTAATTTAATGTAAAATCGTGAGGGAGACTCGAAGTCTAGAGGATGAGAGACACCTGGAATAGGTTAGGCATAAGAAAATGCAGTTAAAAGCATTCATTTGTTAGGCAAGGTTGCCTTTCTGCATGATTGCCCCAATAATCTGCTTCTGGACATCTTTTAGAAAGCTTTTGGCTTTAACAAGAAACTTCTACATCAAAATGGCTTAAATAATAAGGACATATGTTATCTTATCCAACAAGAAACTCAGGAGTAGCAGAGCCATGCATTTGGTTAATCCAGCAGATCATCTATGTCATTAAGGTCTTAAGGTTCTTTCCATCACCCCTTCCTACATCTGCATTGTCAGTTTTCTCCTGAGGTTAGTTTCTTATCAGGGTCCCAAGATAGCTGCTGCAATTCTAGGAAACACGGTCTTACACAACCATATCCAGGGAGGAAAGAGCCTGCCTTTTTCTCTGTGCCTCTTCAAGGGAATAAGAAATCTTTTCCATAGCCCAATAGGAAACTTCGCCTTCACCTTGTGTTCAAAGTTACGTCACAAGCTCATACCTAATGACTCACTGGCAAAGATAACGGGAGAAGAAAATAAGGTAGGTATTAGTTACATGAGACTTAACTGTTTGCACAGTCTGTTTCAAATTATTACCAGAAACCATTCCTTTACCCAAAAGAAAAAAAAAGGCATTTGTTCTGTTTTAGCTGCATTAAAGTATAATTGATATACAAAAATTGTACACATTTGGCCGGGCCTGGTGGCTCAGGCCTGTAATCCTAGCACTTTAGGAGGCCAAGGCAGGCAGATCATTTGAGGTCAGGAGTTCGAGACCAGCCTGGCCAACATGGCGAAAGCTCGTCTCTACTAAAAATATGAAAATTAGCTGGATGTGGTGGCATGTGCCTGCAATCCCAGCTACTTGGGAGGTGGGGGCAGGATAATCCCTTGAACCTGGGAGGCAGAGGTTGCAGTGAGCCAAGATCATGCCATTGCACTCCAGCCTGGGGGACAAGAGCAAAACTCCACCTCAAAAAGAAAAAAAAATTTGTACACATTTATCATACACATCTTGATGAATTAGTTCATGTGCGTATACCAGTGATAGCATCACCACACCAAGATACTAAATATATTCATCACCTCCAAAATATTTCCATGCTTTGTTTTTGTAAGAACATTTCACATGAGATCTATCCTTTTAAGACCTATTACAGTGTACAATATTGTGTTGTTATCTATAGGCACTGTGTTGTACAGTAGGTCTCTAGAATGAACGCATTGCAAAACAGAAGCTTTTTACCCACTGAGGAGCAGTTCTCCATTTCCATCAACCTTCACCCCAAGTCTCGGGCAACCATCATTCTATTCTTTGCTTCTGTGAGTTTGACTGTGTTCAGTAACACACATAAGTGGAATAAGGAAGAGAAATTTATTTCTTTTAATTTAGTCTGTCCATCCTACCACCTGCTCTAGTAAATTGACCTCACATGAGGAAAATAGCCTAATCGTGTCTATGGATGAGTATAATATTTATATTCTAACAAGTGTAGTTTAAGTGTGTTTTGGTTAAATGTTAAGGTTATTGTTAGAATTGCAACTTTTACTTTTGCCAGAGTGTATAAAAGAATTATAAATGTCTGTATGACTTGAAAAGCCTGTGTGGTTTAAATAAATAATCTCATAATAGCCTGGTGGGCATTTGAGGACTAGGGCTTTCGAGTAGAAAGTCTTCTAAAAGCTTTCAATGGGTAGAGGTAGGAATTGAGTAATATCTGAATGCCACCTGTTAGAATATATTACTTATTGAGACCACATATGTTTTAAGCCAACAAAATAACAGTTCGTGATCATTAAATCTAAGTTGGGTTACTCTTTGTGTGGGAAGTATAATTATATGAAATTTATTGATGTTCATACAATAGAATGACAATCTCAAGCTTCTTCTTCTCCCTAATCCAACACCTACCCACAAAAAACCCACCTTCACTTGTCTTGGTACCATTGATAGTAATGCATTATTTAGATATAAGCATGTGAATAAGGAATCTTGGAAATACCATTGGCTAGAGAATTGAGATCACATTTCAGATGTCACCTTTGCCGTAGATTGTGCAAATTGGGTAATTCACTTCTCTGTGATGTAGTGACCTCATCTATGATGTGAAGTTGCTTCCCTGGATGTACTTTTCAAGTTCCATAACCTGAATTTTCATTCAGAAAATAAGTGATTCTGATTCCTACTATTTAAATGTTTACAAATGATCCATTTGGGTTCATTTTAAACCTTCATCTTTTTTCCTTTCAAGTAAACAGTACTTTTGTATTTTGGTATTTTGATTCAACACCATTTATGACCTAGTATTTTAGTAGATGTGGGCTTTTTGGATGAAGATTAAATTATGAAGATGAGTAGGATGATGACAGTGCTAGTTTGGTCTAAAGATTATATTTTACCCCCGTGAGACACAGTTTTATAAAGAAAATAGTGCTTTTATTTGTGCTGCATCCTTGTTAAGTGTTTAAACTCATAATAAATAATACTTGCTTATGTTTTCAAACTTGTGAGAATTAATTACTTGGTTCCAAATGTGGAAGAGCTGTTGAATACCATTAAATAGATTATTAAACCATTGTGTAGTACAGTGAGAAAATCTTAGAAATATACCATGTTTTATAGTCACAGACTTTAGTACTTCAAGACTCAGAGCCTCTTGTTTAATAAATGAGATAATTGGTAAATTTCTTAAATTCAAAGTTGTCTTATTTTTATTTATTTATTCATTTATTTTGAGATGGAGTCTCACTGTGTTGCCCAGGCTGGAGTGCAGTGGCAGGATCTTGGCTCACTGCAACCTCCTCCACCCAGGTTCAAGCAATTCTCATGCCTCAGCCTCCCAAGTAGCTGGGATTACAGGCGCCTGCCACCACACCTGGCTAATTTTTGTATTTTAGTAGAGGCGGGGTTTCACCTGTTGGCAAGGCTGGTCTCGAACTCCTGACCTCAGGTGATCCACCCACCTCCACCTCCCAAAGTGCTAGAATTGCAGGCATGAGCCACAACACCAGACCCAAAGTTTTAACTCTTAATTGCTTATTATAGGAAACTTCCTTGATACAGACATTTAACATAAATATCTGTTGCTATTTAGGTCACTGCCACATTAGAGGAAGCTTAATGACAGATCTATTTCAAAAACTGTTGCTTAGAACACCTCTTCTTCTAGGGCTAGGAAAATCCATATATGTTCCTATATTTGTTTCTTAGGACTGTTGTATCAAATTATCACAACTTCCTGGCTTAAAACAACAGAAATTTATTTTCTCAATTTTCCGGGGGCCAACGGTCAAAAGTTAAGGTGTTGGTCAAAAGTTAAGCCTCCCTCAGTTAAGCCTCCCTCCAAAGGCTCCATGGGGAGGGTCTTTGCTTGTCTCTTCCATCTTCTAGTGGCATCAGGAATCTCCTGTGGCTGCATCACTCCGCCTTTCAGGGCCTTCTTCTCTGTGTGTGTTGTCTCCGGCCTGTGTTATCTCTCTCATCCTTCTTATAATGACTTTTAAGGGTTTGGCATTTAATTTAGGGCCTGATAATTCAGGATAATCTCATCTCAAAATCCTTAATTATATCTGCAAACATCGTTTTTCCAAATAAGGTCACATTCACAGGTTACAAGGTTAGAACATGGACATATATTTTGAAGGGCTACCATTCAACCCACTATAGTTCTGCTCATGTGTGTCCCAGGCCTATTATGCGACCTGTGTTTTCTTAAAGGGAGAGGTATTCTGAGAGAGAGAGGACAAATTATAATCATGTTTGCATTCCTAGTGTCTAGAGCATTTCCTGACACGTAAGCAATTCATAACATGTATCTACTCAATGAATTAATTTCCTGTAGTACCCATGGCCTGAAAGTTACATCTTGGGTTAAATCTCTGTCTGTCTCTCTCTTTCTCTCCCTCTCCCTCCCACCTCCGGTTCTCTCTCTGTCTGTAAAGTGTAATAGTTAAGGGTTAAGACAACACAGTAAAAAGTTTAATGTAAAGGAACCAATTCATATTTTTATTTGTTGTTAGAATTCGAGAAATGTGTATTATAATCCTGAATCTACCTTTAGCTGGGGGCTTATCCATGTGGCTCCTTATTTTGTTTATAAAATAAAAGAATTAATCTAGATAACCTTTTCAATCCACTTAAACTCATAAAAAATAACCTAGTTTCAATTCTAAGTTTCTAAGCCTGGTTTGGCACTTTTTATTTACATAACAACCGGCAAGTTTATAACCTTTTTAAGTCTCAGTTTTCTCATCCATAAAATGGAGATTGTCATCCCTACTTCATAGGGATGTAAGAATTAAGTTATATATATATAAAATATGTAGCGTAATTCCTGACACTAAGAAAGCAACACATTATTGTGAGCTTCTGATAATGATTGTTATCACTGTCATACAATAGCTTATTTTCTGATAGAAAGTTATGTTTAGGATACATGGAGTTCAGAGATATAATTGTACATCAATATTTAACTTTTTTCTGGTCACTGGCTAAAATTTGTTAAGGAGATAAAGTCCCCTTTTTTGGGCCACATATCAAAACTTTATTTAAATTAATTTTGAAATATTTAATTGACAAAATATTGTATAGATTTAAGATATGCAATGTGATGATTTAATATACTTTGTGTAATGATGCATATCAAATTAATTACCACATCACTACCTATGCTGTTTGTTAGATCCCCTGAACTTGTTCATCTTATGTTTAAAGATTGTACCCTTTGACCAACATCTCCCCATTTTCCTCACCCCCATGTTACCTTTATATAGTGCCTTCTTCAAGAAAATAGTTTTTGAATCAAAGTACGTTCCTGATTCTTTAATAAGTATTACCTAAGGTTTGATAAAAGAAAAACTTCAGCTGAATTAAATTTAAAGGTGTTTAATTGAGGAATGAACGATTCGTGAATCGGGCAGCCCCCAGAATCACAGCAGATTCAGATTCTCCAGCAGAGCCACATGGTGGAAGAAGATTTATAGACAAAGGGAAATGAAGTAGAGAAATCGGCAGTGAGGTACAGAAACAGGTAGATTGGTTACAGGTTGGCATTTGCCTTATTTGAACACAGTTTGAACACCTAACAGTGTATGAATGGTTGAAGTATGGCCATTGGGATTGCCCAAAACTCAGCTATTGTTACAGATACCTATTCCTAAATTAGGTTTTCAATTTTGTCTATTAAGCTAGGTTATAGTTCATCCACAAGGACTCAAATATAGAAGAACGGAATCCTTCGCAGGCCATATTTAGCTTGCTTTAACAGTTTGAATTGGAAAACAGTTCTGATATATTATGTTTCATTATTTCTATTTTTTGCAGGGGCCATAAAGAGAATTGACGAGGACAACTGGCCTCCCAATATGTGGATTCAGTTTCCGTGTCAATTTACCAACTCCCACTGGTAGTCTGAAGAGATATGGCTACTGGAGAACAGAAAATCACCAGTATTAATAAAAGCAATTTTAAGTGTTTACCTTTTAGTATTTGAATAGCTTTGTTAAAGAGATGTACTCAAGAATACTATGAAGAGACTCTTATTGTACTCCTTACCGGAAGATAATTGTGATGCCAGAAATTCAAATTTATATTCAACAATATGGTTTTTCAACCATCAATATTATAAACATCTAGGCAGTGTTTATTGTTTGCGCATTTGCCGTCCTCTAAAATGAGATTATTCTAAGCATACATTATCCTTCATCATTCAAGATTATAAGCATTTATAATAATCATAATATTCACCGACATTTCCCTGCTCTCAAATCACTAGAGCTAATAGGCAAAGTAGATACAGCTACAAACAGCGGGAGAAAATATTTCTGGCTGACCTACAAATAGCCGTGCAATAATGTAGAGAGGAAAGTATAGTCTCACTTATAGTGTCTGAAATTGAGTTTCCCTCTTTAAAGGACAAAGTAATTTTCAAAAATATTTGAGTATTATTCTGTGTAAAAAATCTCTATTTTAACTGGCTTATTGAATTGTATTTCTTTATTGTGTTTGTATTCACTTTTCCATTTGTGGGTGGAATTTATTATAATCACCAGTTTTATACTGAATGAAACAAAAATCTCGTAGATTTATTTTAATAAAACTTTAAAATCCTTGTCATTGATAATAAAATAAAATGTATATGCTTTCTCTAATAAGGCCATACTTTATTGTTTAAAACCTATTTTTCCTCTTTCTCAAGCACATGGATTGTTAATTTAAATTCTAAAATAAAACCAATTAATCCATAAACATGGACTGTGGGTAATGTTGATATTGCATGTAAATTTCTCAGTGTGTGTTTCATGGACTCAACAGCATCAGCATTAGCTGGGGACTTACAAGGTGGCATGTGCCTGTAGTCCCAGCTACTCAGGAGGCTGAGGCAGGAGAATCACTTGAACCTAGGAGGTGGAGGTTGGAGTGACAGAGATCGTGCCACTGCACTCCAGCTTGGGCGACAGAGCGAGACTCTGTCTTAAAAAAATAAATAAAATAAAATTTGCAAATTTATGGGAACGACCCCACCCCAGGCCTATTGAAACAAAAAGTCTATAGACATGGTTTAGCAATCTGTCTTTCAACAAGCCCTTTTGGGCAACTCTAATGCATGCTAAAGTTTGAGAACCACTGGTCTGTGGCTTTCCAGGATACCCAGGTGCTGTACTGTCTTATTCCCTACAGGGAACACCTTTGTTCAAGTGTGGAAGTATGCACGCAGTGTGTAAGGAGGTGGGTTGAATCTTCCTACAAATGTTTTAAATAAGTCACCTGCCTCACATATGTGGACTAGATTATTTAGATATTTGGATCCATACAGACCCTTAACCCTACTTCCGATTTACAGATAAGAAATCCCTACTCTATTTTATTATGTGTTGTGTTTGGCCCATTGGTAATTATTTTTCTCTCCTTAGACTCAATTTTAACTATTTATTGCAATCTAAAAATGGGGGCCTTATCTTAATAGTTATTTTAATTTTGCAAGATATACTATAGGACAGGAAGTATGCCTGATTCTTTTACATAAATTCGATATCAGTGATGCCTCAAAACAGTTCTTCACATTAACTATCATTATTTTTGTAGTTTTAATGCATTAAAACTTACTCAGTATAAAAGCCACCTACTTAAAATGTACAACTCAAAAATTTTCAGTAAATTAATAAAGTTGTGAAGCCATGACCACAGTGCAATTTTAACACATTTCCATTGTGCCAAAAAGTTCCCTCATGCTCAATTCCAACCAGTTCCCACTGCCACCCCCAGTATCAGACACGACAATCTGCTGTCTCTACATTTCAGGACATTTAGTGTAAATACATTTATACAATATATGGTCTTTGTATCTGGCTTCTTTCACTTATTATGTTTTTGAAGTTTATCCATGTAGCTTGTATCAAGCTTTCGTTCCTTCTTTTTTGTTGAATAACATTTTATTTATCCATTAATTAATATACGGACATTTGGGATATTTTCAGTTTTAGGTTCTTATGAATAATGTATCTATGAATATTTACATACAATTCTGTAAGAATACATAATTTTTAATTTTTTTGAATAATAGAGCTGTTGAGATACATGGTAAGTTTATGTCTAACTTCATAAGAAACGGCCAAACCATTTTCCAAGGTGACTGTACATTCTCGCCAGCAATGTATATATGTTTCAATTTCTCCACATTGTCTTCAACACTTTTTATAGTCTATCATTTGATTATAGCCATTCTATGGATATAAAGTTATCATGGTGGCTTTAATTTGCATTTTCCTAATGACTAATGGTAATGAACATTTCATAGGTTCATTAGTCATTTGCTTATACCTACTTAAATATTTAGTCTATTTTTACTCGGGAGGCTGAAGCGGGAGAATGGCATGAACCCAGGAGGCGGAGCTTGCAGTGACCGGAGATCACACCACTGCCCTCCAGCCTGGGCGACAGAGCCAGACTCCATCTCAAAAACAAAAAGCAAATGAATATTTAGCCTATTTTTAGAATGGATTGCTGTTTATCTCATTATATAGTTCTATAAGTTATTTATGCAGTTTGGATAAATGTTCATTATCAGATATAATTTTTACAAATATTTTCTATCAGATTGTGTTATTTTTAATTTTCCAATGTGGTCTTTAGAGGCACCAGAGTTTCTAATTTTGATAAAGTGTAATTTAACCATAACCATTCTTTTACAGATTTTGATTTTAGTGTGTCCAAAAACTGTTGGCTAACCCCAAATCATGAAGATTTCTCCTCATGTTTTCTTCTGGAAAGTTTATAGTTTGGGTGCTTATATTTGGATCTATGATTTATTTTGACTTATTTTTGTATATGCTGCCAGGTGACAGTCTATTTGTTTTCTGTGTGTCTAATTCTTTTGTAATCTTCTAGTATTGTTTTATTGTTTCTTGTGGGTTAAATAGAATTTTCCTAGTGTACTATTTTTAATTCCTTTGATGTTTTCTTGTTTCATTGTTTTGATTTGTTTTGTGTTTAATATTTTAAGTTATATCCTTTTTAAAATTTATTTTTAATAGAAATAAAATTGTATATACTTATCATGTACAGTATGTTGTTTTTTGAAATATGTATATATTGTGGATATGTATACAATGGCTAAATTGAGCTAATTAACATTGATGTTACCTCACATATCAATTTTTGTGGTAAGAATATTTAAAACTCCTCTCGGCATTTTTTCAAGAATACAATACACTGTTATTAACTATTGTCATCACATTGTACAATAAATCTCTTGAATTTATTTTTTCTAACTGAAATTTTATATTCACTTGGCCAACATCTCCCCAACCACATCCACCTCCCCAGCCCCTGGTAACCATCATTCACCCTCTACCTCGATGAGTTCAGCTTTTGTAGGTTTCACATACAAGTGAGATCATGTGGTATTTGTCTATCTGTGCCTGGCTTATTTCATGTAACACAATGTTCTCCAGGATCATTGATGTTTTCATAAATGAAAAAATTTTCTTTTAAGAAAAAGTAAAATACTATTCTAACATTGTATTCATGTCACATTTTCTTTACAAATTCACTTTTTTGTGTACACCTAGGTTGGTTAACATTATCTTTTAATAAAGGCTCTATTTCTTATCATCAACTGCCATCTCCATCACCAAAGTGTCTGGTAAGTGTCTAATCATCCTTCAAATCCTAGCTTGAAGCCTGGTAAGGAAGACTTTATTAAGCACTATCACAACAGTTGTAGGGACCACTGCCATGGGGTCTTGCAGTGGGAGTGAGAGGCTGGGCTCACCACTAAACATAGCATGGGTCAATGGGGGTTAGCAGCCAAGAAGTTCGATGGGGTCAAAGGATGGAAATTGCTAAAAGGAAGTATTGGGGGAAAGGGGAAGTCTTGCTAAGCCAGCTGGACTGGATTCAGGCTGGGGTGATCAGACCTGGGAGATGGTGGAGGTTTAGAAACCTGATAAGATAGGTCAAGGGTTGGAGTTCTTTACACTTACTTAGCAGTGTTCTTCGTTAATAAACTGATTTAGCAGTGTTCTTTGTTAAACCTAGTTCTTACAGGGAAGTGCACTGATGGGCCTAGAAGAAGGCTCACTAACCTGATGACAATTTAGTCAAGCAAAGAATCTTTGTCAGCCCTCATCCTTGTTCAAGGAAAGAAGATACATTCTTGTTTCCTTTGAAAAATATAAGTCTATGTTCTTGTTGGGTTGTCTTTTGTTTATAAAGTACCAGTTAAGTCATCTGTTGGAACTTGGTAGTAGAGGATACTTTGATGGAAAGAAAAGAAATTTAAATTTAAAAATTGAAAAAAAATAAATTTTTTTTGCTGAAGGAAACAGGACATCTCAGTGATAAATATCCCAAAGTATCACTGAGAATAAGTCTGATTTTGTGGGAAAATTAAGCAAGGTGTTCCAGTTTTTAAAACCTGGATCTGAAATCTATGTTGAAAATTTTGTTTCTGGATCTAGTTTGAGGCACTAAGAAGGATAACATGAATTGTGCCAAAATTGAAGCAAGAACAAACAACAAATTTATGGTGAAGCTTGTGTGGAAAAATGGTGAAATCACTGATACATTACAGAAATTTTATGGGGACAATGTCCCAAAGAAATCAGTAGCAATTTACAAATGGATAAATATTTATTATTATTATTATACTTTAAGTTCTAGGGTACGTGTGCACAAGGTGCAGGTTTGTTACATAGGCATACATGTGCCATTTTGGTTTTCTGCACCCATCAATTCATCATTTACATTAGGTATTTCTCCTAATGCTATCCCTCCTCCAGCCCCCCACCCCCCAACAGGCCCCAGTGTGTGATGTTCCCCACGCTGTGCCCAAGTGTTCTCATTGTTTAGTTCCCACCTATGAGTGAGTGTTTGGTTTTCTGTCCTTTTGATAGTTTGCTGAGAATGATGGTTTCCAGCTTCATCCATGTCCCTGCAAAGGACATGAACTCATCCTATTTTATGGTTGCATATAATTCCATGGTGTATATGTGCCACATTTTCTTAATCCAGTCTATCATTGATGGACATTTCGGTTGGTTCCAAGTCTTTGCTATTGTGAATAGTGCCGTAGAAAACATACGTGTGCATGTGTCTTTATAGTAGCATGATCCTTTGGGTATATATCCAGTAATGGAATCCCTGGGTCAAATGGTATTTATGGTTCTAGATCCTTGAGGAATCACCACACTGTCTTCCCCAATGGTTGAATTAATTTACACTCCCACCAACAGTATAAAAGCATTCCTATTTCCCCACATCCTCTTCAGCATCTTTTGTTTCCTGATGTTTTAATGATTGCCGTTCTAACAAGCATGAGATGGTATTTCATTGTGATTTTGATTTGCATTTCTCTGATGACCCGTGATGATGAGCATTTTTTCATGTGTCTGTTGGCTGCACAAATGCAGAAATAAAGATGTTCTTTGAAACCAGTGAGAACAAATACACAACGTACCAGAATCTGTGGAACATATTTAAAGCAGTGTGTAGAGGGAAATTTATAGCACTAAATGCCCACAAGAGAAAGGAGGAAAGATCTAAAATCGACACTCTAACATCACAATTAAAAGCACTAGAGAAGCAAGAGCAAACACATTCAAAAGCTAGCAGAAGGCAAGAAATAACTAAGATCAGAGCAGAACTGAAGGAGATAGAGACACACAAAAAAACCCCTTCAAAAAAATCAATGAATCCAGGAGCTGGTTTTTTGAAAAGATCAACAAAATTGATAGACCACTAGCGAGACTAAAAAAGAAGAAAAGAGAGAAGAATCAAATAGAAGCAATAAAAAATTTTAAAGGGAATATCACCACCATTCCCACAGAAATACAAACTACCTTCAGGGAATACTATAAACACCTCTACGCAAATAAACTAGAAAACCTAGAAGAAATGGATACATTCCTGTACACATAAACCCTCCCAAGACTAAACCAGGAAGAAGCCGAATCTGTGAATAGACCAATAACAGGCTCTGAAATTGAGGCAATAATTAATATCCTACCAACCAAAAAAAGTCCAGGACCAGATGTATTCAGAGCTGAATTTGACCAGAGGTACAAAGAGGAGTTGGTACCATTTCTTATGAAACTATTCAATCAATAGAAAAAGAGGGAATCCTCCCTAACTCACTTTATGAGACCAGCATCATCCTGATACCAAAGCCTGGCAGAGACACAACAGAAAAAGAAAATTTTAGACCAATATCCTTGATGAACATCGATGCAGAAATCCTCAATAAAATAGTGGCAAACCAAATCCAGCAGCACATCAAAAAGCTTATCCACCATGATCAAGTCAGGTTCATCCCTGGAATGCAAGACTGGTTCAATATACACAAATCAATAAACGTAATCCATCACATAAACAGAACCAAAGACAAAAGCCACATGATTATCTCAATAGATGCAGAAAAGGCCTTCGACAAAATTCAACAGCCTTCATGCTAAAAACTCTCAATAAACTAGGTATCGATGGAATGTATCTCAAAATAACAAGAGCTATTTATGACATACCCACAGCCAATATCATACTGAATGGGCAAAACTGGAAGTATTCCCATTGAAAACCAGCACAAGACAAGAATGCTTTCTCTCACTACTCCTGTTCAACATAGTGTTGGAAGTTCTGGCCAGGACAATCAGGCAAGAGAAAGAAATAAAGGGTATTCAATTAGGAAAACAGCAAGTCAAATTGTCTCTGTTTGCAGATGACATGATTGTATATTTAGACAACCCCATCGTCTCAGCCCAAAATCTCCTTAAGCTTATAAGCAACTTCAGCAGTCTCAGGATAAAAAATCAATGTGCAAAAATCACAAGCATTGCGATACACCAATAACAGAAAGAGAACCCAATCATGAGTGAACTCCCATTCACAATTGCTACAAAGAGAATAAAACACCTAGGAATCCAACTTACAAGGGATGTGAAGGACCTCTTCAAGGAGAACTACAAACCACTGCTCAACAAAATAAAAGAGGACACAAACAAATGAAAGAATATTCCATGCTCATAGATAGGAAGAATCAATATCATGAAAATGGCCATACTGCCCGAGGTAATTTGTAGATTGAATGCCATCCCCATCAAGCTACCAATGACTTTCTTCACAGAATTGGAAAAAACTACTTTAAAGTTCATATGGAACCAAAAAATAGCCCACATAGCCAAGACAATCCTAAGCAAAAAGAACAAAGTGGGAGGCATTATGCTACCTGACTTCAAACTATAGTATAAGGCTACAGTAACCGAAACAGTATGGTATTGGTACCAAAACAGATATATAGACCAATGGAACAGAACAGAGGCCTCAGAAATAACACCACACATCTACAACCATCTGATCTTTGACAAACATGACAAAAACAAGCAATGGGGAAAGGATTCCCTATTTAATAAATGGTGCTGGGAAAATTGGCTAGCCATCTGTAGAAAACTGAAACTGGATCCCTTCCTTACACCTTATACAAAAATTAACTCAACATGGATTAAAGATTTAACATAAGACCTAAAACCATAAAACTAAAAGAAAACCTAGGCAATACCATTCAGGACATAGGCATGGGGAAAGACTTCATGACTAAAACACCAAAAGCAATGACAACAAAAGCCAAAATAGACCAATGGGATCTAATTAAACTAAAGAGCTTCTGCACAGCAGAAGAAGCTACCATCAGCATGAACAGTAAACCAACAGAATGGGAGAAAATTTTTACAATCTACCGATCTGACAAAGGGCTAATATCCAGAATCTACAAAGAACTTAAATAAATTTACAAGAAAAAAACAAACAAGCCCATCAAAAAGTGGGCAAAGATATGGACAGACACTTCACAAATGGATAACTATTTTTAAGAAGGGCCAAGATAATGTTGAAGATGAGGCCCACAGCAGCAAACCATCTACATCAATTTGCAAATATAAAATTTTTAATCTTGTTCATGCTCTAATTGAAGACAACTTAACAGCAGAACAAACAGCCAACACCATAGACATTTCAACGGGTTCAGCTTACACGATTTTACTGAAAATCAAAGTTGAGCAAAGTTTCCACTTAATAGGTGCCAAAACTATTATGTGCAGATCAGTTGCAGACAAGAGCAAACCTTTCAGCGGAAATTTAAATAAATGTGACCAAGATCCTGAAGCATTTCTTCTAAGAAGTGTAACAGAAGATGGAATGGGCTCTATCAGCACAATCCTGAAAACAATGCTACCAAGATATCAAAGTGGTCCAATCAAAGCAAAAGGAGACTGGTCAAAGGCAAAGGTCATGACAACAGTTTTTTTGTGATGCTCAAAACAATGTGCTTGTTGACTTCCTGGAAGGCCAAGGAATGATAACATCTGCTTATATGGGAGTATTTTGAAAAAGTTAGCCAAAGCTTTTGCAGAAAAATGCCCAATTAACCTTCACCAGAGAGTCCTTCTCTACCCCAACAATGCTGCTTGGGCATCTCATCAAACTAGGGCAATTTTGCAAGAGTTTTGATTGGAAATCATTACAGTCCTGATTTGTCTCTTTCTGGCATTTTTTGTTTTCTGATCTTAACAATTTTTAAAAGACACTCATTTTCTTCACTTAATGTAAAAAATGCTTCATTTACATGGTTATATTCCCAAGACCCTCAGTTAAATATTTAGGAATGGACTGAATGGCTGGTATCATTGCTTACAGAAGTGTCTTGAATTGATGGAGCTTGTATTGAAAAAATAAAGTTTATATTCCTAAATCGAAACAAAAGCTAGCTTGGCTAACACTTTCATTTAAAGACTTCCCTCATACCACTCTCCAGGTAAGTCTCCTATACTTGCACATTTTTCAGTAATTATATGTAATATAGGAAGTATTCTAATTTTAGATTCATTCTGAATCTCTAAGAACTTATGAGCTTTCCAAGATTATATTGTCATCTTCATCTCTGCAAGCTCAGTATCTATCCCAGTAGCTAAAGGGATCTTAGAAGTTTCAAATATTTGGTTTGTAGTTTAACGGCTAACAACTCACAAAACTGGCATTAGATCAGAAGTCCACTCATTCATAGTCCAGGTCCAGGATGGTTTCAATTACTCTTATACTTCAAGTTTCAACTTGAACATCATTAGTTTCTACAAATCCAATTTGCTAGCCTTATGAAAAGTGGCAAGGCACTTCTTTTACATACGGGTTAGCATCCTCTACTTTATCATAATACTTAAGTTATTATCTTTGTCTGATTGTTTACCTTCCCCAAGATAACCATTATTTTTGTAAGGAAAATGGCCATATTTACTTCTACATCCCCATCATCAAGTACAGTATTTAGTACAGGGAAAAGACTCAGCCAATGTTAGTAGAATTTAGTTTAATTAAATTAAATCAACATTTGAAGTTAAACTATTTTGCTGGATTGTGGGTATAAAATAGTCAAGTTAGATGTTTATTATTGTTGGTCATAAGAGCTGGATAGATTTCAGAAAACTCCAACAGAAGGTTATAACTAAATGGTACAACGAATTTCAAACAGATGGTCAGCAATAATGCCAAGCCCTTTCTTATTGTGATTTCTTTGATAATTATGTGGTGAGCCTTGACATGAATTTGGTTTGATAGACAAAATAGTCATCATTCACTGCATTCTTTTTTATGAGAACCCAGAAATCAACAAATGTGATGGTTCAGCTAGTTTACATTGACAGTTTTATTTGAATAAATCATTTAGTTGGAGGATTTTTTTTTTTTTTTTGAGATGGAGTCTCGCTCTGTCGCCAAGGCTGGAGTGCAATGGCATGATCTCGGCTCACTGCAAGTTCCGCCTCCCGAGTTCAGGCCATTCCCCTGCCTCAGCCTCCCCAGTAGCTGGGACTACAGGCGCCCGCCACCACGCCCAGCTAATTTTTTGTATTTTTAGTAGAGACTGGGTTTCACCATGTTAGCCAGGATGGTCTGGATCTCCTGACCTCGTGATCCGCCCGCCTCGGCCTCCCAAAGTGCTGGGATTACAGGCATGAGCCACCGCACCCAGCTATTGGAGGATTTTTAATTGTGAGTTTTTATAAAGTTGTGAGTCATTACTAGGAAATATGTAGGTTTTATTTGCTGAAGATACAATTTACGTTGTTCTGGCAAGACCATCATCTAAAGCAGAAATTTTGTCTTATGTGGTCTGGTGTGTAGAATCCAATTATGGTTTTATGTCTATCATTGAAATGATTTTTCTATTGTCTTGCATGTGATTATAAATATGTTTTACCTTGATGTGACTGATTACAGAAACCTTAAGGAATTTAAGTTAAAATGAAAAGTATTAACAATGTAACAACTTTGGCTACATACTGAGAGTCACCAGGATAGCTTAAAAAACTAGTGCTCAGATGCAATCTCAAAACAATTAAATCAGAGTCTCAGGATTGAAGGGAAGATGAGTTTCCTATACTATCAATACATATGAGCAAATTCCATTATCATTTCAGCATTTTCACTCTCTTATATTTATCTTTCATAAATTTCAAAGTGCTACTAGTAATACCAGAAACCTGGTGTTTAATTCATTTTTATATTATAAATAATTTTTTTAAAATCATAGTATAGGATCATACTATTGATATTTTTTAGTATCTTTCTAGTGGCCTAGATTCCTGCTAGCACTTGGTACTTTTAGGTGCTTCTAATGTAAAAATGCATCAAAACAGAGCAATGAAAAGTCCTTTCAAAACATGAAAAGAGAGTCAAGTATTCCATTTTATTATTGAATAATGTTAGCTTTATTATCGTAATAGAATACAGTATGACATAAAATTAAGAGCTTTTGCTAAACTCTGTGAAGCAACACATGCATCTGCCATAAACAACCTTGATTCATGTTAGATTTTATTGCCACTTCACTGCACTAAAGTGCAATAAACATTCAGTGTCATCTTTTAAAAAAGTTTCCTGGGAGTAAACAGGAACTGTCCCCTATAAGAGTGTATCTTTATTTTCAAGGAAGACTTAACTAGTACTACATGGTTTAGCAAAGCACTGTAGAAAAGCTACATATAATAATTTGTTTTTGATAAACTTTGCAATCATTTATACAGTAGAATACTATCCACATATACTAACAAACTGAGAAATGATAGAAATGCAGTCATTGCGTAGCAGGAAGCAGACTAATAAGAAATATTCACATCTAAGGAGCAAAATACAGACCAAAAGTTAGCCATGAGAAGTCTGGAAGGTAAAATGCTCTCAATAAACACATTAGTATAACGCCGAAAAATAACAAGATAAACAGCAACACAGAAGTTAGAGCCATAATTTATTTTATTTTCTATACATAATATCTACACATGATATTGGTGGATGAAATGCCTTTGATTCAGCCTTCATTGGCCTAGCTTGTGAAATTTAGGCAGGACCAGATCAAACAATGAAGCACATTTAAAAAGAAAAGTGTGTTTAGGAAAACACAATGTATTTTCCTATGTCATTGGATAGCAGCTTTTTGAGAAAAACATTGTTCAAGACTTGGGTTTGGATCCCAACTGTCTTATTTGGCAATAATGCTAACAGGTTTATGCTGTAGTATTCTAAGTGTGTTTAGACCGTGACTTGTGGATTCTGAACACTAAATTTAAATATCTGTTAAACTCTATCAGACAAAAGGAGACTTCAAAAATACCTTCTGCATAAATATTTATCTCTAAAACATCTGGGCAGTAATGAAACAGACTAGAATTTTTATAAGGAAGTATTAATGGACCTCTTTTATTTAAAGCCCTTACATAGTATACCTACAAATATATTGCTACAGTATAAATGAAATGTAATAATATTACTCAATAAAAGCTATTTTCTGTACATTCTTTTATGTATTTTATATTTAATGCTACATATGGTACAACACTTATTGAAATAGTTGGTATTAGCAAATATAGCAATAATATACAGTTCATTTTCTAGCTCCAACTAATGCTTCCCATTTTCTTTCTATATTATAATAGCCTAAAATAGGGAACTGTGTGGAATGACTTGAACAGATAGCAACTGATCACTGTATACTGGACAACAGTTTGGAAATTATAAGTTTTGTCTACGTAAGTGGACTTCATACCCATATGTTTTAAGTTCCATGTGGTTCCTACTTGCTGTTCTGTTCTTAAATGCAGGTTCTAAATGTATTTCCATAGCATTTAACAACATTCTAACAGCTAAGTGCAGTGATTCTTACACAATATTTTAAGAACACAATTTTAAAAAAGTAAAAAATGTACAATCTCATGCTGTATATTTACATATATCGTTTATATATTCTATTTTTGTTTGCTAGTCATAAATTTCAATCTAAAGCTTTTAATGTAGTTATATAAAAGAATACATTCAACAATTCCAGAGCTTGCAAAATATTTTTGCCCCTCTAAAAACATCTTCATAATGAGAATTAAGTGAGTATTGGGCTCATGTGCTTTCTGAAAATAGGGTGAAAAAGGGAATATTTTTAAATTATTTTAGTTTAGTTTCTAAGGAGTATACGTGTCTGTTAAAATTATTCTTCCTTGAGTCTAGCCGTAAAAGCTCAGATGAAAGTGAAGTAAACTATTTAAAGCATTTATCTTCATTGGACTAAATGTGCTCTACAATGAGCAACTGCACCTTTGCCTATGAAAGTTCCATGAATTTTAAAATAGCATTTTATGACAAAATAATGCATTAGGCATTTTTTTTCGAAGAGAAAGAATGGGGATCTTCAGCTTTGGAAACAAAATGTTAAAGCTATACATCAGTTTAAAAAGCAAAACAAAAACATAAGCACATCATAGTTTGTGTAATAAAGACATAGATTTTTTAAATTTTTTCTTCATGAAACATTTATAATTTATCCTTTGAAACACCTTCACATAAAAATATTTTTGACATATACAGTATCTTTTTTAGAATATTTGGAAATATATATCTACAAATGGCCTAGGGGTTTTAGTTAAGTGTTATTTTTTTTTCTACTTTTTCTTGTGTCTTTGAACCGTCTTCCCCCTCTTTTCTCTCTCATTCTGTCTCCTTCTGACATGACTTTGCTCTTTCACTTGCTCTGTCAGAATCCTGTCTCCAAGCTGAATAGTCTGCTCTGCTCCAGGCTGCCAGACAGGGGTCTCTTGTTCTTAAATGAATTATGAAAATAAGGAAACTTTCAAATTCTTTAAGACAGAGGCAATAAAGCAGATGGGAATTACTGCGTTGAGAACATAAATAAATTCCCAGTGCAGAGGACTGAACAACAGAATGTGAGTAAAAGATCTATTGATGTGGTGTGGGGGCTTTTAGCTGAGGCTCTCTGTTTAAATATGTAGCCCAGTAGACTAAGTTAAAGATTCCAAATAGCAGCGGGAAGGCTATTCTTGACAGTCGGTCAATTTTGCTGACACTGTTAAAGGTTTTCTTGGGTTCTGGTGGTTTTGTTTCGGGCTTGACCTCTTTAGGTTCTATGGTTGCACTTTTAGCAATGGTGGCTAAGCCTGGGTCGCCCCTGGCCAGATTAGGGGTGTAGCTGGTTGCTGTTGGAGCGTAAGTGTTGTTTTTCTTAATAAGAGGATCCTTTACTTTCTTTGGCTGTAGAAAGAAAGAGCAATGCATTTTGTTTAGTAAACAGTGAGAAGCAAAATTATAAGTTGCTGAGCAAGGTGGCCCTTATTTTGCAACCTAAATCTGTGCCTTATTTAAGAATTTAAAAACACCATTTATGCCTGTCTTATTATAATAAATTAAAAATGCAGGCAGTATTTAATAGCCTTTTGCCATCAAGAAGTGCAACACCTTAGATTTTATTAAATATGGTAGATGCTACCACTACAGAGGATTTTCTTATCTAATGCATTTGTGTAACTATGGGATAAACACAGTTAAACCAATTTATTTACTATAGAACTTCTAAGCCCCTTTAATATGCTGTGACCAGGAAATACAGTATGCATCAATATTCAAGTGGGCATCAACAAAGAACTAAATTTTCAGGGAATATCTTAAGAAACTAATATTCTATAGAATAAAGTTTCAGAAAAGCTGCTCTTAAGTTACTCCTTCTAGATTATTGCTAAACATCTTAAAATCTCTTTGTCTCTGTCTTTGCTCTTCATCACAGCATCCCAAAGCTTACTTGCATTTTGTCATGCTTGTTCTTCAAACCCCACAAATAGAGCTATCCTCCCAAGCTGTGACATAAAATCCATACTGTCTAATAGGTTCTAATTGAGGGAAGCAGCAGTATTCTTAACTTGAACATTTTCTACCATGAGACATTTCTTGGTAATTTCTGTGTGTTATGATCCCTAAAGCGTATGTCTATTTTGGAAAGAGAAAATGTGCCTGCCCTTGACTTTGCAGAGAACTAGGGATGGTTCATGTGGCAAACTTAATTTAATTGAGGCATTATGGTTATACATTTATGACCAAATGATTAGGCTCAGAAAACAACCAAAAGAATATAACTTTCAAGTTACAAAATTATAATGCACTTGGTAAATAAAGGATTTGACTAAGTTTATTTGCTCCTAATATCAGGTTCATTAAAACTGTTCTCAAATCAATAGAAACCAAAGGAAAGCCTATTTGACTAGAAATGTTTGCCTTCCTGTCTCTCCTTTATCTCCTTCACTTTGTACATCTATTCACCTAAATGACCTCTCTCTTTATCAATAACAAAATTATCATGGCACTTAATTGTTCACAACATAAGAAAAAAAGAATCCTTATTATTCTGCATACTCCATCCAATACCACAGGCCCAAACATCTCATTTCATAGGTTTAAAGAGACATAATATTGATGTACTACAGTGACTATTAAAGCATTTACCTTTTCTGGAACCACACTTTTGCCATCCCATGCATAACCTCTCTTAGTGAAATAGTTTACTGTGGCAAACTCAATCAGAGCTGAGAACACAAAGGCATAGCACACTGCAATAAACCAATCCATAGCTGTTGCATAAGCCACCTTAGGGAGGGAGTTTCTGGCACTGATGCTCAACGTTGTCATGGTGAGCACAGTTGTTACTCCTGTAAAGAAAAAAAAAATATATACGTGATGCCAGTTCATACTATGAAATTTCATCATGATAGGGCAGCCTACTTTAACAAAAGGAAATCAACAGTATCATGACAGAACGTGGTTTCTAGATCATCTTATTTTGGTTTAGAATTGATGAGTCTTAATTTAACCCCAGTGTAGTCTGTGATTCATGGAATGGCAGCATTGCGGAGGATATCTTGTAGGAATAAATTGCTCTGCTATTGAGGTGCTCTTAAGAAGATAGTAAACTCCTTTAAATTGGCACTTTGAACACGGGTGTCCTGGGTAAAACAAGAAATAATATTCCTCACGGTACCTAGTTCTTGATATAGAAATCACAGATCTTCACTTGCCTGTGATCCACAAGTAACTTCTGGATACTCAGCTCTGTTTAATATTCTATGTACCCCAAATATATAAACAAGGAAGTGAATGACTTTTTGATAATTTATAGATAATTGAACAATTTGGGGATAATTGTCACCTTATTGACTCATGGTTTTACACTATCTTTCCTGATTCAAAAATAGCCACACTTTTAAAGAAATTCCTAAATCTGACATAGATAGATAGAAACATGTGTGTCTCATATACATATAGACACACACTCACATATATATATACACACACATATATATAATACATTTTATGAAACTTGCTAGAGAATACACAGCAAGAAGTAGCAGTACCAACATTTGAACACCAGTTTTTCTGATTCAAACGTTACAATCTTTTTTCTTTCTGAGAAGGCTGCCTCATCTTTCCTACTCTGCAAATCCATCCCTAGGGATTAAAATGCCCTCTATTCAAAAGAAGTTTTCAAGTTAGCCCATTTTAGTTTACTTACACAATTATATAAGTTAGTATGAGAAAGATGATACCCTCTAATGTTCATTTACCAAATACTATCAACCTACTATTTGTAATGCACTATACTCAGTACAAAAGTATAATGCTGTCAGGTTCCCTTTAAACCATATGAAAATATTAAAAAAAAACAGTTCACAGTTACCCATTCAGGGAGGATCAGGCTACATATTGTAGAAATAATTCTGACCTCTTCCAGTGACTAGTCTCAACCCTACCACTTATTAGCTGTATGACCTCTGCTAAGTGATTTAACCTGTAGGAACTCTGTGCCCATATCTGTAAAAGGGATGAGTTGTCTTTCATTCTCTCCACTGTCTATATCATTGTTGAAATTCTAGGAGAAGGACATTTTTGCTCACTCACTCAAAAGACTATCATGAGGATTAAATGCAATGACATGTAAATTCAGGCTCCTGAATTTACATGTCAGTATTAACTTGAGCAAATATTAGGGTAATTAAAAGTCCAGGGCAACCGAGTTTCAAATCCCTGTTCTATAACTGCTGAATGACCTTGAGAAAATTGCCTTAAAATCCTGAGCTTCTGGGGTTTATAAAATTTTTTTCTTGTAAGTTGATTTAATAAGTTTAACTCAGAAGGCTATTATGAATATTAAGTAAGGTAATGCAATGAAGTGTTTAGCTCTTAGCTTGATAATAAGGGCAAAACTAATGACTATTATAATTGACAACCTTAGTCCTTTTTGATAAATCCCTACTACAATAAATTCAATTTTTTTAAAAAATCTTGTTTTATGTAGTCAGCTGTCAGAAGTAATGTGGTAATGGGTATTTTTAAACCAAATGTGTCCATAAATTAAGAGCAGTTAAGAAGATTAACATGAAGATACAATTTGTGCCATAGGAAAATACAATTCCTGTTATAGGAAAAGAGAAAAGAACACAGATTTGTTGAACGGCTTTTAAGTTACAAGTACTGAACCTGACAATGTACATATTTTATTTTATTTGTCTCACCTTTTAAAAAACAGCATTACTTTCCTTTCCTTGTACTTTCATTTAACAGACAACTGAAGCTCCATAAAAGGAAGTAAATTTGCCAATGCCATACAGTTGGTAGGTGGTGAGACTGAATCTCAAACTTGGATGTATTTGGCAGCAAAATTAAGTGACCACATTGCCTCCAAATGAGAGACAGCATGGAAAACCAAGAATATGGTCTTCTAAGGCATAAGATAGACTGCAACATTGTTTCATTCTGGACGTCTTTTAATAAATGGTTATAAAGTACAACTTTTGTTTGGTTAGTTCTTTTGTTTTTTTCTTTTTGAATCTACATGATCCTCTTACGCATCTCACAGAGCTCAGAAAAAAAATGTGCTGAGTTCAAACTAAAAAGCATAGAAACGTGTACAAAATAAATGTTAAAAGGTTAAAAGTCTAGAAAATTGTATTTGTGATTCTAGTGAACTTAAAATATTAGAAACATAAAACCTGAAACACAAAAATACTTGTCACAACTAAGTTTACAGACATATAGTTATGTTCACCAAAGGCCATGAGTCTGTTGAGATATAAGATTGCTGACAAAGTTAAGAGCAATATTTTTTGACATACACCATATGAAATGCTGTAAATAATTTTCAAATCAGAAGAGTAGAATTTATTGGTGTGAGAAGGGGAAAATCACCTTTTAAAAGAACCTTTTGCAATATAATGTTGTACTCATACTACAAAAATAAAATAAAACATAAATATGTCCAGTGTTTATTTATTTTATTATTGTTATTTTTTTTTTTGAGACGGAGTCTCGCTCTGTTGCCCCAGGCTGGAGTGCAGTGGCGTGATCTCGGCTCACTGCTAGCTGCGCCTCCAGGGTTCACGCCATTCTCCTGCCTCAGCCTCCCAAGTAGCTGGGACTACAGGCGCCCGCCACCACGCTGGGCTATTTTTTTGTATTTTTAGTAGAGACGGGGTTTCACCGTGTTGGCCAGGATGGTCTTGATTTCCTGACCTCGTGATCCACCTGCCTCTGCCTCCCAAAGTGCTGAGATTACAGGCATGGGCCCTGTGCCCGGCCTGTCCTGTGTGGGTTTTTTTTTTTTTTTAATTTCCTAGTGAGAAAAAGGCATATTCATACAGATATAAGCATCTTAACAAGACTTAGTCTTTAGTGAATTCATTGCTAGTTAATATCGACACGTGGTAATGGGAAAGAATGAGCATGCAATGAACTGCTCTTTTGCTCTGCAGCTGCAATTATTCTGAATATTAATTTAGCTATATGCCTAGGCTATTGTCAGAGCAATGATTTGGTGTTTGCCAATCTGGAAGCATATTGCCAAGTTCAGAAGAAAATACACATTTCTGGTACTTGTAGCAGAGTCTTGCTTTTTTCTGAGACAATGATTTTTCATACACTACATATTATTGAAAGATGATACCATAGGAATCTCTTCAGGTGAATAATTCTCAGTTTAGACTATAAGCTTCTCAAGGCTTTTATCCTTTAGCACAGCTCTTAAAAACAGCAGGTGCCTAGTTGATATTTGTGGAATGAACCTTGATAATTGCACCTTTCACCAATAAATATGTAGTTCTGATTTCCAAATGAAGTCAACCACAATACTCCCATTTCAATTATTTTCATTGCAGCAGGATAGCTCAGAGATCATGATACATCATTGTCATTAGGCGGACAGACTCCAGAGCTAAATGCTAGGGTCTTAGTCCTGGCTCCATCTAATAGCTTCTAACTATGGGCAGATTACTTAATCTGTTGTTCCTTAGATTTCACTTTTAAAAATGGAAATAATAACAGTAGATAGAATTTGTTTTATAGTTAAATAATATAGGCTAATTGTACAGAACAGCACCCAGTATAAAAGCATTTGATAATTACTCAATTTTAAGCTTCAGAATGCAATTTTCATAAGGAGAGTGGCAATTTGTGTTCAGTCCACTACTGCATTCTGAGTCTAGAAGATATTATATTAGAATCTTTCATTTTCATCAGCCTGAAAAATACAGTTGAAATAGTATACTGGGATATAGGTAGGAAATATCTTTTTATATCAAATGCACACTCTAAAATAATACATGAGGAAATAAGTTTTCCTATTAGTAAAAGGTTTCTTACCCTTTAAACAATACTCAATTAGATTTCTTAACTTGAAGCATGTAGGTCATTAAAAATATTGTAATAGAAAAAATGAATGCATGTAACTCTACAGAAGTGCACACATCAGGTAAAGTGACTTATTCTTGTAGTGATATGATGGTCATTAATTGGCTCTCCCTACTTAAAGAAATCCTGCTTTTTATAAATGTAAATAAGTAGTTCTGCTGATATTTTCTAAGCTTCTCGAACAACTCAGTGATTCATGTTACATATTCTAAATATATTATTTAAATATTAAGTTTTTATTTATGAGTTTTTAATATTATACATTTTATGCCTGCTTCACTTCATTTTTATCTCAAAATATCAAATCAAATGTTCATTAATACCATCTATTCATAAATACTAAAATAGCTTGCTAGTTAAATAGTTTAAAAAAAACATACCATAATGAGAGTGGCAATTCCTTGAAACTTTCTGTTGTATGAACTTAATATTTGAGTGTATAATTTTTTTTATTTCTCTTTGCAGTGTCACAGATATGATATAACTTGTCTTCCATACCCTTCCTTGCGTATGTATCTTGATTGGGACTTACCAAAGACAGTTCTTGCTGGTACAGACTCTCTGTTGAGCCAGAAGGAGACTTGTGAGAGAATCACTGTCATTATGCATGGCAGGTATGTTTGAATAACAAAGTAGCCAATCTTTCTCTTCAAGTGGAAATGAGTGGTCATAACAACATATTCTCCTGAGAAGTAAAACAGACAAGAAAGATGAGCAATTTGACCTTGGGAAAAGGTAATCTCTGAGATTTACTATGAGTACCAAAGGTCTGGGAGTTAGACACATCCTTTCTCCATGTGATATCCAGTTCTTGGAGGAAAAAGTTTTTATCCAGAAAATAAAAGAGACATACTTAACACACAGTAAAATGACTCTGAGGATGAGACTGAGGTGCCAGAGTCCTTAAAGATATTCTTACCTCTTAATTCAAATACATCACACATTGGAGGAACAAATCTGAGTTTATATTTAAGGACTGGCTTTCCAATCCTTAAATTGACTGAGAAGGCAACATGCTAAACCCTGTGACATAGACCAATGGGTCAGAAACAGATCAGATCTCCAGTGTGTCCATTACAGAGCAGATCCACAATACCTACTGAAGCAGCTTTGGTGTGTACATCAGGACAGATTAATTTTAGCTCCAGCACTGCATTAAATATCTCTTTGACATCAGATGAGTAATTTAGCATGGCCTGATCTACAAAATAAGGAGAGTGGGCTAGAATCTTTTGTTTCTCAAAATTTATTTTCCAGGATCACCTGGGAAACTTTAGAAGAACGCAGTTCTTCACATCCCAACTAGATTTACAAACCGTTCTTTGGAAAGTCAGGAAAATATGTATTTATAACCAGCTTTTGAGTTTGTCCCAATTCCTAGATTGATCTGGGAAACAGTGGTCTAGTTAGGCGCTCTCCAGGGTCCTTAAATACTCCAAATTCTGACTTCAGTTAGAGGTATAAAGCAGTAGACACAAAAACCAAATTGCAGGAGAGTCTTATTGTTTCTCTTTTTGCTTTATACTTTCTCAGTTAAAAATCTTAGCATTGTTTAGCCTTATTCACTCAAAATATAGGGTTAATATAGGCTCTAGTCACATCCTAACTCCAATTTTTCCTAAATTTTGATGTAGAGTGATCTTTCACATGTGCGATTCTGCCACTCTTTTTTTTTTTTAACTTAAAATATCTTAATGGAGACCAATTAGCAGCATTAGGCTTTCTCAACCTCAGCACTATTGACATTTTTGAACAGATAATCATTTATTGAAGGTGGCTGTCCTATATATTGCAGAATGTTTAGCAGCATTCCTGGACTCTACTTACTAGAGGCCAGTAGCAAACAGCTGCCCCTCCCTTGTGTGACAATACAAACTGACTCAAGTTCTACAAAGTAACAAGCAAACTTCCTAATCTGTGTTTAAGATTATGCATAGCATAGCTCTAATATGCACTGAATTCTCTTGTCTCTTCAAACATTTAAACTTCTCAATATATTGGCCTACAAAACTATACCTATCTTCTGCAGCTGAATATTTTACTCATCTATAGGTTGGTTCCAGCCCAAGTACCAGGTCCTCAGTGGAATAGAAATTATTTTCCTATAGAAGAAAATGTATTAATATTTGGAAGCAAATGAATTTGACTTCAAAACCCAGATCTGCTATTTTCTTGCTGTGTAGCTTTTGGTAACTCCCTTAAACTCTCTTATCCTTAGTTTTCTTGTCTACAAAATAGTCAGAAGCACAATATGGGGATAATAAAGAATAATGGCTTTAATTAAGATGATACTATGTAACCATGTTATAATGTTAAAATAAATTTTAGTTTGTTTCTCCATTTTCTTCACACTTCTCCTCAATCAGAATTGGTAGAAGTGTTGGTAGAGTAACACATCCTGCTTTCTGTAGCAGGAAATTATCTATGCACTTATGCCTGCTTTCATTATTAACTGTTATTGATAATAGCACCTGCCCTTTACTGAACACTTACTGTGTTCAACTTTATAGCTCTTGTTTATATTTATAATATCTCATACTTTGTATTTTAGTTATTGAACTACATACATATATCCCTCCCACCAAACTGAAAGTTAATTATAGAGAAGAATAGTTATTTGGTTATGTAGCATGACCGGCCATATCCTCAGTATTTAATACCTTCATATAGTGAAAATGGATGCACTGAGGCTTATGGTCACTCAATCAAAACAAAATTCATAAGCATCTTTCTTTTAAAGGACAAATGGAATGTTACCAGATTAATTTCTTATTATTTTCTGTGTGTTTCTCTAGTGATATCTTTAAGGTCATTTGAAAAGAAGGAAGTGATCCAAATTTGAAAAAAATGTAGAAAAACAATTTTCCCAAAACACTACTAAAATATAGTCTTATGTGGACATATCCATGCTACACTTCACCATCTCAGGGGCTTGCATTATTATTCGTAACAATTCATTCAATTGCAGCCTGCAAAATGTCACCAGCGCAAAGAAAAAAATTCATCTTTATATAATGCCAGAAAAATGAGTGTCTGTATACATTCCATTTTTTGTTGTTCTCAACATGACCTTTTTGCAAAGATCCTGAAAAGAATATAATTTTTGGAGATCTGAAGAGCTATTATTTGACATTATATTTGTTTTATAAACAACTTTTTCCCTAACAGATTTTCCCAGCAGAAGAAATTCCAACGTTTTGAAACCTTTTCCTAAATTAAATACAATTTTAAGTGTTGGCACAAAACTTTCAAATAAGGAAGAAATGGGCAGCAACATCAGAATCATGTTGTAATAGCTTTAAAATGAAAGAAAAACACAACAAAAACAAAAAACCCAGTCACCTAAATTGGATTGAAATAATATGTCTAGACATCAAGTGCTTATGCACAAAGCATGTCAAATTATTTTCCTCTCCTTCAACAGTCTGGGAGAATAATAATTCAAATATTCTTGCAGTTTATTTAACCCTGAAGGAAGCTTGCAAATTAGATGTGACAATATTTCTGATATATTGCAATACAAAATTAAGGAGAGTGGAAGAAAAGAAACTAATATAATTTTTCAAAACAGCATTAAAGATTTGTTTAGAGCTGGATTTCAATCTTTGCTTTCTCAAATATTAGTTACTTGGAGGTAAATACCTTGCATAGGTTCATTTGACTACAGTTTCCCGATTTGTCCAATTAATATAATAGTATTTAATTTAACTGTCTCCTAGGAGGATGTGAGGATAAAATTACATAATCTGAGTGAAAGTGCTTTTTAAAAACTCTATTTCTATGGACATTTACGGTGTGAAGATTAAAAACACAGACATGTATTCTCTCTCTAACTCAGAGAATCAACCACTTGGTCATTCAACAAAATTGTATTGAACATTGATTCCTGGTGAAGCTGTCATTTTCCTTCCAAGTACTCTAAACTTGGTGTTTCCTATGGATACTAATATTGCAAAAGGAATTTTCTATCAAAAATGTTATTGAGAAAGTGGTGGTTATGTTTTTTAATTGCTTCAGAGATTCTAAATAGAGATAAGGGGACACTGATTATAGTTCTGGATCATTTAGCCTCTCAGGGACCATGTCCTCATTTGAAATATAAATGGTTTGACCAAATGACCACAGAAGTCTTTTTTTTTTTTCCCCAGAACTTACATTCTATAGTTGTAATTATTTATCTGGAGACCATGTGCTAGCCTTCATAAACGGAAGCCCCTAGGCTCTTTGGATGAATGATGATCACCAATGTTACTCCATAGTCAAAGAATACAGTTGCTTTTCTTATTATCTTGACCCTTCAGGGTCATCATTATATCAAGTCATGCAGAGACAACTCTGTGTCCAAAAAAGAGAATCCTACAACGTTTCTTAGTCATCTCTTTTAAGGATTAACAATAATCATTCAGAAGAAACTTTCTTTTTCACCAAACTTATCAAATTTTCTTATAATCAAATTTATTTAGGTAAATATGGAGAACTTGCAGTCATCATTATGTGTTTTTAAAACATTGCATGGCATTATATTATTAATGTTTTCTGGACACTGATATTGTTATGCTTCATGATCAATTTCATTATTTTATTTTTCTTTATAAGTTATGTTTCATGTCCTTAAGTCACTGTAGTAATTTTTGCATGGGTTCTCCTTGAAGAATTACTTAGAAAGCATAATGTGGTGAGGGTGGGAAGAGACAAGGGGTTATGCCACCCTTGACACATCAAGTAGAAATGACCCCTCTTCCTCCTTTATGCCATCATGTAGTTCCCTTACACTAGCTTTACTATTAGTATTATTTTTATTATTATTATTTTGAGACAGGGTCTCACTCTGTCACCCAGGTGGGAGTGCAGTGGTATAGTCTCGGCTCAGTGAAGCTTCTACCTCCCTGGGTTCAGGTGATCCTCCCACCTTAGCCTCCCAAGTGGCTGGGACTACAAGCATGCAACACCATGGCCAGCTAATTTTTTTATTTTTTGTAGAGATGGGGTTTCTCCACGTTTCCCAGGCTGGTTTGGAGCACCTGGGCTCAAGTGATCTGATCTGCTTGTCTCAGCCTCCCAAAGTGCTGAGATTACAGGCATGAGTCACTGCACCCAGGCCTACTCTTATTATTAATAGTAATATCGGACACTTACTGCATACATTTTACAAACCAGATACTCTTCTAGGCCGTTTACATGCATTTTCTTATTTCCATCTCACAATAGCTCATGAAAAAGTTATATACAAAAAAAAACCCCAAAATTAAAACACTTGTCAAAAGTCATACAGTAAATAAGTTGCAAAACCAGCATTGAAATCTTTGTAGTATAACTTCAGGGTTCATACTCTTAGCAACTATGCTTCCACATCTTATGTATTTCTGATGCCTGTTATTGGAGTGACATGTAGTTGAGAGTACACACCCTGCAGGTCGACAAGCCAGGTTCAAATCCCAGTTCTGCCACTTCCCAGCTGTGTAACCTTGGAAGAATGTTTAAACTTCTCTGGGCCCCCATATATCCTATCTATAAAATGGGGATAATAATATTATCTGAATTCAAGGATTTTTGTGAGTATTGGATGTGAAGAATAGAACAGTGCCCATGCATGTTAGCTATTTATCTCATTCAATTAAGAGCTTCTGAAGGGCAGGGATTTTGTGCCTTTCATCTCTCTTCTTCAAGCCCAGTCACAGTGTCAGACACAGTAAATGAACAAGCGATTTAAGGATTACGTGGATAAATGAATGAATAATAAAAACATATTGCATCTGAAAACTAACTGGATCATCTTTCCCGTTTGCCTATTTCTCTGCCATATACTCTGTCCAGTAGTATTTTTCTGCCAGGTGAGTAAGTGCATTTAAAACTAAGGCTCTAACTAAATATTCTTTTCGTAAATTTAATGGTAGAATCCAAGGAAGGAATTGTACCTCTAATGTATTTGTACTGAACTAGAAATTCAAATATTGTGCTAGGATTTCCATCTTTTTCCCTTTTATGTTAATGAAGTGATTTAGAAAATATTTTGACTCAAAGAGGTCAGTAGGATTGTGTATTTATGTTTTCCCATGTGTTGGTGGCAGGTAAGTAGGACAGCACTTTCTAAACTACCAAGGGGATTGAATGATTCTCTCTCCAGGGAGAATTTTAAAGTAGAAGGAGATGCCTTTTATCTAGTCATTCCCAATGTGCGTGTTCTCTCTCACCATCATTCTCTAGTCTTCTGGCAGAAACACGGAGGTAATGGTACTGAAGGTCATTTATTTTAATGTTTTCAGGGCTCCACAAAGAGATGTAAAATACAGCGTTGCAGACCTTACACAAAGGTCTCTGTTTCTTTCTACTGAAATCTATCAAGGTGATTCTTGGTGAGCTAAAGTGGCCCCAGAGGAAGTGTAATTCAGTGTGTTACTGTGGAGTTGAAACATACATCAAACTGAGCTTCCATTTGAGAATTTGCTCATTATTCTCCTTACCCCCCAATATTCACTATGTGGTGACAGGAAAAAGCTTTTATTTTATGTAGGTGAACTTACTGCTCTAGCACAGAACGATTACTTCTAGTGGAACCAGCCCATGAGGTCTACCCTCATAGGTGTCAATGGGTTGGGCCACTGTCTCTCATTCTATTGAATGACTGCATATTTTTTCTGAGTATCCAGAATGTAGACAGGTTGAATCCTTTGAAAGCCAAAGGTGAGAAAGACCTCCATTATTTTGACTAAGCCTCTAATTTTGAACACATGGGATCTCAGGCATAAGAGGGTTATAGTAACATGACTAAGGTTGTTAAAGCTAAAATTAGAGTAGGAATATTCCCTCCTCTAAGCAACCTTTGAGACTTCATACATATTTGCACTATGGCCTGCATACTACTGCATTTCATTTGTTTCCCAACATTCTCCAACTTCCTTTCTAACAAAAATAGATGGAGAGTTCCTTGAGGAAAAGTTATGTGTGCATTATTTGGTCTGCCTGGAGCCTAGAGAGTGATTATTTATCCCCCAATATATTCAGACAAACAAAATGAAAAATCAGTTCCTGCAACAATCCTTCGTAGATCATCTTAGTTCTGGATTTACTTTTTATTCATTAATTCAAAATATTTGTTCAATGCCTCCTATGTCTCAACTACTACAGAAAATAATAGGGATAGAGAAGACAGATGTGGTCTCTTTCATCACACAAAAAAATGTCAATCACAGCACTTAAACTACTTGTTTTGATAATTATAGTTTATGTGTTCAATTTCTCTTAGACTTCAAGTTCCATGACAGTAAGATCTCAGCTTGTCTATCATTTAATCTGTAGTGACTGCCATTATATCCAGCTTATAATGACATTCGAGTTTTAAAAAGTAAACACAGCTTATTTTCATATCTTTTCCAACATAATATGTTGTAAGAAGGAAAAATCTTGAGCATCTTTCATGTTTTGGGATATTTCAGGACTATAGCAACAGCTCTTACTTACCATTTCAGTACCTACTATATAACATTCTGCAATATTTTATATTATTCCATCTTTAATACAAAATACAGGACTATCATTACTTAGGCAATACTAGAGTTTCCAAGTGAACAAATGACTTGCCCAAAGTCACAAGGCTTCTAAGCGACAGGATCAGAACTTGAGTTCACATCTTCCTCACTACAAAGCCTATGACCTTTCCACTATGCCACTTGGATTTGAAATAAGAAAAAAAGAGAAACGGTCTCCATTTTAAAAAAAAATAAAACAGATAAACATTTAAGCTTCTGGGCTAGCAATGGGGGCTCTTAAGCAAGCAAGAGACAGATCCTGTTAGTCAGAACTTATCTAATAATCATAGTAAGACTGGTTGACTTATTATTGGAATGTGTTATGCTTGTGAGGGTCCCAATATAAAGCATGAAATCAGAAGAAGTTTTTTTTAGCACCACTCCTCTTATTTATTACTAAATCATGTTTCCTTAGAAATGAAAAATAAGAGTGAATAAAGTCAACTTAAATTTTGAAAGACATAATTTTGAAAAAATAATTCTTGACCCTTGTTAAAGCTTTCAGTAAATAATGGGCTTTGTGGGGCATGTATTTTTCTAATTGTTTGAGTCCAGCTTTTATTTATAATTATCTGGTCTGATGATGACATTTCAGATAGTACAAAATGGATACTTGAATAACAAAACTTTTATCTTATTGTTTGAAACAACTTTAAAGATGTGGGTCCAGCTTTTCCATAGTGTCAGGTCTAGTTCTGAGTATAGAATTAGTAAAGCAGTTACCACACTAAAAAGGATGGCATGCTACCTACTTTTAATTCCCACACGGAATGATCAATAATGTGGTTATGACTCTGTTGGCTTTAGCTGTGGAAGATGCTTGGTTAGAGATGCAAACGAACTTGTAGAAGGAATTGGTTTTTTGATGTCTTACGTGTAATAATCACTGCTACAAATTTAGCAAAATTAATTAACTAATAGTAATATGTGGAGCCTAGACTATATAAATAGTTATTTATGAAAAGCTTTTGATGTGTCATTAATTGCGGTAAGTACTCTTTATGAATTTAATGTATTTCTTCCAACCACTCTGCAAGGGGACTACAAACAACTGACAAGGTCGAGGAGTAAGGATTTAACCCAGATGTTCATCTCTAAGAGTTCACATAGCTACCTGCTGTGCTACAGTAATCACATATAATCAGTTTCTCAATTTGCAAACAAACAAACAGAAACAGAGGCCAAGAGGCATTAAATGACATGTCCAAGGTCACAGGTCTATCGAGTTTACACTAGTTTCCAGCTCAACTGATGCCCAATTTAGTGTGATGTTCTCTCTCCTAGACTTGTGTTACTGAATGATTCATTGAGTTCTCGCAAAATATTTTTCTGCTTCTTCCTCCATATCTGAAGTAACAAAATCGTACTTACCTGTACTTGACTGGACAATTCCAGAGTCTACTGTTTGTCCAAGAAGGTCATACTGGTTTAAACGTGATCCATCTTCTGCTACAACCACTGAGCGTGCTGGCTCTCTGGTCCATTCATAAACAACTTCTGCTCTTGTATAAGCATCTAAAAGGAAACAGTAGAAAATGATCCATATATTTTACCACTTCAATTCTCTTATTTAGTTGGTACCTTTTATCAGCTTTGTATTTTCTATATCATGGTTCCAGAGGGCAGGCTAGGAAAGATGAGCTCACATCCCTTAATTTACAAAAACTAAAACACATTTTCTGATTTTTTTTTTAAGTCATTTATTCACTCTTCCAACAAATGGTTATAAGGAGCTACAAAGGACAAAATACTTTTCTGGGGATACAGTAGTGAACATAAGAACAAAAGTTCTTTATCTTATGGAATATGCATTGTATCAGTGGGGACAAAAACATATAAGCAAATACATAGTAATTTCAAGTAGAGATAAGTGTGATAGAGTCATACACGACCGAGTAAAAGGATAGAAAACGAAGGGATGGAGACTTATCCTAAGTAAGGTAAGGGGCTCAGACAGAGTTGTCTCTGAGGAGGTAACATTTATACAAATACATGGCAGATACATGTGAAAATCTTGGGGAAAGAGTTTGTCCAACAGACAAATTAACAAGTGTCTTCTTCTTCTCCTTCTCCTCCTCCTCCTCCTACCCCTCCCCCTCCCCTGTCCCTCCTTCTCCTTCTCCTTCTTCTTCTTCTTTTTTTTTTTTTTTTTTTTTGATGCAGTTTCACTCTTGTCACCCAGGCTGGAGTGCAGTGGCACCATCTCAACTCACTGCAATTTCCGCCCCCCAGGTTCAAGCAATCTTCCTGTCTCAGCCTCCCAAGTGTTTTCTTCTATTGCAGGTAAAAGCTTGACTAGTTTGAGGAAGGCCAGTTTGACTAGAGTGAAGCATATGAGAGATGAAATGAGGTTAGAGGCAGTAGCTTTGGTCTAAATTATTGTTAAGCCAGGAAAAGGTCATGATAAATGTGAAGGTCATGATAAATGTAAAAATCACTGGAAATTTTGCTGCCTGTCCATTAGCAAGTCTGAGTTTACTCTCCTCTTTTCTATTGATTATCCTTCTTATAGATATTTTCCGTGATGATGAGTTACATTCTATCACTCTTCTCAATCATTTTTATTTGCCATGTCACTTTGAACTTGGCCATCTCCTAATGAGAGGTTAGGTCATAATTCTGATGGATAATTTACACAGTTTGGAGGGAGAGATTGTATAGAGTGAGAAAGAAAGAGAAGGAAAAGGAATTCCATACATTTTCTGATTTCTAGTCCTATAACACTACTTCATATAGGTTGGTGCTCTCTTCTATTTAGATGCTGAATGAGGTTAAACACTTAAGAAAATATCACATTAGAAAAAGCAAGCTGTTTCCAGTGTTTTTGAGGGGGAGGCATCATAGTAAATGTTGGCCTATGACAAGAGCTTGACGCATTGGCCAACAGTCAACTTCTCCATTAGGCACAGGGCCCGAGGCCCTCAATACTTTTAGGAGGCCACAAAAATATTTTAATTTCTTTTGAAATCCGAAGATAAAGTGAATATAATATAATCTGGATTATATTCATCTTTGTAGCAACCCGATCATGAAATAATTTTAATTTTCTTCTTGGAGGAATGGCCTCCAAAGGCAAAAGTGCCTAGGGCTCATAAAAGTCATAATGCATCTCTGTTTGACCCAATCCCCACTTAAATAACCAGGCTTTTGTGTTCTGTCCAATACATATTTTCCCCAGATAAAATATAATGAGGTGTAAAACTATGGTTGCTTTTTTACATGAAAATAAGGCTGTCTGAAAAAAGATGTGAGCCATGCCTCTCAGTCCCTAAAACAAAGCTTCTAACATGATTACTTTTCACTGAGGTGAGTGATGCAGAAAAACGTAACCAGTGTTCCCTCATTTTACAAGGGTAGCCTGCCAGTTCCAATATCACTTCTGCATCAATTTATAATCAGATGGTTTTTAAAAACAAAATTTTCCATAAGTTTAAGAGAATAAACTAAAACTTAATTTAGTGGTTCATGGGACATGTAAAAGTACGAAATGGATACTTTTGAATTTATCTTTGTTTTTCCTTTTTAATTGTGGTTATCCTCATGGTCTTAAAAATGGAAGCATTTCAGCATTGTGTATAGTAGGAGTACTGAGTCTATTAGGAGGGCTGTAAAATGTGATTTACAAATCTCTTAGAAGAAGGCAGAGCACACTAGCTTGAGAAGGACCCTATCGCTTACAATTTGTAGATAACCACATTCAGTATTTTTTTATATGATAAATTAGTGTTTTTTAATGGAAGCGTCTTACCTAAGAAGACATAATGAGTTTATGGTAACATGGAATGATTGAATGTTCAATTTGCAAATGCCTCAAAAGTCATAGAGTTTAATTGCATTTTACAGATGGTAAACTGAGGGAAAAAAATAAAATGACTTGTTTTAAGCAGACATTACTAATAACTGGGAAAACCAAGATAAAGACTTAGGATGCCATTCATTTGACTTGACTGTGTTTTGTAAGTATTTTTCTAGGCAAAACTGTATATTAGATAGATTTGCATAAGCCAAGCAAAGATATTTGGTGGTCGTGCAATTAGTGATGAAACCAAGTCTAGATCTTGTGTCATTTCACAACAAACTAAAACTCTTGCTTTTATATTGCACTGCTGTTAGCAACAGTGTCTGCACCCTATCTTTTTATCCTTTGTCATGTGTCGTTATGGAGCTACTAATATAGTTGTAGAGGGGGAAAAATGTGTTACCATTGACTTTTCATTTTATATTATTTTGGTGTCTCATTTCGTGCAATTTCATAGAAGCACCATTGCCTATGAAAATGTGTAGGCCATCTACTACAAACATGACATCATTGTGAAGGTGCAGATGACTCATTATCCATGTCTCTCCACGAGAATCTTCCAAAATGAAGGGTAGATTCACATGATGAAAGTTGGTATTTTAAGATGGAGAATACAGATATACTTAAGGCCTTAGCAAAGATGATATATCCTATTGTTTCCTTAAATTTTAGTTACCAGAAAATAGTTCCTATGAAAATGTACTTGACCAGAGACACCAGCATAAGAAAAGTGAGGTTAAAAAGAGTCTTCAGCTACTTAGCCAAAAATTTTAAGTTACAATTTCGAATAAATTATAATGCCCCCCAAAAAGTTTTAAAAATAAGACCATGAGGTTGCCAGGCATGGTGGCTTATTTCTGTAGTCACAGGAGTTTTTAAGGCCGACATGGGCAGATCTATAGAGCCCAGGGGTTTGAGACCAGTGTGGGCAAAATGGCAAAATTCTGTCTCTACAAAAATGTATTTAAAAATTAGCCAGGTGTGATGGCATGTGCCTGTAGTCCCAGCTACTCAGGAGGCTGAGGTACGAGGACCACTTGAACCCAAGAGGTTGAGCCAGTAGTGAGCCATGACTGTGCCACTGCACTCCAGCCTGGGCAAAAGAGAGAGACCCTGTCTCAAAAACATCAATTAATAAAATAAAAAAGACAAGAAGGTTTTGGTTGGTGTTATGAAAGAACTCTGTGGGGGTAAAACACTGGGAACGTATATTACTTAGTATCAGGAGAGCCGCTAATTGACACTATCATTTCGCTTTTATGAGTCTCTGTGTTTCCATTTGTATGAGCCACATGAACAAAATGATTCCTAAAGTTGTACATTGTTCAGAATTCATTCAAATTTGGACTCATTCCTCTCAGTGTGTTTACAATGCATTGTTTTTGATAATTAGTCAAAAAACAATCATATATTAAGGCCTTACTAGATTCAGCTTTTCCCTAGGTCTTTATGTCAGAATCTGTAACCCAAATCTCTTCTTTTGGAAACAAAGCCTTATTTGGTATATTTCTCAACAGCAGTGAAACGATCACAGTTGTATCACACACATTGTCCTCAGGTTAGCTGACTTTATAAAGAGAGCTTTATCCATAACCAGTAGAAAGTTTAAGTTAGCCTTAACAATCAAACTGCAGAAACAAACTGCTTCTCAACTTTAGATTTTATCACCATATGGATGAGGTTGCTTCAGAATATTCATAAACATTTATGACAGACTGTTCCAGTAAATTATTGAAAACTCCTCTTCCCTATTCTTTTCTCTGATATTTCGGCAAGACGTTTACTTCAAAAAAACGAGTCAAAATATTTTTAGCCCACTCTTGCCTCAGTTTCTTCACCTTTGAAATATGCTAAGTAGGCCAAGTCAGAGAAATGACTGGACAACAAATGGACTGCCCCTGCCTCTTCTTGTGCCAATGCCAGGCAGTGGTAATTAGCCATGGTCTTCTTTTCCGCTAAGCATGACCATCAAAGCCTGCACTTCAATGTCTAGTCTGCTCTGTTTCACTCCCCACAAGTCTTATACTCTCTTTTCTGAAGCTTAAACAGTGAAGGGGCATTTAAAGCCTGAGTCTTGTAACCTTTATCCATTCAATAAATATTTACTGAGAACCTACAGTGTATTTGCCTTTGTGCTAGGAAAAGCTGAACAAAGTATGTCCTTCTCTCACGACGTTACAGTCTCCAGGCAATAAAAAAGTTAAACAATAAATAAAATGAATCATCATTGCTGTGATAAATGGTATAAAATAAATGTGCATTGTGATCAACAAGACTGCTGAGACTGTAAGCAAATTTCGATAAGGTCATCAGGGAAGGCCCTGGGAGATGACATTTATGCTGACATGTGGAGAGATAGAAGTCAGCCATGCTAAGAACCAAGGGAAGAGTAATCCAGGCAAAGAAAAGAGCATATGGCTCTGAGGTGGAAAACAGCTTACTTATTTTTCTTTAGCTTCAATTTTCTTACATGAGACACTGTTTTCTACTCACTATACATTTACCTCTTCTTAAAATACCTCACTATTCTTCAGGTTGACAATGTGTCCAGTTGAAAATATTTACTTCCAGCCTTCTTTGCAAATATCATTGGCAATGTGAGACATTTGATTAATGAGATGTAAGTAGATTTCTATTAGGATTTTAGGGAAAGCTTTTATCTTTTTTATATACGCACTACTCCTTTCATTTTTACCAACTATTACCTTCTATCATGAACAGAATTGCATTGGCTGGAGTTACAGCAGCCATCTTGTGATGAGAAAGAATATCTAAAGACATCTTAAGACAGTGGCCTTGTTAGGATGCTGAACCAATCAGAAATGTATCAGCACTCATTTTCACACATCTTGTATAAAATGATAAACTCTCATTTTTTCAGCTATTCTCACTGCTGAAAGCATTCCTGACTAATTTTTAAAAATATGCAGTTCATTTTCCAAATTAGGATTTTTTAAGGTAATAGGGGGAATTATTAGTATTTATACCAGGCTGGGCACTGTGGCTTATGCCTGTAATCCCCAAAATTAGGGAGGGCAAGGTGGAAGGTTTACTTGAGACCAGGAGTGTGAGACAGACTGGGCAACATAGCTAGATCCTGTCTATACCACAACTATACAAAAAAGTTACTAATCAGCCAGGCGTGGTGGCACATGTCTGTAGTCCTGGGTACACAAAAGCCTAAAGCAGAAGGATTGCCTGAGCCCAGGGGGACAAGCCTGCAGTGAGCCAGGATTGTGCCACTGCACTCCAGCCATGGTAACAGAGCAAGACCTTGTCTCTTAAAAAAATTATACCAGTATATTAGGTATAAACCGATACTGTCCCACGCAAACTATGGCGTATGAACTTCCTAACTGTAAGATTAGGTTGTCATTTAGATGAACTTATAAATGTACAAATACTTAATATACTATCTGACATGCAAGTAACATATAGCACATATGATCATTATTACAAATGGATCTGTTATTCAGGAGAAAACATAATCATTCATATTAAAGAATGTATATTAAATTGGGAAAAAAGCAGGGAGAAGGGAGTTATCACCGAATGGCTGTTTAACCTAGAGTTTTTGAAGCAGTTTATCTTCGACTTTCAGTACAAAATGGGATTTATAAATAAAATTCTCTCTCCAGGACTGATGCTGCTAGGAGCCCGAAGGCCTTTTGCTATTTTCTTTACTTTCTGTCTTCCTACACTACCACTGTTATTTTTCTATGAATCATATCTTCACCAAAATAGTCATTTAGACTGCCTGTCTAGTGAGAACAGAAAATCAGTTAGGTAGTCCAGGAGTTGACTCAGTCCTTGTACATAACTCCCCTGCAGGAAACCAAGAATACATTATTCCCACTCACTCCATGCATGTAAACCAGTCGAAAGCAGAAGGGTAAAGAAAAGACCAGAGAACCTGACTCTCACAGTCATTTTTCTCTTGGCTGCTCCAAGGTGTTTCTGAATATTTTCAAACAGCTGAAACCCAGGAAGTTATTATGAAGGGCATTTATCCAGGATACTTTCAAGAGCACTAATATATATATATATGAATGCCATGAGATGCACAGACATATCACCTAATTTTCTAAGCCTGTGATTAGGGTATTTGTGTTTTCGCAACATCAGTTTGGTGTAGGCTTCATTATTAAGAAACACTTACTGTCCTTTGCCATCTACCAACACTTTAATCTGGTAAACAAATTTAATTATTTTTAAGATCAAACAAGTGTCAGTAAAGATATAAAACAGACACAATGATCTCTATTAATTGAGAGGAAAATATTATCCATGAAGTAGAAGCATCCACACTTCACTTCTTTTTCTATAAATACAACTTCAACATAAATAGAATTATTTCAATAACTAGTTTAATCCATGCTTTCTAGTTCAGTAGATAAAGAACAACCTCTGTCTTGAAGCAACATTAAAAAGTGAAGTCACAGAGCACTACTTATGGAAGGTCCATGCAGTATATTGCTGTTTAAATTTTCTTGATTCTCTTATCTATGTGTTTTTATCACAGATATAGCTAGAGATCTCTTACTTAATGACTTACAATCAGGAAAAATCCATATAAATTTACTCACAACTTCCGAATTTTAGTGGGCAAGCATGGGCATCCATAGGGAAGTCCTCCAAATGCATCGGACATTCAGCTCTCACTGTCAGCCTTAAGGGAAACATAGAATACAAACAAGAGCCATATAGATTAGATACTTCTTGATAAGTACAAGTGGAATGTTATTAACTGTAGCAAATAGATTAACAAAGCAGGCATAAATTGCAGGGTTATGCTGAGCTGTTAATAATCAAATGATCTAAAAATACATATTTACAATAACGAGTGGATTCTATCCTTTTGTTTGTTTGCTTTAAGAAAAAAGGCAACCCCTGATATTGTACAATGGGCAAGCCTTGTTAATATTTTCCATTAGCTAACAACAGTTAACTAATCCACTCATCTACAGCAAATTGTTTGAGAATAACACTAGATGTAAGCAAATAAACACTTGCGTAAATACTACTTTATCCTTGCTTGAGAGGAAGACATGGATAGCACGGAAGAGAAGAGAATTTCTCCTGTTCTAAGTGCATCTCTCTCTGCTTCCTTCTCTAAAATAGCACCAAATGCATAAAAGAAAGTAGGAAAAGCTGAAGGGGGATGTTTCCTCAGGCTTTGTGAGATTAAGATTAATACGTCTCCATATATGATCTCACTACTTGCAAACCATTTGGTTTTATTTACAAACCCACCATCTAATCGAAGCTAGGACTCTGCTGTGCTTCTCTCTAGTCCCTGGGATGTTCTGTGGATGTGAAATCTATTCTTGTTTTGTTTTGTTTTTCTTTTGGATTGCTAAGAAAGAAGTTCACTGAAATATATTTGCTTTCAGTTTGTAGAATTATAAGGAAATTTATATTCATGTCCTTCATATGATTTTTAGCAAGTATATTTACCCACATTATAAAGTAGCTCAAGAAATGTAGTAAATATACAAAGTATAAATTAATGATTAAATTGCATCCTTAAATTAAATTATTAAAGACAGTAAAAACACATTAGCAAAGGAAAATTTTAGGAGATGAAAGATACAGATGAAGAATACTGCATACATCAGAAACTATTAATCAATAAACTACTTAGGATATGCAAGTCTCTCCTCAGAAAATTGCCATCGAATTGGAATGAATACCAGATTTAGGCTCAAAGCCAAGTATAGGGTGTTTCATCAGGGGAGAATACTTCAAATTTCAAATACCAATAGGTCCTGCTTAGATAATCTAGAAAGTTCTCAAGACATGTGTCCATTGGTCCTCTATTTCTATCTTTTAGATTTTTTTTAAGTCCGAATACATTTTCATTAGTTGGCTCAACATCTAAAGTGTCTCTTGAAGCATTTTTTCTTTTCTTTTCTTTTGGATGTTTGTGTTTGAAAAACTAGGCATTCTGGCAGCTTTCTCCAAAGGCAAAATATTACTGTACTTGCATACAATCCATAAATTGAGGATTTTGCCTTTATTACCTTTTTGTACCAAAGAAACAATTGAAAAATCTGAATTACTAAGTGTTGATCAAATGTAAAAAAACTCGTATCTAACAAGTCATCTGGGAATAAATTACTGCTGCTCTCAAGAATGAGTTCCAGACAATTCTTAATTTATCCTAAACGAGGAATACTTTTAAACATCTCTTTTTTTCTATATAAAATTCAAAACTTTATTTGATTCATGTTTCCTTCATTCAATCATAAGGTATTGAACACTTAATAGATGCTAGGCTTTACAGCAATCTTAAAGAGGGGGAAATGTTTATAAAACAGAAATGTATACGTAGTCTTTAGTTTGAGCAAAATTAATAGTATCTATATTCTCTTCTAGCTATCAACGCCATTGTGAATTCAAATACTTCTTAAAATACCTATGTCTACATGGATCTGTGTTTTATGAATTTTGTAACTTTCCATATTTTCTGTTTTTTATTACTTCATTTTTAGTAGGAATGTTTTCAGATGTAAATCATCAGATGGCTTCTGGAAATTTAGATCTTACTGGAATGCAGGAATATATGAGTTTTATAGTAGAGAGAGGAAGTTCCTTATATTGAATCCACCTAGCTACAGAAAATTATTTAAGAATAAAACTAGATGTAAACAAATAAACATTTGCATAAATAATACTTCATCCTCGATTGAGGGAATTAGAAAAGGTTGGAGAGATTTTTAAGGTTGTTAAGGTTGAAAAACAAGGAAGCAGATATTCCACCATGGCTCAGCAGCCTGACGATTGCCTACAAGTGGAAGGGAATGAAGTACAGCAACATTCACAAATGGCAGTGCAGCCATCCTTACCTCATGGTGTACAGCAAGGTGCCATCCTCTGTGATCCGCAGGAGTTTGTTGGGCATGGTCATGTTGTGGGCCACTGACTTCTTTCCGTTGTGGAAAAATGTGTCCGGAGTCCAGATTTTACTTGCCATTAGGTTATTTAACCGGAGGACTGTCATGGGTCCTTTAAATTTTAACCTTTCATCCTTCCAGCTTTGACGGAAAAATACATCTATTGTATATTCCTAGGTAATTTTGGAAAATGACGAAGAGTTCACTGTGCTGTATTTTGCAATGCAAATATCTAACACAGACAGTGCATAATTTTTGCAACTTTGGAAGTATAATGTTAGCTAGGTGATGTTTTTAGAAGTAAACGTGTGATAGCATGTACATGTTGATGTCAGGAGAATCACTGGTTGATGTAATGATTTTTTAAAAAAAATATCTAAAATGCCTGACATTTTTTTGGTCAGAAAAATTTTTCCAATTATCTGCTCAGATATATAAAAGGAAAGTAACACCCCACCTCCACCCTATCACAGCAGCACTAGAAGAAATAGAATATATCACAATTTTAAAACAAACTCATGTTAGAGGGTATTATGCACAGAAAAAAAATGTTTAAATTAGACAATTCCAGCCATAAAGATAAAGCATAGTGTTTTGGGGGCCCTCTCATTGTCTCTGAAAACCTCGTGCCCACACCCAAGTAAATTGTGATTCCAATATGGGTGTAAAAATTTCATCTTTTTTTGGCTAAATAAACATTTTTTTCACAGATAATGTATATAGACTTTCAATTATCCTACACATTAAAGAAGATAATGAAAACAAAGAAACTGCTTCTACTGGTAATTTGAATCCTTTTCAAAAAGAAAAAGAACAAAAATAAGAATGCAGAGTGTGTCAGTGTGTGTGAGTATGTGTTTGTGATTGTACATGTGTATAAGCCACATGAGAAGTGTTTGAAGCTCATCATCATTCACAGCTAGGGAATCTATTTATTTGAATAAACACAGCATTCCTTATGGCAATACCCAGAGACAAACATCTGCTAATCTGAAAACAAGCAATGTGACTTACCAGCTCCTAAAATGGAAAAGGGTAACATCCATCTTTCTTGCAGTACTTGCCACACTGGCACTAAATTTGGAGCTCAATGGTTTGAAATAGAGATTACCACATTCTCCATTAATCTTAGTATACTCCAAACCAGAAAGAGAACTAACTTGAAAACATCACACTACATTTTCCTAATCCTTTAAGCCCTGTTACTTCACAAAGCAGTTGTGTTTTTTAAATCTTATACATATTGTCATTAGGACCTACAAAATAAAATGTTTGTGTTTAGGAGTTTTGTGTACGAACTTAACTACATGTCTCCTTCCAAGGGCTTAAGCAATACTGGGTGAAGGTTGAATGAAGGTGTGTTCTCTGGCACATGTTTCACATTACTGAGCCCTTACTGATCAAGTAACTAACAAATATTATTAAATGTATTATAATGCACCAGATATAGTACTAATTGCTTACTGAGATACAAACAAGGAAGTGTAATCTGGTGCCAGACTGTCTTTGTAGACAAGACAAGTTAACCTTGTTTCTTGGTTAGGATTTTGTGTCTGGAAGTGTCAGATGAAAGGCACTGTGATAAATACATGAAGGGAATTTACTCACCAACAAACATCTCCTAAGCACCTAGTAAATTCAGCAAAGGAGAGACTGTTTAGGCTTGGGCACTGTAAGAAAAACTCATGAAGGTGTACGATGGGCATTTTCCATGGGAAGGGAGACTGTGGATGATATCAGCAAGTGATACAATGTGCCAATGCCTGTCAGGAAAACTGGGTGGATGGATCTACCTCAGGATGTGCAGGTTTTCCTCTCTGGATGACAGACAAGTTTGTGAGGTAGGGATATAATATATGATGAAATTTTCTGTTACTCAGGACTTAGCCATATAAGCTCTAGTTTCTATCCAACTGAATGACTTTAGATTGTTCAACTACTGTTGGAAGGAATGAATGGCCACCTGCAAATCAAAGTTCCAAGGATGCCGAAAGTGACCACGTCCCCATGAATCTAGCCTTTGGTTCATTTATTTGCTTGCTCCAAAGAGGTTTTATGAAAATAAAATAAATGTTAAATATAAACTAAACTTAAATTAGATGTATTACCAAATCTTTGACAAGATGTATCCCAAAGGCAATAATTTCAAAAAATTGTCAAAACTTGCCAAAATCCTGATGTTCACATGTTTATTATGTTTGCCACCAGCTTCATTTGTGCTAATGACAGACAATAGAATCCCCAAATTCATTTAGGACATTCTTCCTTCAAATACCATACCAGTCAGACACACACACATACACAGACACACACATACACACACACACAGAGCAACACTCGCTGGGTAATCTTCATTTCCATTTTCTGCACTGTTAGAAGTTGAAATACAAAATGAAATAAAAGCAGTTGATGAAAATTAGTTTCTGCCTAACCAACAGTGTAAATATTTGGTCTCCCATTTCTGAGAACTCTCCCTGTGTGATTGTTGTGGTAGCAGCAGGTAGTTCCCAGAAGCTAGTTCTATAAGATGACCTTGCCCCCATGGGCACAGTTCATTAGACCAAGAGTGGGCTTCTGGTTGAAGATTGGCCAGAGCCCCCTCTTTTTCTTTTTTCTCTTCTTTTCTTTTCTTTCTTTCTTTCTTTCTTTCTTTCTTTCTTTCTTTCTTTCTTTCTTTCTTTCTTTCTTTCCTTTCTTTCTTTCTCTTTCTCTCTCTCTCTCTCTGTCTCTTTCTTTCTTTCTTTTCTTTCTTTCTTTTTCTTTTTTTTTTTTTTCTGAAGGATTTTCACTCTTTGTTGCCCAGGCTGGACTGCAATAATGTGGTCATAGCTCACTGCAACCTCCGCCTCCTGAGTCAAGCTATTCTCCTGCCTCAGCCTCCCGAGTAGTTGGGATTTACAGGCATGAGCCACCAGGCCTGGCTAATTTTGTATTTTTAGTAGAGAGGGGGTTTTGCCATGTTGGTCAGGCTGGTCTTGAACTCCTGACCTCAGGTGATCCACCCGCCTCGGCCTCCCAAAGTGCTGGGATTATAGGCGTGAGCCACTGTGCCCGGTCAAAGCCCCTTCTTAAGGAAGCTAGAAAAAGGGAGGCAAGTAGCAGAACTATAGCATAATGACTATGGATGTAAGTTCTGAACCTACCTGCTGAGTGGCCTTAGGTAATTATTTTACTCTTGCTAAGGCCCCAGTTTCTTAATCTATAAAGTGGGATAATTCATTCTGCAATTGTGAGAAGTGAGTTGATACTTGTGAGAACATCTTTTAAGAGTGCCTAGAACATAGGAACCTCTTAGTAAAAGTTAGAAATTATTATCTGCCTCTCATTTTATTATTTTATCAACACAAATTTATATTAGGTTTTTATGTAGCTGGTCATGAAAATGTGTTTCTCTTTAGAAGGATCGTAGGAAAGGAAATCGAAGGAAAGGAAGAAGGTGGTCGAAACCAAGTTAAGTAAAAACAAAATGCAAAAGAGGGGACTCCGTGGAAGAGAGGCTGGACAAAGGTAAAGCTACCCTAAATAATTTGCTCAAGTTTCCAGGCTCCAGCTCCCACCACTTAAGTGAAAAGTCTGAGTTGCTCTGTTCCATAGTGTAGGTCCCTGGAGAATGTGAGTCTTAGTCTGAAGATCTGGGACAAAACATCCGCTATGTTCCTAAATAAATATTGTATTGAAGTGTTCCTGCCTGTGCCATTTATTACCATCTGTGTGTGCTTTGACTTAATACATTTTAAGCACTATGGAAAACAAGGCTCTGTGATTGTACTGCCTGGATATTTCTGTCAGAACCTAGTGCCCTGGGAATGTTCTGTTTGACTGCCAATTAATGGCTTTTAAAATAAAGTTGGAGAGTTGTCCTAATTTTGTTTGCTATTCCAGATGAAGTCAGATGCCTTGGGAGCTATGGAGTCTCTAGGGCTGAATAACCTGGGTTCAAGTTGCTACATTTAGCTAGCAGGTCACTTTCCTTCTCCAGGAAATATAGACAAGAATAATACTTAGCTAAAAGGTTTGCACGAAGATAAGATGAAATATCTAGAAAGCATTTAGCATGGTGCCTAATGTGTTGTAAGCATTCAATAGCATTAAATCTTGTTATGTTATTAATATAGATTAATCTATTAGTTCTCACTTTAAAAACTACAAAATTTTCCCATTTTGAAAAATAGCTTTGTCTTTCTGCCTTCTAATTTTGATTACTTCTAAATCATGCTGCTTCTTCTTGTACAAAATTCTCCTGTAATGTAATTTAAATGATTATTCTTCTAAAGCAAGGTGGTCAGGTACAATTTCTACCAGCTACTAGCAAACCAGTGGCAGACCTATGGCTAATTTGATTCTTTGACGAGCAATTGAAACATTGTCTTGTTCAGAGGTTTTAGGCAATAGGGAATATTGTTGGTTGGACACACTGTTCCTTATTCCTGATATTTGACCAAATGTAATATATAAAATGTATATTATAATCACAGGTTTGAAGGTGTATCAAAAAGCCTATTCTAAGATTTTAAAACTCCAGCATTGGTTTATGAAATCACAACTAATCTAAAGCAATAACTCAAAGGCATGCCATCTATTTTTTAAGAAAAGAGAAAAGCTTTTGATCGCCTGTGGCTTCATTTGGGCATTGTCCTTCAACAACTCCTATTGGACATTGACTCTGTGATGCACCATGCCAGGTGCCAGAGACTGAGATAGAATGGCCATTAAGCAAATTTTATATTATTCTAAGTACTAAGATGAGTATGGCCATCAGTGTGTGATGTTTTGAATGTTGCATGCCCTCTCTTGATGTTTCCATCAATGGGAAAAAGGAAACTTCTGCATGCTCCCAATTCCCTCACACTCTTCTACTGGGGAAAAATGAAGGAAGGAAGGGGATTTAATCTGATAGGTTAATTTGGAAAAAGATATCAATTTTACCTATTTCAGTCCTTTTGTCTTTTCCATTTGGCTGCTGGCTGCCTGTAAGAGTGAAAAATTCTCCTGTGCTCTTCCATGCTGGAGGTTTTATATGCATAATGTACACCCCAGCAAAGGAAACTCAACACTGCCTATGACTGGGTGGGTTAATCTGGTTGATTCTGGTGCCTACTCTCTGCAAATCTAGTTGTCTACAGATATAAGTCACATTCTGTAATATCATCATTATTAGTAATGTATATGACATTTTAATTTCCCATGCCTTCTACTCTATTGTCTTATATCTCAAAGTTTCAGAACACAGATAGGAAAGAGGGTATAACTTATTAGGTCCCACAAGACCTCAATTTTTTTTTAATATTATAGGCTCCTAAACCTATCACCAAGAAAATAGTAATTTAACATTTACTCTAAGATAACAATGAACTAATACTGTGAAAGATGTGAAACACATGTGCCTTTACATGTTTGGCAACAATTTAAGAAAATAAGATATTTATTTATAAATAAGAGAAATAAGTTTACAAAGCAGTGCTATATATGTGGCCAAAAGCTAAAAGGTATTTTATAGTCAATACATGTGATTAGAATACAAAAACAGAAAGTCAATTTGCTACTGGACTAATAAAAATGATTTCATCAAGCATTTGGGTCTTGATTTGGGCCTCTGCGGAAGTATTTCATTTAGATGGGTAAAGACAAGAAAAAATTTCCATGAATTCTACATGGCACAATAAGGATCTCAGTGGTAAAAATAATAATAGCTATCATTTATTGAGCACTACTGATAGACACTTTATTTGCACATCTCATTTAAAACTTATAAAAATGTTGCAGGAATAGGCAACTATAATAATATATACATTTGAAAGACTTTGAGCCTTAGAAGCTTAAGCAGTTTTTTCAAGGTCATGCTGCTGCTGATGGTGAGATTTGAATTCAACCAGCTTGAATCCCAGAGCCAGCCCTGCTAGCCCCCACACTGCACTGCCTCACAGAAAGCAGGACTAAAACAAACAGTTAATATTGGGAACAAGTGACAGAGAGTAGCAAAATCATTTATGGGAATTCAGGCAGAACAGTTTATATTTGACCTTAAACATGACTGGGACCTAATAAACGTTCTTAATTATGAAAGTACCATGAAAGAATAGTGTGGGAAGACTGAGTTCCAACATGAGAGAATCACAATGGGTCCTCAGAGAGTTGTCAGTTTAGTAAAATACATTGTATCACATGTTATTTCAATAAAGTGGTCTACAGACTGACCATAATTACAAAATAAATTGTAAGATGCATAAATTCACAAGTATGATTGACTTTCATATTATATTTCTTGCATATTAGTAATGGCTAAAATTTGTTAGGTGGCATTATTAATCCCACCTTATACATGAAGAAACTGATCCAGAGAGATATTAAGTAACTTCCCTAAGGACATGCCCTTCTATGTGAAGTAGCTGTCATTATAAACCAGGCAATCTGGTTCAGAAATCTGCATTCTTAGTTACCACTCTGTTACCTCTTATATACTCCAAGTATTTTTCTTTGTCCAGTTGGCATATTTCAAAGCTTGTCTTAAAATCTAAAATATCTAATTATCCTCTGGGCCAGAATTTCCCATCGTTCACTTCACAGAATATTAGTTCTACAGAATGTAAACAGGAGTCAAATGACAAAAAAGGTCTTGGGCAAATACAATTGCAAAAACACCAGATTAAATATAGTTTTGTTTGTTTGTTTGTTTATTTTACCACAGAACTTGTCAGGGCTTTTACTCTGCCATTCATATTTTCTGTAAGTTTTATTCTGACCCTCTGTGAGCTATTTTGAAATCAAAATACTTTTACAGTAAGCTGGTGCTAACATGAGGCATTTCAAAAATAGTATTCAATTAATGTATCTTTGAAATATTCATAATGGTATGTTTCCATGACCACCTTTATGATGTTTTGCTTATATAGAACCTTGGCTGTTATAAGTTCAAGAATATTATATAATTTCTGTAGAGCTCTATAACTCCCATCAGACAGAAGAGAAATTCATGCTAATTTATTTGGACTGGAAAAAAAGAGCAGGTATAGATTCATTGTATTTCCACTCTTGATAATAATTTAATGAATGCTTTTTGCAATGAAGCAGAATGTTTCCTAGTGGTGTATTTTAAGTATTTTTGTCTAATTCTGGCCAACTTTTACATTCATTTCCTTTTAGTTTTTAGTAGCCAAAAATAATTTAGAAATCATAATGTTTACGGCCATTCTATAACAGTTCTGGTTACCTGAAAACAGCATCCTTGAATCAACATGGCCTGCTAACTAAAATGAAACGCAACTCATACTGTATGGCTTGCAGGGTATTAACCAAGGCAAACCAATCCTTTTAGATATTTTTTTTAAAAAAGATGACTGCAGTAGTTGAAAATCATGAAAATAGGTCTGATCTGGAATGCAAATGAGTATTTTTCTATTGTATAAATATTATATTACGTATTACATATTACACACAGAAAGACAGAAAAGTATAGCCAAGACTTTTCAGGTTGCTCCCTAAAAACTTAGTTTATATTTTTCTTTGAAAAGGTAAATTTTAAAAATTCTCCAAGAAAACCAAAGATAAAGTGTCCACTTACCATATCATGGTCTGAAACGGGTCCGAAACTGGTGACGAAGATATCAGTCTTCACTTCGGTTACACGCTCTGGTGAAGCAGGAAATTGAGCGAGTGAGTATCTATCAACCGTCCTTGTTAGATCTCACCACCACATACTCACACCCAAATGGGAAATTGATTGGCTTTGATTAGCTATTTCTAAAATTGGTCCACTGTGTAGTCCTGATAATTTACTGCTCACACATAAAATTTCACTGTTAATATTTTCTATGGAGAATGAAGCCTAAATATGCCACTTTGGGAGGCAGACTTTATGGAAAACTCAGCTGCTACCTAATGAATTCTTCAAGAGTGGACATACTTGCCTAAATGATACTAAACTGCTTCACATTGTAATGAAAATACATTAGCATGTTGGTATAGCTTAAGCTTAAGTATTTTTACATGGCTAGACACATCCTCCAGGTATTTAGGCTCCTCTTGGGAAATATATAGTGTACTTTAGCAAGCGTTATTAACTCTTTAAGGACTCAAGAGTATGTTTTATAAATGTTTGCTTTCTTGCACTAAATCATAACTGAATTATCCAATTATTCCCTGGGGAAAATATGACATCATATATAAGTCTCTTCAATTTTCAGGATGAGAAAAACATATTATGGCACAGAAAAAGTTCATTTAATATATTCTGTTTCACATTCCATGTGATTTTATTATATTGTTCTCTGATGGCACATATATCAACCAATAAAGCATATTAATTATAGTGCTATGACAACTCAACACAGACATTTCCAGAGAAATATTGCCATTCTCCAAGAAATGGAAAAACAATGCTTTCAGAAAGGGAACAATTTGTTGAGGGGTGAAAATGAAAAATATGACTTTATAATTTTCATCTTTAGCTCTGAAAAATGCAGTCTAGTATCTTTAACAGTTAATTTACTTTTTTAAAAAATTTATTTTTATTTTATTTTATTTACTTTTTAAATTTTTTTAATTTATATTTTTCCCGAGGAATAATTTGGATAATTCAGTTATGATTTAGTGCAAGAAAACAAACATTTATAAAACGTACTCTTGAGACCTTAAAGAGTTAACAAGTCTTGCTAAAGTACAGTATAAATTTCCCAAGAGTATCATAAACACCTGGAGGATCTTTCTAGCCATATACAAATATTCATATGCCAGGGTATTTGTATCTCTGGCATATAACATAAAAAAGGTGATTCGCCTTTTATAAATTCCTTTGAATTTATAAAATGATGACTTCCTTTAGAAATCAAGAGCTGGCCCTTTTCCCTTAGCAATTTACTTGTGGAGAGTTAAGACTGTCAGTATAAATGTATCCCTAGAAGGTCATGTTATACCCTACACATAATGTGTAAGTCAGCTAAAAAAATAATTTTGAATCAGAGATGTTCCCTTCAATAACAATACAATATTTTTTGCACAAAAAATTGACTTCAAACTGCTTAAATGAGCCCCTTGATGTAGGAATTATCTGCAGTTTACCCTTTTAAAAGTTCAAAATGAGAACATAGCTTATGACAATGAAAATAAACCCCTCCTCATATGTTCCCCTCTAATATATCTCCTTTGCCACATACCCAAGAAATTCTTTCATTTGATTTGCCATCAGCTTTTGGCAAGTGTCCAGTGGCGGGGCAGCGAGGGGGGAAGTTTATGTGGCTGGAAAACTCTGCTAATTATATAACACTGTTGAAAACATTAATATCCTAATGTCTCTGAGAAATCATGTCTTAAATAAATATGGTCAACCTTGTTTACCCATGTTTCCGCAAATCATTTGGGACTGCTACTCTAAGATATTTCAAAAGCTGTAGGGTACGCTTGAGGCGTATATAACAATATAATACGTTGTGTTGTTAGAAAAAAAAAAACTTCAAAATATAAGTTTAAAAAACTCAGAAAGATATGAAAATAAGTAAAATTTCCTTTCTTGGAATGCCACCATCCACGTAAATCCACTCATATGGTTTGGATATTTGTCCCCATCCAAATCTCATGCGGACTTTTAATCCCCAATTTTGGAGCTGGGTCCTGGTGGGAAGTGTTTGGATTTTGGGGGTGGATCCCCATGAATGGCTTGGGCCATCTCCTTGGTGATAATTGAGCTCTCTATCTCCAAGTTCACATGAGATCTGGTCATTTAAAAGTGTGTGGCTGTCTCTCCCACTTCTGCTTTTGCCATGTATATATTGCTCCCCTTTCACCTTCCACCATGATTGGAACTTCCTGAGGCCCTCATCAAAAGCCAAGCAGATGCCAGTGTCATGCTTGTACAGCCTGCAGAATACCGAGCCAATAAATCCTGTTTTCTTTATAAATTACCCCAGTCTTAGTTATTTCTCTATAGCAATTCAAGAATGGTCTAACACATCCACTTTCTATTCAAATATAAACTTAATCATTTTCCTCAAACCACATCCTCACTTATACATATATACACTGTATATGTGTGTGTGTATATATATATATATATATATATATATATATATATATACAAATACTATATTACATTCCCTAACTCTCAGAAAACAGTTAATCTGTTTTTCCTGGGAATTTTCTACAATATTGATATCTTGCTGATAAGTTTTGAAATAACATATGTTTTGAAGCGATAATTCAAAAAGATGAGATTAGTACTGGAGGCAAAAATGAGAAAAGCAGAGTAGTAAAATAAGTAGTAAGCACAATAGATTAAGCATCTAAACACTCAGATTTAAAGTCTGATTTTTCTCGAGAACAAGCTATGTGATTTTAGGTACAATCCTTTAATCTCTCTGAGTCTCTATTCTTACATTTTGAATGAAGAAATAATACCTGTTCAAATGACTACATAGCATTGGAGTGATGTTCAAATAACACTGTGGTGCCAAAACACTTTGAGAGGCATCTATTGAGTACATTAATTTAGTCAATAAATGTTTATTAAACATTTTCTATGTGCCACTTAGGCACTCTTCTAGGTAACAGTAATACAATGATGAGTAAAACTGTAAATGCTTCTGTTCCTCTGTAGCAAACCACATACTTATTTTAGGAAAAACATATTTTAGGTCGATTAGGGGATGGATAGAGATGTAAGTACCTACAGAGTTATGCAAAAACACACATATACACATTCTGCTAATTAAATTCAGATTATAAGTGCTCTAAAAAATGTCATTTGAAGAGATAAAACTTGAAATGAGACTTTAAAGATGGGAAAAATTTAGTAAGATCGAGGGAAATACATTAAGGAGAGGAAAAAAATTAAAAAAAAGAAGGAGGCAAAGGATCTGAGGTGAAAATAAATGTGTTAAATGTGTTATGTTTAAGAAACAGAAAGTGCAGTATATCTGGATCCTGGTGATGCTGAAGATCATGGCACAAGATGACAACCTAGAGGTAGGTGGGACCATATCTGAAGAGCCCTGTGCATTTCAGCTAGCAGTTGACCTTTATTTTGATGCAGTAGGAAGCCTTTGGGTAATTAAATGAAATGATGTAACTTGCAGTCTAAGAAGATAGCTGATGTTGTGTGAATAGTGAATTGCAAGAGCGACTGTAATAAAAAAAATGGGTGAGGGAATGAATACGAAAGAATTGTTGGTGGAATTTTGTTAGTAACGCTATCACAACCATTTATTTAATATGGTATTGTCCATATTTTCCCTGGAAATGCTGTCTGCTGAGGAACTCAGAGTAATATTTAACTAGACCCAGTTCCATGGGTTCATAACTGATGAAGGAGGTCTATTGCCTTATTTAAGCTGCTTTGTGTCTATTGATTCACAGAGGTAGGCACTACATGGAGACTAAATGGACTAACATTAGTCATTACAATAAAATGTATCTCAAAACCCTACTTTAAAATGGTCCTGTTTGGAAACTGAAAATATCCTGGGCTCCTACATAAACATCAATGTATACTCCTGGATAAAGCAATGTTCCAGCTCCCTGCTGACCTGCTTGATTGGAGCAATATTTTTGTCCCCTGTCCTTCATCTCCATTCAGTTAATGCCTTAGAAAAACTGGAAACTATCCCCTAGATGGTATGTAGAGCTACTTAATTTTGGCTGTATTCAGCTACTAAGTCTAGATATGGGGGTAGACGCCCAAGTTTCAAGGCGTTTGACCAGTCCCTGATTCTTCGGTGTTTTGGGATTCCAATAACTCAGATGATAGAAGCATGTCCTAGGAAGAAAGGTCGATATCATTGCAGGAACTATTTATCTTATTTCCACTGATAAATTCCCTCCATATGCTGTAATATGAGCAGTTTCTATTGACAGAGGGCTAACCTTTAAAAAAGAATGTATATTTTTCTGTTGGAGAAATGGATTTCTTTTGGTCAGTAGAAGTCTTTTTTAATTTTTATAATTTTTAATTGTTGTGAGAACATAGTAGGTGTATGCATTTACAGAGTACTGAGATGTTTGGATACAAGCATGCAATGTGTAATCAGTATAAGTCTTGATCAAAATTGTACAAACTGTGATAACTCTCAGGCACCCTATTTCACGTTCACAGGGTAGCATTTTAGTTATACGAGAATAATACTATTAACAATCTTACAGAAATATGCCAATACTTAGGGCCTTGTTTTCTCTTAAGTTTTCCAAAAATGGCATTCTGTGACATATAGCAAATGAGATTCTCATCTCAGGAGCACTACATTATTTTTCAAGTACAGAATTCTGATTCTGCCAGAAAAAAAAAGCAATGATCTATACACAACATTTTGTTAAAATCCCACATTGGATCTGGAATCAACATGGGAAACTGAAACTATATAAAAAGGTCAAGAGTAGCTGCACAAAAAATGGCTGTTTACTAATACTGTGCATCTCATAACTTGGACGTAGTTGCAGTGGTTACTTTTTTGTAAATGTTTTCATTTTTAATTTTTTGTGGATACCTAATAGGTGTATATATCTATGTGGTACATGAGATGTTTTGATACAAGCATGCAATGCATCATAATCACATCATAGGAAACAGAGTACCCATCCCTGCAAGCATTGATTCTTCATGTTAAAAACAATCCAATTATACTCTTTTAGTTATTTTAAAATGTCCAATTACATTGTTACTGATTACAGTCACCCTGTTGTGCTATTAAATACTAGGTCTTAGGCATTTTTCCCACTTTTTTGTACTTTCTTTTGTACCCATTAACCATCCCCACCTCCCTCCCCCCATTACCCTATCCTGCCTGATAACCATCCTTCTACTCTCTGTCTCCATGGGTTTAATTTCTCTGATTTTTAATTTCCACTAATAAGTGAGAACATATGACATGGATGCAACTGGAGGTGATTATGCTGAGTGAAACAAGGCAGGCACAGAAAGACAAACATTGCAGTAGTTTCATTTTATCTCAGGAAAATATTGGCACTGATCAGGTAGATGGTTTATATACCACAGAAAAGATGAAAGTAGCAAGTTTTCTAAACACTCTAGAACATTCCTTTGGGTAGCTCGGTTAAATTCATTAGACAATGTGGCTTCATGAGCTGATGGTATACCTCAGCCAGTAAATGTTAAAAGGTATTCTCTGTTCATTTTAACCATACTTCTTGGGGTTTTGGTAACTACCTTTTCTCTATAATTTGTTGAATTATGAAATGTCTAGGTACAGTATTTCTGTGGAAATGTATTGCATTTTGCCAAAGTCTGAGCATCTGCTCCATACCTTGCATTAAAGGCCACAGAGAAAATGACAGCAAATTCAAAAGGAAGGATTCCAGAGTAGAATTTCAAAACACAATACTAAAGGCTATTCTCTGGTAAACACAACGAAAACAACAACAAGAGATTGGATAAACCTAACCATCTTTTAATTTTATTTGGAAATTGTCAGTAATTTAGATTATTTTATCTAATGCTATCACATTGTAACAGAAATTATTTTGTGCTATTTTTTAAAATTTTGTATTCTTAATATAAATACAAAATAGGTATGTTGACATTAGTTGAACATGAACAAAATGTTTCTCTCTGATCTCAATGTTACAAAGGATATTTAAAAAATAAAAGATCGCCTGGCGCGGTGGCTCACGCTTGTAATCCCAGCACTTTGGGAGGCCGAGGCGGGCGGATCACGAGGTCAGGAGATCGAGACCACGGTGAAACCCCATCTCTACTAAAAATACAAAAAATATCAGCCGGGCGTGGTGGCGGGCGCCTGTAGTCCCAGCTGCTCGGAGAGGCTGAGGCAGGAGAATGGCGTAAACCCGGGAGGCGGAGCTTGCAGTGAGCCAAGATTGCGCCACTGCACTCCAGCCTGGGTGACAGCGAGACTCCATCTCAAAAAATAAATAAAATAAAATAAAATAAAATAAAATAAAATAAAATAAAAGATCACACGAATATCAGACATCTTATCATCCCGAGATAGGTCAAAGTTGAATTTTAAAAGAAACTGTGCTGCTTTCCCTATGCTTGAGTCACCTAAATTTTACAAAGTTGCACAAAAAATAATTTGATCTTTTTAGAGCACTCTTAGTTTTCCATTTTTTCTTACTTTTACATAAAGAAATGGAACCCAAGACCCAAGCCAATTCCCTAAAAAGCCAACAGCATCTTGCCAACTGCAGGGAATTTCCAACCCAGCTGCCTTGCATTAGGAGTTGAGAATTCTTATATCTTAAAGCTGAGATATCTTGCCACAATCAGGATAAAGGTTAGTCTTAAAGGTTTTATATTGCATAAATAATTCAAGATTAGGAAAAAATATGATGGTAAGGGGAAAGTCTACTTTGAGGCATAAATGATTTGTAAAATAATATGTTACTGTTAAAATACATTCAGAGACAGCTCCAGTTACTAATGCTCTTCTAATTGACGCTCTCAAAGAAACTCCATAAATGAAAACAAAACAAAACCCCCAAAACCAAAAGAATCCAAATCTACAACACTTACAGAAAAAAGAAAATGTTAACTAAATATCTGTTAAATGTGTAGCAGGGATAAAGGTAGTCTGTTCTCTACCTACAATCTTACTTCTCATCATCTGCCTCTCCACTCTTCTCTCAGGGTTTGTCGTTTTAGGAATACACAATCATCTCTGTTTCCTTTGCTGTCTTATCTATGTGGTTTGAGGACAAAACTTTTCAGAGGCATTTATCATCCAAGATATTATACACTGATATTAAGTTGAAGACTGATTCAGATATTATAACAATATTTCCAGGAACTACCATTAACAGGGAGAGAGAGGATGAAAAGTTCTTTCTTCTGAAATTCAAAATGTGACTCACTTAAGACCTCATTCCTTCAGCTATATCATGTTTGTGTTCTAGTTAAAGAAGTATCCGCCCTAATTTGTTTTCCAGGAAGTGAAATGAATGTGTTTATAGAATAATATGTCTTTTGTAAGTTAGATGTGTGAAAACGAGCATATGTACAGAAGAAGAAAAATCCCTTAGCTTGGTGGCATCGCCTCTTAGTGATAAACTGTACATCAGTGTGGCTCACCTGGGATTTTGGCTTATTGTAAATAAAGTGTAGCCTGTATATATGGTGGGGCAAAATGGAGGAGAAACATATCAGTGGAAGAGTATTAACTATCCATAAAAGCCTGATTATCTTCCTTCAAAATTCAGACTCATATCTCTGTTTACGGATTATTTTTGTCCCATGCCCAAAGTGCAGGGGAAGCCAATATGAAAGAGACTGAAATTTCACGCAGATGGGTGCAGTACAGCAGGAGCATTATTTACTTTTTTAGGAAGCTGGAGAACATCCAGGCTTCCTTCGTTTATACGGGAAAAGAGGAGAAAACTTGGGAAAATGAATTTCCTGGGAAAATTTTGGTTTCGTCCTGATTTAAAACTGAAAAAGCCATATAAATTGATCAAGGGACACTTGAGTCTCCCCAGGCTCATGAGATTAATTCGTCTCAGTTTTAATTGCCTCTGCGTTGCTCTCCTTCACTTCCTCAGTTCCTCTCCCTCCCCTCTGTTCTCTCTTTATTTTCTATCCTCTTTTGCTTTCCTTTTTTTTTTAACTTTTTTCTTTCACATCTTCCCATTTTTTCTGACTTTTATCCTTTTTTCCTTATTTTATTCTTCTACACTGACCATGCTTTAGGTAAGAGATCTTTCAAAAACATTGCTCAGCTTCTAGTTGCAAGAAAGTAGTAGCTCCCCACACCTTGCCACCAAAGCGATTATGGACAGGAATGAATTCAGTAATTACCGATAATTTTTATTTGTATTTTCTGGATACTGATTATTTTAACTCAAGTCTATTTAAAAGTGTCTTCATTGACATTGCACTTAAATTATGAACATAGCTATCTTATTTTTCTCTTTACAATCCCAAATAAACCATATTAAATTTTTAGAATTCCACATATTCTAATCCTTTGTAACTCTTCTACCTTTAAAAATCCCTTCCTAGAGATCTCTCTTTATTAGTCATCCTTTTATTTGCAGTTCCTCATGATTGCTCTTATCCTTGAAAAGGCAGCCTTTTAAAACAGTTTTACAATATTTGCAAACCGATTCTTATCATCTAGATTAACCAAGTTATATATTTTGTTTTCTAATTATTGAACCCAAGGTACATATAAACTAAGAACAGTGCTATACTTTCTGATGCAGTGTGTTTCTAAAAAACAGGTCATGATGGATTTGCAAATATAGGAGTTTCTTGTATTAGTCTCAAGTCTCAGCTTATCACGTTTTTCTATTTCCTGAGGACATTCAGAAGCAAAAATCCCTGTTTTTTGCATAATGTTGTTACTTTTATATAAAAAAAGACTTTTGCCATAATAAAGAAGACAGTGGGCACCTTTATCTTGCAAGAGGAAATCATCCTAGCTGTGATCATAAAATTAAAGTTTTACTCCCTTATAAGCTAATGATAATCTCACGTATTTCCTTTACATAGTCTTTTCATCTGGAGGCAAATGGCTCCTATAAAAAATAAATAAAAAGGGAGGGTCTGTTTTGCAATTGAGATCTACTGAGATGCATGTCATACTTAAAGTACCAAAAATTCATGGTAGATGAATAAAATTAAGTACTGCAAATCTGCAAAAATAAAAAAAAAAAGCTGCGATAATGTCAACTTAATAGAAGCCAGCAATCATGGTATTATCACATTTCTCTAAGTCTAATGCTGGTTATGTTTTTCAAGATGTCTTAAAATTATACTTAGTATTTTAAAGTATAGTTCTCTAATGACAGATACCTTCTCAAAATGTACTTTAAAATGTTGATGACTCTGTAGATATAAGTAATAAACATGTGCCATTTTATTCCTTAAGGATTACAAAAAATTCCAAAAAAAATATTTTAAAAAAAGTTTAGTCAGTATCAAAGTTTTTTCATAAATCTCAAATCTATCACATTTAAGTGTACTAAATTCCAGTAGGATGTTTAGAAGAAAAATAGAGAAAATATTTGAGCTACTTTTTTGTTTGTTTTAATTTCTATCATACTCTCAAAAGTCATTGTTACCAGGAATCAGAAATATCAGAAAAACCATCTTTAGTAAAGATAAAAGCACATCCACTGTTAATTTTCTCAAGTCCTGGAATTATTATAGCATATTAGGCTCATTTCACTAAAAGGAAGATAGCTTGTCTATACTTAGACAACTACTATTTCTGCTCTTTAAATACATATCTATTTTTGTTATTTTCTGGGATTAACTAGATGATAAAAGTGGATTCTACAAAAATAGCAATGTGGCAGTATGAATTAATGTAGTTATTCCTGTAAGCAAATCTACCAGTATCACCAGTATTGAAAATTAGCTTTTCAATGTACTCTCAGTCTAATCTTTATATCTTCAAGGTCTATGGCTCTCCAGGGTCTAGGAGTGCATATGATGATTAGTAAAATAATTTCTCCTAAAATTTATTTGGTGAATGGGTTAAAGTATACATTTATTAAAGAGTTATTCTATACAATTAAAAGGAAATGAATTGAAAGGAAATGAACAGTCACAGCTTGCTACGTGTACTCTGAACAATAATATAACCACATGGTTAATATTTTAACAGTTTGTGTGTAAAATTATTTAATAAATTGAAGATGATGCACAAATCTGTCAGATAATACTCATATTTACATGTCAAAATATTAAATAGAATTTTCTAAACTAGGATGAAGAGAAATTTTATAAATATATTGTAAAATTATGCTGACTTTTTAGGGAAATGAGATCATAGGGTAGGGAGGAGATTAGGTAAAGAAATCGGATACATTACAACCAGTATTTTCAAAAGTCTTGCTATGTAAAATTTATATCACTAGCCTGGCTATTTCTTCTTTTCATACCTTCCTCATCTAGCTAGTTTTGTAATTTATTGCAAATTTTATAAATAAAAAAATTTTGAAGCCAATTGAGATGTTTAAATGTACACAAGCAGTATTTTAACATGTCATATACAAAATTAGGCTCCCCATTTTGTGACCACTCTATTTTGACTTAAAGAATTTTTTCTAAAAACTTAAATATAAACTTGGTGAAGTCTAAATCTGAGGAAATTTGTATAGTATGTCCTAAAATGAATGTTTGAAATTGATTAGAAAGGACACCTGGTAAGACCTTTGACATATATTTGGGTTGTGTCTTTGACAAGGCAGTTTCCCTTAAACCTCTGAGACACTAATGACATTTGGCAGCTTCAAAATAGACCCATAATACACATCCATGTCATTATATTGTGCAAAATATTTATTTAAAAGTAACTGTAAATCCATGCAACCATTTAGTTGAAAAATCATTGTTTGAATTTGTAAGCTTTTTATTCTTTCCTTATCTGTGCTGTCTAAGTGAAGAAGTGGCTTTCTTAATATTGCCTTTTAATCACTATTTAAATATTGCTATTAAATAGCTACTACAAATGCTTTAGGAAAGGTTCAGTATCAGCTATAGTTGGGAATCATGGATTCTAACCTTGGTTTTCTGTGTGACTTTGAATGAAAATTTATTTCCTTGCTTCACTTGTTTTACTCTGAGATCAATATTTTTATTTGGCTTCATTATTCTTTGTTTAACCAAATAAGATTGTTTGATTATCTTATTCAAGTGTTATTCAAATGTGTGCAATTCCTAGAACTATTTACTCTTATTGTTATACATGTTATGTTATTAAGTGCTGTCTTCTTCCTAAGCAGAAATGTATCAATATAACCGAGTAATTGATATACCAAGAAAAATAAAATTGTATTACAAAAAATTAGGGTATAAGTTCAAATGCACAGTTAAACTACAACACTACCATCTATCTCATTCCCCTATTATCCTAGAGGTGGTGGCAATTTAACACATAATAGTGGATCAATATGTAATATTCCAAAATAAATGTTTGAACCAATAGAATCAAAGATACCCTGTTGGAATTAAATGCAGACATAGCAGTACCAGGTGAGATAGCTGCAGTCCTTGTGCTGGAATATAGATGTTATCCCAGTTTTTACCTATATGAAAAAATCGTTACACAGAAAGTACTGTGCTTATCACATAAACGTAGCATCTGCTTCGTGTCATTATTAGAAGTTTGTGTCTGCCTTTTACTGCATATGGATATGAAACTACAGAGTAACTTGAATTAACATAGAGTGATCTATTAAAAATAGATTCATCATTAAATTACATGTCACCATTTTTATTATTTGACCAGTTAGAGGTAAATTAAGGCTGTAATAATAAAGATTTCATATTATTCTCTAAAACAAAAATACAATAATGCAACCTACCTCCCAATCCTGGTCTCAGGCGATTGTCATAACCATCTAGGAGTCTGTCCAAAATCCTGGTGAAGACAGTGGTATTGTCTTTAAGTTCATCTTGTAATGACGGCTGTCCATAGCTGAAAAAAACATAAAGAGAAGCAATAGCTAAATTATACATTTCTACTAAAACCTCTTTCCAAATAAATCCTTTCTCAGTTTTTCTACTTCGCTTTCTGCTGAATCTTAACTTGAAAATTATTTTTTCACAAGGTAAAAAAGAATGTTATTTTTAAACTCTGGGCATTTAATTATATTTTTAATTTTCATTTTTTAAATGTGAAAGGAAAATTGTAAGAAATGACTTCTGTCTGTTTGCTTTTTGAATTCTCATCATGTATATTACGTTGCAATGCATGTCTTCTCTGAGCAAGCAAGAAAGCTAATGCACATGAAAAAAAAAAAAAACAAACCTAGGAAAGTTCTTTCCAAATTAAAAAGAGTTATCAAAACAACTGAATTTTTTTTTTTTTTTTATTTAACATGTAGCAAAAGCCTAAGTTTTAACCTACCAACATCCTTTCCTTCATTCACTTCATATAGGTCTGTGTTTTGGTGGGATTTTCTTGATGTTCTTTTAAGAGATTTAGATAAAACTTATTTCTTAGGACAATTATATTTTTACTTCAGTGTGCAAATTTACATTCCTCTTAAGATTCATGACCCAGTGATTAAAATTTGTCCTTTCAAACATCTAATTAATTTTTATTATTTCTAGTCTTAGATGTAAAAAGAAACTTTAGAAAGATCAAGTTCAATAATCTTAATTTGTGGTTGACTAAGCTGTAGTATACAGTTTTAGTGTTTTGTTTAAGAAGGCATACCTATTTGTGAGCAAAACTTGACCTAGAACCTAGCTTTCTTCAAATTCTAGTCTGAAACTTTATTTTCCTTCTTCTATATTGGGATAATTATTTATATTTAAAAGTCACTAGTTGAAGATATAGCTTGTATCCCTTACCACTATTAGTCTTTGTGTTTCAACCACATAGTGACCTCAGTTCAAAAATTGTGTATTTCCTACATCAATCACATTGCTATCTATGCTCATTGAATCATATTTTATGTGATGATTAGCATGGCAACTCCAAAATCCTTTGAGAGAAGTGTTTTCTGTCTTAGGATGGACCACATTTACTGATATATTTTAATCATAGTTCTGACCTTGAGTACAAAAGCAAAATGAATATAGGGTGTAAACTAAGAAACTGCCACAAAAATATCACTTTCATATTTTCTACTTAATATGCTTTGGGCTTCATTCTTGTGTGTTGATATTTCTGATAAATATAAGAAAAATAGTAACATTTGAAACTAGAATTCACTTATTTCACAGCAGCAAGATATATGATCAAAATATCTTTCAAAAACAAACACTATTTTGCAGGTAATTAATTTCGTACTGGCAAAATGCAATGGCTATTATTCTGATAAAGTTTTAATTTGATAAAGTTACTAAATCTAAAGGCTATCCATAATATTGGATATATGTAATGTGTCTCTTTGAAACAATTTTTCATTCTCCTAATTTCAACGTTGATGCCATGCAGATTGAGGGTGTACTCTCTTTTGGCAAAATTAAACATCTTGCTGCTTTTTAAATCAAATTTTCAACAAGCTAAGTGTCTTCCAGTATCTCTCATTGGCAGATGACAGCAGTAAGGCAAAAATAGTTTTATGAATGCAATTATTTATAAAAACTCATTGTCACAAAATCAACTGCCATGACTGCATCTTTCAAGGATACTGGAAGGTCATCTTGATAAAAATGGAAAAGAAATGCTAGAACACCCTAAGTTGTGAGGAGGCCCTGATCGAGAACTCTGAGGAAGAAAGCAATATAATAAGAAGAAAGAAAAGATGAAATGGGGTAACATGACAAAATAAACTTAAATTGTTGAAAAAACAATTCTTACAATATAGAGTGTTTATTACCTTTATCTACACCCTCTAAGTTTTTACAGCTTATATAAAATTCAGAAAATGCTTTTCTTCCTGGTTTTATCTTACAAATGTTTTCACCAATTGTTTGCATTGGAATACAGATGCCCGAAGAGACCACTGCTTTTTCCCCAAGACCAGTTCTGCTTTCCCAACTGGAATGGAAATATTTCTTTTACGTGATTTTTTAATGACATTTCATCTTTACTTCTAACTTACTATGTCAAGTTGTAATTGCCAGAGAAAAACCCTACAAATAAGATGCTTATTCATTTTGTATTAAACACTCATCCCAATGTAGTGTTTCCTAAACTGAATATATATTTTGAAGAGAACTGCCAGTTACAGTACCTGATTTTGATTCTGTATGAACCACTATATAATAAAACACTGTGCACTAACTCCATCTACAGGTCATTGCAATAGTAACACTTCATATAATTTTTCAAAAGCAGTAAAGACATTTAACTTCTCACATTAAGGATATCTGATAATAATGCCTGTCTGTCAGTGTTTACCATACACAATAGCAAAAAACAACAACAGACAACTTCTGAATTAAAATAAATCTTCCTAAATTCATATGTCTTTCCAGACTATTCCATCTCCCTATCTTAACTCTTAAGAGTTCACTTGCCATTACATTTTGAATAAACTTATGTTTTTATTATATGTCTGACTTTCTTATGGGCCACAGGAATAGGCTACACAAGAAATACAAAAGCAGATAAAGAAAAATCTGTAATAATTAGTCATGTAAATAGTTTCTATTATATTAATTTCACATGCTTGATTGGATCACTAGAACATATTTTGACTATGGTTAAGCTTTATAAACAGTAATTTTTTTTAACAGGGAAATTTGATTTTACCAAAGTTCTTAAATATTTCTCTCATATAGTCCACTTTTATGAGTTATATAGATAACGATTTCAAAACATGATATGCACATGCATTTATAGAGACACGATTTTCAAATTACAGATATTATTTAAAACTTTCCATTTCTATAAATACAAAATTTACTCTATGATCTTTACAATAGGCTAGAAATTTTCTTCTTGCAAAATCAGGTTACACAGTATGCAACTACTAATTGGGGTAACTTTTTCTATGAATTAGGAAACCGCATATTTTGTTCAGTTCCAGCTGAACAGTGAAAAGTTCAATGTAAGACTTAAATGGTGAATTAATGCATGTCTTAACAATGGCTTGTTAAGTGTATTCTAACTAACCATATAATGATTTTTTTCATACTGCTCCTCTTTGTTCTTAGCTGGAAATTATAGCAGTTAAGTTTTCTGAATTCCCTTAGTCATAAATTCATTTGAGGACAATTTTCTTCCCCCTATAAAATAAATGAAAAGTTACAGAAATTTTCATGCAGATTTTTAAAAAAGTGTCCCCACCTTCTTCCAGTCAATGTGCTCAGAAGGAAGATCCAGGCCCAAAGATAGTCAGACAGACCTGGACTTTTCCTCATCGCGGGCTGGAGCAGCTGAAAAGTAGAATAAGTAGAGATCAATGTCTCTAGCAAGAAACATCAGGTTATAACCACCAGGGCTGACTGAGGCAGTTTAGATGAATGCTTTGAAGTCAGGAAATGACCTCACTGGGATATGACACCTCATTGGAAGCAATGGAAACCTGGACCATCCATTCTCCACTTTCCCTTCCATTTCTCCATTCAGAAATATATCAGTGTCCTTATTCTCCTGTAAAAGAATACAAGTTGAAACGCTTTCAGGTGACAGTATTGCTCAACATAAAAACTGTGAGTTGTTTATCTCTAGGTTTTATATTTAGAATATAGTTTGGGTTATTCTCTTGTTGTTTATCATCTAAAAATTTGGACCTTTATGATTTCAGTTTCCACAGTGAACTGTGCATTAAAATTTTTAAGCTGGTGTCGCTAACAGGAAGAACATATTTAGGGATTGGATGGGATAGGTTAACATGTTGTGATGGCCGAATTCCTCTTTGAATTCTGCAGGTACCTCGATTTCAGTAGCAACTGTATTTATTTCTATTTAAAAACATAGGAAACACACTGTTGAATGCCGGAGTCGTGCTTTTATTCTGTTCCTGTGACTGCTTTGTTAAATATGCTTCCTAATGTTTCTGTGAAGCTAAAGGACACACTTTATAGTCAAGCCATGTGCTGATCTCTCTCACATACAAACCACACACACACAAATGCACACAAACATGCCCACACATATCTTTCAAGCCCTCTCAAATTCTGCCAGGTTGCTGCTAGAAAATGTTTCATCTCAAACAGATGGAAGCTGGAATGCTTTGCTTTGCATGAATAAAGGGATCTTTTTTACCTCTTAGGTAAAGTGCAATCAATCACCATCTGATTGTTGAATTTAGACTTGGTAGTGGAATGTTGGAGAACTGGAAGAGTATAGAAAGCTTAGAGAATTAAAAATGTATATAGTCTATGTGTGGAGTCAGTTTTCGAAATTCAATGCACTACCTGGATAAGGAGAAGCTATGGTAACATTTTAATATGCTGTAATTAATTCCAGTCATAATATAAGGAATGTTAAAAGTATTTAATCTATATTTCTTTGTAGGGTAAGTGATTAATAGACTGCAATCTTTTAAAGCTTCTTTTTCATTAAACCCTCTATAGTTTAATGTGGTATGCCTTTAAATACATCTACAAAACGCTTTCTGCACTCTCGGGAATCATTTAAATCACTAAAACCCATTACAAACAGGCATGTAAGCAATGAAACATAATATGTTTAAAGAGAAATGGTCTAGAGATAAGAACTCTGAGCCTCATTATAGCTTTTCCTTAATTTAGTAATTTAGTGACTGATTTTGAAACAGATCCGTTGACTATGACAAGAAATCTTGGATAAATATTATGTTAAAATGCTACATCTAAATTGCAGAATTTTAATCTACCCTTTTACTAATCTTCATCATTTGTTACAAGGGAAAAACAACTTTTCTTAGCCCTATTAATTTTTGTTGATCTTTTTAAAAAGATTGAATATCTGAATGGGTAAACAAAACACAGCAAAACCCTTTGACAAGGCACCATAGCTTTTTGCCCTCTTCTGACATTTTTAAAAGAGAAAAACAAACCTATCACGGCACTTCAGTTGTTAAGAAAGTTTCTTGCAAATACAAACATAATAGTTTAAACGAAAGGCTAAGCTGCAGTCTTACCACTTTCTACCTTCATCCTCCCCCTCCCCCAGACACACACTCCAAACATTACCATCCCATGCCACCCATATCAAAGACTAAGTTGAGTTTTCGTGTTCAGAATGGGAGAGACCCCTACACCAGAGGGCATTTCACCAGCGTCCACTGGAAAGGGGAAAACAGGCGATTTTGCAGCCAGGACAAGAGCGTGCCTTCCCTAGGATGATGGAACAGTTAGACAGGTTTTCTGTCCCAGCGTCTTAACTTTAGATGATGGCCCCCGACGCCCCTCCCCAACTCACCCCAGCTCCCCCTTGCAAATAAATAAATAAATAAATAAAAGACCAAAACAACATGCCACCACCCACCCTACGGAATACATTCAAATATGCCTAAGAAAGAGGAGAAGAAAAGAAGAAAGACAGCGGGAAAAAAAAATAATGCTCTTACATTGCTGCGGTTTCACCCTGAAAGAAAAACATTTCGTTGTTTCTACCTGCTGTGGGATCAGGCGCCTGTCCTGCTCGCTCCCTTGCTCGCTCGCTCGCTCTCCTTCCTCTCTCCCTCTCTCCCCCCCCCATCTCCCCCCGCCCCCCGGACTATAACATTCCTGTCTCTCCAGCTAGGAAAAGCCACGTTCAAAGCTCTGTCTGTGTGTCGTGGTCCACAGTCGCACTTACCTAGGGCCCCTTCTGGACACAGGATCTCTTAAGACCGGGGAAAAGTCTGGGAGAGAGAATCGTGTAGAGACTGGAGCCAGCGCGAGTCTGCGAGTCCGAGTCCGGGCGCGCCGGAGCAGAGGGGCGTCCTCGCTCTGCCTCTCACTCACTTGGTCTGAGCCATCATGGACTCTGCGTGCTCCTTTGCTGAAGATTTCACACCCAAATTTGCTTCCCGATATCCAATCTGCAGCTATACAACAAAAGATTTCTCTTTACCAAGACAGTAGTAATACGTCCCAGGGCAAACCGGATGTGAAATAGGCGGTGACTTCATGCCAGAGAGATTTTATTTTAGAAAGGAAGGTGGTACCAGCCTCTGGATCTGGAGACCAATCCGCCCATTTTTTATATGCAGCACAATTTAACTTGCACCACTCTGGCCCTAATCCCCTTCTCTCTAGCTGCAGGCTCAAATCCTTCTACAATCTGCTGCAAGCTTCTCTTTTTGGGGGGAGAGGCAATGGGGGAGGGAAGGGTAGAAAGGGTGAGAGACATGCGGACTGCACTTAGAGTCTTTTCACACTTGCAGTTTATGAACAGCCGATTTTAAGGTGAGCCCATTAAAAATACAACTATTTAGTGCAACTATTCTACCTTTGATCAAATTTTAAACCACTGCCTGCATATGAATGAACGCAAGCTCTGAAACACGGAGATGCAGGGTTACACGTGTGGGGAGAGCACTCGTCTCGCCTCTCTCCCTCACACACACACTCCCACACGTATGTCTAAGTCCCCGTGTCTTGCAGAGTCACGAATGGTGACGGATGGTAGGAAAGAGTTCTGGCAGGTAGGAAATTGGCTACTGGGTTTAGAGAGTCTTCCGCACTTTCTCAGGTTGGGAGCGCTTTCCACCCCACCTTCCTCTGTAGCTTAGAGGACAGCAAGAACACCCTCCGGAACCGGGTTTTTACCTTTGGAGGCAACTGTTTATCTATGTTATCATGGAGAAAACGCAGGCGCCGTTACCTCTGAATTGTGCTGGGTTCCTGGACGAAGAATATTTAACTAATAAATCACTCCGATCATTTCTAGGTTTGAGAATCATATCTCCATTTCCAGAATCATTCCTTTGCCTCGAGCTCCATCATTCTCGGATTAGGAAAATGGGAGAGGGAGAGGAGGAATTTTTAGAAGTCAGGACGAAATCCGCGTCTACTTGTCCCCCCCCCTTCTACAGCCTCTTACCCTCCGTGGTAGCTCTCCACCCACAAATAATTATACACTAGGAAAGGCGGGGGGTGTTTCAACATCAGCTTAACCAAATTTCCAAGGAATCAGGGATGACTTGGTTTCCTCCTCGGATTTTGTGAATGGCTGTTTGTAGCAGAGAGGGGATGGGTGCTGTCTTCCTGGGAGCGCTTACTAAGACCTAAATCACTGGGAGCTGTCCCTTCAGCACTTTCGTTCAGTTATGGCAGGAGGTGCTGAAAAGGTGAGGTGCCCCATGCAATGTTTCTGGTGGATAAGGTCTGAGCTTTGCTAAGCTCACTAGTCATTTTCTCCTGGTGAGTTCCTAGCAGAGAAGACGTTTCAGGTGGGGCGGAGCCAGAGCAAGTGAAGAAAAAATCTGAGTAGCCAGTCCATAACCACTTTGGGGTTTCTGATTCTACAAGTGCTTCTTGACCTTGTGCAGCAATGCAATCAGCTTAATGATTAAAACTTAAATAAGGTGATTGCAATAATAAGGAATATAAAATTGAAGACCACATTAGGGGTTGGGCTTGGTTACCTCCTGAGTTTTGTGGTTAAGTGTCAACTGGGAAGTGATTTGAGAGATAAACTTTTGGAAGAGAGATTTGAAGATTATGTTAAGATAGCCCTGTCTCTGGGCAGTAGTTAATTGCCTGTTATGTTCAGATATATTAAATGCCAATGTATTCTTAAAGATATTCGTTGAAGAAACATCACAGCTTCCTTATGTGTCATTACCCAATTTTTATTTACTTATTCATTGATTAATTAATTTATTGAGTGATTTTGAGAATAAAACTGAATTTAATGAGATTTATAATTAATAATGAAATCCTGAGTTAACGATTAGAAAACATTATTCTTTTACTACATCTAGAATGCAATTCCACAGTTTTGTCTTGTTTTAATGAAAGTCAACAGTTATAAAAATCTGAATTTTTAGTGTTCTCCTGGCTAAACTGTTGCAGGTCCTTTTATGATCTTCTACAAATTGAAAACAACTTTATCTCCTTTATCTAATGAAACACAACCAAATCACTCTACTGGTTTTGGTTTTGCGAACAAATTCACTGAAGCTTCATCATGTGAACAATAGTCTCAGAGCAATGCCAATTACATTCTGCTTCAGATTAAAAAATTTTATGTGACTATGAAACAGGATACAATTGCACAGCATTTTCATACATTTAAAGAAATAAATATTAAATAATTTGGGGGCTATAATGTGTATACGGAAATGGAAATACCTATACTATGATTCTCTCTTTAAAATACAATACTCACAAGGTAGATTTTACTAGATGATTCTCTATGAACATCAGCTTGTAATATATATATGCATGTATGTATACATACACACATACATGTAATTTGCTTGAAGACATCTATATTTTTCATAAATTGTGAGTGTTTATAAATATTCATATTTTAATACTCCAAAACATCAATTGATACTCTAATTATGGGTGTGTTTATTGTGTTTCATCTGAGATGTCATTAATATATGCACATACTACCATAACATATAATAAATTAATGACAAGAAAATACTTACTTTATATTGTGTTTTTATATTAAATATTTTATATAATTTTTGATATTCTTGGGTTTTGCTTTAGCCAGAATGAATCACTTCAAACTATATGTGCATATAATGATGTCAGTTTTTTTAAATGATAATAACTATGGTGTTTAATATTCTTAGAGTGTTTACTTGGTGCCAAGTAATGTGAAAAGTAATTTTCATAATAATTCAATTTGATTCTCAAAATGAGTCTCTATGAGAGATGGTCTTAATATTTCTGTTATACAAATCATTCAGTAAATCGTAGACTAGAGAGATCAAAAGACTTGCCTAAGGTCACACAGCTAGTGAATATCCACACTAAAATGCAAATCTAAATGCTCTGACTTCAAAGCCTATTCTCTTAACCACACTTCTATTTTACTTTCTTTCCTTACTGTGAGGCCGTGAGCTCATAGTAAAATCTTTTTCATTCATTTTATATCCGTGCTTGACCATCTTTATATCAGTCACAAAAAACTAATCTCTGAATATTTATTATTATTTATTCATGGCAAGAGTTTTATTTTGATGATCCAGTACATCCAACTGCAACATAGAATCAGGCTTACTTTAGTATTGTAGAGATTTAAGCTACTTTTCTTTTGTCTCATGAGGCCAGTGGCCAGGACCCTCCAAGCAGTTACGAAGTCTTGGCAGAAAGAATTTGAGGTCAAATCTAGAACCAGGGATACTAGGGATGCCTAATAACTCTATCTCCAGTGCTGCAGTCTGGTACATTTTGCTTTTCCTGTCAATTTTAAATGGCAGGAAGCCCTGACCTAATTGATGAAGTGGTGCTGATTCTATTCAACAGAGAAATGCTTTTACTTTCTTTAACTAAATGTGAACCAAATGAGAAAAAAATAGCAAGAGTGTTCTCATTTATTCAGTGTGTCTTTTTATCGTTTACAAAATAATGTAGGGTGAAGGAAAAGATATAAGTAAAAATAATAAAATATCAAATAAACTTCCATTGAAACTCAGAACAAACTGATCTTTTAAAATGTATTTGAATGGCTCAGATATATACAATGAAATTGTGTTTTAACATTATACATTATATATATGAATATTTATATGGAATATTTCATTACACTCATTTAAGTAGTCCCACTTTTCTAATTCCTCTGTATATAATACAGACCACCATGTTTAATTGACTATACTAGCATATCCAGAGGGATGTCTTTTCTTTTATAAATGATATTGAAATAATAGCTCAGTAGGAGTAAAAGAAAATAAATGTGGTTTAAGTAATAGGTTTTTTTTTGTACCTTAATCTAGACATCCTTGTCATCTGGGTTATTTAGACAATTTATATTTCCCAGGCTGGAAGTCTCGTTTGGTTTTTCAGCATACTGAGAAACATGGTAAATATAGCAAAAACAAAATTTATTTATATTTGAGTCATAAGTGTTTGGCATTCTAGTGGAACTTAGAGATTGTTTGCCCCAACCACTTTGACAGATCACAAAGCTTATATAATTTTTCACATGATCTTTACAGAAGTAGAAACCAGGTTAGCATGGCACAGTAAATGATTATGCATGAATATATACTTGAAGTCACAGATGTTTCAGAACTGTAAGGCCATGGGCACATTGCTGAACTTTTCTGAAGTTTTCAAATGAAGTAATGATATCTTATAAGCTGGTGGTGGCATTACATAGGAAAATAAGTGTGAATCAGATAGCCCCTTTGTGTGACACCTAATAGACATCTAATGAATGCCAATTTTCCTCTCTCTTTTTTCTTGACATAAAATTATTATTTTCTCTGCATTTTAGTGCATTATCTACAGCATGTTTAAATAACTAATAATACTGATAGTATTGTCAACATTTTGCATACTGTTGAAATAAAATTATCACTTAGACAGGTAGTGGGAAAAGCTGGCTCCTGTGCCATCTTAATCCTAGGCCTATGTTTTTATTTTTAAGATGTTGAGTCAGGGAAATTCTCACTACATGGGCCTTGGGCATAGAGTATTTTACATACATGTTAAACCAGGAACATTTGAAGAGAATATATACAGAATATAGCCAACCACAGCAAATGCTCGAACCACAGCTAGTACAGTCAACCACAGGCTTCCTAAAAGATACATTTACATTATTTTTCCATAAGATGCAACAAATACTCATCAGGAATAAAAATATGTATGTGAGAATCAGAGTCTATTTAACAGTTATGTAAGTAGGGCACTATCCAATTTTCCTCTTTTGGCAGTTTTCAGTTTATCAGCAACTCAAATGTAACCCAGATTCACCCATTTTCTTTCAAAGACTTTTCTTTTCACAGATGTCTAACCCATCAACCCAAGAAGGTAAATGCAGATTTATTCAGAGTTAGGAAAAATGATAATAAGCTGATGATTAGAAACAATTATTTATTTTAAAAGTTCAAATAATATATAAATTAGTTTTGAAATCCTTGCAGAAGAATTTTTTGAATCTCCAAATAAAATTGGTAACACGATGACTAATGTAAGTCAGGAGGGAGGTAAGAAAATAAATATAATTTATTAAAATGTTTTCACAACTCTCTAGATTAAATACTTTAAAATGCTGTATCCCATATAACTTGATTGAGGAAACATGCAATTAAAAAAAATTTTATAGATAAAATCAGGCATTCAGGATGTTTATGTGTCTCCTTTGGTAAAATTAAAGTGCATAAATATATGCACACACATAGTCTATGTGTAAACTCCTTTTAAACCATAAGAATGTATGTTTACTTATGTTTTTCTTTGTTAAAGTTAACAGAATGAATACATATTCAATCAGTAACAATGATTAAGTGTCTATCTTGCAGAAAGAAACATAGATCTAAGTGAGAGAATCAACTTAGAGAGATTATATATCAAAAATAATGAAAACCATTAGGCATGTTTGTAGCAAGAAACTGCATTCAGCTTATTCACAAACTGCTGGCATGTTAGGATATGTCTAGTTTAAATATCTGAAGAGTTTAATGTGGTCTCATTATCCTGCTGGACAGCTGCATTTGCATATTTGTTTGAAATCATAAAACACACAAAAAAGACATCAACATTAAAGCTGCATTTAAAAAAATCATTCATCATGCCCTGAATGGCCATAGGATTTGTGGAAAGGATATGAAACGGAAGGATTTACTAGAATAAAGATCAAGAATTAAGGCACTAATACACCATCTGTTTAATAGCTCTCAATTCTTGATGTTTATAATAATTGTGTTGTGTGGAATGAAATGAAAACAAATTTGAGGATATAGATGCATTTTATTACGGCTGTACATAAATATCTCCAGACATAACTAGTGGCCTTGTGTTAAATGTAGAAAATGAATGTAATTTTATTTTTACTATAATTTACAATTACACGAAAGCATCTCTCTTAACCTAACCCATTTCCAATTTTGCTTATAATAACATTCACCAAGATTTCTCTGTAGAGAAAATTTCATAGCCTCTCCCTTCTCTCTCTGTATGTATACATATAGAGAGATATAGATATGTAAATATAGATATAGATATCTATTTGTCTATAGCTATACAAACACTCTACTAGTTATCAATATCTATATCTCTATATTAATATTGATATCTATACTTCTAAATTGATACTGATATCTTTACCTCTCTCCTATCTCTCTCTATCTTTTTTGACCTAAATAAACCTTGACAGAGAGAGAGAGAGAGGGAGTCCGCTTGGGTAGGGAGAAATCAACGGTTTTAAAAATGAGTAATATTCACGTTTGAGTGATTATGTATCAATGATAAGCTCATACAAATCTCAGAAATGTGGACTGACCCCTATGAAAACTTGAGATTTGGCCCAGAAAGCATGCTCTGGATGAATAAATAGATGTTCAAGACCAGCCTGGCCAGCATGGTGAAAACCCATCTCTACTAAAAATACAAAAATTAGCCAGGCGTGGTGGCACATGCCTGTATTCCCAGCTACTCAGGAGACTGAAGCAGGAGAATCGCTTGAACCTGGGAGGTGGAGGTTGCAGTGAGCTGAGATCGCATCACTTCACTCCAGCCTGGGTGACATAGCAAGAAAGACTCTGGCTCAAAAAAAAAGAAAAGAAAAAATAAATAAATAAATAAGAATTGAGTGGGTTTTTCTGCTTGTGACTAACCATATTCAATATTGGAATTTCAACATAAAGTTGGCCACCTTTAAATTTTAGTTAAGGGACTAGAAAAAATAACTCCCAAATAACAGACCCTTCATCATAAAAAAAGTTTAGTTATTATTTAGTAGCTATAATATACCTGACACTCTACTAGTTTTTTTTTGTTGTTGTTGTTGCTTGTATCCCACATAATATTTGTAATTGCATTCTTATGAAGGTGCTGTTTACTGATAGGGAACCTATGTTCAGTAAGATTAATAGACTTTCCTAAAGACGCGTGGCTTGTAAGTCAGAATCTGGATTTGAATGTAGAAATAGATTTTGTGGCTTCCAAATTTCCTGGTTATAAGGCAGTGAAGGTAAATCCCTCCACATAGCCTGGGAGTAGAACTGTAATGAGAGACTGTTGATACTATTTCCGATCACAAATATCTGCAGCAATGAAATGTAGTTATTATGAATTATTAAAAATTAAATATTCAGGCCAGGTGTGGTGGCTCACACCTGTAATCCCAGCACTTTGGGGGGCTTAGGTGGGTGGATCACTTTAGGTCAGGAGTTCAAGACCAGCCCGGCCTACATGGCGAAAATCCGCCTCTAGTAAAAATATAAAAATTAACCAAGTGTGGTGGTACATGCCTGTAATCTCAGCTAGTCAGAAGGCTGAGCCAGGAGAATTGCTTGAGCCTGGGAGGTGGAGGTTGCAGTGAGCCAAGATCCTGCCATTGCATTCCAGCCTGGGCCACAAAAGGGAAACTTCACCTCAAAATAAAAGTAAAAAAAAAAAATACTATTTTAGGAAAGCTGCCTAATGTAGTATTAAAAAAAGAAATTTGGAAGCAAAACTGTTCCTTTTTTCTAGGTAGATTATTTACAGATGTTAAGTTGGGCCACTTCTTTGAACTTTAGTATCTTTATTTGTAATAGAGATTTAATAATTTCATTTTACATGGAATATTCATGAAATAACTCCTATAAAGTAGTTAGCAAATTAAAATATTCTCAACAATTGATAGGTATGGTTATTGTTAACACAAGCGTTACAGAGTAACAGTCTATGATAACAAGTAACTTTTTCTAGTATAATTCTTAGCTTTTTGAATAATAAAATTAAGATTTTTGCCTATGGCAACGAATTCATTTGAGGCTTTGTAGTTAAACCACCACACTCAAACTCAGCCAAAATTTATCAAATACCAGACTGACCATTTGGGTTTTTTTTCATCATACAGTTGAGGCCTGAAGCAAGGAAGCATTGGCATTTGCACGGAAAGTGAATTCATTATTTTAGAGAAACTCAACTCAGCAGGTGGTAGGACCAAAGACAAAATGCTTAAGGCCCAAGCTGTTGTTAAACTCAACCTTAGCACCACCACAGGAAGAAAAATATTCTTTCTCCATCCAACTTCTGCTAAAGTATTTTTACTAACAAGACAATAAGGTTGAGAGAAAGGAAGAAAGGAAGAAAAAGAGAAAGAAAGAGAGAAAGAAAGAAAGGAAAGACAGAAAGAAAGGACAGACGAAAGGAAGGAAGGAAGAAAGGAAGGAAGGAGGGAAAGAAAGAAAAAGAAAAAAGAAAGAAATAAAGAAAGAAAGAAAGGAAAGAAAGATAAAGAAAAAGAAAGAAATAAAGAAAGAAAGAAAGGAAAGAAAGGAAGGAAGGAAAGAGAGATTGAAAGAAAGAAAGAGAGAAAGGAAGAAAGAGAAAGAAAGAAAAAGAAAGAAAGAAAGAATGAATGAATGAATGAAGGAAGGAGGGAAGGAAGAAAGGAAAGAAGGAAGGAAGGAAGGAAGGAAAGGAAGGAAGGAAGGAAGAAAGAAAAAGAAAGAAAGAAAGAAAGAAAAAAGGGAAGGAAGGAAGGAAGGGAAGGTTTTAAAATTCAAATGAAATAAAATGGAATGAAAAACAAATGAATAAGAAATTAAAGGAAACTAACCTATTCTTGCCATGTTTTACGTGTTTATTAACAACTGGAGTAGGTATTGCTGAAGCAAAAAGCAATTTACAAAACATCAGAAAGGAATACAGAAAAAGAAGCCACGTAGTTTGGATTCAGCAAATTCTGAAATGAAAAGCAACTTTTACTAGACAAAGAAATAATCAGGGATTGCCATCACAGAGGCTCATTTTTTTTTTTACCATATTTTAGTTTTAATTATTTTTTAGAATATTCTAGCAGGCAAATTCACTCTATTATGAATCAAGTGAATCATATTCATGTTCTTAAATTCAAATTAAACACAAAAACCAACTATGATTGCATTGAAAACAAAACAAGACATTTTGTTTTGTTTCATAATTTCTATAGAGACCAATTTGAGTTAAAAGTTTGTACTTTTTCTAAACTATCAAAGTGAAATAAAGTCAAAACTTAGAAACAGTGACTGAAAATTAAGAACTAGAATGATGTTCTGTTCTTATCCTTCATTATTAGCTCTGTGAACTATGTTAAAATACTATAGTTCCTCTTTGTATGACCTTGGGAGACTTGATACCTCTAGGAAAACTAGTTATTTCACAGATTGAACAGTCCTAAGTCAGTCTGACAGCCATATGTTTAAATTATGATTTCAGTGCCTGGAGAAATTTTTTTCAGGCTCCCGAACAAGTCAGCGAATTCAGTAGAATTGCCCTGTGGCTTTGGAGGAACATGGTTGGAGAAGGTTAGTCAAGGTTCAGAAAGCCTTTGTCAAAGTCTTAAAGAGGGCTCAAATACAAGCCCTGTTTTCAGATAGAAGGGCATCTACTTCCCGTATATATGCTCATGGAAGGCCCCATTAATTCCAAAAACAAACAAACAAACAAACAAACATTACAAGATGGGGCTATTTCTTACGTTTCCTAAAATCAATGTGTAATTTACTTTGAAAAGTATATAAAAACAAAAGAAAATTTAAAAAAAAACAAAAAACAAAAGATGAACTAATATCTCCCTTGATAAGAGCTTGTGAAGTACCAGGAAAATGTAGAGGGAAAAAGAAGAACATTTTAGTATAAGATTTTTATAAACTTTACAGTAACTCCTCTACAACAACAATGCATGAGTACAGGTAGAGAATGTGGTTGTAAAATTTGAAATCATAGTTACAAATTCTGTTCTCATTCTTTCGTTTTGAAAGATAATTTCACTCTAAGGTTGCTCTTCTATTAAAGTATATTAACGCAGACAAAAAAATATAGTTCTCAGAGTTCAGCACGTCAGATGTCAAGGAAAACTAAAAATTTACATAACAGTTTAATAAACATGACTCCTAGAAAACATAAGTAGTTATTTCTTTATCACATTTTTATCTGAAGAAGCCTCAGTAACTGTCGTTTGTACTCATCATTGTTTTTATCTAGTTTCCAAATCGAAATCCAAATTTGAGATTTCCTCATTCAGCGGCACACTATATTAAAAGGACATGCCTGTTCTGGCAAACTTTCTCCTGCCCATTTGAAGAATTCATACCTATACATGTGTACACTAACTTGCAGTTTCCAAAATTTATTGTATATATAATCTTCAAAAATATACTGAATAAACTAATCAGATTATTTTTAGAACTAGTTAAATCAATCCAGAAGTTCTCTGAAGGAGTTAATGTGAGCAAAACCATCAAATCAAGACATAGAGATTTTACCGGATATAACAATATACATGAAGATACAGTAAATAAAACTCAATAATTCTGGCACAGAAAGACTTGCACAGCTATAATCACAGTGAAGAATCCAGGAAAAGACCCATGCATAATCAAGAAATTGTATATGAAAAGGAAGCTTTCCAAAGCAGTGTAATTTATTATTTAATACATGGAACAGGATTATAGACATTATAATAGAATAAAACAAAAACACAAGTAAACAAAAACATTAAAATTAAATTCACACCCCCAACTAGAAATAAAAATGATTTACTGGTGAAAGAAGGAAACTGCAAATATCCTATGCATTAATGAAATCAATTAAAAAAATCAGAAAACGCACACAAAAATCAGAACACAGGACAAAATAATAGGTCAACAAGGAAATTCCACCAGTGGCCAATAAACATGAGAGAAGATATTCAATTGCAATTGTGATCATAGAAATGCAAACTAAAACAACTTGATGTCACAGTTATCAGACTAATGAAAACTTTTTAAAAAATGATACTATTCGGTATTTATTTGAGTTGTTGGTAGTAAAAATGGCAATCTGTTAGTGGCTATCAAATTATCAATATACTCTATACAAATTTTAAATCAGTATCCTAGTTCTAGAAATCCATTCTACAGATATTTGAATGCAAGTGTGGCAGAGTATAAGCATATGGAAGTTTAATGTAGGATTAGTGTGAATGCTTTTAAAATTAGAGCCATATTAAATGTCTGAGAATAGGAAATAGTTGAATAAATTTTGGGATGTTCACATCATGAAATTAAATGAGCATTTAAAACATGAGATATGTCTTTATCCATTGACACAAAAAGATATTTTCACTGTTTAGCTGATTCAATCAGCAAAGATCTAAATAGTATTATTTCTATTTTACAAAATATATATAATATACAAGATAAAGTATAGGTCCGAAGTGCATATGCTATGATATGCATTTCATATACGTAAAACTATTGACAGGAATTATCTCTTTTTATTTTATCCTTTACATATGGTATGATTTTTTGTGAGTACATATATATCTTTTGTAAAAATTTTTCAGGAAATAATAACAAAAGAAAAAGAAAATAATGACATTTAGGTTCCTAGATATAGAAGACATAAATCAATGCCACCCTGAGTTCGCTTAAAATCCCAAAGTCTGAACTCTAGGTTTACAAAGACAGGTTTGTTATAATTATCACCCAAGAAGAGTTGGGTTCTCAAAATTGTTGCAGTTTCATTCACTTCTAGAAGTTGAGAAGGAAGTGGAATCATAGTGCTAGAAGCTCATAATCACTTTCTTTGTCTTCCTAATTATATAGCCATCCAAGAGTAACAGTTCTCTTCAGAAATAAGATAGGTCAGAATCTTAAACATTTTTCAAAATAGCGTGCATAGAGGTCTACTGTAAATTCAACAACAAATGATTGGAAATAGAAACTGTCAGTCAACTAAAGAGATATGTTTGAGTAAGAAAAACTGTCTAATGCACATTATAAATACCAAATCACTTTTGCAATGTTACCTATATGTAGACTTACGTTCTTCTCTTCTTCTTCCTCCTCTTCTTCTTCTTCGTCTTTGTCTTCATCTTCTGCTGCTTCTGCTTCTTTTGTTGTTGTTGTTTCAGGGAGAAATCATTTTGTGTTTCTACATACCCTAGGGAACATATGTTTGAGTATGTAAGTAGCATATTTATGGAAATCAGAGTACTTTGTCTACTTCGCTGTCTCTACACTTTGGAACTCTTCACTAGTTGTGTAATTCTCATAGCCTCGTTGTTAAATGAACCCCTCTTATCCCCTGTGTCAAAGGATGTTTATATTTGGCTCCATAGTTTTGCACAACAGTTATGTAAGTAATCAGCTCCAAAATTCCATCAAGGATGCTCTTTCTCTCATTTGCAAATATTTTGTCTCGCATAGCCTCAGCAAGGAGAGTAACTTTTAAACTGGAGAATAAATTTAAATGTCTCAAGTTCCTTTGTTTTCACCACTACATAATGTACCACATCCATTCAGTGTTTCTGGAGACATAAATGGTTAACTTCATGGTCAAGAAAAAAGTATCTCTTCCTTATATCATTCTAAAAAGAAATACAACAATTTTTCCGTATATGAATATACATTTTGGACATCCATTAATATATTCTATGAGTTGAGAGCATAGGTTTCTGTCTAATGAACAAAAAATCAGGTTAAGTCATCAATAATATTTTTTCAAGATTTTATTGAAGCGCTTCTAAGTTTAGAACTTCAATCATTACATTTTACTATTGAGTCCCGGTGGATAAAGTTAGTAAATCTTGTTTCTCACTCAGCTTAAATATGTTTGCCTTTCAGAAGAGTAGGCAGTGAAGATTAACTTGATAGTCCTGTAGTATGGTACAGTAAAGTGGGCAATTTTTCTACATCTCTTGAGATCAAATGAGGGTAGAGGGTAGAGATAGGTGCTAAATTTCCAGGCTTGGGTGGGCAGAAAGATGGCATAGAGATTTTCATTCAACACAAATACAGTGAAAAAAACATCTGGGTGGAGTTATAACAGGTCAGTTTCAGGCAAACGTGGCTCAGCTAAGTACTGAGCTGAGACAAGCTACTTAAGCATCTAATATCTGATTTTTCACCTGACAATGAGGTATAATAGCCATCTCAAACATTTTCTTATGAGGTCTAAATCATATAACTTAGCTAAAGTACTTAGCACAGTTTCTGGCACATGATAAATATTCGATAAAACGTTTTAGACCTTAATGTGATATGTATAATATATATGTATAATATGATAATGTATATTCTTATTAAATTATAATTAAAAACCTCTCTGAGACTCAGTTTCTAAATTTATGGATTGAAGTTAACACTTTGTATTTATCTTAAGGTTAGAAATCAGTAATTCAAGGAAAGCATCACTGTAGGTACCATTACTGGAGACGCAGTTAGAATGCATGATTACTCCTAGGCTATATGAATCTCTGTGTACGTAAAAATAATATGCTAATGTTGCAGTTTGTGAATTATGTGTAACTCTCTTTCTTTCTCTATTTCTTCTTTCAATACTAATGATTAGGTCTATTATTGCAGAAATTAAGCAAGAACATTTTTCCCTATGTATCAGTTCATACCTTCATTATGGATAAAGTAAAAAGTTTTTACCAAACAATTTCAAATACTTGATAGCTCAAGTACTGATGCTTAGGTATCTAGTGAAATACAACTTCCCTTCTTGAGTCCTGACTCTTAACTATAAATTGTGACTGCATTCCAAACTAAGAGAAGCACATTTCTAGCTCCAGAGTATCGAAGCCATGCTGACTAGGAGCATTTTGATTATTACAAACACCAAAAATAATTATTCACATGAGAGGATTTTTATGACTGCAATCGTGCTTTAATTTCTCCTGTTGGGTTTCATATTTTTAAATGCTTCAAAGATTAACCAGTCTTCCATTCTCATTGGGAAGTATTACTTGATTATCTCCTGTCTGCTTTACTTAGGGTATCGGCCTGAAAAACAGTGTCAGCACTTAAACTACTTATGAGGCTGTGATCACTAAGATGGGGTAGGGCTTGGGAATACGTTTTTGGAGATGGAGAATCTGGGTTTTCTTATTTAGTAATACAAGACTGTTAGTTCCATGAAGGCCAGGAGTATTCAGAGAAAACAATGGTTTTTAAAAGTCATACATAAGATTGAATCTTGAAGTGCAAAACAGATTTCTGAACTGAAGTGTAAGAACTAGAGGGACTTACTGGGAGACAACTCACTGTGTGTATCTTGCATTTCTGTACATTCTCTGAACACAGACTTTGATTGCCTTTATTCCAGATTATCTTTTCAAGTATTTCTCTGTAATAAACAGCCTTGGAAGATAGAGGTACTGTCTCTCTTCTGAAGAAAGAGCAGATTTGCTCATAGCCATGGAAGATAGAGATAGTGTTCCTCTCTGCAAGGGGCAGGTACACTTACTTTTCATAGTAAAAGAGGTGGGTTTCCTAAATTGAGAATGTATCCACTGTAATTCACCCAATTTCATCTGTAGATGTCACTTGGCCCTCTTCACATTGCCCTGTGGGAATTGGGGTAAAGGGCACTGATGCAAACATGATGTCATGCTGTTTGCTGTCCCATGAATAATAAAGCCTTTTGTCTCTGACCCAGAAGTCTTACATCTTCTTCCAGCAGTTATGAAACTGCAGGAAGAGAAAGTGTTAGCTTGCAAGTAGGGTAAAGCATTAGATATTGCATAGCTTTTGACACAATGCAGAGAGATAAAGTGATAAGAAGATAAAATAAATCAATAAGGGAAAACTGAAAAATAGCCTGAGATTTCCTTTCTTCCTGTTTAATAAAGACACACTTAGTGTTAACTCATTTATTCATATAGTGAGCACCCTCTATGTGACAGATATTATTCTACTTACCAGGAATACAATTCTGACTATGACTGACAATTTCCTTCTTCTCTTGGTACTGAGCAGAAACAGGAACAAATATGTGAATGTGTGTGTGTGTGTGTGTTTGTATAAATTCCAGATGGTTATATACACTATGAAGCTAAATAAGAAGGATAGTGAAATAAGCTAACACTTCTTTAATTATAATAGTCATGGAAAGTCTTTATGAAGTGATAACATTTGGCATAAGGCTTTCAATGCAGTATTTTTGGGAAAGGACATGTCAGATGACGAGGAAAAGGAGAGGGAGTGAAAAGGAGTGAGAGGGAGGGGAAAAGAAGAAAGAGGGGAAGAGGAAAGGAAAGAGAGCAAAAGACAAAACAGCAATAGAAGAGACCCTAGGATTTAATACATTTGATTTTCTTTTCCAGAAAGAGAAAGAAAAGCAGTATGGCTGGGACATAATGGGTGAGAAAAAAATGGATACTTAATGAATTTAGCCCTTTGTGCTGGCACAAAATCATACTGGAAATTATGGACCACAGTAAGGTAATCAAATGGGGTAGCTGCTTTCTCTTTAACTTTATGAATTCTTTCACTTTCCTCATTATTTTTAAAAGTCTTAAAGTTTATTGATGACATGAGTATTCTGAAAGTAAGGAATACATTTGTACTGGAAAATGCAGGTGTATGGATTTCTAGAACAGAATGAGAAAAAAATACCTTTACTTAGAAACTTCAGAAATAGACCTAACTATTATTACAACCAATTACACTGTTTTTATTACTACTAAAACACAGACACTTCCGATACTACTAAAGTAAAATAAAGGGAAAAAGAGAAGGAGAAGGCAGAAGACAAGACAAAAAAACAAACAAAAAAACCCAACAAATTATTGAGAGACTCATTTTCCAAGAACTAAGCTCAACGCTTTACACATTTTTTCTAAACTTCAAAAGTGCTCCATAAAATGCTGCGGTGCTCCTTTCAAAGACAGAAATGCATGCTCACAGAAGTGAAGTCCTTTGAGATTTCCCAGCTAGCCAATGCCTGGGCTAGGAGTTGAACCTTGGAACTACCCAGCTCCTGAGCCAGGATATTTGTGCAATATGCAGCCCGTATTGTAACGAAGCATCTTTATGCTGCAGATGTTCTTTCACTTATGAAGCAGACGGCTTTGTCATTAGTTGATAGAGAGTTGTAGTATTTCAAAGATTGTTACGTTCAGTCATGGGACAAAATGATTGGTGGTTTTTATCTGCATTGTTTGAAAAGTGTCGCTCTACACATTGGCTGAAATACAGCGCATAACATTTCTTTTTTCTTCTTTTCTTTTAGTGAGTGTCATCAGACAACAGATGTATCATGTCTACACAATACGATGGGTAGAAGTGCCTAAATCAATCACGTAGCATGAGGATATAGCTGATCCATGCTTTATTCCAGATGCTTCTAGACTTTGGTCTTTTGGAAGGAAAAGGATGAGTGTCTGGAAAATATCTCTAAAGAAAAAAGGATTATTATTATTATCCCAAAGGAAATGTTTCATACATGCACAAAATTAAAGGGAACACATAAAATTATCTGAAAGCATAGGCTTTGATCTAATAGAATATCAAATATACAGTGATCTGAAATTTACTTCGTGGGTAATTGGAAACCAATTTGTTGTTGATCTGTCAACCAACATGTTGACATGTTGTTACAGTGGGAAAATATACCTAAAAGAGATTGACTAAACCAGTGTTTTCATAACTGTGTTACAAAGAATGCATGTTTCTAGAGATAGTAGCATTTTATGAAAATAAGTTCTCATAGTTTGAAAAACCTCTAGCAAAATTTATTTATTTATTATAAGAATTGATATTCTTTCTTAGTAACAGAACCCCATTTAGTTAGGTGGGGAAGGATTATAATCTTATACTATGTGCCTGTATTTCTCAGCCTTTACTTCACCGGGGAAGCCAGTGAAATGTAGGTCTAATTTTGGACTGTACTATGAGAAAAGTCCTGTAAAGGGTTCTAAATGAACTTGGAGGAGCATCCATTTTGACACGTCCCTGTTTTATTTTTCTGCTTGGAAATTGTGTGTAATGATGGAACTCCAACAGCCCAGTTTTGTGACATTGGGTTGTTTTCAAGATAAAATCCACAAATTAGCATAACAAAACTTATTAATGAAACTTCATTTTACTTTATGATACTACCATATGAGCCCTGGTGTACTGACATCTTCATTAGATGTTTGGTAGGAAAACAAAACGGTAATGGTTTAAACCGTTGTAGCCAGGTCTCTGCTGCTTAACAGAAATTGGACATAATTCCTGATACATTTGCATATTCCACATTTTTCTTAAAGGTTTTGCAGGTACATTTGATGATTAAAAATCCTGAAAAGTGTTGTCATAAATAATACCTACATAAATAAAATAACTATTAAGAAGTTGCCATGTGCTAGAGATTGCCCTAGATACTGAGGATGTGGGAAGATGAAGAGTTATTGATTCTATGGCATGGACGGCTTTTCAGAAGATGCTCAATTAAGTTTTGAGGGGTGAATAGAAGTTTCTTAGAGGGAAAAATGGAAATATAATACAGATTGAAAGTGTAATAAAGGAAAAGAGATATAAATATCATGTTTCCCAAGAACTTCAGCATGCTTGATACAGCTGGAGAACAGAAGTGAATTTGTCTCGTGGGTGGATATGTTGTCCTGGGACAGAGTTACATACGTAGAGCGGTAGACAAAGGCCAAATTGTGAAATGCTTTTTATAGCAATCTAAGGAACACAAGCACTGTACGCTAGGCAACATGGTATTATTAAGCAGATGTAGGCAAAGATAAACAGGATTGTATTTGTGTTCTTGAATGACCTTCCGGCATCAATATGGAGGATGGATAAGGGAGGTTGTTTGTGGGATTCAATAGACAAATATAAGAAAGCCCAAACTACTACAGCAGTAACTTCTCTGACTTATTAATGAAAAGCCACTGGTGTTTATTCATGCAACAATGCTCATTCCATGAACATAACCAACATCAAAGGAAATTTAGAACATTCACTGTTACACCAAAAGAAAGCCCATATTTGAGGGAATAATTTCCATGAATTAAAATTTTTAAAATATTCTCCCATTTTCCAATTTTATTTAAGAACAATCCTTTTATAAGTGCACAAAGATGCAGACACCTCTTTGATTTAATCAGATCTTCCCACTAACAGCAGCTTCCATGCTGAAGACAGTTTTTGTTTCTCCACCACTTTGCAGACCTCTCAGTACCTCAGGATAAGGGCATAGTCTGTTCTTTTTTTTTTTTTTTTTTTTGCGATGAAATCTCACTCTGTCACCCAGGCTGGAGTGCAGTGGCATGATCTTGGCTCGTTGCAACATCTGCCTCCCAGGTTGAAGCGATTCTCTTGCCTCAGCCTCCTGAGTAGCTGGGACTATAGGCTTGTGCCACCACGCCTGGCTCATTTTTGTATTTTTAGTAGAGACAGAGTTTCACCATGTAGGCCAGGATGGACTCGATCTCGTGACCTCATGATCCAACTGCCTCAGCATCCCAAAGTGCTGGGATTACAGGTGTGAGCCACCATACCCGGCCAAGAGCATAGTCTATTCTACGTAGTCAAGGAAGTTTGCATTTTCCCAGGGCTCCTCTTTCCTAGCATTTAGAAGCTGGTTAGAGACAGCACACAGTGACATTTATCACTATGCCCACTTGGGCATTGTGACTGAAGCCAAGATCACTTTCATCAAAGTAGTACCGTTTACACTAAAGTGCCAGTGGTTATGCATCAGTGAAAATCTGTATAGCCCTGATTTCAAAGGAAGTAATCATTTTTTGGGAAACAATAACAGCCTTAGGATCCTTTAGCATGTCTAATTTTTTTTAATAGTCCATATCCCTCTTCATTAGCTCCTGGCCCAACTTCCTACCACACTAAATTCCGAGGAGATTGTGAGCTTTTGAACAATCCCTCATCTTCACTGTGGAATGTTTACTTTGCAATTTTTTAAGAAGGGCTGTAAAATACTTCTGAGTGTGGTTCCAAGCTAAGGAATTAGATTTTATCAGGGTCTTCCTGTTGGGATGGTTGGAGGTAAACTGTCTTTTTCATTGTAATGGTGGTTGTTGCTATCATTTATATCCTAGCCACAATTCTCATTACCTCTATTCTGCCAAGTAAATTTCTGAGAGAAATCAGTCAGCGTAGAAGGAATTAGTATTCAGGTGCACCCATGTGGTTTTGACCACCATCTATATTTTTTTATAAAGACTCTTGTCTCTGAAATTATTTCTCTAGGAATATTGTTTTCTTTCAAGCCCATAAAATGCACCATTTCATGCTAAATAGTATATCCAAGAACCACCACTCACAAGAATTTTTGGCAGAAAGTATCATCATCCTCATCTGACCATGGTGGACACTGAGTAAACAGACCGGAGGGAAAAATTGAGTGATGGTTTTGCTTGCCTAGTGAGCTTAATAAATACATATTTTAATTAGAAAATAACAAATGCATATTTTAGAAATATATTACTCTAAAATAGGCTGTTTATAGAAAATATATATATTTTTTCTTATTTTTATTTGTACTTCAACTTGTTTCGAAAGAGAATTTGTAGTGGCTAGTGGTGCATATTACTACTATCATTATTCTATTAAAAGTTTTGCTTGTCTCTTAGAGAGCAAATTCAACAGAAAAGAACACTACCGAATATAAATTTAATTTTACTCCAATTAAATTCAACTTGTTATTTTCAAAACAGCAATAGGATCAGTAAGGAGAAAAGCAGAAATAGATAGCTTGTTTTTTAGGAAATCATGGAACTGAATCATTAAAACATTACAAAACAAAACTTTCTGAGAATTAGAGGCATTCTCTCATATCTAGGAAACATACTGACTACTGGTTTATAAAAGTAATGCAAATCATAAAAATCCCACAGAATCTGAAATAAATCAGTGTATGGAATGATGATTCTTAGAGAGCATTTAATGTAATGCCTGTGCTTCACAGATGAGGAAACAAAAATACCAGAGAAGTTAAGTAACTTTTTCAGTGTCACACAGTAATAGAGGCTAAGTAGGGCTTTCTGAACCCTACTTCAAAATTTACTAGGTGATATACTCTAAGGCAACTTATTCTAGGAGAAAGATCTGTTTTAGGATTCCATTTTTCTCCCTTCTGCAAAGTCAGTAGGTGACCATGTGAATCAGGACACATTTACTTTCTGATTTTTTTTTTTTGTAGAAAGCAAAATTATGATTTTAAAAAAAATTTGTTTAGTTATTTTTTATTATTTCAATAGGTTTTGGGGGGAACAAGTGGTGTTTGGTTACGTGAATAAGTTCTTTAGTGGTGATTTCTGAGATTTTGGTGCACTCATCACTCAAGCAGTATACACGATACTCAATGTGTAGTCTTTTATCTCTGACCATGATTTTGGAAAGAGTTCTAACAAAACAACAGCAAAAGAAACATTTGAACCAGTGTCCAAGATCAAAGACTAAAAAGTCCTCTGTTAGTGACTAAATGTAACATAATGCAAACCAGAATTTTAAAACCAGATAGAACAATTTAGGTAGTTACTTCTCTTAAGGAAGAGAGACATGAGAACACATTCTTTTTTTCAAGTAGTAAAAAAGGCCTTTATCGTATTCTGCTAAGGCTTTACTGGTTAAAAGATTGACGAATCTTCTTTAGGTTTCTAGAAATACTTAGTAACCCAGTTTCGTAAGATCCCATTATATCACAGCAGGGTATGTGTTTCAGAACTCTTGGATATAAAAGTTTAGCTTAGAGAAAAAGAAGAGCCAAACTACTGGAGGGAAAGTATTGACTTTTAAGAAAAAGAAGTTTCACCTTTAGTGATTAAATTAATCAAATGGATATTTTTCACTTTGCTTCCATAAAACACATTTTTAGAGACCATTCAAACATAAGTTGCTCTCAGAATCATACTAATTGGCTCTCTGGTAATTCAAGAAATGGCTTTCTGATGAAGAAGATAATGATAAGCTCACAAGCGAACATAAGAAGGAGCAGTCCTACTCATATTTTTTAAAGATATAAATAAGAAGAAGCACTTTAGAACAGAAGCTTGAGAAAGGTTCCTTAAAGAGATAGTAATGCTAATATATATTGTCACTTGTCTTCAGGGTAAAAATGAGGGAAACATCTAGAATTGAACCCCTGTAAATTGCCTAAGAATCTTAACTATCAGACCCTAGGATGAAGCTGCATGCCCCACCTAGCTCCCTAGTTATGGTTTGCCCAAAATATAAGGTTTCTGTAATTGCTCATATTCTATTAATCTGTGTGGAAAAGAAAGGCCATTTTTCTACTGCTGTGCTGCAAAAGAAATTTTTAAAATTTATAGAGCATAGAAGTAGCAACATTTCTGGAATCCATGAGCCTGAAAGTCTCAGTTGGTTGCCTCATCTGTCTACTTTTTTTTTGCCATAGGACCTCAATTTATTTGGATATTGACCCTCAAATGGCTCAGAAAGGAAAATGGAGGCTGACAATCATGATTGGTCTCATACCCTTTGGTAACCAAGGATTAGGAATGAATGTATGGCCCAATACTGAAGACAGACATGCAGGAAAATCTATCTATGTGGCTTTACCCACTAGAAACATGCAATAGTAGGAACACCCTTCTTTTTCACTTACAATGGGCATATGCCAATATGGTACCAAGAAACTGATGAACACATCTTGCAAACATAAGTAACAACTGTCAATATCCTAAGGAGAAAAGAGAACAAAAGTACTGAGCATCTGGGTCCATGACAATATTGCTGATTTGCTATATGAACTCTAAAATCAAGCTGAAGCTTGTGTTCAATTTTCTGTAGGTATCTTGAATATCTTTAAATCTTGCAGGCAAAGGCACTTACTGCTTTTGATTCTGATCATTTTTTTCAAGGATGTTTGTATAGCAAAAGAGTTTGAAAGATACAGATAGTGTCTCATTCTGGAACCAACGGCTACTTTGTTTACTGTTTTCAGTGTGGTAAAGAAAATGTTTACGTACTAAAAAAAAAAAAAAAAAAAAAAAACAACTTTAGGCAAGATTACCGTCCATTGAAGAAGACTTGTTTTCTAAGCTTCAAGTTTCTCTCCTATAATGCAACCAACCTCATGTAAGGGCACTGTCTAAACCAGTGTTCAGTTAAAATCAACGCAAAAGCTGATCTAGCAGAGACAAATCTTAGCGTCTTCACCATTATTGGCACTGGCTTTCCTGTTGTATGAGGTAATAAATTTCCTTAGATCCTGTTTGAACGGCATGTTCTATTATTTATGGATAAAAACATTTTATCTGAATATCATCACAATACTATATATTTTTTGAAGAAAAGAGAAGATAATCTCTAGATATATGTTTCATGTTAGAGTCAGCAGCATTATGTAGTGAAATTGTGAGAGCTGGACATTTCTGAGACTTTAGGAAACTATTTGATACATTTGCCTCAATGTTCTCTTGTTGAATGGGGGCAGTAAATCTGCCCTAAGCAAGGACTATATCTTGCATAAATACATATGGTCACTTGGTATTTTATTTTTTAAAAAATCATAAAATTTTATATGAATACTCTCAAAAAAGCAGCTTACAAGTGCTTATATAACTAACATCTACATCACAACATTTTAACTCTAACACCAGGTATTACAATTGACAGATTTCTTGAATACTACAATAAACACTTTTTAAATTTAATTAGTATTCTGAGGCTAGAATGGCAAAGAGATAAAATCTTAAGCACAGCTGTAGAATTATTTCTTTAGATGCCTCAAATAATGTGACCCAAAAATAAAAAAGAAAGAGCTAGAATTTTTCCTTCTTCTTTTCTTCTTTATTTTTTTAGTTGTTATTCTAAGAAGGCACAGTACGGACTATGTTTAATGAATCTTTTGTGAAGTAATCATCAATGAACAAAAATACTGTTAAAACATATTTACCAGTTTTTCTTTATCTTTACCATGTAGAGGAGAACACATGGAAACTAGAATGTGAGGTGGTGACAGAGAGGAAGATGGGAGAGCTACATGAGGTGTGGGCTGGCAGGATTGATGGTGACCAGGGATGCAGGGCATTTAGGGAGGGTTAGAGATCCATACAGATAAGCTGACCAGAAGATTGGTGACCAACAATGGGAGTGCTGGGAGGAGATTGGCAAAGACAGAAAGGAGGCCTTCACAGCTAGAGTTTGGTTATACTGAGCAAGTAAGAAACTGCATTTAGAATAAAATCAAACATTTCATAGCAAAAGAAGTTATTAATAGACAAAGAAAATATAATAATGAAAACAAGCATGAGGTATTGGATTGAAATTGGAGGTTTCAACTATGGGCTCATGATTTTATAATATACATACTCAACAAATATTTATAGTTGCATATACATTCATTTACATTCATATCCAAGCTCTGTCCATTGAAAGGGCCTAGAAGCAATGACACCCATATAACAATGAGCATGGCAAGGGCCATAATCTTAGCTTCTAAATGCTGTCCTCACTAAAAGGAGCCAGAGCTTCTGGGAGAAATGACTGATTCCAGGACAAGGGCAGGAAAAGCATGAATGCAACATTCTATTGCACCTGACATTAAGGCAATGTTCAATGAATGTTGGGTACGTGTCAAAAGTATATAGAAGCTAGTTTGAATGGGATGATTTTTGGCATTAAAATAACTAATGGCAAAAATGTATTGCAACCCTAATGAATAAGACAGAAGCTCATGATTTTATACTGTCATCATAAATGAGTTAATTATTAGAATCATTATATATTATATTAGTCTATTATATATAAAAATAAATTTAGAGATACAATTTTTATTTACAATGGAATGCCAAATAATTTTAAAGGAATAATGGGAATAAGAAAATTACTACTTGGCAGCCATCAGAGATAATGGTTGGTTAAAGCAGGTACTGCCAGTGGATACGAAAGCCATTTAGTGGTGGTTCACTGAGAAATAAACTTATGGCATGATTGTGAAATACTGCCCTACAATATACTAATAATTCAAATAGAAAAATGGTGATTGTAAGGTGTAAGAACTTAGTAGACCCTGTGTCTCCAAGAGGTTAAAATTAAAATCACCAGGGGAAGGATTGATCTATATCATGTGTCTCCTGAGGCGATGCACCAAGAAACGTGCCACCCCATTTCCATGGAACTCACTCCTGCCAAAAATGCATGACCTTAGTCAGGACATGAAGGAGCATTAGATGGATCCACGTTGAGGGTCATCCTTCAGAATGTAGAGCGTGTCCCCTTTAAACATGTCAATGACATGTAAGATAGAAAGACACTGAGGAACTGATTCAGGATGAAAGAATCTGTTGCAACAATTAATTAATGTAACTTGCTTTTCTGGATAGAACCAAAGCCAACAAGACAAAGCTCTCATTATTAAAGCAGTTGACAAAATTTGAATGGGAATTTAGGTTCAAATGGTAATACTGTACCAATTTTTATTTTCTGATCTGTAGAGTTATAGTATAGTTATTCAAGAAAGTGTTATTTGTGGAACATACATACTGTACTGTTTGGGGTGAGGGAACGATGTGACTACATCTTATTCATGAAAAGTTCATAAAAAATGAAATATATGGCTATATATTTTCAGAGAAAAAAACAGATTGGAAAATGCAACAAACGTGGTAACCATTGAAAATAATACTACCATTTTCATTTAAATTTAAGTTGCATACTCAATGCATCATTCATCAGTCCAATGAATGCCGAGATTCTCCCTGGCTTGCTCCACTGTTTCAGATGCAGTGTTTACTGAGGAGAACAAGTCAGACAAGGACACTTCCCACAAATATCTGTTCTCTGGTGGAATTCACATAACTATGCTGAAGTCTGTGATCCTTTTCCTGAAGTAATTAATTCATTAGAACACTATTTTCATGTATGTTATTTGCAGACATTCCAGTGGCCTTGTGAAAGAAAGCAAAGGATTCTGAGAAAGAAATGATAATGTTCCACAAAGAAAAATATATTCACTACGGCTTCTTCTTTATTGCATGCATATTCTATTTCCTCACTTCTGTGGTCCTGAGTCCAGGAAGTATTGCATATTATCAGAATTATGAATAGAGACTTTAAAAAACCTATTCCTGTACCTTCAGAAGTGTGATCTCATTTGCCAGAACTGACAGCAGTCTTACAGTTACTGCTTTCTCACATAATAAATAGTGCATTGTTTTGTTCCATCTCACAGTTTCTTAAATTTCAAAGTTCAGTAGCATATTGAATAAATGAATAAAGACCAAAACCCTTATAACCTGTGGTGGTGGCACCCAATGGAAACATCATTTTTGAAGTGCTTAAATCAAAACAATAAAGAGGGTGGTATCCACAACACACTAACACATTCTTTACGAGTCTTATTTTTTTAAATAATAAAGCTTTTTAGTTGACTTCATTTTATTTTTTACATTATAATATATATGCCAGATATGTAGATTTCCAAAACCACAAAAACAAGTATTAGAACTTCTAAGAATATTTTCAGTTCCACTGAGGATTTATATTTTCTTTTGTTTTGTGAAGTTGCAATACTTTTTGGTAACTAGGAATTGACAAAGGGCTAGTTCTACTTTTTGTGCATAATCTTGGTTCTACTTTTTATGCATAATCTGCTTTATTTCTGCACGCATGTTCATTATTTTGAATATCTATATATATGAAAGGTATAATTTAACCTGGAATATATTTGTTGAATGGCTAAACAATCTTGAGTCCAATGATACTACACCCATTAAACATAAAACAAATGAAATGCAGCCCCTCAACAGAAAACTAATTCTAGTAATAAATAAATAATAATTCAATAAATAATAAATTGATATATCCATGCACAGAAGTATAGAACATTTTTTAAGTGTATCTGCCTCCCATTAAGGAAGTACCAGGGATGACTTTCTGAGGAAGACGACAATAACTGAGGTTTTAAGATTGAAAAGAAGCTTGTCAGACCAAAAATTTTAAAAATGAAAATTCTCAAAAGATACTAAACATGGGAAAAATAGTAGAATGTGATAAATATATTCACTACTGCCTCAGTACAGTGTGTGTGTGTGCATGCGTGTGTGTGTGTGCACGAGAGAGAGAGAGAGAGAGAGAGAAAGAGAGATGAGTAGGGATTGCTGATAAAGTTGAGAATGGAGAAGGCTATGGGGATCGGATCATGAGGAACTTCAAGTGTTTGAATTTCATCCTAGAAAACAACAGAAAATGGAGAGCTGGTGCGGAGTTTTGGATGGAAGAATGATATGGTCATAAAAAAGAAAATGAAAGAAAATGACTGTTAGCAACTGGATAGTATAGAGAATAAAATGCTTTTGGATAATAGGAAATTTATAGGTTGTTGTTATACACTGACTATTTTGCACACAAAATTATATTTGGTTTATAGTTGCTATCAATAGGGTGGGATCCCATTTTATGTGAGATCATTTTTGCTACTTCAGAGGGCAGGCAGCTGAACAGTGATGGAGGGAGTCAATACCTTCTACTGTTCATAGGTTTGGGATGCTATCATCTGGATAGAAACTTCACTGTCACTATGTTTCTGGACCTGTGCAAAATAATCTCTTCCCCCATTTGACACATTCCTCAAAGGCAGCATATAGGGTGTGAAGGTGTATGTGTGTGAATGTATTTATTGTACTTATATTTTTTCCATTCCTAGTCCATTCTCTGCATAGCAGCCAAAGTGACTTTGCAAAAACTCAAATCAGATTATATTGTTCTACTTACAATCTCCAGTAAACCTCTATTGCATGTAGAATAAAATTTGAATTTATTTGCAAGACCTACAGGGCTATGTACAATCTATATATTGCCTACTTCTCCAATCTCATTTCAAACCCTCCCCTTGTCACTCACTAATTTCCAAACATGTTGGTCTTTTGTCAGTTTCTAGAAAAACCTGCACTCCCCACTGACATACGGGCCTTTAAACTTACTGATTCTTCTATAACAAAATATCCTTCCCATTAGCAGGGTAGCTCTTTATATACATCACACAATAGACTTACTGTCACTAAATTCAGAAAAGCATCCCATATGGTTTAACCTAATACCACATTGTGCTGCTGTCCATGACCACAGTGATACTAACTGTTGAAGCAAGGTGGAAACAGTTGGCACAATGGGATGCCCACAGGGTTTGGACTCAAATTTGTAGTGCAAATTCCAGTGGTACAACACACAAGCTGTGAATGCTTGGATAAATTTCTTAAATCTCTTAGCCTCATTCATTCTATTTTACATTCTCAGATGAATTCATTCATTCAGGCACTATCCTAGACACTGGGGATTAAACGGTGAACGAGACAGACAATTCCCATGCATGTACGACTCTTCTATTAATGTTGAGGGATGCAGATTATCGATGTACACTACAATTTCAGGGAATGATGAGTGATATGACTAGGATGAAGCTTCTTTTCCATAGTTTGATCAAGAGAGATCTTTCTTAGAAAATGGGACATTAACAAAGTGAAAAATAGTATTTTTCACTTTATGCTATGGTGCAAGCTGAAATTAGTGACAGAGAGAACATCAAAAAGTATCAGCCTAGGAATAATAGTGCCATGATCAAAGATTAACATTTGTAGCCACTGGACCTATTTTACATGGTTGCTGTTCTGGGAAGCAAGTGAGGTGTAAGGTGTGGTGCAGCATAGTGCAAGAAGCCTAATCAGTACTTGACAAATGTTTCCTTCCCTACTGTTCCCATCTCCTATCCTACTCTAGGACATTAATGAGAACTGGGAAACACATACAATCACAATGATGGTGACCAGTATTGTTACTTTTTGCCATCTCATATTCTCTCACATTCTGTCTCTGTGCATATAAATGTGGCAAGTTATATGTCTCACCAAAATATAATGCGCTAGGAAAAAGTTATTTCTTTACGAATTCTTGATCACATTTCTCAATATCATTATTGTAGGTATTTATAACAATTAGAATTTCCCAGTAATTAATGTAAAGCAAAACAGTACAGAGGGGATTTAATTTAGTTCAATCTTAGTGAGAGCCTCTGATTCATCATTTGATTTGATAGCTGGGTTACCTTTGTTTAAATCACCTCATCTGTTGAGACTTGGTTTCCTCACTTGTAAGACAGAAAAAGAATTTAAATCATAAAGTTAACATTTACAGTATGCTTACAATCTCCCAGTTACTGTGTTAAGCATATTGCATGTGCTAATACATCTATTCCTCGCAGCTACCCTCTGGTACATTGGCACTATTATTGTTCTCATTGTACAGATGTGGACCCTAATGTGCAGAAACTTAAGTCAATTGCCCAAGGTCGCATTGCTGGTAAGTGTCAGAACCCATAATATATGAGTAAAAATTAAATGTTTGTTGTTGTAAGCTGTTGATATTTTGGAGTTGTTTGTTACCAAGACATATCTTAGTTTATTTTTTAATGGAGCTTTTAATATAATTATGCATCATTACCTTAAAGAGGAAGCTACAATACAAACATTTCCCCAGTGTATTTTATTTAACATATTTAACGTAACAATTGCTATGTATAGGCAGTATTTTATAAACTTTACAAGCAGTAACTTTAATTCTTCTGTCATTACTATCAGGTAAGTACTATTAATGTTTCTACATGATAGCTAAGGAAATGGAGGCACAGTGGATAAGCAACTTGTCCAAGGTCACATAGTTATTATGTGGCAGAACAAAGATTTTAAACTAGAGAACTTGAGTATGTACTCTTGACCCCCATGTTATAATGCCTTCCCTGTACTTGGTAACATATTCCATAAGCTATGGACCAATTACTTTTGGGATTCATGTGGCAATCTCTGAATGTTAGAAATATGGATCTCTTCAGCCGAGGAGGATCTCAGACAAAGTCACAGTCTCTGGAACATTATCATGAGTTGTATAGATACCATTTAGACTCTCTATTTATTCTTTCATTGAGTGAGGAGGATAGAGTATGTCCCTTATTCTTCAAAATGAATCTTGACTATGACCTCCAGTCTGTCCAATGTATTGGGTGTTGTGTAGTCAAAACATTTAGACGACTAAAATTTTGAATGAAAGCTATTGATATTTTGTTGGAATACAAGTGCAGTTTTAACTCTTGTTTCTGAAATTATTCCATTAACATTCAATAAATTTGTATGACATTAAGATACAGAAATCAAATTTACTTTTCCTAAGCTTTCTTACTTTGAAAGTTTAGCATTATTGGTTTGTTTTTAGAACGTAATCCATTGGCAAATTTTGTGTATTAACAGTTTTACTATGACACACTGTGAATAGGAAAACTTTACATTTTTGTGATTTTGACCAAATAATTCAAAACTTTATGCAATTTATGAAAGGTAAAGGAAAGGACTATATATTACTGTACTTTAGCAAGACAAGACATGTATTTTAAAAATAGTCTTAATTCTGATTTTTCTCCCACAGGGTCGTTCTATAGTTTTCATATACTTGATGGGAAATTGAGTTAGTATCATAGGATTGATGATAAAAAAAAGAAGCACTATTGGGATTCCATCCCATATTGCTTTCTACACCAAAACAGGTATATAAGAAAGGGAAACATGTTTGCCCTCCATGAAACACCTTTCAACATCATTTCACATGGCTTTTCCTTAATGGGTATTTGTCAAATATCTCTGGAGAAAGAAGACTAAGTGTGACTCTGAAAGTGTGAACATATTTTTAAAAGTTTTAAACCACAAGGAACAATAGTTTCTCCAAAAATGATAATTACTGACTTTGCAGAAAAGCCAATGACAGTGGTATGGAACACTCTTAGACTCAGGGTTACTTATAGATTCAACCGTATCAGTTCTTTACTGAGAATCATACGAGCTTGCTCATCCCACTCTACCACCCCACTGCAAATATACTTGCTGCCCTTTCTGGTATTATGATAAATAATTTCAACAGATACCTAAGTGCTATTTCTATACTTAGGTGTGAAACCAACATCTTTAGATTGGGTTTGATTCTAGACCTAAGGGCATGAGTGCCATCTGCTGAACTATTGCTTATGCTTCCTATATCTCTCCTAGATTAAAATTTAGGAACTTCGAAACCTGGAATAAGATCATAGGGTACTTTAGTATTCCATAAAACTCAAAGGTATGATTAATCACTGACTTCTTTTCAGTTGTACCCTTAAGCTATTAAATGTCTTAATAGTTGTTTTATTAAATTTTGAATTTTGTAGGGTATTTTTTACACAGTATTCTCAGACCATTTCTAAATAACTCTAAATTATATATAAGTAAACAATATGCCAAGGAATCTTGTAAGAAATTACATGTCTTAATTTTGTTGTTGTTTTGCCTGTTTTTAAGTCATGGTTGCTTTTTCAAATGATAGATACAACATATACTTAAAACCTAAAATAGTGAAAAGTTTACAATCCTAAAATATGGGAGGAAAATGTAATGATAATCTCACTTTTCAACTATGTCCGACATTAATATTTTCTGACTGTCTTTAATTTTGTTGTCAATAGAAAAATAAATAACTATCCACACAAAAAATATCTTTTCCTTTTCATAAATGCTTTAAAATAATGAGCCTTTTTGGAAATACAGAGCTGGTTTAGTAAACAAGGTGTTAATCTGGCTCTAAAGTTAACTCAATATCTCATAAACTAGATGAAATTATATTTGGGATTTGTAGCAATTTGACAATATGTTTTATTTAATATTTTTATAGTGTCTCTGAATTTTGAGCACACTGTTAGAACTGCAGTCTTTCAAAACTGTTAGTTACTATCATTTGAATGACAGATTCATAATTTTTCAAGTATATGAATTTATTTGATTAAAAAGTGTTTCCATTTAATTTTTCTTTCAAATGGTATTTTCAATTCAGTTTCATAGATAAAGTCCAACTGCATGCCAAGGCAGATACAAATTATTAGGTATAAAACATTGTCTTCTTTTCTGTGAGCCGGTAATATTGTAGATGAGGCAAGATATATGTAGACAAAGCAGTAAAATAATATGAAATTGCTTAGACTCAGTGAAAAAATAAATAAGCAAAACACAAACCTGGTTGCTCCCTTTATCTGCAGCATTGTCTGCTGTGTATTGCTGAGATTAGGAATGAAAATTTTCTTGAATGGAGTCAGTGATAATCTCAAAAGAAGAGCCATTATTCACATAATTTGTAATTCTATGGCTCCGTACGTCACACTTGATTCCCACATAGAAAAAAATTAGGAAAAGAAAATATAATCTTGCAATACAGATGTTGGTTACTATTAAGGATCTGAAGCTGGATTTAAGATAAGCTGATGAGGCTGGGCGCAGTGGCTCGGGCCTGTAATCCCAGCACTTTGGGAGGCCGAGGTGGGCAGATCACTAGGTCAGGAGATTGAGACCATCCTGGCTAGCTAACACAGTGAAAACCTGTCTCTACTAAAAATACACACACAAAAAATAGCTGGGCATGATGGCACACGCCTGTAGTCCCAGATACTTGGGAGGCTGAGGCAGGAGAATTGCTTGAACTCGGGAGGCGGAGGTTGCAGTGAGCCTAGATTGCACCACTGCACTCCAGCCTGGGCAACAGAGGGAGACTCTGGCTCAAAAAAACAAAAAGACAAGCAGATGAAAATGAAGGAAGGATGCTGGTACATTACAGTTAAGAACCCACTTACATGTACACCACTGCATATTCTGGGCTTACTGCCAGTGTAGGTGCTCAAAAATGTCTGCTTAACGAATTAATGAGTGAGGTTTGTAATTTATTTGAACACTCAAAAAAATGGATATACAACATTCATGTATATTATTTGTATTGGGCTGATGAAATCTTACCCTAAAATGTCTGTGCCTAGAGAATATGAGTCTTCTCAATGCCTGCAGACATAGCTAAAGGTCAACCCAAGAGTCAATGACTATTTATCTGAAGGTCTCAGAACTGGGATTTTTTTTTAAGTGAAAAGATGACTTAAATGCTGTTTCATATTATGGATTTTTTTTTCCAGTTTTAAGTAAATAGTTTTAAACGAAATAATTTTTCCCAAGAAAGCCACCACGCGGGGAGGAAACGGGTGGGATGAATTCAGAAACTGAACCAAATTGAGGCCTCTTAATATAGGTGCTAATATTTCCTGAGGAAAACTTTTCCAGCTCTAATTCTTTTTGTCACAGCAGACTTAAAGGATTTTTTTAAATTTAAAATTTATTATTACAATCTCTAAATAACTCAAATAATCCCCTTTGTTATTGCTACCACATGCTATTTCTGCTATGGTTAAATTATTTTTTAAGCATGAGAAGAAAAAAATACAAAATTATAATGTTAAGTTCTTATAGTTAAGAAAAACTGCATAAAAATTTCTTTTTAATAATTTTCCCCGAAGTGGATTTTTAAATATTATTTTATCTAAAAGTTTTTCATACTACATACACTTCACCTTGCAATTTCCTTATGTTTGACCAAGATCATGTTAGTAGTCAAGAGCATCTTTTAAAAAAGATGACTTTTGTTGAAAAAAAGGAAAGCTAAATTCTTAATTGAAAATAATATCTAATAGTAAATAGTTGCTAATAAATGATGTCAGAATTCTGTACTGCATTTAACTATTCTTATAACTTAGGGAATGGCACTTCCTCCCTCTGAACTTCAGTTTCCTGATCAGCAATTTTACTGAACTAGAAATGATCTATAAAATATTTTCTATCTTTTACATCCAATAGCCCTAACAGTTTACTTAAACCAAATAACCTTCCTGACTTTAAATCGCATTACATCAATTTTAGTTCTTGCCACCCTTTCCCACCCTCCAAACTTTAAGTCAGAATGAATTACTCCCACAGCACACTGATAACACCTCTCTAATAGCACTTATGGTCTCCTGCCTTATTTAGCAAGCTGTTTGCATCGCAGCAGATACTTATGACCACAGAGACTGTGTACTGTAGGCACAGTTTCATGAATTACCATGGAGAGAGCAAATTTCTGAAAGATCCCTGTGGGAAGCTGGCTAAGTACAGTCACACACAGCCTGGATTTTCATATGGTTTTCTACCATAGAGTGTAAGTTGCTGGAGGATAAAAAGACACTTCTATTTATCTTGAAGAGAACACAAAGGCTAGCACAATGTTTTCTGCATAGTGGGCTTTCACTCAATGTGTCCATACGTAAATGATGAATAATAAATGCGTGATAAGTGAAATGCATAATCTTTTATTTGGCAATTAATTCCTACTAAGATTTAAAGTGGCTAACAAACTTATGCATCAGGTTTGATTGCTGAAATAGATCATGTGTTTTTGAAAACAAGTTTTCATAAAACAAGATTTATGAATTTGTGTCCTCTTCCAGTAAATGCATACAGTTAAACACAGATGGGAGGGAGGGTGAGAAAGGAAAGAAAAAAGAAAAGAAAAGAAAAGAGAGAAGAGAAAGAAAGAAAGAAAGAAAGAAAGAAAGAAAGAAAGAAAGAAAGAAAGAAAGAAGAAAAAAAGAAAGAAAGAAAAAGAGTCATGAAATCTGAAACAGCAATGCTGTTGTTTTTCTCAGAATGTCATTTTTTGTTGTTTGATTTTCTCTTTCTTGTTTTAGATGTTTTTGGTGAAAGACTGACTGAAATTGGGTAATACTCTATTGTAATTTCCTTTGTATTCTTTTAAAGTGTAAAAAAAAATCCTTTGTTACTGGGAAAATATTTTGAAAGGAAGAATATCCTTTAAGCTAAAACACATCCTGCAAAAATGAAATTTTGAGACTTATGGAGCTGATGCTCAAATCGATGATAAATTATTCAGTTTAAAATTAATGCAGCCAACTTAATTTTAAAATAATTGCCTAAATCTGGAAATAGAATATTATAAGTATTCAGACAGGTATTCTGGGTTGTTGCTGCTATTAGAGTCCTTGATCATGGTAGTTTTCTAAAATAAATCTAAGCTGTATATAGCTGTATTTATCTACTGATAAAAAAAAATCTTGCACTAATAGCGTTCACTCAACAAATGTGTATATTTTCCTACTATGTGTAAGGCAGTGCTCTAGGTGCTAGTTAGTACCAGTGAAACAGCAGCCCCAAATCTCTTCTCTCATGGAGCTTTCATCCCAGTGGAAGGAAATCACACAAATGATATAAAAATTATATTCCACATTGTAAAGTGTTAAGTGCTAGAAAGAAAAATAAAGCCAGATGGGGGCATAGAAAGTGCAGATAATAAGGTGAGGTTTTAAATAAAGTGATCACATCTAAGTCCTTCCTGCGAAGATGACATCTGAGCAACATCTTGAGGTAAATGAGGAAGAAATTCCTGTGTGGGGCTCGGCGCAGTGGCTCATGCCTGTAGTTCCAGCACTTTGGGAGGCAGAGGCGGGCAGATAACTTGAAGTCTGGAGTTCAAGATCAACCTGGCCAACATGTCGAAACACTGTCTGTACCAAAAATACAAAAATTAGCCAGGCATGGTGGCGTGCGCCTATAATCCCAGCTACTTGGGAGGCTGAGGCACGAGAATTGCTTGAACCAGAGAGACAGAGGTTGCAGTGAGCCAAGATCGCCAGTGTACTGTATCAGCCTGAGTGACAGAGCAAGACTGTCAAAAAAAAAAAAAAAAAAAGAAAGAAAGAAAGTTCCATTGAGGTTTGAGGGGTGTTCCAGGTGGAAGGAACATCATGGGCAACGTTCTAATACACATTGAGGAATGAGAGACTCAGATTCTCTCAAATAAGGAATAAAAAAAATTTCTCAAGATTCTCACACATTGCATAAATATGAATGAGGTATATGTCCTTCTGTCTCCAAATGTTGTATTGGAATGCCACAGGAACAGAGAACATTTACTTTCTAATTACACCCATCAATTAAGCAACAAAGCTGGAACTAAGCCCACAGAAACTAGATTAGAGAAAATGCCTTGTAAATTTGAATAGGGCTTGTAATCCCAGCACTTTGGGAGGCCGAGGCGGGCGGATCACGAGGTCAGGAGATCAAGACCACGGTGAAACCCCGTCTCTACTAAAAATACAAAAAATTAGCCAGGCGTGGTGGCGCACGCCTGTAGTCCCAGCTACTCGGAGAGGCTGAGGCAGGAGAATGGCGTGAACCCGGGAGGCGGAGCTTGCAGTGAGCCGAGATTGCGCCACTGCACTCCAGCCTGGGCGACAGAGTGAGACTCCGTCTCAAAAAAAAAAAAAAAAAAAAAAAAAAAAAAAAATTTGAATAGGACCAACAAGTTTTTGATTTTAAAACTCCCTCCATTCATATGCATAAAATAAAATCTCACAGTATTTGACCTACATAGAAACCAACCACAGACATCAAATTTGATTCCATATGTTTTTCTTGACACTGTTCCAAATGTAGTATCTCTGCTTGAAAAATAAAGTAGACTGTAGTGATGTTATCCCTATAATACAAGCAAACAAAAAATCCATTAAGTCTGAGTTGTCAAGATAACTTAGCCAAGTCCTTGCCTTGGCAGTTGTTATGCTCTCTGTAAAACGAACAAACCTAGGTTTTTGTTCACTCCTGTCTCTTCTCATTATAACATCTGATAAAGAATGAACTATATATGTCTAATCTGAGTTAGTAAATATCCCTAAAGAGGCTCCAGGTTCCCAGATCACCCTGTTCTGTTAAGACAAAATTTAGAGCCTCCTTACAAGCTCTCAGGGAAACCCCCTTTCTTGGTAATTTTGGACTGCATCCCCCTCTCACTTTTTCCTTAGTCCCTTCAGACTCTGATTCTTCAGGTAAGTATTGAAATCTACCCCTTGAAAAGTCACTCACAATGAAATGATGAAGAAGTGCTTCAAATAGTGTCTCTTATAAGGATTTATATTTTTTAAAGAGGTCAAAACTCAAAGTAGGAATTAAAATTTCTTGGATATTAGGGAACAGTTTCAGGAGAAGTTTGCAGGGTAGAGGCTTTGTTCTAGCCAGCTATGAGGCAAGCTAGCTTCACCACCTGACTATCATATTTTCTACCCTAGACTCTTAACAAAAGCCAACTCTCTGGACAAAAGCAACACAAATTCACATATTTACAGTTAGACAAAGGAACAAGTTCAAGAAGTCTATTGTACGGCATGGTGACTATAGTTAATACCAATATATTGTATTACTGAAAAATGCTAGGAGAATAGATGTGAAGTGTTCTCACCACAAAAGTGATTAACTGCGTGAGATAATATGTATGCTAATTAGCTAGATTTCATCATTCCACACTGTATATATACTTCAAAACATCATGTTTTTCATGTAACTACATACAATTTTATATGTCAATTTCAAAAATAAACGAATTTGAGGGGAAAAAAGCAACACAATTTATTTCCCAATCCCATGCTGTTTTTTATGCCTTTTATCACAGACACCTAAAGAAAGAATGAGGATATCAGAATCTCCTAGGAAAGACATGGATAAATATATTTGGACCAATCATGATATAATATTATAAAAATATTTAAAATTAAACTTTACAATAACTTAACAAGAGAAAATGTCCAAGATACAAGGATAAGTGAAGAACCGTGACGTAATGTGGTGTGTCTTTGTAAATACTTATGTATCTGGATATGAACAAATACATGGGAATGTACCAACAGATACCAACAGGTGCATAAGGGAAATAAAACAAAATGTTATCTCCAGCAGTGGAATTATTGGTAACTTTTTGGGGTAATTCTTTATACTCTTCATTTTCCAAAATTATGTAGTTAAAAATTTTAATTTTCCAATTAAAGACAAAGATCTTTTGAAATAACATGTTGTGTTATCCACATCATTGCTTTGCTTTTGCCCTCAACAGAGAACAAAATGTGTGGGTTAAGTAGGAGCATCTCTTAAATGCATAAATCCCTCAAAGGGGAACAGGAAAATTTTACTATTACATAGTTTCTTTCCAGCCTCTATGACATCAATCAGAGAGATACACAAGGAGTTGAGGTCAAGAGGCATGTGCTACTGTGCGTAGACTGATCGCCAAGGGCATAATTCAAAGGACACTCAGCCTGGTGAACATGGCACACAGATGTCCTGTTTTCTTAGACTGTTTGCAACATTTAAATGCACTTGGCAGTCTAAGCACATAGTTTCTTTCTGAAGGAGCTTTTCTGCTGAAGGTTATGTCGTGCTTTCCACTAAAACATAAATCCGTTGGCTGTTTGTTAAGCCTCCTGTACAATGAAATCAAAGCAATTGTCAATGGATATGGTTCACTGGAAAACGTAAACTGGCTTCCCCACCCCAAGAGAAACAGATTAAGCAATGCCAGAGGCATTGCACGTGCTCTCTACAGACAACATCTCACTTTGTAGAGAAAAATTTTACTGCAATGCTTCCCATTGCACCTGCCAACTCCCTCTCTTATCCTGAAAACATAAATTCCCATTACGCATAGAAGAATGAGTAATGTCTCTAAAGTGCCCAGAATATGTTTGTAATAATTGATATTTCACCCTCCGGTGCCAGGGCCGCATGGATGGAGTGCTTTACGTTGAAGGCTCAGGAACGTGCTTTTGTCCCTTTGGTATTCTGCCCAGACGAAGCATGCCCACAATCAGCACAGTCTAATGCAACCCAAACACTTAAGAGGAGGCACCCTGCAAAACACGGGAGTGCCAGAGGCTTGCATAATGTATCCAAGATATCAAAATTTTCTTTAGAGAGATGAAAATATAATACAGCAAACACCTATTTGGGGGAGAACAAAACCCTCAGTTTTTCTAAGGAAGTCAAGTATGTATTTACAGGGGTTGCCTGGCATGGAATTTAGACTCTAAAGCTTATCACACCTCTAAACTTCCTTTGTTTAAATCAATTATTAACATTTATTATCATAAACTGCTTCTGCTTTTTACCCAAGCTATCTCCATGACTGTATTTTAAAACAGAAATAGGTTTGATTACTCATTTTTTAAATAAAATACTTCCATATAGCCTTTCCATTATCTTTGGCAAAACAATTGTAAAATAGACATATTTTCATTTAGGTATTTTTACCACGATTAATCATATCGCCTTCGTGACAAAAGAGAATGAAGGAGAGATATGAAAGTAAAAATGAAAGAACGACTCTTAAAAAATATGAAGGCTGGTATGTTAAAAAATCAAGTGTTGGCCGGGCGCAGTGGCTCACACCTATAATCCCAACACTTTGGGAGGCTGAGGTGGGTGAATCATGAGGTCAGGAGATCGGGAGCATCCTGGCTAACACGGTGAAACCCCGTCTCTACTGAAAATACAAAAAATAGCCGGGCATTGTGGCGGGCACCTGTAGTCCCTGCTGAGGCAGGAGAATCGCTTGAACCCGGGAGGCGGAGATTGCAGTGAGTCGAGATCGTGCCATTGCACTACAGCCTGGGCGACACAGCAAGACTCCGTTTCAAAAAAAAGAAAGAAAAATAAAAAATCAAGCGTCTTTCAAAATACTGGGAGTTTATTAGGGATTAATACTTTTATAATCACATGACTGTCTTCTATTATTTTATGAATCTAATTTTATTATTGTGAATAATTTTATTTAGTGATTTAACCTTTTCTTGGATATTCTTGACTTCAAAAAATAAAGTATATGCATTTAAGAACATAAATTAATGTCTACTTTTGGGTAACTATAAAAATGCACAGTTTGTGACCAATTAGTTATTGTGCATTATTGTTTAATTAATTATTTGAAAAATGGCTAACATTTTTCTACTACCTATGCTTTCTTATCTTACCTATTACTTCTTATCCTCACGCCTTCACACTAGAATAGTTTTGCCCAATCCAGGAAAGAATAATCGATGGAAGCCATACTCTAATATAGCATCAATTGAAAATCAAAGTGCCTATATTTCATCCTTTATAGGTATCTCCATTTGTCATGCTTGGAAAGTGAGAAAGCATTCAACTGGCAAAGGAAGTGAACAAAAACAAGATCAAGAATAAACATGACTTAATTAAAATCATAATGAGATATCATCTTACCCCAGTCAGAATGTCTCTTATTAAAAAAAAAAAATTAAAACAAAGACAGATGCCGGCGAGGATGCAGAGAATGGAGAAATCTTACACACCGTTGGTTGGAATGTAAAATAGTACAACATTTATGGAAAACAGCATGAAGATTTCTCAAAGAACTAAAAGAACTACCCTTTGATCCAACAATCTACTAATGGGTATGTACTGAAAGGAAAATAAATCATTGTATCAAAAATATACCTTTACGCATATGTGTATTTCAGACTATTCACAACAGAAAAGTAATGCAATTAACTTAAGTTTCCATAAACAAGAGATTGGATAAAGAAAATGTGGGCCGGGCCCGGTGGCTCACGTCTGTAATCCCAGCACTTTGGGAGGCCGAGGTGGGCGGATTACGAGGTCAGGAGATGGATACCATCCTGGCTAACACGGTGAAACCCCGTCTCTACTAAAAATCCAAAAAATTAGCCGGGCGATGTGGCGGGCGCCTGTAGTCCCAGCTACGTGGGAGACTGAGGCAGGAGAATGGCGTGAACCCCGGGGGGCGGAGCCTGCTGTGAGCCGAGATCACGCCACTGCACTCCAGCCTGGGTGAAAGAGCGAGACTCCTTCTCAAAAAAAAAAAAAAAAAAAAAAAAAAAAAAAAAAAAAAAGTGATATATATATATATATATATATATATATATACACACACACAATGAAATACTGTTCAGCCATAAAACAATAAAATCATATCTTCTACAGCAACATGAATGGAACTGGAAGTCATTATCTTAAGTGAAACAAATCATAAAGAGAAATACTGCAAGTTCTTACATAGGTGGGAACTAAATATTGTGTACACATGAACATAGAAAGTGGAATGTCAGGCAATGGATACTTGAAAGGATGAGGGGGTGGGAGAGAGGTGGATGATGAGAAATTACGTTATTCATACAATGTATGTTATTTGAGTGTTGAATACCCTAAAAGTTGTGACATTATCACTATGTATCTAGGCATTCAACAAAATTACACCTGTCCTTCATAAATTTACACAATATTTTTAAAAATAAAAAAATACATATGACTTGTTATGTGTTTATTATGGTTCTTTCTCTCATAGTGAAACATATTTTATTTCTACCACCAAGAGTCTTTCCAGCTTTCTAACTGCAAGAACTTGCTTCCTCACAAGTGTTTTCAAATAGTGCCATGTAGAAGTAAAACTATTTGGGAATGGGGTGATTTATCTGAAACATAGTTGAAACCACTTTCTTGAGTTCTACTTTCAAGATCAATCCCTACTCAGGTTCTAGTATTAATGCTGTCTTTGGTGAATGTTAGTATAGTATATCACACATGTCCCTCAACACCAAGATGTCTCTGCTGCCAGCTCTCATCTCACCTAATACTCATCCCATTCTCAATGAGTCTTCCCAGGTTGCTTGTCTATGCCTGAGTACATACTCAATTAATTTACCGATCAAGACATGTATGCCATGCTATGCAATCTAACTCTTTAATTTCTAGCCTCTGAGAGAGGGCATTGCCCAGTATACAATGCTAAACTGGGAAGCACAACAACTAGAAAAATAGAGACGTGTTATCAGAGATAGGATGGGCATTAATTTGTAATCATGGAAGATGATTTGAAACACTATGGCTTATATTTTATACCAAAAAAGTGTCCCCTATGAGAGGCTGAATATTGCAATGGGAGAATTTGAGGACAAGTGTCATATGATATTAGGACTGGTTTTATCTACCATGAATTTCAAGAATTAGATGCTTAATTATTAATATTTTCAAAACCACTATGAGATACCATCTCACACTAGTCAAAATGGCAATGATTAAAAAGTCAAAGAACAGCAGATGCTCGTGAGGCTGTGGAGAAAAGGGACACACTGTGGGTAGGAATGTAAATTAGTTCAGCCACTGTGGAAAGCAATTTGGAGATTTTTCAAAGAACTAAGAACAGAGCTACCATCCCACCCAGCAATCCCACTACTGGGTATCTACTCAAAGCAAAGTAGATTATTATATTAAAGAGATACGTGCATTCATTTGTTCATTGCCATGCTATTCACAATGGCAAACATATGGAATCAACCTAGGGGCCCATCGGTGGTGGACTGGATAAAGAAAATGTGATACATATACTCCACAGAATACTATGCATCCATAAAGAGAGAATGAAATAATTTCCTTTGCAGCAACATGGATGGAGCTGGAGGCCATAATCCTAAGACAATTAACAGAGGAACAGAAAAACAAATACTGCATGTTCTCACTCACAGTAGCACAGCATTGAGCATGCACAGACATAAACATGAGAACAATAGACACTGTGGTCTATTAGAGGCAGGAAGGGAGAGGGACAAGGGTAAAAAAACAACCTATTGGGTGCTATGCTCACTACCTGAGTGCAGTATACCCAGGTAAAAAAACAAAACAAACAAACCTGTATCCCCTTTATCTAAAATAGAAGTTGATAATAAAAAGATTTGGGGAAGGATATAAAATATCTTGACAAATAATTACCTTTTTGCATTTGGCACCATTGACCTATATGAAATAGCAGTGCTATTGACACTAGGCCAGCAGTGCAAACCACTATAGGAACTTCCATCCCATAGAGTTCAACCAGAAGTCTGGTTTTTACTTGTCTGTATTTTATAAAATTTGATGCATAAAGCTAGTACTACGTGAAAAATGACTCCTTCTATAAGCAATTTAAAATTTTAATAGCATTTATTTTGAATTACTCTAACTACCATAACTGATGATAGCTTTGGGCTTTTACCTTCATTTATTTACTCTTTCATTCATTTTCTTTATTCACTGTACAAATATTGGTTAAGCACTTACAAGTGTCAGATTTTTGCTAGTCACTGGTTACATAAAAACGACAAAGTAAGTGAAGTTTCTACTCTCAGAATCCTACCAGTCTAGGGGCAGAAACAGACATTAATCAAATAATCATAGAAAATATATGGTTGAAAATTTTTCTGAGTCGTATGAATACTAATAATTAACATTTACTGAGGACTTGTTCTGTGCCAGAAATGGTATAAATACTTGAACAGTATTAACTGATTTAACCCTTACCATCACCCTATGAAAATATTCTATAGTATTATACAGTCTTATAAGTAAAGTCATTGAGGCTAGGGGAGATTGAATAATGTGGTCTAAGAATGAGAAGTACCAAGTGGCAGAATTGACATTGACTATAGGAAGTTGAACTTTACAGCCTATCTAATAGTACCATGTCATCTTTCCTTGCATGTTAAAACAAAGCATGCTATGACACTGCATTAGTCAGCTTTCACTACAGAATGCTGAATTAACAAACATACTCAATATTTTAGTGGCTTATAATAATAAAGGCTTATTTATTTATTGCTCATGTTAATGTCCTGTGCAGGTCCAGCTGCAATTCTGCTCCATGTCTTTTTCTTGCTGGATCCAGGCTAAAAGAGCATCTCCTACCTTAGCTATCCCACCCTTAAAGGTTTATGTATATGACATCATCGCTTCCGCTAGCATTTGATTGTACAAAGCAAGGCTCAAGGTAAAACTGGGCAACAATGGAGTAGGAAATACATTCCACCTATAGGAAAATACACCACAAGAGGTGTCCTACCTGAATGATCCCAAAAATCAGGTCATATTTTAAGCAAATAAAACAGTATGCTTCAGAATAGACATACGAAAGGGGTCTCTGACCTGGCCTGGGAGTCAACGAAAGCCTGAGGTAGCACTGTCTCAGTAGAGTTTTCAGGGATGATATTTAGTCAACTAAAAACTGTGGTCCACAGAAAACATACCATGTAGTAGAAACAGCAGGTACAAACGTCATGTGATACAAGTGAGCCTGGTCTTGGAGAATTGAAAGGAATCACCTGAAATAAAGACAGAGAAAGGGAGACTGTCCTGAGACAAATCTACAGAAGTCAGCAGGGGCAAGATTATTCAGACTCCTGTAGGCCTCTTTAAGAATTTGAATATTTTTCCTAATGGGGAGCCACTAAACTATTTTAAGCAAAAGGAGTATGATAATCACGCCTTGGTAATTTTGGCTGTTTTACAAAAAAAAAAAAAAAAAAAAAAAAAAAAATCATTCTAAGTAAGATTCTCTAACTTAGATATCTCACCAACCTCCCAGATCCTCTTAACAGTATTGTTTTAATGATTTTGGAAGAGAAAATTTAGTTATATTTTCTATTGAGTTACCCCTAGCAGACTTCACTATCAGAACCCAAATACAGTGATTCAGAGCAGAGGCAGTAACTTCCTCACTCTCTCTCACAAGGAACACTTTCTACCCTATTCTCTTTAGCTAAGGCTCAGGTTTCCCCAGTCACAGCAATCCTGTACTCCCCTCTCACCTTCCTGATGGGATTAAAAGAGAGCCAACAGCGACATGGCAAGTCTGTGCTGATACCCTTTTCCCTAAATAGTAAGGAATGGAGCTCAGCAAGGTAAGAAATTGTTGTAAAGAGTTGCAGCGATTTGGGATTGGGAATATGTGCAAATTACTCTTAAGTGGAGAGTTCCATTTGGAAAAGGTGCAGCATCCACTTCAGATATTTTCAGCAGAAATAAATGCCACCACCTTTTTGTCATAGCTAACGTCATTACACTCTGATGTAAACTCAGGTCTTCCTTTGGCATCCTATGAAGAATTGTGCCAACTCCAAAAAGGTGGACACCATATCCTAGCTAGGATTTCTGCCACTGATAATGTAGAGCAGTCTTCTCAATCATTGCCTTTAACTTCCAGATGTTGGTCAATTAAGAGAAAACAAACAAACAAAAGAAAAAGCACCCACCATATGTTTCACTAGTCCAATACCTGGAAAAGCTATTAGTTTATACTTACATCTGCTGTGGAAAGCTGTATTTGTTAGGGTAATGCCGTTTCTGTAAGTGCTAAGCATCCAAATTCCAAATTCCACTCCATACTAAGTGATCACAAGTGGTCCAGTGTGGCAGATCACCATCCAAATGGTCATTCGGAAACCATCATCATTTCAGCTTTTGTGTCTATTATTCTCTGGAGTCCTCTCAGTCAACTACTAGAGGAGGAAAAGACATGGAAGAATTCACAATGGAAGGATTTTATGGAGCAGGTATGGAAGGGGTGCATATAGCTTTGGCTCACAATCCACGTCCAATGAGCTACAACCCAGCCATATGATCAAACCAAAATAATAGAACCACTGGGAAATACAGTAAAACAGTGAGTACAGGAAATATAAGAAACTGACTTGGAGAACAACAGCTAACCAGTGTTTACTATTTCATTGTCTCTATTAAATCTTAAAATTGAGAGATAAAATAGTAAATTTTATGTTGCATACACATTGTCAAAATAAAAAGAAATGTTGATGGAATAGGATCTTTAGATACAACACATTTCCGGATCATTAAAATCTACTAAAAAGGATCCTCTGGGTTGTCCCAGCTCTTATTGTTGAAAACGAAACTCAATTAGTCCATTTTCCTGACTTACTCAGTACAACATGGTTTGTAATTTCTGGCATCCAGATTGATAGCTCAGTGGCTGATTAAAACTTTCGCTCATCAAAGAAAGAAATAATCATTATCTAGTATTGAAATGGTGAAGATGTAAAATATTTAATTCTGAGAATTTATAATAGATTATATGCTGATACTTGGACAAAACCTGCAATTGAGTAACATAAGTAAAGATGATTGCCAATATTTTAAAAATCGGAATTAGTTCTTTAATTATAATTGAATATTAAGCAACCATTTACTTGAGAATATTACAAATTTTAGGTAGTTAGATTCAGTTAATCAAAATTTCAACTTTCCCACTTTCTTACCACAATATTGACAATCAACCTTACGTTGGATCTTCTTCTCTGAACTATGATCCCAAATACTTTTCCTTGAGAATCACTTAAAGTTATACTAATTGTTAGTGGTTCATGGTTTTTCCCCAGCATCTATGTATGTATGAATGTATGTATAAATCTATATATGAATGTATGTATGTATGTATGTATGTATGTATCTATCTATCTATCTATCTATCTATCTATCTATCTATCTATCTATCAATCAAGACAGGGTCTCACTCTTGTTGCCCAGGTTGCAGTGCTAAGGCCCAATCTTGGCTCACTGCAGCCTTGACTTCCTGGGTTCAGGCGATCCTCCCACTTCAGCCTCCTGAGTACATGGGACTACAGGCATGCACCACCACGCCAGACTAATTTTTGTGTTTTTTGTAGAGACGGAGTTTCGCCATGTTGCCCAAGTGCATTCAAACTCCTGGGCTCAAGCAATCTACCCACCGTGGCCTTCCAAAGTATTGGGAGTACAGGTATGCGCCACCATGCCCAGTGCATTTATTTTTCCTACAACTTTTTACTAAGTACCTATTATGTTCAGGCACTATATCAGACAATGGGAAAACAGAGATAAACAAATGAGCAAACCCTTGACATTGTGAAGTTTATATTCTATAGGAGCAAATAATATTACACAAGAAAAAAACACACAGTTAATTAACAAATGCATAAGATTTGTTACAAAGAGCACAGCCTGGAGTAACGTTTAGAATTAGGGAAACAGCCATGGTCTATGTGGTCAGTAGCAGTTAATTGTAAAAAGGAAAGTGGATTGAACGAAGCATTTTAGGCATGGCTGCTACAAAGACTCTAGTAAGGAAAATGAGAACAATTGAAAAACATGATAAGGAAGAGAGAAAAGAGACATAGAAAAATCCTGGGGAAGTAGATATGGCCAAATTAAGCATGGGCTTAAAAAACTAAAGGATTTTAGACTTGTTCCTGAAAACAGTGTGGAGCAGGACATAAGTTATAATTTGGAAAAAATGACATCGGTTGTTCTTTATCTAATACACATAAGGGTATCAGCCAAGAAGCTGTTCCTTTACAAAACTAAATGCTAAAATTTCACTAGCAAAGACGGAAAGGAGAAAAGGAAGGGGGCAGTAAATTTATGATTATAGAAAAGAATATAGGAAGCAGATATAGAAAAGCAGAGGAAACATGTGAATGATTACAATGTAAAGGTCTCTATGCCTGCTTCACCTCTCCTCTGTTTAACTCTTGATTGTTATCTTTTCTCCAGTGCTAATTTGCTTTTAGAAACCAGCTATTTGGCTTTTACCTTTTCATTTCTTCTCCTGTTCCCTGTTACAATACACAAATGAATAGATCCAGTTTTCCATGGATCTAAGGTCTCCAATCTAGGGCTCCCAAAAGTCACTTACTCAATCCACTTTATTATGTCCAGCATGTACCAGAAATTGTGCTACGTCATGGAGATAAGTAATGAAAAAATAGACAGGATTTCTTCACTCATAGATTTTATATTCTAATAGGTCTCCAAGAGGCATGCTGTACTAGGATAATTTTTATCCAACGGAGTGTTATGCTTTTCTACATTTTATTCTTGGCCACACTCATGGCATTTGAAATACACAAAGTATACACGGATAAGATTCACCAAATGGGGCCGGCCACGGTGGCTCACGCCTGTAATCTCAGCACTTTGGGAAGCTGAGGAGGGCAGATCACAAGGTCAGGAGTTCAAGACCAGCCTGGCCAACATGGTGAAACCCCATCTCTAATAAAAATACAAAAATTAGCTGGGCATGGCAGCATGCACCTGTAGTCCCAGCTACTCGGGAGGCTGAGGTAGGAGAATTGCTTGAACCTGGGAGGTGGAGGTTGCAGTGAGCCGAGATAATACCAGTGTACCCCAGCCTGGGCAATAGAGCAAGACTCTGTCTCAAAAAAAAAAAAAAAAAAAAAAAGAAAAGAAAAGAAAAAAGAAAGAAAAAAGATTCACCAAATGCTTTGGGCATGTTGACTATGGTGGTACGTTGCAGGGGTTTGTATGCTTGAACTGGTCAGAAAGAAAATTCATTTTGTCAACCAGAAATACCACATAAAACTACTAAATCTTAACTCTATGGAATTTTGAAAACATGTAACTGCCATTTTGAATAAAAATTCACTCTCACTTTGTCATCTTGGGTTAAAGCATTGAGTTGCCAGACTCATCTATTTCTCATCACTGTTTAACTTATTTCCTTTATCTTCAAACTGTTCACCCTCAGAAGCAGTCTCAATCTATATTTTCAGTCCACAGTGAAGTTTCTTACATCTATTGTAGTCTTCATCTCATCATCAAATCCTTGAGACAGTAGTCTATATTTCCACTATCTAAATATCACTATTCTCTAGTTCATCTAGTACAATCTGACTTATTCCTCCTCAAAAAAGCTAATGTAAATGGTTCAGGTCAGCAATGGTCCATAATTACAAAGTCTATTGGGCAATTTTAGTTCTGATATTTTATTTTTAATTCTCCAAATGAAAAAAAATTGTCAATGCTGAGTATGTTTTAAGCTGTCATAGTGGGGCATTGGAAAATTTTTTAATTAGCAATAATTGCACTTTGTATAAACTTCATTGGCTGTGACACTGCCCCGTGCAAAGCTTAGCTCTCATTTGACTTGCTCTCTCTGCTGTGTTTGACAAAATTGATCACTTCCTATTTTTGAGCTTCTGAAACGCTAGTTCTCTTCCTTAGTGACACTGCACTGATATTTTAGAAACATTGATTCTGTCCCTTTAATAATTCCTTTGTCCTGTATAATTTTGAAGACATTTATTCTTGTCAGTGTTCCATTTCATGTCTTATATTCTTTCATTTTATACCCTATCCAGTTGATATTTTTGAATATGATTTATATTCTATGTATTTGGTTTTGAGTTTCAAATTTCTTATCTACTTTATTTTATTTTTTATTTAAACATATGTACATATTTTGGGGGTACATGTGATAATTTAATATATTCGTAGAACTCATAAGTATCAATTCAGTGTAGTTTAGATATCTATTACCTTAAATATGCCTTTATGCTAGAAACACTCAAATTATTCTCTTCTACCTATTTCAAAATATGTGATAGATTATTGTAAACTATAGCCATCCTACTGATCTGTCAAACATTAGGTGATTTTCTTCTCACATTGACTCTGAAATTTTTTTCAACAGTTTCAACTTCCCAAGAGTTCCAAATTTATACACACACCATATCTTTTGATCACTGAAAACTTAATAAAGTTCAAACTGCCCCCAGATGGCTCGGTATTATGTTCAGAGATTCACCATCTACTAATAAACCCATTGAAAAAGACTCAGCTCTCCATTCTCTAGCATCCACATCTAATTGGTCGATAAGCATCATTGATTTTATCTCCTGAATATCGCCAAGTCTCTTCACTGCTTTCCAGGGACTCAGCATTATCAGCACCTCTTCATCTTTCCCTAGATAGTTCCAACAACCTCTAATTTGCCTCTGCCTTCAGTGTCTTGTTCTTTCTCTCACAATAAATTCCAAGCTATTTGACATAGAGACACTTTACTATCCGGCCAAATCTCTCTCTTCTTTCTCTTCTCCAGCCACAGGCTTACTCAGCTACTGTTTGCTTTGTAATAAGAGTTTCTGTATTAATACTTAGAGTAATGTCATTTTCTCTAGGAAGACGCTCTTGCTTGTCTCTCGTGGCAGTTACTCACTTCTTCCTTTCAACACGCATAGCTCTGTGTGTATTCTTCTTTTATGTCACTTTTTGCAATGCAATGGTTTTTTCCTATTTCCTACCTTGTAATTTGGAGGTGTGGAAAAACATTTTATTCGTGTTTGCATCCCCACTACCTTAGCACTGCCTAGGGTTAGCGTGCATATCTAATATTTGAGATAGAAAAATATAAACTAATTAATTAATTAATTAAAATTATTAGGGTTGTATTGACGGTCTGGGGTCTAACATTCCATGATACAAATTTTAAGACAATTTTGATTATGTAGTTAACCTACATAAGTTACAAATTATAAAAGTAAATTTGAAAGCAACTTCAAAATAATAAATACATTCTCAATGAAGTCTAGACTTCGGTATTCCAAGCGCTATCAATGCCTTCTTTTACTATTTAGAAATTCCTTCTTTGTACTTTATAGAAATAGTGTAGTTACTAGATAAGGTCGTTAGCCTCATGCTAGGGATAATTACTGAAGATGAAATAATAGCATCTTTCACTTTTGCCAAAAGTAAATGCAAACTTTTATAAAAGCAATTTGACAATATATTTTGATGGTCTTTAAAAAGTTCATGACAGTTTATTCAAAAATTTGTTTCTAGGAATCTATCCTAAGAATCTAATGAGAATGCATAGAAATATTAAGGTAAGATGATATTTACTACTTTGTTATTGTGTCTACAAGTCTGATGGTAGGAGATTTGCAGGTAAGTATATAAAGATGGGATGCATTCATAAGAGAGACCATTATACAGTCATTTAAACTGATGTTTTCTGAGGGAGTAATATAAATAAGCAACCAGAAAAAGAGAGATCTATAAAAATAAGCAAAGTGTGAACCTACATCTCTTTTTAAAAATTTTATATGCTATTGGAATTATATAAATAAAATCAGACTGGAAGAAAATATACAAGCACATATAATGAAATAGAGAGATAAACATATACTGATTTTATAATTTGAAAAAATAGCCAATAAGGAAATGTTTGCACTGTATCTATTTTGTGCCTGTTCACTTTCTCGTGAACTCTTCAGAAAGGCTGTCAGTTTACAACCCTGCTGAAAGGTTAGTATGTTACATGACTCTGAGCCATACATTGCCCTAGATGTAGCCTACAGAGGGTGGCTGGCTACTTACTGCTTGAACAGAAAATAGAAGCTTAGTAAAAAAGATATTTTAGTTTGCCTTTTAAAAATAGGACATTGAAGATGTTGATCAGTGAAACTTTGGAACAAAGTACAATTACTGTATTTTAAAAAGAGGCAGCTGGGTGCAGTGGCTCATGCCTGTAATCCCAGAACTTTGGGAGGCCAAAGCAGGTGGATCGCTTGAGCTCAGGAGTTCAAGACCAACTTCAGCAACACGGCGAAACCCTGTCTCCACTAAAAATACAAACAGTAGCTGGGCTTGGTGGCGCATGCCTGTAATCCCAACTACTTGGGAGGCTGAGGCAGGAGAATTGCTTGAACCTGGGAGGCAGAGGCTACAGTGAGCCAACATCACGACACTGCACTCCAGCCTGGGTGACAGAGTGAGGCCCTGTCTCAAATAAATTGATAAAGAAAGAGGCAAAAGAACACAAGGAGGGAGAAGGAATCTCTAGCCATGATATATTCAGAGCATGAAGAAGCCAAATTAGTAATTTGTCAGTGTGAGAGAGGATGACTGGGCATGAGTAGTAGGGCTAGAGAGAGAACTGGCTCTGTTTCTATGATTCCCAGACGAATAGTGGTCTCTGTAACTCAATCCCCTTGAAATACACCTCCCATTATAGCAAATTCTCTCATTCTATTTATTTGAGATTGAGTGTTTCACTATTCCTTGCAACCAAATAACCCTAAGTAAAATAAGTAATAGTTCATATAGGTAGGATACAGGAGTATTGATCATTTAAACATTTAGTGAGTCCTTATTTCTATTAATTTTAACTGTTATTAATTTTTAACTGTTATTAATTTCACTTGTTGTATAGGACTTTTGCCCTTCCTTATAGAGCACTTAGGATTTGATCTTGAAATACAACTATTTTTATTCTGTCACCCCCAGGAAAAGACAAGTTCAATACCATTCTTCACTGCTCTTGACTTCATTCCTTTATTTAATCAGTCAATAAATATTCACTGAGGGACTACTATTTTCCAGGGCCAAACACGGTGCTAGGCTCTGGGGATACAATAATCGACAAGACACTCATTGTCCTGGATCACATGAGACTTACAGTCCATCGAAGGGAAGTAAATTCCAGGCATTGACATTAGATAAGGGATAAATTAAATGTTGTTCACTTAGTTGGGAAAGTTAGATATTTAATTAGTTCAAAGTTGATTTCATAATATTTTATCTAAAATGAATTCCTAGGAACAAATTCTGTCTCCATTAGATCTTTTTCTCCTTTTTCAGAGGCAAGGTCTCACTTTGCTGCTCAGGTTGGGCTGGCCTCAAGGGATGCTCCTACCTCAGCCTCCCAAATAGCTAGGACTGGAGGTGTGCGCTGCTATGGCTGGCTTCAACTGGATTTTTATGCCTTTTGAATAAAGCATTTCAGCACACTCATTTTCCTTTTTTTCACTGCTAATGAATTTTTATTTTTCTGTACATGAGAACCAGAGAAATACGGTGTCTGAAACTTTGTCAACAACTGTTTACAGCATGCATTTTAAGCTCACAGGACCAGGCACACATTGCTGTTCCTTACAGTAGTTTCATATAAATGTTTATAAGATGTAGATAACCTAGGATTGTATTTTACATTTGGTTTTAGTATGGCAATGAGTGTCATTTTAAAAATTTTTACTTGAGCATCTTCCAAATTTTGAGAAGTTTTTAACTCAAGCATCCTTCAAATTTAAGAGAAAGGCTTGATAAATATAAAAAGTGATTCACATCTCTAGGAGATTGGTTAGACACTGTGGTATATTTGAACTATAGCCTACTATAAAGCAATTAAAAATAATAAGGTAGAGTTTTATACAATGGCACAGAAGGTGTTCAGGATATGTTATCATGTTTATATATAGAGAGAGACGCATGAAAAGAGAAAGAACTATTTATTTGTATGTGTGTAGTGAACGTGATAAATTGTCTACTTATCAACCATACCTTTCTTTCTCCTTCTTGATCATCCAAATTGTCTTGAGGAATTAACATTTCTTCATGTATCACATGCCTCCATAGAAAGTAGTCTCATCCAAAATTCTCTAAACCCATCTTCATTGACAGTGATTGGTTCAGGAAAGTGCCCCAATATAGGCCTATGTGTTATAAAAAGAGGTTTCTTGGGGACCTTCTAGGAAAGTTCTTTCCCTTCTGGGATAGTTTATTAAAGCAACCCTCTCTTTCTCAGGATGTTGCTGTATGGGACTGTAAGAGAGAACTGCTGAAACCATCCCGCTAATAGCTCAATTCGCGGGGGAGGCAGAGCTTAACAGAAAATCATGAGGAGACGTAGTCCAAGGCACTGAATTAGTTTATCCTCGAAGCCTACTTTTATCTAAACTTTTAGATAAAATGAGCTGATGAATTATCTTAGTGCACAAGTTGGCTTCTTTAATATATTTAGCTTGTTGCAGCCAGTCTTTCTGAGGATTTGTATGTGGATATATATGTATGGCCACATCAATTCATTAAAGGAAGATTGGAAGAATACACCCGAATTAAGAAAGAAAACATGGAAAAAGTGGGATTGGGATAAAATAAGAGAGTTCTTTACTTTTTATTCAATATAATTCCTTCTGAACACTTAGTAGAGATGTATTGCTTTGTGTTTAAATGTAAAAAAATGGAAGTATTAGAAAAAAGTTTTTTTCAATAGTATACCCTTTCGCTATTTCCTTAGAAAACTACATTGTCATATCTTAATTTCTAGCAAAATCACTGGTGAACCCACCAGAGACTTCATTGATAAATATATTTTTTTTAATTATACTTTAGGTTTTAGGGTACATGTGCACAATGTGCAGGTTTGTTACATATGTATCCATGTGCCATGTTGTTTTGCTGCACCCATTAACTCATCATTTAGCATTAAGCATATCTCCTAATGCTGTCCCTCCCCCCTCCTCCCACCCCACAACAGTCCCCAGAGTGTGATGTTCCCCTTCCTGTGTCCATGAGTTCTCATTGTTCAATTCCCACCTATGAGTGAGAACATGTGGTGTTTGGTTTTTTGTCCTTGTGATAGTTTACTGAGAATGATGTTTTCCAGTTTCATCCATGTCCCTACAAAGGACATGAACTCATCATTTTTTACGGCTGCATAGTATTCCATGATGTATATGTGCCACATTTTCTTAATCCAGTCTATTGTTGTTGGACATTTGGGTTGGTTCCAACTCTTTACTACTGTGAATAGTGCTGCAATAAACATACGTGTGCATGTGTCTTTATAGCAGCATGATTTATAGTCCTTTGGGTATATACCCAGTAATGGGATGGCTGGGTCAAATGGTATTTCTAGTTCTAGATCCCTGAGGAATCGCCACACTGACTTCCACAATGGTTGAACTAGTTTACAGTCCCACCAACAGTGTACAAGTGTTCCTATTTCTCCACATCCTCTCCAGCACCTGTTGTTTCCTGACTTTTTAATGATGGCCATTCTAACTGGTGTAAGATGGTATCTCACTGTGGTTTTGATTTGCATTTCTCTGATGGCCAGTGATGATGAGCATTTTTTCATGTGTTTTTTGGCTGCATAAATGTCTTCTTTTGAGAAGTGTCTGTTCATGTTCCTCGCCCACTTTTTGATGGGGTTGTTTGTTTTTTTCTTGTAAATTTGTTTGAGCTCATTGTAGATTCTGGATATTAGCCCTTTGTCAGATAAGCAGGTTGCAAAAATTTTCTCCCATTCTGTAGGTTGCCCGTTCACTCTGATGGTAGTTTCTTTTGCTGTGCAGAAGCTCTTTAGTTTAATTAGATCCCATTTGGCAATTTTGGCTTTTGTTGCCATTGCTTTTGGTGTTTTAGACATGAAGTCCTTGCCCATGCCTATGTCCTGAATGGTATTGCCTAGGTTTTCTTGTAGGATTTTAATGGTTTTAGGTCTAACATTTAAGTCTTTAATCCATCTTGAATTAATTTTTGTATAAGGTGTAAGGAAGGGAGCCATTTTCAGCTTTCTACATATGGCTAGCCAGTTTTCCGAGCACCATTTATTAAATAGGGAATCCTTTCCCCATTTCTTGTTTTTGTCAGGTTTGTCAAAGATCAGATAGTTGTAGATATGCAGCATTATTTCTGAGGGCTCTGTTCTGTTCCATTGATCTATGTCTCTGTTGTGGTACCAGTACCATGCTGTTTTGGTTACTGTAGCCTTGTAGTATAGTTTGAAGTCAGGTAGCGTGATGCCTCCAGCTTTGTTCTTTTGGCTTAGGATTGACTTGGTGATGTGGGCTCTTTTTTGGTTCCATATGAACTTTAAAGTAGTTTTTTCCAATTCTGTGAAGAAAGTCAATGGTAGCTTGATGGGGATGGCATTGAATCTATAAATTACCTTGGGCAGTATGGACATTTTCACGATATTGATTCTTCCAACCCATGAGCATGGAATGTTCTTCCATTTGTTTGTATCCTCTTTTATTTCACTGAGCAGTGGTTTGTAGTTCTCCTTGAAGAGGTCCTTCACATCCCTTGTAAGTTGGATTCCTAGGTATTTTATTCTCTTTGAAGCAATTGTGAATGGGAGTTCACTCATGATTTGGCTCTCTGTTTGTCTGTGATTGGTGTACAAGAATGCTTGTGATTTTTGTACATTGATTTTGTATCCTGAGACTTTGCTGAAGTTGCTAATCAGCTTAAGGAGATTTTGGGTGAGACGATGGGGTTTTCTAGATATACAATCATGTCATCTGCAAACAGGGACAATTTGACTTCCTCTTTTCCTAATTGCATACCCTTTATTTCCTTCTCCTGCCTGATTGCCCTGGCCAGAACTTCCAGCACTATGTTGAATAGGAGTGGTGAAAGAGGGCATCCCTGTCTTGTGCCAGTTTTCAAAGGGAATGCTTCCAGTTTTTGCCCATTCTGTATGATATTGGCTGTGGGCTTGTCATAGATCTTATTATTTTGAGATACGTCCCATCAATACCTAATTTATTGAGAATTTTTAGCATGAAGGGTTGTTGAATTTTGTCAAAGGCCTTAAGAAGTTTCAAAACTTATCAGCATAGTGTATTGGAAAAGAAACACCAGTTGTCAGAAGACTTGCCTCAGTTAAAGTATAGAGCAATTCTGGACCTCATTCCCATCATTGGTAGAGATACAAGAATGAATCCAAACATTTATTCTACTGAAACCCCAGCCTTCTCTGGATTTTGCAACTCTAACTTATATCCACAGATAAAAGACTTTATGTTGAATACTAGTTAAAAGCAAAGAAAAAGACTAGATGAATTGCTAATGTTTATGAACTGCTATATTTTGTGGCAGCTGAAAAATGACTAGTTAAAGCACCTTTATCTAATCACCTTTGCTTCACTAATTCCTTTCTTCTCAGGTTAATGTCTCACAATTGCCATTAAAATAGACTGTTCAAAAGGAACTGAATGGTTTGGGCATTAATTTATTTTTCTATTGTTTTGTATTTTCATCTCTATAATGATATTTTCTTTCATGAGCTCAAAAGTATGTTCACTTTATTCCTAAATCTTAATCCATGTTTTTCCTATTTTATTCCAAGGTCTTGAATAAAATAAAGAGTCATGGAATTGACAAATTTAGCTCTGTGGTAATCAATAAACAGTTACATTCTTATCATGTTTTTACTCAGGATAAGTTCAGTTAAAAATATTAATAAACAAATCAACATATTCCAATTATATTTTATCCTCATAAGTCATTTTGTCATACACAAATAAATGCACTTGCAGTTGGTTAATTATCAAATAATTTCAGACTATAATGTAATTAACTTCTTTCTTGGCCATTTATTCTTAATTTATATACAAATTATTGTTGCTATTTCTTACAAGATAGTATTTTATAATCTTCAAATATCTATTTGGTATACCTTTTCTTAGAAATTAAAAATTATCTAAAACATGTTCCAGAGAAATATAGTCTCCAATGTACAGATGATGAACTGAGAGTCTTAAGATGTTAATTATTTTTCCTAATTAATTACCTAATTATATGGCCGGTCAGCCCCAGATTCTATAATAAAATGAGATTCACTCAGTACTCTGGTTTATTTTCCCTCACTTTGGCCTTATAATTCCTAAAGGACTATTCAATTTATTTTCTGGAAGGACAAATATGAAGTTAAAATATGTCCAGACATTTCCAAGTATTATTAAAATGTGCTCCAGGTGAGAAAATATAACTCTTCCAGTTTCCAATATTTCTGAATCCACAATTACCACCTGTCTCTCATGTCAGTGGTATTGCCAAGGCAGTAAGATGATAGGAACAGAATATAATATCTGGATTCCACCAAAGTTTCCAGATAATACATACTTGTCCCGTGCAATGGTGAGAGAGATTGATAGAAAGATACCATAGATACAGGGAAATGATCAGATGTTCTTTCATGTGGGTGAGATAACAACCTGGCTCACACAAAGCACACATAGATCATGGGAACGCTGCATCTCTGTCTGCAGGGAAAACTGCCCAGATCCTCAAGTGTGCAATATGGTTCCCACTTGCCAAAGATACGACGAGATGCATGTAAAGCTTCTGTCTTCTTCAAGAAGCTTGGTCTTGTCATTATCATGTTGATTGGCATCGGATAAAGGAGGATTATACTCTCCTGGATCTTCACAGTGTCTTTTTAGACACTTACAGAAATGCTCATTGGGGCAAATTATGGAGAACCACTAGTATAACTATGATTCATGAATTTCCGGGTGAATCATGAATTTCTAAAGCATTGCATCCTCAGTAGGCTGAGGTCTTCCCTCTGCATATTAAACAGATTTATATCTCTTGGCTGTCACTACTACTAGGAGCATATAACAATGCAGTTAGGACTTTCAAAGTAGGTATGAAATTTAAGGACTGTACTGTGTATTACTCTATTTCCTAAGTCAGTAAAAATAGCCATCTGTCTTTTTACTAAGTCAGTAAAAATAGCCACCTGACAGGCAACTAAGGAAATAGTTTGTGCTAGTCTGTCTCTTAAATAGAAGTTTCACTTAACCAGCTTCCAATTTGCAGTGTTGGGCAAGGTATCTGTGCCTATGACTACATAAATCTATGTTCACCTATAAAGACTCCTCAAAATACAGATTCTCAATCTCTGTTTTCTCTCTTGGTTTTGATGGGTGTCAGTAGGAGTAGACTTTTAAACACCATGTTCTATGTGGAGGAAATTCCTAAATAGTAATGCTATGTGCAATGCTAATTCTTTTGAAAGGTTAAAAAAAACCTCAATGTGCCTTATATAACATGATCTATTTATACTCTGTCACTAAGGAGAGTCAGCTGCATTTATGTTCAGAGCGAACAGAACAATTCATTTGCACCTTATCATCCAATTGATGACTACCGATTTACCTAACTGACTGACAGAACAGGGTTAGGCAATGATAATTTGTCCAATGCATTAAAATGTTTAGAACTGAAACTCTCAAAAATATTTAACATAATAAATCATTGAGCATAGAAGTTTTAGCCCCAGAATGTCTGAGTCTTCCTCAAATATCAATTACAATATAAAGTTCCACCACAGGATATTACACAGTTACTAAGAAACTATTGCAGTCTCAATCCCAAATTAGATGCTTTCAAACCCTCTTCATTATTTCTAGCACCTGGTAGTGACTAGCAACACCCATGTGAGTTTTTTAACCAATAAGATGTTCTTTAACAACAAAGCACATTTTTTAATTGAGAGCATAATATAAAACTTGGGGTGGTGCTGGGGGTTGAGGGATAGATTCTGGATTACATAGATTCTGAAAACAAAATATGACTTCAAAAGACTATTAAATATGGTTCCATTCTTTATGTGTTGAAACCACAAAAATATATCAAATGCTACTATGTTTATAGTCCCCTCTTCTCTTGACTTCTATTTAATCACTGTATCTGTATTTACTACTTTTTTGTGTTTAGCATATAATTTCTTCTGTTTTAATGTTCCTCATAATAGACAGCTTATTGTATGCTGCACTGTGTAATGCAGTTTACATGCTGCATTTCAAAAAATCTTCACAATCACTTTATGCAGTAGACTATCATTGTACTCACTCAAGATGAGAAAACTGAGGTTTGGAAAGTTAAGTAACTTTCTAAGTCATTGACAGAATTAAAAATAAATTATGTTAGAATTAGACTTTATTTCAATGCTTCCCAATTTCCCTTTTCTGAATTCAAGTAGATACAAGGAAGCCGCTACTACTTATGTGGAAAACACGGTTCTCCCCCACCTAGCTGCGGTGGAAATCCTCGGAGGCTGAAGGGCATTTTGAGGAGGTTTTCCTCCTTAGTCAAATATTTATTACACAAAAGAACGCTCTTTGAAGACTTGCTATTAAATCCTTTGAGTCCCTTTTTGTGTTGCTTCATATCTCACTAATGGGCTTCAGTTTAATTCTGTTTTATTTATTCTTTGCTTATTTTATTACAGTAAAAAGGTGATGTTTATAACCTCACAAATTACATCCCTTTATATTCGTGATGCGTAGGAGTTTTTCTTTTCTGTTTTTTTTTTTTTTTTTGTAAGTCTTACAAAGCAAGGTGTAATGAAAAACGGCCTGCCATTCAAGAAATGAACACAAAGAGAAAGGTGCTCTGAAGAATGCAAACATAAATAAATGCAAAATAAATCAGTGAAATGCATCTATACCCATATGTTTTTAACATATTAAATTATATATAATTTTATATTCTTTAAATCTGTAACTTAGAGATGACAAATGGTTTCAAATTTACTATATTTTTCCAGTATGGAATGATGCTCAGGTTTATGCTTTTCTTAGTTTCCCTTGGTATTTTTTCTCTAAACATAATAATATTTTTATGTTCTCGTAATACATAGTTTGATCTCCGCTAGTCAAACTAAGAAGTAAAATTAATTAGATAATAATTAAACACTGTCAAATAAGTTAAGCCAGACTTAACTTAAATATGACCCACAGATTATGTCAGATTAAAATAATAGATTTGCTAAAATAAATATAATAATCACATTTTTAAGCAGTCTGAAAAATTACAGGCTTGTAAAGCTGCCAAGACAAAAATTTGGCTCTAGATCTTCTCATCATTCCATAGCTCATGCAGTTGTAAGCCATTCTTTATAGTATAAACATTATTTTAACTGCAATGAGCCCAATACAGAAATTATATGGAAAGGGGTGTGAAGAGTCAGGATATAAAGTATTTGCATAGATTTGCATCACTTACACATTCAAAAAAGTTTTACTCACCAGCCAAATTTAGTTTAACAGACTATTGCTTTTGGATTCAGCTTCCAGTTTCTAACTGCAACATTTGCTTAGGAGACCCCTGTATCATTCACCCTTATAAGTACTTTTGTTTCTTTTTCTGCATGCATGTCACAAGCAAATGCCCTAATTTTGGGGAAAATATTTGCTTAGGGTCTATTTTCTTCCCCTAAACTAGTAAGTTCCACAAGGGCAACATCATTGTCAATTTTTCCCCTATATTCCCCAGTGCCCTGTTCAGCACAGAGCACATGGTAGGTGTTCAATAAATATTTTTAAATGAACAAATGAATACATGAGACATGTCATCAGCTTTCTCAGAAGAAGCAAAAAGAAGATCATCCTACTACTTAATTTAAGTCCTTTTATTTCAATGAGTTTCTGGTTCCTTGATGAGTCTGGCTTATTCTCATGACTGGAAATAACACAGCTCAGAGTAGTCTGAACTAAGCAAGAGAATTAGAGCTACTGACTCACTGTAGATGATTTTGGTTCAGAAAAGATTTGAAATGGTTTAGATCATGGTTAGGTCTGGCAAATTATTATTGGATTAGCATTTTTAATTGTTCTGTAAAAATGTCTTGAACTGTGATATGGTTTGGGATTCAGTAAAAGAGGAGCATTCAAGTAGTTCAGTTTTTAACTAACAGTCTTCAGATCATGTTTCCTAATGATAAACTACATTTCAGCATGCTTCTTTGAGCAAACTTATATGCGTATATATAAGAAAAAAATATATATATATCTTATGTTTTAAATATTAATATTTATTTAAATGCACTATTCTGGGGCTTAAAGTCTATTTTTTTGGATTACAGTGTTGTCAAAATAATGTAGGAGGCAGAATTGGGAGAACTCTTTGTATACACCAAGTTATTTCTGCCTAGTACCCTCATATGTTACATGAAGAAAAGGATGGTTGACTCAATAAGGTGTAACTTCTTTTATGCTTTAAAATTCTGGGGAAAGTAATCTGTGTGGCCTATATTCATATTTGTGAAAATACAGATTTCATTAAAGTATGCCAAGCAATGATACTTATATATTTGAGATTATAAACCCGTATCAACTTCCAGATATAAACAATTTATTCCATCTAGCTAAATTCCTTATTTTTCTAAGCAGTTTTGTTATCCAAATTAATTTCTGACTTATAGATTCAGAGAAATATCTCTATATGAATTTCTAATGTCTAATTTTACTTAAAATCCTTGAGCCAAAACTTCGAATTGCCTCACTGGGAAATTTCCATTCCTTTCCCAACTCTCAGCTCCATCTAAATGGAGAACTATTTGTGCATCTCTTCCTTTAAAAGTGGGCAAAGATGATGGACTGTGATTGAGTAATGTGTTCAACTAATTAATACACATGTTTTAGTCCCTCATTCCATTTGTTTTACTGTTTTAATTCAAAATCATCTTCTTGAAGTTCTGCGGAGTGGACAATTTCCTAGCTTCTTTTTTTTTTCTTCTTACCAGTAAATGTCTTTTCTAATTCAAAAAATGCAAATTTATAAGTATTCTTGCTTGCTTTTTAGCATTCTGCCATTTTGCAAAACTGTGCCTGAACTTAGCCATAAATATATGGTTTAGCATATACGAATCTCAGAAACCTCATCACCAGCCCAGGTCACAACCAGCCCACTGTGATCTCACTGCTTCCGAACTCACAGCATAACACTCACTCAGTAATTAATCATTCCTGCTTGTGACATTTCCTATAATGTATATTTAACATTTTATAGTTTTATAATTTGCCAGTGTATCCATGCTCTAGCCACCTCAATTAAATTGAAAGTTTTTTGAGTCAGATTTCACGTCAGTCCTGCAGAATGAAACGTAAACAAAGAAAATGTGTGTTGATTCATTATTTAATTGATTGTATCCATGTAGATTGAAATAAGTCAAACAGTATGTATAATCAAAGGTTAAAAATATCTTCCCCAGATCAAGTTTTCTTGAGTATGTTAGTGTTTAAGAATTAATTGTGAGAGTTCCCAACAAAGCATCCACAGATTTCTTTGCCTTTGTCTACAAAATCAAGAACAAGAATAAAGTATAAAATGACATGCGATGGACAGTGTCCTTTACTCCTTTAACCGACTTGCTACACTTCCAGTCCCAATATTTCTACGTATAAGAAAATGCATTTCCTAAAATATTGTCCAGTGAACTTAATAGTGTAAATTCAATAATGGGACGAAGGGTCAAATAGATTTGAGAAAAGCTAGTATAAACAACATTAAATAGGTTTCTTTTCTGTAAGAATCCACTGAGCTTTTCATATCTTTGTGTCTATTGTGACTTCCAAAGGGATGGGACAAAAAATATGGTATACTGCTTATCCCAAGTCTGTGTAATCCTGTTTTTTGTTTGTTTGTTTGTTTCATCTTCTAAAATCTGTATTCCATGGTGTTACTGTTGAAAACTCTGAAGTAGAAATTCCAGGCACATCTGATATAACGTATAATGTTTGGAAATGGATTATCAGTTGCAATGGACCATTTCTTATTCTGAGGGCAAAAGTCCAATATTAACTTGAGTTTGATTGTTCACTTGTTTAGTACTTGGTTTAACAGCATAGGACAGATTCTTCGATTTTCCTGTTTCTTATATCGCCATTTCCTCATGTTGTATTAGTAATGTTTATGTACTATACTACCATAAGATTGTTTTTCTAAAATTAATTTCATTTACCATCTGGCTTTTAGGAATCTTTATTGTCTTGTTTTCTTCCACTGCATAGTGATATCCTCTGCAGATTGCATAAGCATGTCCACTTGTTTTGGATAGTAGTAGTCTTAAAGACAGCAGATGTATATCAAAATTCTACCCAATAATCATTAGCTAAGTGATGTAATTTGCCACTTTTCTTTCTAAATTTGTTTTCTCCTCCATACAAAGTTGTATGCAGATTTTAAAAGTATATAAAAGTTATTAGTAAATCACAAAATACTTTGCATATGCATAGTATTATTTTATGTAATCTTAGTAATTAATTTCTTCTATATTTCATATTTTATTTAATGAGAAACTGTTGGTAGCAGTTAAGTCTGGCGAGTAAAACTGAAGGTGCTAAAAACAAAAGAAAACTTATACATTATACTTCTATGTATCCTTATAAATTTTATTATTTCACTCTAAAAATATTTTTCCAAAAATGTATTTTTAAAAATATTATCTCAAAACTAATTCCATCATGGTATCAATTTATTTCAAGTAACACAAGCCTAAAGCCATACATTTAAAAAACATGGAACTTGGAAGAGCAGAACTAAATATTGATCAAAATGTTGAAGCCTCTTCAGTTGTTTACAACTCGATACTAAAAAGGATGAGCTAGTCCCATATCAAAAAGTAATGTACAAATGATCTGCCAAGGCATCTTCCTCATCCTTGTACATCCTTCACGGGGGAAGGCAGTGTCCTCTCTATTATTTATTTTATGCATTTGACAAAAACATTTATCATGCCTTTTGTTTGTATTATGAGAGCATCATTTTTTAAAGGAAGCTCTCTTATATTTCACATTCAGATGCTAATCATTGATGCCCTTCTTTGCCTTTGAATACAGATCAAATGAAACATCCATTAGCAAATTATTTTCATTAGACTCTAGGGAAAACCTGAATAACACTTTCAGAGACTCATGGATCTTCCAGAAGAAATAGTTACAAAAGTAGCACTGATCATGGAACAGTAAATTAGTCAAAATTTAATTTTCTACTGAATATTTTTATGACAAGTGATGTGTTCTTTTGTTTACTAAGAGACAGATTGTATTTCTCATAATAGTAATAAACTTTTCCTACATGTTTGTTTTCATCACTTTAGAGAACTATAGAAATAAATTCTTCCTTATTGCTCATGTCAAAAAAATGGCTTATGTTTTGTCCAGGTTAAAAAGAAGAAAATTGATAAGAAGATTTTTCCAAATGTATGAGCATTTTTATGTATCAAAGTGCAATAGTGGTTAAAATATATGTAGCTCTGGATGAACGTTTGTGCATGTTCCTTTTAAGCACTACAATTGGGAATCTCAGGATGACCAGGATGCTTGAACTTCCTCTATTTTATTTTATTTTATTTATTTATTTATTTATTTATTTATTTAGAGACAGAGTCTCGCTCTGTTGCCCAGGCTGGATTGCAGTGGCACAATCTTGGCTCACTGCAACCTCCTCCTCCTGAGTTCAAGCAATTCTCCTGCCTCAGCTTTCCAAGTAGCTGGGATTACCTGCTCTTGCCACCACGCCCCGCTAATTTGTCTTTTTTTTTTTTTGTATTTTTAGTAGAGATGAGGTTTCACCACGTTGGCCAGGCTCATCTCGAACTCCTGACCTCAAATGATCTGCCCAGCTTTGTCTCCCAAAATGCCAGGATTACACACGTGAGCCACCGCGCCCGGCCATCCTCTATTTTAATAATAGTTTGTTTCTTTAGCTGCCTTTGGCCTTTAACTTCCTCCAGCTTTTTCATTTCCATGAGTTTCAGAAGACATTTGGCATAAAAGTGATGAGAGCTTTATTAGATTTTATGATTTTTTTTAATATACATAAGGTAAAACTCCTACAAGAATTTCTCAAAATTGGGGTTTAATTACGAGATACCAAAGGAGCAGTTATCATCTTAGGGCTTCTTAAATCTGACCTTAAGAAGAGATCTATACAGTTCTTACCTTTACCTTGCCTTATAGAGCTTGTATGAGGAAGAGGTATAGAGTTTTTAACCACTTAAAGACAGTCATTCCAAAGTTCTCCTCACCTTGGTTCAAGCTTACTACTGGACAACTGCAGTACTTTAACACATATCTCTAAGTCTTGATTTTCCTATTCTGTGTCCTCCCTTCTTCTTCCTTTGCTCCATCACACATCCCTTCTGTAACCAACACATATGCTTCTTTGAGTAAACTCAAAATAAAATTCTAAGTCCCCAACCTACTGATGGACCCTCCTATTGGTGAAGGGTATTCCAAAGTTAACCTGAAAAACTAGTTCAGGCCATAATGGGATGTTGGGGTTGGACCTGCCTCATTATACCATCCTCCCATTGGAATTCAGGCACAGCTGACCAGCATTAACATTACACAGAGGCTTAAGGCTGATAGAACAGACTCTTTCAGTCTGATAAGAAACATTTACAATCTAGTCTCTTTGCAGCCTGCTACCTGGAGGTTCTCTCTGCATAAGAACCTTGGTCTTCACAACCCCTTATTTTAACCTAGATGTTCCCTTCTATTAATTGTAGGTCTTTAGATAAACTCTTTCAACTAACTGCCCATCAGAAAATGTTTGAATCTGCCTGTGACCTGGAAGCTATACCCCCTCCTGTTGTCTCGACCACATTTCTGACCTGACTACCTTGGGTACATATTCTCAGCATCTTCTAAAATTGTGTCACAGGCCATTGGTCGCTCATATTTGGCACAGAATAAATCTCTTGAAATATTTTACAGAGTTTCACTCTTTTCATCAATATTTGCTTGTGTTACCAGTACCCACACCCCACCCCCCAGTTCTTCCAATTCCTGCCCTAATGCAGGATAAAGCTAAGAGTTAAAACATTTGATGCCCCTCTAGAGTTTGGCCTTCTTGATCTATTAGAATTCCTTCTTATTCCTGGTCTACTCAAGGGCTGCCAAACACACCCCACCTTTTTCTGATTTCATCACTTTGCTCTCCTTTGCCCATGATCCAGCCCCTTCAATCTCTACCTTCACACATATACCTTTAATTCCTGACAATTTCCACTCTTTTGTTCTCTGTGAAGGAATACCCTAATAGACCCTTACTTCTTCACTTCCATTACCACAGACTTTACTCATAATCCCTGTGATTTCTTCATCATATTTATTCACGTTTGTTTTTTAAAGTTATTAATAAGTAATGTTTATTTCCACAAAGTCAGAGAATATATCAATCTTATTCACTTCTATATGATCAGCACCCAAAAGTTGACACATAGTGACAATAAGTAAATGTGTATTGAATGAAGAAATATCTCCAATTGGAAATGATATATGCCTTCTCTAAATCATACTGGATCACTCATATGCATTCATTATATATTGCCTGACAGAGTAGTTTTATCATTCATAAATTTAATAAATATATTCTGAACTTCTTGCTTTTGCTAAGGACTCTGAAAGTATTAATCGTCAATCAACATGGCTCTAACCTTACAATTTTTTTTTTGCAGTCTAGTGGAGAATAAAGGTCTTGTAAATATTTCTTTCTTTTTTTTACTATACTTTAAGTTTTAGGGTACATGTGCACAATGTGCAGGTTTGTTACATATGTATACATGTGCCATGTTGGTGTGCTGCACCCATTAACTCGTCATTTAGCATTAGGTATATCTCCTAATGCTATCCCTTCCCCCTCCCCCCACCCCACAACAGGCGCCAGTGTGTGATGTTCCCGTTCCTGTGTCCATGTGTTCTCATTGTTCAATTCTCACCTATGTGTGAGAACATGCGGTGTTTGGTTTTTTGTCCTTGGTTCCCGTTCCTGTGTCCATGTGTTCTCATTGTTCAATTCTCACCTATGTGTGAGAACATGCGGTGTTTGGTTTTTTGTCCTTGGGATAGTTTGCTGAGAATGATGGTTTCCAGCTTCATTCATGTCCCTACAAAGGACATGAATTCATCATTTTTTATGGCTGCATAGTATTCCATGGTGTATAGGTGCCACATTTTCTTAATCCAGTCTATCGTTGTTGGACATTTGGGTTGGTTTCAAGTCTTTGCTATTGTGAATAGTGCCGCAATAAACATACGTGTGCATGTGTCTTTATAGCAGCATGTTTTATAATCCTTTGGGTATATACCCAGCAATGAGATGGCTGGGTCGAATGGTATTTCTAGTTCTAGATACAGAATAAAAAATGACAAAACTACAAAAGTGGTACAAATAAAGCATTATCAGAACTAAGGAGATTTGAAAAGATAATGCTACAGTTTATATAAGTTTAAATGATAAATGAAAGAACCTATTCAGAGACAAAGACCTAATTTGTATACATGCCACCATTCCAATTAAATTGGAAAGTAGAGAATTTGTTTAACCCACCCTTATATCCCTTATACAGTTGTATCTGTCCCAATGCCTAGGATGCAACATTTTACATACCAAACATCCATAATTATCAAATAAGCATAAAATACAGATGCATTTATTCTGATTTATGACTTCCACAAGTGATTATTAGCATCTCACATATGCTGGGTCTTAAAAATGTAATGGAAGACAAGAACTCTGCTCTCAAAAATTTTCTTGTATGTTTTCATGGGAAGACTAAGAGTTAAGTAACAATTGTAACAAAATTTTTCTTTCAATATCCTCTATACAGATGAGCTAATTTTGAGGTTGGAAGAGAGACACTAAAATCAATTGTATCATATTTTGAAAGATTTATTTATTGACATACAAAGTGGTTTTATCATGTCTCTGGACATAGAAAATATGCAAATGTCTCAAAAATAAGTTATTTTACAAATGTAAAATAGTATATATCAATGAATATTAAAGCAAAATGATAATCTTTATATTAAAAGCTAATATAAGCAGAATATGTCTGCTTTGTCATTGCAGATTTATTTGCATTAGTCAATATTTTATCTGTCTCCAACATTTTGACTCACATGTAATTCTATGATCTGATAGTGGAAGAAAAGATTAAAATATATGATTTAACTCTCCCAAAACAAACAAAAAATAAGATCCTTCTAAACTTCATAGCAGTAATTATAGACATTTTTTTAAATAAAAATAATCTCATTTTAACCTGAAAACATTTCCTTGAACAGGAGGAATTCTCTAAAATTTCAGTTCAGAAGATATTTACAAATATCCCAAACTTGATTACAAAACACATTACAATTTTAGGTAACTATCACAGAACTTTCTCAGAGTTCTTCTTTACAATTATAACCAGAAGACGAGGTCCATAACGTAAAACAGATGAAAACGCATCAAACAGATATAAGTAGAGACCTAATAATTCTGTTAGGTAACATGATGCATTTTATTTTCAATTTTTATTTTGGAGACAGAGTCTTGCTCTGTCACCCAGGCTGTAGTGCAGTGGCATGAACACAGCTTACTGCAGCCTGGATCTCCTGGGCCCAAGCAATGCTCCTACCTCAACCTCCTGAGCAGCTGGCAGCACTGGCATGAGCCACCATGCCCAGCTAATTTTTATATATTTTTGTAGAGTCAGGGATCTCACTATGTTGCCCAGGCTGGTCTGGAATTCCTGTCCTCAAGCAATTGTCCCACCTTAAACTTCCAAAGTGCTAAGATTATGAGCATAAGCCACTGCACCAACCATTTTGTGTTTTACTGTACAAACACCACTTTTAAAAAATCAATTTTAAACATAATATTGTAAGATTTTCAGCTCTTTGTATAAATTCTTACTTTTATAAACTAGAAGCAGAGAGTCTAATCTTAGAATCTGATTGATTTTATCCTAAAGTATAACAGCAATAAGCTTTTTGTTTGTGACTCGCTATCAATTTAATCTCATTTTTTTTTAAGTGAAAGGAGAAAATTTGCAGGAGATAATGCTGAAGAGGTAATTAGGGGCTAGATTATACAGGACATTATAAACTATGGCAAAAATAAAACATACACTTTTTATTTGGATTAATGGACTCTGAATGCATTTAAGTGAGGTTTACATGATCAAAAGTGTTTACAAAGATCAAATCTATCAACATCGTGGGGAATGGATTTAGGAAGCACAAGGCTAAATCAGGAAGACCAACTTGAACAATTTTGAAGGAAGCCCAGACAGTATGGTTTGTAGAGACAGAATGGACAGAATTTAAGGAACAGAATCCACAAACTTGGTCATGGAATTGTAAAAGGGTACAGAGAACTAAAGCAGTAAGTCAAGGATGACTCTGATGCTTGGGCAACTGACTACATGGATTGAGGTGTCATCTGTGGTTAGGCAATTAGAAGAAGAAAATTAGCAATGCCTCCACAATCATCTTAAAACATTTATGAATTGAGAATATTGTCTATTACACAACACCCCTCAAATTACCATTCTTCATATTATGATATATAACTCCTTTGTATCATATATGGTGTATAAAAAATAACCTTTAAAATAATAAAATGAAAGAGAAAATTTGTGTACTGAAACTACATTTGAGCTTATAATGAAATTATTTCTTTTTTTTGGCCCATAAGGACTTTTCAAGGTCTGTCAAGTTCACAGTTGCCTTGACGTTAACAAATGTATGATCAGTCTCCATTTTTTCTGTCTCAATGTGTATAGATTCAATATAGATTCATCAAATTCTTGGTTCTTTTCTCTGAAGTCTCCAAACTACTTTTAATCAAATTCAGTGAATTTAACACTTACAGTATTGAATGTTTCAGCTTCAGAAATTCCATTCAGTTCTACTTTATAACTTCTACTCATCTCTTCATTCTGTTCAACTTATCCTTCATTTCCATGTATATATATTGCTATATATATACACACACATATATATGTATATGTGTGCATATGTGTGTGTGTGTATATATATATATATATATATATCCTTTATATGTAGCAATAGCTAGCTCATATTTCCCCTGCTTCTTGACATAAAAATTTTATAAGAGATGCTAGACAATTTGAATATTATATTGTTGAGAGCTGTATTTTATTCTGATTTTTTTATATATCCCTACACTTTATTCTTGCTGACACTTAAGTTATTTGTGGGACATCTGGATCCTTTTGAAACTTGGTTTATGTTTTGTTGTGGTAGATCTCTTACAGCCTCTAGTCTAGGGATAGTTTAGTCCTGGTCAAAAGGCATGATAATCTGTGGTCTTTCCTTAAGGGCCAGAGTGTTTAACAAAGCCTTCATTCTGTAGCTGTTTCAAACTTGAATTATTCCATCTCTGAGTGGACTATGAGATTGTTTTTATTGACAGCTCCCATCTTTTTTTCCCCATACTGGAGAGTTTCGCTCAAGGACCCTTGAGTAGATTTGTGATTTTTCTCTGCATAGCTCCATCTTCTCTGTTCCTCTGATCACTAGTATCAGCTGGCTCAGGCTTATCAAACTCCAATTTCTATCTACTAAATTTGATAATTCGCTGTTTTTTGTTTAGTTTCCCTATTCATCTACTGTGGTCCAGAGAGTGCTTCCAGAAAGCAAAGGTAATTATAAGGCTTGCTTCATTTTTTTTTCCTATCTTTTCAGGCCCCACAGTCTTATGCAGCATGTTGATCAACGTCTGCAAGCGCTTGATTCTTACATTTTATCTACTTTTTCATTTTCCATTATGGGACATCATGTCTAGCTCTATTTATTTCATCATAGCTAGAAATGCCACACCTGAATTTAAATTACACCTAGAGTCCTGATATGGTTCGTCTGTGTCCCAGACAAAGCTCATCCTGAATTCCCACATGTTGTGGGAGGGACCCAGTGGGAGGTAATTGAATCCTGGGGGCAGGTCTTTCCCGTGCTGTTCTCATGGTAGTGAATAAGTTTCACAAGATATGATGGCTTCATAAGGCAGAATTTCCCTGCATAAGCTCTCTGTTTTTGCCTGCTGCCATCCACGTAAGCTGTGACTTGCTCCTCCTTGCCTTCCACCATGATTGTGAGGCTTCCTCAGCCACGTGGAACTGTTAGTCCAATAAACTTTTTCCTGTATAAATTACCCAGTCTCAGGTATGTCTTTATCAATAGCATGAAAATGGACTAATACAAATCCCAATTGCTTGTTTGATCTGGGAATATGATGTGATTCTCTGATTATTATTTTGTTCACTAATAAATATGAATCTGGCAGACGCTATCACGCGTTCACCAAAAAACGTTTCACTTGTCTCCTATAATTGCAGTAAGAAAGGGCCACACGACTCTCTTCTGGCAAAATAGATTATGGATAGAAGTTATGGTGACCACTTTGAGGTTTATCTCATAAAATACTGCTCCAAAGTCCTCTACCCATTTTCTGTGCCTGTCCATTGAATAAATGCAGAATAATCTAAAGACATGCAAAATAGGCACACAAAATGGAAGACTGGTGAAGAACACTCATGGTGTATGAGTACAATAAACTACGTAATTCTCTGAAATCTTAGGGTTTCAGCACATGGTCTACTTGAAGGAATAATAATTATAATAATATCTACACATCATATAATTTTCATGACAATGCAATTAAAATTAGAAAACATATTAAAATAAACACACTAAATGCCTATTAAAGACACCTCTTGTCGTTACTATTATTCTTATTGATCCTACTATAGATCTTACAATTTTTAGTAAAATCACAATATGTATTTCAAATTAAGATTAGCAGGCCAGATAGTATTTCATAGAGTAAATGCAAAAAAATGCACTGAATTATATATTCATCCATACATGTGCAAATATATGTAGATTTTAAGATTTTATCACATTTTTATACTGATTTTGAATGGCAAATTTATTAAATAAATGGAAATGTATTAAAAATAGGAGCTTGTAAGGCTAGCATAGATGGGTTCTTCAAAACCATCATACTCTTTGCTATGCCTAATCAAAGATATGTTCTGCCATCAGAGCCTGGGGCCTGAATGGCCTCTCAGACTTAATGTGTATACTCCGTTTGACCAGAACAATCCATCTAGAATTACAAGTTGAGAATTCCATGCTGTTGAAATTATCGAAAGTAATAGTGAATCGACTATGATGATTTGTGAGCAGAGAGAAATAATTATTTCTTCTCATATCTCCAGGCTTTCTTCTTGAGGTGTATTTTCTGTTATTAGGAATTTAGTAGACCTTAAATGTCACTTGAATTCCTCATCTCAGCACTGCACTTGCATGGTTAAGCCTCTATAAGAATTAGCAATGATCTAAGGTTGCTCTTAATAAGAGCTGTGTTTAAGTCAAATCAGGGTGAAGTGGGTGTTTATGAAAGTGGCAGTTACTTTAACATTCAGATTAAACAGGTTGCGTGGTCTCTTATGCAAGGTGTAGGGTGCCATTGCATATTGCGGTATGTTTCCAGGTCCTATCTGATTCATTACAGTTCCCCCAACAAATGAACATCTTGAACTTACTGAGAAAGCATAGCCAACAAAATCATTTATTATTTGTAATATGCTAAAAATCATGTATTTATGAGCCAAATTATCGAAGTAATTAGTTGATAGTGATGTCTCCCAGATTGGCATTTTATTTATTAGTGGTTTCATACTTTTAGTTTAGGCAAAATTTTTTAAAAAATTGTTGCACAGTATTTGTTTATATCCTAGAAAAATCTGTTCATGCCAACAAGCTCAGATAACAAGTTTTTACTCTTCATACCTTAGAGAAAAGATGAACATTTTTCTATTGACTAGAGAAACACTTTCTAACTTTGGTGACCCCTGGTAAATACCTGGAAAACTGACATGTCTCTTAGGAGTCACCGAAATGGAAACATGTCAAGAGCAGGTCACAGGCATGAACACTTCAGGTTAATCATGTAATTATTTCATAGGGTGCTTGGAATATACATGTAAAAATAAAGATGCACTGAAGACAATGTGTGTCTTTAAATTTATGTAGAACAATGAAATGTATATATCATATCTATTATATATAAATTTGTGTGTATATATAAAACAGTAAAACAATAAATAATATAAATAGTATAAGAATATTTTAAGGGATCTTATTTGAAGGGCTTAACCAAATTATCTAGTCCAAAAATGATCTGCAGTTCTCCTGATTGTTTCTCCACCTCTCTTTTTCTTTTTCTAAAAATCTCTGGAACCAGAGCAAATCATTGTCTAGCAGCTAGGAGGACTTCTTCACCACAAAACTATGGCTCTCTTCCCTCGGGTTTAAGGATCCTTCAACTTGGTAAGTCTTCACTGTCTAACAAACATTTAACAACTTCCTACCGTGTGCAGGCCCTCTCTAGGGCCCTCACAATATAGTGAGACTTTCTCTCTACTAAAAAAAAAAATTAGCCAGGCACAGTGACACATACCTATAGTCCCAGCTACACAGGGGATTGAGGTGGGAAGACTGCTTGAGTCAGGGAGTTTTGGGTTGCAGTGAGCTGTGATCACCCCACTGCACTCCAGCCTGGGTAACAGAGTAAGACCTTGTCTCAATAAAAAATAAAATGAAATAAAATATTTTTTTTGAAAAAACATGCAGCGCTCCTGCTCTCCTGGAAGGTGCAGGCCAATGAAGAGATGTTAGCTTAATGAAATCACAAATATGTAAACTAGCACATATGATAACTGCTATAAGGGGGCGTGTATGTGGTCATGTGAGAATGTAGAATAGGCAAATTTGCCTGTATAAAGACAGTTAGAAAACACTTTCTTCAGAAATGAATGATTCATTTAAAATGTACATAGGTAATTTGGTAAAGAATAAAACAAAAGTTTTCTAAACACAGCAAACATACAATTTATTTATCGAGCTGGAATTTATTTTATCGAGCTGGAAATTAATTTCCTTCATATGGAATGAAATGTTTCTTATTAAAACTCAGGACCTCTACTTGTCTTATTTTTGTAAACCTAAAAGGGGAAAGAAAAATGAAAACGAAGCCTCAATTCTGCTAGAAAGTATGCATATTTTTTGATAAGTCAATATTGTTTGCTTTAAAGATGAAGTTAAATTTTGAGGGGTATGTTCCCCTGGACATAATTAATGTATTTCCTTTTTTACATCTATTTGATTTGAACTTCTCTATTTTGATGACAACAGTAATAATATCATAGTTCACAAAGTTAGCAAACAAAATAAAAATTGTCAAAAGTTTTGTTGCTTGACATTGATACTCATGCATTAATGAACAACAAGATTCTACAGGACTTATTGAGGGAATTTGAACTGGAGTATTTCATTTGCTTACTAGATCATCTTTAGCAAGTTTAAAGTCATTAATATTCTGAGATGTAGTAAAGGAAGAGAAATCACAAATCAACTTTCAAGTCACCTAAGAATAATTAACCTTCAGATAAGTTTAACACTACTCTAATGTGCTTGTTTTTAACTGCAGAGAAATCAGCTGCGTTTGCTACTAAGAAGCACCTCCTACAACACAGGAAAATCCATTATTAGTTGGCATCAATGCTCCATTGTTAAATGGCAGATAGGTGAGGTAGCCACCTGCTTAGGTAGCAACTTGAGGTGACTGATTGGATGACCTTGCATCATACAACAAAATTTATTTTATTTTTATGGCTCAAGTTATTTACTAAACAATCCGAGTAACTGATGAATTTCTTATTGTCAAACTATTTTGCAATCTGGGCATTTTTCTTCTCAAAAAAGTGAAGCTGATGACTGAATTTCATTCAAATTCCCTAAGATCTATTGCTATGAATCCATAGCTCTTCCATATTATATATATATATATATATATATATATATATATATATATATATTTACCATACATAATATATGGCAATGTATTTGCATATATATATATATATATATATATATATATGCCAAAACTTTAATACTTTAATTGGTGACTTTTAAGTCAGTGGAAAAGAAAGATTTCAGGATTGCTGGCAGTATCCTTTATATCCATATATCCATTGATACCCACAGGTTACGATGACAGAAGAGTTTCTTGTCTACGAGTAGCAAACCAAATTTGTTGCCAAGATCACAGATGGCATACACTTTTCTTGCAGTCAAAACTTTGCTTGGCAAAGAAACTCTTCATCACTTCAAAAGCCTCAATTGCCTTTGCAATTTTCCAAAGGAGTTCATAAAAATGGAATTTTTAATGCTGTTAGCATGCATATTATAGAGGAAAACAAAAGTTTGTTGCACTAAGGGAAGTCAGTAGATATTTTTTGTTGTTGAATGATGAAAGAAAATGGTATCATTGTAATTCCCCATGCCCGGCATCAGTCTCAAAATGTCAGCAGACACGTAATGGATGTCATCAGTTATTGGAGGTGTGCTTCAATTTTCTTCCTCTGCTCAAAGCCACAAACTAAATTAATTCATACACCTAAGTCTACTAAGGTCCCACCTGTCATGGGTCCCACCGTGACAAGGCAATAAACCGTGAAGTGTAATTCAAGTCAAAGCTTTTCGATTGGAAAAAACCCAGGTGCTAGTACATTACCAGCAAATTCCAGACTGAGACTCTATCTCTCCAAAAATGATTCACAATATCTAATGTATTTCTCAGGATAGGAAAAGGCAAAGTGCTTCTTCAGGTTTTATTACCTCAGACTTCCACTTTCAGGAAACTAGCTATAGAATAAGCTCCATTTCTTATGTGTTCATTTACATTAAGAAATCAAACTAGAGGCTGGGCATGGTGGCTCATGCCTGTAATCTCAGCACTTTGAAAAGCCAAAGCAGGCTGTCATATTTTTCAGTTTAATTTTGCAGAGAAACTAATCTTGTAATCTTAAAGTTAAAATGAGCCTCCGAAGGTAAATTAATATAATCAAGGGTATTTCTCAGTGCAGTGGTTGCTTCCTTATTGTATTTCCAACAGTGTTTTTTCTGGACTCTGATATTTTAGTGTTAATTGGCTAAACACATTTATGATGAGCATTATTATCAAACTCATTATTGTCATTGTCAGTAATGTGCCAAGGACTGTACTAATTGCCATGTCAAACTCCATTTATATCTGCTTTTTTATGTGTACATGTCTATTCACTGAGTGGGGAAGAGAGAAAGAGGAAGAGCCCACAGTTACTGTTATCTTTACTTAAAAGTAAGGAAACTAAGGCTGTATCTACTCAAAAAACCTTAAGGCCTCTTACCCTAAAGTAGTTATTTATGTTCCCAAAAACATGTATATTGTGATTTATATTTTCCAATTGACATCATAATTTCAGATATAATAAATCATTGTTTCTAAATAATTTTATATCCTTTATAGCATCTAACATTTCAAATTCAATTTCCTGTGGACACCAGACCCCTTTTTATATATGCGTAAATTTTTTGTGGCTAAATTAGGAAAGTCTGTATTAAAAAATTCCACATAATTCAATTCACTAGAAAATCCACTTACTTTTTTAAAAAACAAACCAAGTTCTTAAAAACTGCATATCAGTATAGAAAAAAATATTTAATTTTTTAAATAAACCTGGTTATAAAATCTGTTAGTAAATTGAATTTTCTTATCACATGAATCACAGCTACTATCTATTGTTTATCAGCATCCATTTTCTAATCACTGTGTGTGTGTGCATATATATAGCATAACAGCTTTATTTTACATTCTCAACTATTCTATGAGGTAAATAGTCTTATTTCCATTTTACATATGAGAGAATGGAGGTTACAGAGATTATGTAATTTGACCAAGACTACAAAAGTGGGTATTTTACAGAGATAAATAAGTGAGTATTTGAAGCTGGATATGACTAATTCAAAATCAGAGATCTTAAACCGTTCCTTTGATCCATTAGAAATATATCTATTAATTTATGCTTATATTTCTAGCACAAAAAGTATAGCTGGCCGGGTGTGGTGGCTCAGGCCTGTAATCCTAACACTTTGGGAGGCCAAGGTGGGAGGATCACTTGAGGTCAAGAGTTCGAGATCAGCCTGCCCAACATGGCAGAACCCCATCTCTACTAAAAATACAAAAAATTAGCTGGGTTTGGTGGTGGGCGCCTGTAATCCCAGCTACTTGGGAGGCTCAGGTAGGAGAATCACCTGAACTTGGGAGGCGGAGGTTGCAGCGAGCCGAGATTGCACCACTGCACTCCAATCTGGGCGACAAGAGTGAAACTCCGCCAAAAAACAAAACAAAAACAAAAACAAAAACAAAAAAGATAGCCTAGGGATGCTATAGTTAACACTATCTTTAAAAATTAAGAATTTGCCAGTGTTTCGTTTTCAATAAACTTAAAATTAAAGACCATTGGCTGGTATTGCCTGAGCTCTAGAAGATGTTTGGGTATTGCCAAAATAGGAATCGTTTCTTTTGGTTGTCTCTTTGCTTTACATTCTATCAGGTCCATTCATCCACTTACTCTACAGGAAACTTTCTAAAATCTATTATGTTCTTTCCTAGACCCAAAAGATTAAATGATGAACATGACAAACAGGTTTGTGCCCTCATGGAATTTGCCACCTGGATATAAAACTAAACTAATTACAAACATATTACAATAGTATTTTCTCACATGGTGTTTTCGTTTCTTCAAATATGAATGTTCAGAGACAATTCAATAATTCATGACTCCTATACATTTTACTATAATTAATCAGAAATTTACTAACTGGGTCTCTTGAATTAGAACTCACTTATTAACTAAAATCTCTTTTAAAAGTATATTCAGGCATCCTCCTAATAGTACATAGTATGCACTTGGAAAATTTGCATCTTTACCCTGCCTAAAAGAGTTATGTTGTAAATGAGGCTCTCTCAAGATCAACCTAAATAAAAGGCACATGATTTAAGAGTCCATTATTAATCAACTTTACTTGAAATCACATTTTAAAAAAGAAAAGCTATTTACAATTATAGGCATCATGTGCTTATTAGTCTATCATTTTCAAATTAAAAAAAAACAATTTTTTTTCTACTAGTTAATTATAATTTATACCAGGCAGAGTGCAGGTTTCTGTCCGCAAGGCTACCCTCAAAATACTCAACTGTATTTACCAGAATACTCTGAATGCAGCTTTCCTTTTGTGTTTCTCAGATCTTAGTATGAACTATTTGGCAAACAAATGGATTACATCTAGGCTACTATTTAAATTGCTAAAAATCTGGAACAACTCATGGGATTTGCAAAGAAATCTAACTTAGCACAATACTGTATCTTAGGCATTAAGAGAGAGGCTCTAGGGACTGGAGACACGGAAAACATGGTGATGCCGGTCAAGGGGTACAAACTTGCATTTATAAGATGAATAAATTCTGAAGACCTAATGTATTGCATGGTGACTCTACTTAATAAAAGTTTTTAATATACTTGAAGTTTACCAAGTGAATAGATTTTAAGTATTTTCATCACAAAAAAAGGTAACTATGTGAGTTGATACATTAATTAGCTTGATTGTGGCAATCATTTTGCAGTGTATACCTGTATAAAGACATCACGTTGTATACTTTGAATATATAAAATTTTATTTATGAATTGTAACTCAATAAAGCTAAGAAAGAGGAAGCTGCCCTGGCTTAAAAAAAATAGGAGGTAAATTTAAAATACTTCTTTAAGGTTCATTTCTCTTTTCTATTATTTTTAGTTATTAAAACCCATCATTTTGGGTGATCAATAACATGAAAATAAAAATAACTTTACAATGGTTATAGTAAACCAGAGTATTCAACAATGAGCCCGGCATAAATGTATGGTTTGTAGTCAAGCTCAGGCTTAGGCCGCCTGACTTAAAGCTCTTTTCTTTTTGATTCATCGGTTAAGTCCAAATTTAGATTTTCAAAATTTTTGACATCCTTTGTTTGAGTAGCTATGAAATACTATGAAAAATCTAATTAAATAGTAAAGTGTGTTTTATTTCTTTTTACTATTATTATTTTTTATATATATTTTTATTATACTTTAAGTTCTACGGTACATGTGCACAACGTACAGGTTTGTTACATATGTATACATGTGCCATGTTGGTGTGCTGCACCCATTAACTCGTTATTTACATTAGGTATATCTCCTAATGCTATCCCTCCCCCCTCCCCCCACCCCACAACAGGCCCCACAAAGACAAAAAACCAACCACCTCATGGTCTCACTCATAGGTGGGAACTGAACAACGAGAACACTTGGTCACAGGAAGGGAAGTGTGTTTTATTTCTGTCATTTTTGCTTTAGAAGATAAATGCATGGCTTCTAATGTCTCAAAATTAGGAGCTAGAGAAGGGACCAAAAAAAAAATCAAGTTTAAAGAACTTCTCTTCCTTTTACTATACTCATGACTGACATTGCAAGCAAGCCTTATAAAATATGTCAGTATAGCACAGGAGGCCATTACCAATCCATCTGTGTTGGCACGAAAACTGAAATCTCTTTGAAAATTCCTGTATAAATGGATTATTGTTCTAAGACATCCTAGATGCTTTTGTCCCTCTTAACAGAGCAAACATTAAGGAGATAATTTCATGAGAAAGGCAAAATTTATATTGGTCTTGAATCTTCCAAGTTTTCTTCACCAAAACTCAGAGTCAGAGTCCCAGGGTTTGAGATGGTATCAACAATCTTCGATTCCCATCACCACGAAGTATGGTGTCCTTCTTTGATTTGTATGTGCCTGTTTCAAACCACAAAAATGTGTTGGACTTTTCTATACAAAAACTTTTTACCTGGGGAGAGAGACTTCTTCTCCCTGGAGCATTGATTTCTTTAACGTGAATGCATTCAGATCCTTTGGTGTTCTTGATAGAGTATTCATTCTAGAGTTTTCACTATTTCAGATTCTCTAACCTGAACACATTTGAATTTGCCACTGTTAATTTTTAGTTATGGAGCCCAAAATATCTTGTATATTACTTTCTCAGGAACCATGCAGCAGTCTCTCAATCAGAAAAAAAAAGGAAAGAAAAAAAGCGAAACCATTATTTTAAAACTTACTTATCTCAGAGAATACTTGTCTTAGGTAAAAGTACATTTTCACTTACTTTTTTCTTCAATAAGAGGAAAACTTCATTTTTTTTCTTTTACTATTCCCTACAAAGCCTCATCTAACTATGCTTCCTGTCTACTCCTCCGAATTCATCTCTTCCTTATTAGTAAAGTAGTTTGTTTATTCATTTCATTTGTATCTCTTCACCACTAAAACTCCCTGACAGAGGGTCTTTTTTCTTCTCTTTCTCTTATTTCCTTTTCCCATCCTTAGAGCTGTCTTTTTACAATGCATAGTCTCTTCACTATCCAGGATTCCCTGACCTTCCTGACCTTGGTCAATATGTGCAGGTTAAGTTTCCCCTCCATTTCTCTAGGAAACTCCCATTAATTCCACGGGTACAGGTTTTTTTTGTTTTGTTTTGATTTGATTTTTTAAAAATGGCCTTTCCAATCACTCTTCAGCCACCCTTTCTTGAAGGGTAAGCTTCTCTTCTTGCAATCTTTGTGACCAAGCTCAGGGCTTGTTATCAGAGAAACTGGTTGAAGTCACCTGTGATTATTCTAAAATGTCTACAGAAGTTTAATATTAAAGTAGTCTACATCGTGCAGGCAAGGCAGAGCACCTTTATATTTCATACACACCCATATATATGAAATAACCTATTGTTTTTTTTCATTAGTAAACCTAAGTGTTCTCCAAACAGTATATTGAGACACACAAGTTGACACTGTAGCAACTTAATTGATCATAAGCAATTTTAAACAAAATAGAATAGAAATGAAAAAACATGACTGCAGCAGACATAGCAAAGGGAAATATGCATATGTATATGTAAGTGTATACTGGGTTGTGACATAAAATACATTTTAATAGTGTATCACACTGAAAAATATTTTAAAGCCACTAGTTTAGCCAGTTACTCTGGAACACCTCTACTAATTTTGCATGTCTCTTTTACTTCTAAGATTTTATAGTTCTGATAGGGACCCAGATTCTCTCTGTAGCTCCAAAGTTAGACAACTTGGGATCTAAAAGAGTAAGATGCTGAGATGCAAACATCTCAAGATGCTCTCTTTCTCGAATATTCTAAGGTATATGTAACTCAGAAAAAAACATAATCCACAATTACGCCTTCCTGCTATTTCCTGTGGTGAACTACTTTCTGGAAGATTCTTATAAATCTGGGTTAAATATATCCCTCTAAGATAAACTTGAAAGCACCATGCTTACTTCTGTACAAATTGACTCCATGATAACGAAAAATTTGTCCAAATTCCCAAAAACTTGTTGTGCCTTTGTCTCTTTTAGCTCACGCTGAGATCCACCAGAGACCACTACTCTAAGGGGGAGGGAATTATGAACACAACAGTTTCTCACTTAAGAGTGGAAATATTCCTTTGGGTATATACCCAGTAATGGGACGGCTGGGTCAAATGGTATTTCTAGTTCTAGATCCCTGAGGAATTGCCACACCGACTTCCACAATGGTTGAACTAGTTTACAGTCCCACCAACAGTGTAAAAGTGTTCCTATTTCTCCACATCCTCTCCAGTACCTGTTGTTTCCTGACTTTTTAGTGATCACCATTCTAACTGGTGTGAGATGGTATCTCATTGTGGTTTTGATTTGCATTTCTCTGATGGCCAGTGATGATGAGCATTTTTTCATGTGTCTTTTTGGCTGCATAAATGTCTTCTTTTGAGAAGTGTCTGTTCATATCCTTTGCCCACTTTTTGATGGGGTTGTTTGTTTTTTCTTGTAAATTTGTTGGAGTTCATTGTACATTCTGGATATTAGCCCTTTGTCAGATGGGTAGATTGCAAAAATTTTCTCCCATTCTGTAGGTTGCCTGTTCACTCTGATGGTAGTTTCTTTTGCTGTGCAAAAGCTCTTTAGTTTAATTAGATGCCATTTGTCAATTTTGGCTTTTGTTGCCATTGCTTTTGGTGTTTTAGACATGAAGTCCTTGCCCATGTCTATGTCCTGAATGGTATTGCCTAGGTTATCTTCTAGGGTTTTTATGGCTTTAGGTCTAACATTTAAGTCTTTAATCCATCTTGAATTAATTTTTGTATAAGGTGTAAGGAAGGGATCCAGTTTCAGCTTTCTACATATGGCTAGCCAGTTTTCCCAACACCATTTATTAAATAGGGAATTCTTTCCCCATTTCTTGTTTTTGTCAGGTTTGTCAAAGATCAGATGGTTGTAGATATGCGGCATTATTTCTGAGGGCTCTGTTCTGTTCCATTGGTCTATATCTCTGTTTTGGTACCAGTACCATGCTGTTTTGGTTACTGTAGCCTTGTAGTATAGTATGAAGTCAGGTAGCGTGATGGCTCCAGCTTTGTTCTTTTGGCTTAGGATCGACTTGGTAATGCGGGCTCTTTTTTGGTTCCATATGAACTTTAAAGTAGTTTTTTCCAATTCTGTGAAGAAAGTCAATGGTAGCTTGATGGGGATGGCATTGAATCTATAAATTACCTTGGGCAGTGTGGCCATTTTCATGATATTGATTCTTCCTATCCATGAGCATGGAATGTTCTTCCATTTGTTTGTATCCTCTTTTATTTCATTGAGCAGTGGTTTGTAGTTCTCCTTGAAGAGGTCCTTCACATCCCTTGTAAGTTGGATCCCTAGGTATTTTATTCTCTTTGAAGCAATTGTGAATGGGAGTTCACTCATGATTTGGCTCTCTGTTTGTCTGTTATTGGTGTATAAGAATGCTTGTGATTTTTGCACATTGATTTTGTACCCTGAGACTTTGCTGAAGTTGCCTATCAGCTTAAGGAGATTCTGGGCTGAGACAATGGGGTTTTCTAGATATACAATCATGTCATCTGCAAACAGGGACAATTTGACTTCCTCTTTTCCTAATTGAATACCCTTTATTTCCTTCTCCTGCCTGATTGCCCTGGCCAGAACTTCCAACACTATGTTGAATAGGAGTGGTGAGAGAGGGCATCCCTGTCTTGTGCCAGATTTCAAAGGGAATGCTTCCAGTTTTTGCCCATTCAGTATGATATTGGCTGTGGGTTTGTCATAGATAGCTCTTATTATTTTGAGATACGTCCCATGTTGCTATAAAGACACATGCACGTGTATGTTTATTGTGGCATTATTCACAATAGCAAAGACTTGGAACCAACCCAAGTGTCCAACAATGATAGATTGGATTAAGAAAATGTGGCAGAAATACACCATGGAATACTATGCAGCCATAACAAATGATGAGTTCATGTCCTTTGTAGGGACATGGATGAAGCTGGAAACCATCATTCTCAGCAAACTATCACAAGGACAAAAAACCAAACACCACATGTTCTCACTCATAGGTGGGAATTGAACAATGAGAACACATGGACACAGGAAGGGGAACGTCACACACTGGGGCCTGTTGTGGGGTCGGGGGAGAGGGGAGGGATAGCATTAGGAGATATACCTAATGTTAAATGACGAGTTAATAGGTGCAGCACGCCAACATGGCACATGTATACACATGTAACAAACCTGCACGTTGTGCACATGTACCCTAAAACTTAAAGTACAATAAAAAAAAAGAGTGGAAATATTCAATTCATTTGGAAGCAAAAACCCCTTACTATGGTTATGTTATTCACATGCCTATTGAATTTGCCTTTTTCTTAAATTTAATTTTGTGTAGAATCCATGTAAATATATTACATATAATACATTACGAAGTGTGTAATATATGTGTAAATATATTATAAAGTCCTTTGTAATGTAATGGCTTAAAGAAATAGCATCCCATCACCCCAAGCAACAAAAGTGTAGCTCTGTTCTTACCCTACCACTCAATATAATTCATGCAGCATCACACTTCAGTGTGTAACAGTTTAACACAACACTCAACACTAGAGTAGAGTTTCTTCAGAAAGTCGCAAGTGAGGGACAAAGGGCAGAACCACGATGCATTTCTTACCAAAAGCTTAAGTACTTGCTTTTTGAATTAAAATAGACTATCGTGCTTGTCCACTCATGTCAGGATAGATGATTAATTTTTCTATATAGTGTGGATTTAATGTAAAATGGCCCATGGAGTCTGAAATCTTTGATATTTGTTATTCATTTCTTTTGCAAAATCTCATGTCCTGGAGAGACACATTCCATTTAGAAATTTGGATTCTGCAGTTAAATTCTCTACTTTTCAGAGTATCACACATCTTATTTTTAGTAAGTGAGGCTAATCTATATGATTATCTCCTCCCTCCCTTTCTTCATTTTTTCTTCCCTCCTCCCCATTCCCAACCTTGGAATTTCTGCCACTTACCAGTGTGTTAAGATGCCTCTCACACTTGCAGAGCTGTTATGAGCTGCGGAAATGAAAGAAATAGCAGGTGTAGACTAGGAGGATGCAGTGTGAAGATTCTGTAGAGAAGATGGGGCTTACAGGAAACTCAGAAATGAGACTGGTAAACTCCAGCTCAGACTTTTCTTTACATAAAAAGTAAGTCAGTATGGGGAAAAGTCCAGTGCAGAAAAATCTCATGAAATACACATTTTCATACCACCAGCTCTCATTTGCTTAAAGGCTAAAATCCGTCTCCCTGCAAGTGTATACTATTTCTGAGAGGTCCAGGGTTGATACTTACTTGTCCTCTGGAGCAGGTCATTCACTAAGATAACCTGGTTCTACTCCCAAACTGTTGCTGCTGTTGCAAAGTCCCACATGAAGATCTGCAGCATTTAGTGACCATCCCACTATCCACCTTCATAAACTCAGTGGAAAATCCCCCCTTTTCCACTTTCCTACTTCAACCCAAGCATGGAGAAAGCCCTTTGTTTCCATCCACTACATTGAGGAAGAGTCCAGGCTCTTCTTTCTTATAATAATTAACTTAAAGCTTGAGATAATGTCAAGGAAGCTTAACACATAGATGAAGTTGCAGCTTCTCCCCAGGATCTCTGCCTGGGCTGTTTCTCTACATTGCTCTATGCTGTCTCCACATCCCCAGGAGAAGCTCAACCCCCACTCCTGCCATGGGAAATACTCTAGGAATCTCCATGTTTTGGAGCATAATTTGGCTCATATCCATAGAGAGGAGGAAGTTTTATCTCACTACAACATGAAGCTTTCCTCCTGAGTTTTCATTTTTCTGCCACATGACTGACGTGTTCTCAAGATATCTGACAATGAAAAAACTTCATTTTTCTAAGAAAAAGCTCAATCCTATACATAGTCATTCACACAATTTTCTGGCATTACTGCT